>NC_138771.1:355446267-356046267 GCF_965119305.1 Pelophylax lessonae | reverse complement strand
CAATAGGAAACTGACGAGCAAAATGCTGGGGAGTAGAAAAGAGCACTTCAGCAGATTCAAGCTGCTCACTTTTAATGAACAGAAACTAACCTGTCCCAGGATCCAGTGCTGTCCTCACCCAGCCGGTTTCTTCACCAGGCTTGGGTCCCCAGCTCCAGCTTACTAACTGTGGGCAACCCATTATGAAAGCTTGCGGCTCCACAGATGGCTGCTCACTGTGCATGCATGAGCCACAATGTGCTTTAGGAATGGTCCCACTGCTTTCTGGGACCTGTGATGTGTCCCAAAAGGCTACAGGGGAAGGAGGGGGGCAACTGGAAGTGGGAGCCGGTACCTGTCAAAATAGGTATCCACTTCCCCCCACATAAAAAAAAAGCCTCATCCTGATCCAATTTCTTCAGGCTAGAGGAGAGGTCATTCTAGTTTACCTCCACCCAAGGCAACGCATCAGCCACAAGAGCAAAGTCAGAGACTGACGCAGGAGTTGAAACCAAAGTCCCAACCATGAGCATGTGCCAAAAGAAGAAATATGGCACGTTCATGCACAGTGAAGTTATCAAAACCACATTCATGCAACAGAAGCTAAAACAATACTGTCTCCAAATTTAAAAGGTCAGTGCTTTAGCTTCATGGCTGCAACACATTTAAAGTCTTGCAGCTTCCAAAACAGCCATATGGTCCCTAAGTGGCAGCACCCTGGGTCAGAAATGGCCGCAAGCGCTGTAACGTAGTTGTCTTCTTCTAGGTCTGGGAAGGATATATAGGGACCAGCCCTATCCTGGTTTTGCGCTCCAAGATGGGCAAACCACCAAGGGGCCTTCAGGGACAGAGCTCCACCAGCAGCAGACCACGGCCCTGTACTTGTATACCAGTCTGAAACTATCTCAGAATAATACACCATGTGCCGAGGTGAGCACCCACATAAGTGCACAAAGCAATATCACAAGCCAGCTCTGCATCTTCTCCAAGCAGGGTCCATGTATGGTCCTTAAAGGCACAGCTGAGGGATAAACTGATTCGGCAGCTATAGAATCAGGTCACAGTGGCTAAAAAGCTTGAGCAAAGAATCAAAGGGATTGTAAAGCTTGATTTTTTTTTTCTTTTTTTTTTCAAATAAATGTTATACTTACCTGCTCTGTGCAATGGTTTTGCACAGAACAGCCCCAAACCTCCTCTTCTAGGGTCCCCTGCCAGCGCTTTAGGCTTCACCCCTCCACCGAGTGCCTCCATAGCAAGCTGCTTGCTATGGTGGCACCTGTGCATGCTCTCTTCCAAGCCCTGCTCTGTGTGTTCATAAGACACACAGAAAAGGGTTCAGCCCCTGCCCCCTGCTCCTTAATCCCTGGCTCTGAGTGACAGAAGTAGGAGCCAATGGCTCCTGTTGCTGTATCTGAGCCAATGAGGAGCGAGAGAGCCTCAGCTCTCTTGTACATCGCTGGATCAAAACCGTGTTGAGTATCAGGGGAGCTGCGGGGGAAATTGCATGCAGATGGTTTTTTACCTTACTGCATGGAATGCAGTAAGGTAAAAAAAAAACCTTCTGCCATTAAACCACTTTAAAGGAAACATTGACATTAAAGAGGAAAAGCTTCTCTCAGAAGAGAGAAGATGATGTCCATCACCTAATGAAACTAGCAAAAAAAAAAAAATGGAGGCTTGTTGAGAGTGCGAAGGGTTATAAAGAGGTTTTCCCTGCAGCTTTCCTTTTTGACAATAACCATTTACCTGAAGGTAGCTGCATAACACATATAACTCATAGTTATAATTAAGATTCTGTGTCCTGTACTGTACGTTTAAGAAATTCAGATCCCTAAATAATTCTAGTTGTGGCTGGTTTTCTTTAAAGTTTTTTAAAAAGGCACCATTTAGCACATACAAGTCTGAAAGCACATCATAGAAAGGGACATTTCTGAAAGCTGCCCAATCTCCTTGAACATTCATATCAGTCAAACATTACCTTCTTCAAGTTTCTTTTTAAGTTCTTCAATTTCTTTCTGAAACTGGCGCAAAAGTGCATCTTTAGGATCTTCATTGATTCTGGCCTTATTTTTGATATTTTTTGCTCGATTTGCATAGCGGAGGGTGCTGATTGTCTCATCGTAATTGTAATCTGCAGGACCGATGTTTGCGCACTGTAAAGTACATACATGGATTGAAAATCATCACTAAAAACATTTTCAGTCTTTTCTGACTGGCTTGCTTTTTTTAAAAATATCACAGTATTTTACAAATACTCCTCAGGTGCTGAAAATTTTTTTAAGTCCATAAAGAATATTGGTCAGAAATTTACACCGTGAAACAATATCACCTAAATATTAGGTACCGCACCGGTGATTTTTTTTTTTTTTTTTTACATTTTCCAATATATTATATCTTAGGTGTTCATGGCAACAATTTACCAATCACTGCAAACTTCAGAACAATTTGAAGTTGATTAGGGATCATTTACTCTTTAATGTGTATTGCCATTTATTGATCCTGTAGTCCTGTATGAGATACAGGGTCACAGGCAGCATCATTTGTTGGACACTTTCAATACTTAATGAACTCCTAAAAGAACCTAATGCACACTCAAGAATAAGGATCCTTTCATACGGCCTTTCCATTTGTTTCATTAGTTCAGTCACTTTTTTCAAAGAAAAAACATATTCAGTTTTTCATCAGCATTTCATCAGTTTTTACATCTACTAGCAATGGAAAAAGGGAATGTTTGCTCGTTTACATCTGTTTATCAGGTTTCTTTTTATTTATTTTTTTAAAACGTAATGAAAATAGGGCTTTGATCCGTTTCAAAAAATGGATGTTGAAGGACTTTTCCATAGAGTTGCATTGATATCCGTTATTCATCCGTCAACAGGATGGAATGCCCGTGTGAAAGGGGCCTAATTAATAAAGATATATAGTCACAAACCTTGGTTTTTCATAACTACATATACTGTAAGAGGAAACCTGTGCATAGAGATTTATCTGAGCTGCCTTCTCCTGGAAATTCTAGTTGTCTGGCAAATGAACTGCATTTAGCAATTTAAAGTCACAGAGAAAACAGGTTTGTTCAGGGTCCATCTTGCATCGGACTAACAGCCAAGTAGCTAACATTTTTAGCAAGAGTTCAGCTTGGCAGCCCTCATAAGTCTCAAAGTACACGTTCCCTAAATCAGCCTTTTTCAAACAGGGTGCCTTGAATTTTCTTCAGGGGTAGCTTGGCAAAATACCCAAAAATTGTATACAAGGCAGCAGATGGATGAAGCCTGCCTTTTAGTTACACAAAGTCACAGGTTTTCATTGTGCACCACTGTGACCTTCTAACTGCCAACCTCCTAACTACCAACTACTTCATTAGTTGATAAGGAGGAGGTCAGATGCCTGTATAGCAGCCTTGTTTTACCTTCCCTTGTCTCTCTCCATCAGCTTTTGGGACACCTTAGCTGAGTGATGGCAAAAAACTGAGGAAGAAGAGAAACATTGGTGTACTAGTCAGTAGCAACGTGCGCCTCAAATTTTGTGCCTCCTACGTGTGTGGTTGTTGCTGCATTATATAAAACGATTAGCATAGTTTTTACATTTTAGAATGAGGCTCCTCATGACTGTCTATAATTTTAAAGGGTGCCTCGAGATTTTCCATAATTTTAAAGGGCGCGTTTACTAAAAAAGGTTGAGAAACACTGCTTTAAATGGCTTGAAATCTGCTACCTTGGGAGTGCTTTATATTTAAGAGCAGTAGTCCCCAAACTGCGGGCTTGATACAGCCCTTTGCATGCATTTGCTATAGCGATTGGGGAAAGCTTTCTCCTAATAACATCATCATTGATGGGGTCCTATTCCTCCAAAGACAATAAGAATGGGGCACTATTCCTCCCACTGATACCATATTTGGGGCACTATTCTTTCTACGGACGATAACCATGGGGCAATATTCCTACCCCAACTGACCACAGACGCAAAGTAACTTTTTACTCTATTCCAAATGGTCATAGTTTGATCTCCTAAAGTCTTCATGATAGTGAACTGGCTCTTTGCTGAGAAAGTTTGAAGACCCCCTATTCAAGAGTATATGTTGGAACACAAAATAAATCTAGATGTCTGCAGCCTTCGTGAGACTATTCAAATGTATTGGCAGTAGTATGCTCATTTGTAGGATTTGAGGCATTAAGTGTTATTATGAAAAGGTCACCTTTCAGTAAAATGATTCACTATGATGTTATTAGAGAAACCTCAGCATGCCGGAAAAGAAAGCTTACAGGTGTTTTCCCAATGTCATTTTAAAAAAGTAAAAAATAAGCTTGAAGTACTGGTCAGTGAAGAGTGGGAAGCAGTCTTCAATTTAGAAGGTGTTCAGCTCTGCAGCTGGTTGGGAACATCTGAAGAGAAAATATTGGAAAATAATGGACTTGTCAGGATTATTGGGGAGATTAAATAAAAGAAAAAGGGTATATAAAAAGCTATGTATATTCAGTTCTATATAGAGATTCTGAACAGTACAGCAACCATCTTGTATGAGTTAATGGAAAGTACATGTTCTTTTGCAAAATGCCTTTACAGAGAGTCTTGAAATTTTCAACAGATATCTTTGTATTTCTTTAAAATCGTAAATAATGGGACTTTCTGACATTTCACCTGATAAAAGCCTAGCCAGGATGGCACCAGATGTTAAGGGGGGTGATGTCGTGATTGTCTGTATTTTACAATGAACAATAGTTCAGTGTATTCTATTAGGTTCATTTAAACTATATTTTAAAAAGATACCTTATATTGTGTGTAAGATGTATATTAACAAAATAAGTCTTATTCTATTATTGATATAATGGAATATATAATGTTAGATATATATATATATATATATAAGAATACTTTTTCTATTATGTGTAAGGACTTATGTGTCTTGAAGCCAAGTACTAATTCTACTTAAATTACCTCATTTTAGAAACGTTTGTATTTAAGTTATTATGACCGCCATGAATACTATATCCTAGACACAGAGTCTGACAGCAATCAAGTAATTAATGGATTTTCGCTCGCCATAGCTCAGGAAAGGTTATCAGTATAATGATAGTATTATTATTCTATATACTGAATTTAAAGAGTAATACAATACTGCCCTCTTTGGAGACTTCTACTAAATGCAGTCTCGGGATAAATCAGGTAATTTCCAATATATATATATATATATATATATATATATATATATATATATATATATTGTATTAATAATATATTCTTTATTAAATGGCGTTACCAGATCCAATCTCTGCCAAGATACAGGATGGAGATATTAGATGGACCTGTGTATTATGAGAGTATGGACAGGTTTTTATGTTGTTTTTATGATTATTCTTAAATATAAAGAAATTATCATTTAATTTTAATATCCAAAATACTGGGTGATTAGTAGAGAGGCGTTGCCAATGACCTCAACAGTTAATGGATAAAATATCCCAACCAATGGGGATAAAGTTCCTCCTTCTGGGTTGAGCTTATGGTAATTTTACTGGTCTTTTGTTCAAAACAAAATAAAAAGGGAACCCCAGATGTGAGAGACACACATTACGACAACATCAATTACACTTACAACACACGCGCTACTCACATCCATACATATACTCATCTATACATACTCCATCTTGCTCCATCATTTATCTGAAACTTTGAAGGACGCCAAACGAAACTCCTCCCTAACTGTCCACCATTTTGGGAAGGCAGCCATCTTAAGGACTCTGGTAATGACCATTTTAAGCTAGCAGCCATCTTAAGTGTGGTAAATATACCTTGCTGTTTATTTGATTTTATTTACAATTGTTTATTTCCTTCCTTATATGTTTTATATTTCATATTTAAGGGTAATGAGATTACAATCCCAGCCGTATGAACCATAGTAGATTTTTCTCTAAAAACTGATTTTTGTTTTTATACATTTTTATTAACCACTTAAGCCCCAGAAGATTTGGCTGCTAAAAGACCAGGGGGTATTTTGCGATTCGGCACTGCGTGACTTTAACAGACAATTGCGCAGTCAAGCGACGCTGTACCCAAACAAATTTGACGTCCTTTTTTTCCCACAAACAGAGCTTTCTTTTGGTGGTATTTGATCACCTGTGCGATTTTTTGATCATGCGCTATAAACAAAAAAAAGAGCGTCAATTTTGCAAAAATAACAATATTTTTCACATTTTTTTTATATGAAATTCCCCAAAAAAATTGTAAAAAATCAAAATTTTTTAACATTTTCGGCCAATTTGTTTTATGCTACATATGTTTGGTAAAAAAAAAAAATCACAAAAAGCGTATTTTGATTGGTTTGCGCAAAAGTTATCGCATTTACTAACAAAAGGGAAAGATTTATGTTATTTTTTTTTTTTTTTTTTAACGCGTAATGGCGGCTATCTGCGATTTTTTTTGCGGTACTGCGACATTGCGGCGGACAGATCGGACCCTTGACTGACATTTTTGACACTTTTGGGGTTACCAGTGACATTACTACAGTAATCAGTGCTATATATATGCACTGTTACTGTAAAATTACACTGGCAGTGAAGGGGTTAACTTTTTTGAGAGGGAGGGGCTGTGTGTGTCCCTAGGGGCGTGATTCTAACTGTGATTGGCTGTGGCTTCAGATGTATGAACAGTGATCAACGGTTCTACATAGTAGAACCGTATGATCACCATTCATACACCGGGGAGAATGACAGGCAGCTTGTTTAACCACTTTAATACAGGGCACTTCCCTCCCTTCCCGCCCAGGCCAATTTTCCCCTTTTAGCGCTGTTGCATTTTGAATGACAATTGAGCGGTCATGCAACACTGTACCTACACCAAATTTATGTCATTTTCCCCCCACAAATAGAGCTTTCTTTCGGTGGTATTTGATCATCTGTGCGATTTTTACTTTTTGCTAAACAAATAAAAAAAGACCGAAAAGTTTAAAAAAAAAAAAAAAAATTTTGTTTATGTTATACAATTTTGTAAATAAATAATTTTTTTCCTGCACTGATGAGCACTGATGAGACTGCACTGACAGGCACTGATGAGGAGGCACTGATGGGGTGGCACTGATGGGGTGGCACTGATAGGCGGCACTGATAGGCGGCACTGATAGGCGGCACTGATATGTGGCACTGATAGGTAGCACTGATATGCAGCATTGGTGGGCACTGATAGGCGGCACTGCTGGGCACTGATAGGCGGCATTGATGGGCACTGATAGGTGGCACTGATGGGCACTGATAGGTGGCACTGACGGGCACTAATGGGCACTGATAGGCGGCACTGATGGGCGGCACTGATCGGCACTGACGGGCGGCACTGATAGGCACTAATGGGCACTGATAGGCGGCACCGGTGGGCAATAATGGGCACTGGTGGGCGACACTTAAGGATGGCAATGATGGGCACTTGTGGGCAGCACTGATAGGGAGGGCACTGGTGGGCAGCACTGATGGGGTGGGCAATGGGGGGCTCCCTGAGCCCTGATTGCCATCCCTGGTGGCCATAGTGGGCATCCCTGGGGTCATAGTGGGCATCCCTGGGGTCATAGTGGGCATCCCTGGTGGATCTAGTGGCATCCCCCCCCGAGGGTCTGCACTGGTAATCAATGATCTGATTACCAGTGCCGACCCCCCCCCTGTCAGGGGAGCCGCCGATCGGCGCTCCTTTACTCGTGCCTGTCAGGCACGAACTAAGGAAAGCCGATCAACGGCTGTTCCTATTTACTATGTGACCAGCCGTGATTGGACACGGCTGATCACATGGTAAAGAGCCTCCGTCAGAGGCTCTTTACCGAGATCGGAGATGCAGGGTGTCAGACTGACACCTCGCATCACCGATCGCCGCTCTGCGCGCCCCCGGGGGGCGCCCAGAGCGGAGTTATCCTGCCGCCGTCATATGACGTCCGGTCAGGATAACTCAACCACATTCCCGCCGTCATTTGCCTATAGGGCGGGCGGGAAGTGGTTAAACTAGCCGCCTGACTTTCTCCCTCTCCCCCGACGATCGCCGAGTGACCGGCGGACATCGGGTCCGCTGGTCACACGCGCGGGGGGGGGTCCGTGACCACTCAGGGGCGCGCACTCGCTCCCTAGACCCTCACAGACTAGCGACGTAGACCTATGTCACTCTGCCTGTGAGGGGCTGACCGCCGCAGTAAATAGTCGTGCGGCGGTCGGCAAGTGGTTAATATCAGATTTAGCGCAATATTTGCGATCTAGTCTCCCGTTTTGCATAGCCTATTCTCACTTCATCCTCAGCGAAGTGACTGTTGGTTGCGCAATTCGCAGACAATTGTGGTCTGATTATATAGAACCTTACAGATCTTTGCTTATTTACATAAATATACACTATTCTATTCAGAGCAGTATAAATATTCTGACAGATTTTAACGGCATGTAATATAAAGATAAACAATTTATTGGTTTCCATTAAAAACATGTGTGGATAAATACACCCAAGATAACCAACCATATATCTAAAATCACATTGGACTACTAGTGGGTCCCCTGGAGGTTATGTTATCTATAATGCTCTTTCATACAGAATAACAATGCCTACGCATACAAAGATCCAACTCAACAGTGGCCGCTTCGGGGTGCCTGTATGGGATTGGGGTTCAGTGCTGCAGCTGTGGTGTTTGCTACCAATTGTGTGTCTGGTGTGGATGTAGTTAGGCATATTAATATTGTGTTGTATTGTTGTGCGTTTTTGTATAACATGTATGTATATAGATTTTCTGGTTAAATAAATGCTTACAAGCTCCCGAGGAGGCGATTTTGTAGTCGCAAAACATGTTGAGCAGAGCAAAACATATGGACAAGCGCTATCCCCCATTTAGAGGATCCTTGTATGCATAGGAATTGTTATTCTGTATGAAAGAGCATTATAGATAACATTATAACCAACTAGGGGACCCACTAGCAGTCCAATGTGATTTTAGATATTTGGTTTGCCATCTATGGTGTATTAATGGAAGGAATCACACACGATTTGAATGGAAACCAATAAATTGTTTATTTTTATATTATATGCCATTAAAGTCCATTATTTTCCAATATTTTCTCTTCCAATGTTCATAGAGGTGCCTTGTAGCCAACACAGGGCGCTATATCCATATGTATTTAATGGTTGGGAACATCTGATCACAGCCTTGCTTTTGTCATATGGAAATATATAAAAGGAGTACCACATGATTAGGTGTTCTCAATCAGCTGCAGAGCTTCTAACTGCTTTCTTGGCAAGTATCGGACTCTATTTGCAACCCACCATTTCTTGTTCTGCAGGACATTGTCCATCTACCACACGATTTTTCTTCTCTTTAGCTAAACACAGAATATGCTTTAAATAATACCTAATGTCAAAAGGTAGGCTAAGTATTGACATGCCTAGTACCATCAAACACTGCAGTTACAAAATACTACTGTTTAACCTCCTAGGCCAAACAAAACAGCATTAATAAAAATACATTACATGATGGTAACATGAACACTGGTGAATTATTTTATACAATTTTATTCCCACTGCAGTGTTGATAGGCCTGTAATATGTATAATGGCATTTACCATCATTGTCTTTGAATTCCCTCCCAGTGAATCCTGTAACAGCCGGGTAAGTTTGGAGTTCCTATATGGCACGTGAGTGCTCTTCCCATCAACCAGAGCAGAGATGACATTTCCCAGGGTGGAAAGTGACAAATTAATTTTTGTGGCTTCTTTCAGTCGTTGTCCGGTTGCTCCTGTCTTTGTTTGTCTTTCAGAACCCTAATGTGTTGAAGAAAACAGATATTATTGGAAGCAAGTAATGCACTTTCTCCAATTCAGTGATTTGCTTTTGTTAGCATATTGGAGTACAATAAACAGAACTATATATGCAGGCACATAATTATATACACGAATACAATTTTTTCTATTGTATTATTTCAACACCACTATGTTTGCTGGTATTGTTTGAATGAAGGCATCCTCAAATATGGGATGGTGGCAGAGAGTTCATTGATTTATTTCATGATACTCGTAATTATCTGTTTCAGGCTCGGAATTAAAGAGGAGTTCCACACTAAAAAAAAAAAACTTTTCACCGTCCGCTAGCTTACACAAACCTGAAAAAGAATTGGATAATTCAAAAATTTTTTTGTTTCACTTACTTTGTTTTTAATGAAAATTTACTTACCTTCCTTCCTCTTTCTCCCTCTGTGGCCCTCGCCGTTACTTCCTCCTTGCATTGACTCCTGCGAGATGAGCGTCATGGAACCCAGGAGTCAATGTGCCTGCACCGCCCCTGCTAGTCACTTGCGGTGCAGGCGCGTCATTCCCTGCTGAACAGCTTCTGGGCATGCCCAGAAGCTGTGCAGGGATGATGCGCCTGCACCGGAAGTGGCGAGCAGGGCATTCTGGGACTCCGACGTCACCGAAGAGGACGCTCCGGCTTCAGCTGTCCACACCTGAGATGGCAGCGCTGGACAAGATATTTTCAAGGTAAGTATTTCTTCTAAAAGGTAAATGAAACAGGGGACGCTTTAAATATCACACAAAGTGAGTAGATGTCGTTCCTAAAACACAAGTATTTCTGTTCATGGAGAAGCATTAATAAGGGATTTATATTAAAAATTGACTGACCGTAATCAAGTGCTACACGTTACAATTTTTCATTTGCCTAATTTTAAGTCACTAACTAGAAGCCAGTTTACGCATGTCAAGAGGATAGTATCTTATGCTGCTTTATTGGAAAGCAGGATAACATATTACAAATATTTAATCAGGGACAATCTGGCTCATATGTTATAGAAATTATCATCATGTATAGATAGTATAGATCATGTGCCCAAAACAAAAAAGGAGAGGGATAATGAGCTGCAGCTCAGGAAACGTCAAAGTGTACTGCATTCAAGGCTAAGTTTACCTTTTAGGAAAAAAATAATAAATGCACATATTTTTGCAAATCGGTGTATCGTGGGTGTAACACCAGGCTCCTGCAAACAAGCTCTATAGCTTTCAGCCAGTACCTCTATATAGGCTATCAGATTGAAAGCTGCAGGGCTTGTGGAAAAACTTTGAGGGTGCTTATTAGCGCCCTCGCAGTTCATTGAGTATCACAATTCATCGGCCACAGTGGTAGAGGGGACTTGCAGTTCTCTCATTCACAGATTCCTATGTGGCAATATCTGGTTAACTAATAGTGTAGAGCCAAGACTCCAAAATCGGTCTGAAAATGTTACAGAACCCCATGTATTTCGAGCTCACATATTTAAAAAGACTAGTCATTCAGATTTGTACTTATGTTTATTTAATACACCATTAATGATTAATAGTCCTAGATTTCACAATTCCAGAACCATAGAATAAAAATAATTTAACAGCGAATAGAGTCCCCTTTGCACAAAATTTTGGACTGGCAATAGGACTTTATGTTTGCAAATCTTGGCATTGGTGAAAATGAAAAGTGCTTCTCAAACTACCTACTTTAAATGTAGACACAAAATACAAAAAAAGAAAAAAAAATGTATCTAGCTATGCAAACTCCCCATTTTATTTTAAGACGACACTCTCTTCCTCTTCAAAACTTCCCACTCTTTGGGTCCTTCACCTCCTCCACTCAGCACAAAAGCACTAGGAAAATGGTGCCTGGAGTGAAAAAGTGTAGACATACAAAGACCACATTACTAACCGACAAAAGCCTTGACTCCCCTTTCTACTCAGGGTTAGTGTTGATGACCATTTAAAAAGAGGCAAAAAAGAGTTGCAAATACAAGAAACATTGACTTGCATACTTTAGGTCATAAGAAGTATTCATAAGAATAAGTATAAATCGAGTTCAGAAATTAACCCTTTTGGTTGCAAAGTTTCTAAAAAATGAATCCACTAGACCTCACGCTTTCTCAGTTGTAATTCTCAGTTACCCCCTCTTCTGTTTATTTGTATACTGTCTATAACCATAAACCTCAATAGGGACACCGAATGTCCTTTCTTCAGAAAGTGTCTTGCTAATGGCAATTGTATTTTGCCCAAAAGAAAGAATGTGTTAAGACAGGATTTTATATTGCATTTAAAGGTATATTTATTCTATGAAATCCAATACAAAGAGTGTGCAGTCAGTACAGTTATCCATTAAAAATTTTAATCTGTACGTCAAAAGCAAAATGACCCCACCAACCTCATGTGCAGCAGTGGAATTTATTAACAAAGTTGATCAGGACATCAGTTAATTTTTTGAAGAATAACAATAAAAACTGAATTTTTGTAAAATCTTACCATAAAATTCCTTTCTCCGAGTCCACCGACAGTCGCCGCCCACCCATACAGTCTTCACCAATGGGGTATTGACTTCCTCTCCATAGGAGTAGCTAGGCAAAAGACTTGTTAAAACAAAAGCATTACCATAGACACACCCATGGGGGCTGTCCCACTGGTCCAATAGCCTCCTGCAATAGCCATCCCAACTCAGTTTGGTATCAAAGCAGTTAAGTGTATAAGAACCCCAAAAGAGGGGGGGGGGCGGCGACTGTCAGGGGACTCAGAGAAAGGAATTTTACGGTACGATTTTACAAAAATTCAGTTTTCTCTTACGTCCTCCGACAGTCGCCACCCACTCATACAGTCTTCACCAATGGGGAGGTCCCAAAGCAGTGTAGACATGAGGGGTGGGAAACGCAACCATCAGAAAAGGCAATGCAGTACCCATATCAGAGAAAGGAACCTTACAAGAGCAGCAAGGGAACCTTCTGGGTAACAAAAAAGGCTCAACAGGAGCAACAACCCAGCAAAGCAAATAACCAAGGGGTAAACAACCCCAACAGCCAGGGACCCGCAATAAAATCTGGGCCCCCTACTGGATTCCCGCACAGAGAACTTTGCGACCAAAGGAGGCATCAGCTGATGCAAGAACATTAATTTTGTAGAATTTGGAAAAGGTGTGCACTCACGACCAAGTCGCAGCCTTGCACACCTGGGCCACGAGGCCTGATGCCGGTAAGCCCAGGACGCACTTACCGACCTAGTAGAGTGCGCCTTGACAGAGAAGGGTGGTACCCGTTCCCTCAACGAATAGGCCTGAACAATTGTCTGTCTGATCCATTTTGCAATGGTCGCCGCAGACGCAGCCATACCCTTCCGAGGTCCCTCAGGAAGGACAAAAAGGGAATCCAATTTCCGAAAGGATTCAGTCGACGACAGGTAAACCCTGATCGCCCTGACAACATCCAAAGAATGCAACGCAATCTCCCTAGGATGCTTAGGATTCGCACAGAGCGAAGGTAAGACAATGTCCTCATTGAGGTGAAAATCCGAAACCACCTTTGGAAGAAAGGACGGGTTTGGTCGAAAGACCACCTTATCCTTATGAACCACCAGGTAAGGGGAGCGGCAGGACAAGGCCACCAACTCCGACACTCTGCGAGCAGAAGTGATCGCCAACAGAAAGGCAACCTTTTTAGATAGCAGAGATAAGGAAATTTCCCTGATGCTTTCAAACGGGGAACGTTGCAACACGGACAGAACCAAGTTCAAGTCCCATGGAGGCAGAGGCTCCCTTCTAGGAGGGGCCAAGTGACGCACACCTTGAATGAAGGTGCAAATCAAAGAATTAAGACGCCACAGGGCGCTGAAAAAGAACAGCCAGTGCAGAAATCTGGCCCTTAATCGTAGCCAACGCAAGGCGCTGGTCTACACCAGATTGGAGGAAGGCCAACACTCTCGCCACGAGTATGAACGAGGAGAGAAGCCCCTGGACTCACACCAGGCAAAATAAGCTTTCCAAGTTCGGTAATAAATCTTACCACACTAGGCTTTTCTAGCCTTGATTAAGGTAGGCATGACCTCTGAGGAGAGACCCCTGTCTCTCAGGACCTGGCTTTCAACAGCCATGCCGTTAAAGCCAGCGACTGTAAAGCAGGATGGAAGATCGGACCCTGAGACAGCAGATCTTCCCGCATTGGCAGCCGCCAAGGAGGCTCGACGGCCAGGTGAACGATGTCCGCCTACCAGGACCGACGTGGCCAGTCCAGTGCCACCAGAATCCGTTTGTTTCGAGGCTAACCTGCGAAGGAACCTGGACAACAACTGAATCGGAAGAAAGGCATAGATCAGATGATACTGATGCCAAGGCACCACCAGCGCATCCGAGGCGTCTGCCAGAGGATCGCGCGTTCTTGCCACGAACCTTTCCATCTTGTGGTTTAGCCGAGACGCGAACAGATCCACATTCGGGGATCCCCATTTCGCACACAGCATCTGAAACACCTCTGGGTGCAGGGACCATTCCCCCTGGTCCAGGGTCTGGCGGCTCAGATAATCGGCCTGCCAATTCTCCACACCCGGAATGTGAACTCCCCTTCAGGCAGAGGCGGACTGAGCCGCCGCACCAGCTTGGCCGGATTTCTGTTTGCCGGCCCAGGGCTTTCTCTGGCCACCCTGGCCCTTGAAGGGTTTCCCCTTGTACTGTGACTTGAAGGCACGAAAGAAACCCTGATTAGGTTTAAAGGCGGGACCCGCTTGCCGCGGAAAAACTTGCCCTTAGGATTCTGGGGCAGCAGAGTGCTCTTGCCCCCAGTGACTCCCTTAACCAATTCATCCAGGGATTCCCTAAAAAAGCGAGACCGCTAGAGAATGTCAGCCACCGCCTTCCTAGATTTCTGGTCAGCAGACCAGCTCTACAACCATATCAGCCGACGGTTAAGCACCGCGACACTGGACAGGCGCGCAGCTAAAGGGGCCTCATTTAAAGCCGCATCGCACAAATACATGACCCCTTGATAAATCTGGTCCACCATCTCCACGGTAGTGGGTGGGGCAGAATCAGCCACGAGTGTGCGTCTGAGCACCTTGGTCCAGTTCGCCACAGCCTGAGCCGCCATGACAGAGGCGAAAATGAGCCTGAGCATGGAACACGCCACCACATAGGTGTGGCGGGCAAGCGATTCCAGCCTCCTATCCGTAGGATCCCTAAATACCGGAGAATCTTCGGTAGGAACCAGTGTAGCCTTGTTTAATCTGGCCACAGTGTGATCCACTTGAGGAGCCACACACCAGCGTGCAACAGTAATAGACGCAAAAGGGTAGAGAAGTTGAAACCTCTTAGGCACAGTGAAGGTGTGTTTTAAATTGCGCCATTGTTCATTCACAGTGTGATGAAACTCAGCGGGGCAGGGAAAAACCTGCGCCGTTTTGCGGGTCCTGTGTGTACCAAAAGATGACACAATGCCCGGAGGATTGGGCTCATCCTCTAAATGTAGTGTTTCTTTAATGGCAGAAATCAGCGCATCCATAGCCGCGCATTTCTCCGGCGTTCCAGGGGGGGAATCATCCACCCCTGTAACCTCCGCCTCCCCCTCAGACTCTTGCGGGTCCTGAGAAGAGCGAGACCCTGAAAGGGGCACGCTACCTACAGCAACCACGTCACATTCAGAATCAGAAGAAAAAGAAATCCTAGGCCTTTTCTAGCAGCACGTTCAGACATCAGCACATCCATTTTGGACACCAAAGTCGCCACAACAGCAGCCAAATTAGTCAGAGTAGAGGATTCAGAAGAACTTGAATCCCCTACCAAAGCTGGAGGGAATTTGCTGTCCTGGGATTCCATTGCAAACAAAAAAGTTTTTTTATTTTTTCGAGGTACTGGCACTTTAAGAGCGCCGCGGACCCCGCAGCACACCTCTACAATGCACTGTGGACCACAGACCCCCCGCAGGGACAAACCGAGCCAGGAAGATTGCACAATGGAGGAAAAGAAAGGACAGCAGGACAGAGCCCTCAGAAGTGTGTTACCAGCTCCTACGGTCGCTCCTGAGAAAAAAGGAAGGAAGTGATGTCACCGCAGAGACTGAACAGAGGCTGCAGGCTAAGGAAACATGGATGCCTATGCAAAGCAAATGGGAGGCTTCGGCAAAATGGCCGCCGACATGTGCTCGGAACGATCATTGCCACACACAAGATGGCGTCGTAAGGCGCCAAAATACACTACACACAATGCTATACAAGCGCCCACAGTGAAGCCAGACATGCTGCCCACACCTAAAATGGCGGAACGGCGGTTTTTAACCCCGCAGCGGTCGCCACACTAGTCTGTACCTCCTAGCACCTTAGTGACACAGGAGAGGGATCCCCCAAACCACACACAGCGCAGGCTGTGAGAGAAAAACCCCCGCAGGGACCAGGATCAGGGAGCCCAAAAAACGCACAGACATAGGGGACAGCACAGACACAGAGGACTGCCGACCCCAGACAGAGGCCCCACACAGAGTGCACTTATCTGTACCTGATGGCGTGGGGTGCCTCATAATAAACGGAAAACCGCCCACCCTCAGATGGCAGGGGAGTGCCGCCAGCCAAAAACGCAGGACACCAGGAGTGCACGGACGAACCGTGCATGTGTCCGGTGAGGTAGCCACCTCACAAGGCTGCATCCCTGGGGACAGGGATGGGTCGTTTGTGAGGCCAGGGCGAACACATAGCCTATTAAACGCTCGATGGCGGGCTGGGATTCCATCTGATCCTCTGTCCTGGATAACCAGGACGACCAGTCCGATTCCCAGCTCCGCAAACTCCATCTTCATCCAAAGATCCGACTAACTAAAAGCTGACAAAATAACCAGCTAGCAATGCAAAGAAAAAATGACATTTTCAGAAAATAAAAGCATAAAATAGAAGAAGAAGGCTGAGACTGTAGCCCCAGCACAGGGAAGCCTGACTACTCCTGAACTAGGCAGAAGACAAACTGAGTTGGGATGGCTATTGCAGGAGGGGTATTGGACCAGTGGGACAGCCCCCATGGGTGTGTCTATGGTAATGCTTTTGTTTTAACAAGTCTTTTGCCTAGCTACTCCTAAGGAGAGGAAGTCAATACCCCATTGGTGAAGACTGTATGAGTGGGCGGCGACTGTCGGAGGACGTAAGAGAAAGAGAGTTTATCCCAAACAATCTGTCTAAATCTCAAATTGAAGCATTATCATTCTTGTCAGCACGGCGTGATATTACAATCAAGCCGGTTAACAAGGGGGGAGCAATATTGGTAATAGACACTCACAGGTATGAAGCTGAAATATGGCGACAATTATTGGACAGGAATACCTACAAATCAAACTAGAATAAAAAAGATAGTAACATCAGCTGTCCAAACAGGCATAATTGATAGTGATACACAAACTTATTTGATTAACAATTATCCAGTTACCCCGGTAATATACATGTTACCAAAAATACACAAGGATCTTTTTAATCCACCAGGACGTCCAATCGTTTCTGGGATGGAATCTGTCACAACATCTTTGGCTAAATATCTAGACAAATGTTTAACACCATTAGTTATCAAAACTAGATCCTATATCCGCGATACCAGCTATTTTTTGTATAAACTATGAGAGGTTGATGTTTGTCCAGACTCCTTCCTAGTAACTTGGGGCGTTGGTAGCTTATGCACAATTATCCCACACGAATTGGGGATTGAAGCATGCTATCATTTACTAATGCACTCACACATATATAGCAAGGATCAAATATCGTTTTTGCTGGATCTGTTGAAAGTGGTATTGGAGGAAAATTTATTTTTGTTTAAGGAACAGCACTTTGTGCAACTTAAAGGGGCAGCGATGGGTTCCAATGTGGCACCCCCATATGCAACCACGTTCATGGATATGGTGGAAACATCTTTTATTTATAATAATATACAGTTTATGAAGCACTGCAAGTGCTGGTTTAGGTTTGTTTATAGATTTTTTAAAGGAAAAATGGAATGGGTAGTTAAGTTGTGTACAGATAATCCAGGGAACACAAGAAACAAAAGATGTTTAGTGAGGGAGGTTTATAACACGTTAGTTCTTTTTTTTTGCCATCGGTGTTCAATTCTGGACTCCCTTCCCGTCCCATAACAGGAGGTGATAGGAAATCCCTTCAAAGTGAGGTAATCCCTGATTATTACCAGGTTTTTCTCCTCTTCTAGGGACAACCTGAAATTTGTGAATTTCTTTCAACTTCACCGCCACAAAAAAGGCATGCAAACGGGTCAGTAACCATTGCAATGAGATTTTACAATTATTAAAAAATAATTACTGCTGCCTGTTTAAAGTATAGAGTGTCTGCATATATTTTCTGCATTTAATATTTTAAAGGCTAATAAAAAAATATATGTTTTTAAATTATTACAATTATTTATTTATTTTGTTAGGCGTTAAAGCAGACCTTCTAATTCAAAGACAAGATCTACTTTTTCAAGGTGCCCCCTCCCCAAAATACTACATTACCTGTACAGTACCTGTGGGAGGGAGAACAGTTGGATAATACTTTTTCCCCGACTCCCGTAGTGCACAAGGATGAAGTCATCCTTTAGCCAGCAAGATTCCTAGAAATGCTGAGAAGCCCAAATCTCTCAAGGAGACAGTGCAGCATAATGCAAGATCATTATCCTCCATAATTCTGGCTTCTCAACACTCCCAGAGATCTGTCTGAAAGCAGGATGATGTGAACCTTGCCTAGGTGCTGAGGCAGGAAGTTTGGGAAAGGGAAGTACTGAATATTATCTATTTTTCTGAAGCATTTTAAAAGAAGTGGGGTGAAAACTGTTGTATACTATAGGAACATTTCATATTTACTTTTAAAGCCAGCAGGTGGAGCACTAGACACCATTACACACCTATACCAAATTGTTAGACTTCAGGCGAGGTCACACTCCGACAGGAAGAATCAATGAAAAACCACGGCACTGTAAGCATTTAGAACTACAAGTAACATGCCTGACAGCCAGTAGGGCTGTTGGGACTTTTAGTTTTCCAATCACAGAGGGCTGTGAATTAGTAAAGCAGCCGGGTGGGAAGAGCCCCACCCCGGCCGCATTTTTTTTTTAAACTTTGACAGCTAGCAGGGGGAGAAGATCCCCTGCTAGCTGTCACAGCGGGGGAGCAGGGGGTTGGGCCTTTCATAACATGTAAACCCTGAAAATGGGTGTAACATGTTATGAAAGATGAACTTCTCCACTAAATATATAATAGCATATAAAATATATATAAAAATACCACATATACCGGTAAAACAGATGTTTGAAAACTTTTAAACCTAAAAAAAAAAAATCAAATAAAACAAACCTTAACAACATATAGTTTTCCTTTAAAATGTTTTTACACTTCAGCAGCCCAATTGGGATAACACCTACTTGAAATGTGTTACAAGTTTCCCATTCACATAGCACAACTTAAAAAAATTGAAATTACTGCTCAATTTAATTTGCTCCTTTCTAAAAACTTAACAACAATTTTTCTCTTAGTACATAATGTTAGGGAAGAGGCTGGGGAGTTGATGCTTACTAGAACTAAAGCAGGGTATACACAGTCAGTTTTTTTTTTTTCATTCAACCAGTGGGTTAAATGCAAAAAACTCACAGATCCCCACACCAACACAAGTAATGTTGATTCCCCCCCCCCCCGTCATGCAATTGCATCCTGACAGTGGGGACTCCCCTGAACACAGATCAGCGCAAATCAAAATGCTGGTTTTCCTGCATGACTGTTGTCTAACCAAAGTCTGCTCCAAAGAAACATCTAGAAAGGAAAGAACGTTTTTGTTTTTATTATTTCCAGGTATGCTATGTGGATGAGAACACATTTAGTGTGTTTTTTCTAAAATTTTGACTGCAAAAGCAGAACTACACTTTAAGATGACAGTATCTTTCAGATAAGGAATAGTGATGTAGTGGGTTAAAAAAAAAAAAAAAAAAAAAAAAAAAAAAGGTATTTCCAGCAAACTAGACACCTTCTTCCTTCTCATTTTTAAAACCAGTAAGACAGTACACTCCCCAAACAGTAACCTCCCCCCCCCCCCTGTTTTACTGTGACCAGAAGCTGAAATGACAGATTTTACAGCTGATGGCACAGCAGGAGCAACAACAACATAATATGGATCTCTAACACTGTATTTGACTGGCCATGTTCCAGTCCTCTGCTTTTTTGGTTGTCTATATTATATATATATATATATATATATATATATATATATATATATATATATATATATATATATATATATATATATATATATATATATACATATATATATATATATATATATATACATACACACACACACACACACACATACATACATACATACATACACACACAGATTTAATACAAGAAAAAAAAGAAAAAAGAGGCTTACCGCAAGATCTACAAGATGCAGTTTTCCCATTCGTACGTGCATATTGCCATCGGCTCCCTTCTCGCTGCACTCTATAGTGATAGTGAAGATTGCATGGGAACGAGAACTGTGCTCATTCATGTTTGTGGCTCCAACAGACCCTGAAGATAAAAGTAAAATATATAAAATCTGAAATGTAATTAGGATAGGAAAATCATCTATACTGCAAAAAAATTGGATTTTTGACTTACCGTAAAATCCATTTCTCTGATGTTCATTGACGGACACAGCTCCTGATATTCATAACCATTGGGTTATACTGCCCCCTGCAGGAGTAGGACACTAGGCAGAAAAGCATTCTGGCTACACCCATGGGAAGTCCCAGGGGGTATACTCAGTCTCTCTCGGATATAGCCACTCAGTTTTGTTACAAGCAGTGCCAGGAGAATTATACCTCCACAGAGGGGTTGGTGCGGTGTCCGTCAATGAACATCAGAGAAATGGATTTTACGATAAGTCTTTTCTCTTTCACTCATTGACGGACACAGCTCCCAATATTCATAACCATTGGGGCGTCCCAAAGCAGTGTTAAACAGGAGGGTGGGAACAACAAAAAAATTCCCAAGGCTAAACATTAGCTAACCAGGCAACAGGAGCCTGACCCCTGATAGAATAGGCCTGAATCAATGTCTGTCTGATCCATCTGGAAATGGTCGTGGAGGAAGCGGTCAACCCTTTTTGAGGTCCAACCATGAGCACAAAAAGTTTGACTTCCTAAAAGACTCTGTAGCTGCCAGGTACATCCTAATTGCCCTGACCACATCCAAGGCATGCAAGGCAATTTCCTTTGGATGTTTAGGTCTGGGACACAGGGAAGGCAACACAATGTCTTCATTCAAATTAAACTCAGACAACCTTTTGAAGGAATGATGGTCAAGAACCACCTTATTCCTGTAAATCCCCAGGTAAGGTAAACGACAGGATAACGCCGCCAGTTCCGACACCCTGCGCGCAGAGGTGATAGCCACTAAAAGGGCCACCATCTGGGACAGCTCAAGCAGGAGAATCTCCCGAATATTTTCAAAGGGAGGCTTCTGAAGAGCTGAAAGCACCAAATCAAGATCCCAAGGTGGCAACGGAGCCCGCACTGGAGGAACTAAACTTCGGACACCTGAGGAAATCTATGCACCAGGGAGTGTGTGGCCAAAGGTCGTTGGAAGAAGACCGCCAAAGCCGACACCTGGCCCTTGAAGGTACTCAAGGCCAATTTCTGTTCAACCCCCATTGAAAGAAGGTCAAGATCCGAGCCACCGAGAAGGAGGAAGAACCCAAGAGACTCGCACCACGCAATGTTCGTCTTCCACGTACGATGGTAGATCTTCCTCAAGGAAAATTTCCTAGCTTTCAACAGTGTAAGAATCCCCAATTTAGATAAACCCCTATCCTTTCCTTCAGCACCTGGCGTTCAACAGCCAAGCTGTCAAAGCCAGTGACTGTAAAGCAGGATGGAAGATTGGTCCTTGAGACTGCAGATTCTCCCTGAGAAGAAGCTGCCAAGGAACACTGGTGACTAGCCGCACCAGATTGGCGTGGCAAGCCTGATGAGGCCAGTCCAGGGCCACTAAGATGACCGGAATCCCTTCTGCCTCTATCTGAGTAGAAGTCTGGGCAGAAGCATGAGAAGAGGGAAGGCATAAATCAGACGATACTGACCCCACAGGGCCACCAGCACGTCTGTGGCATCCTCCAGGGGATCCCTTGACACAAACCACTGCACCTTTCTTTTGAGCCGAGATGCCAACAGATCCACCACAGGGGTGCCCCACCGGAGACACAGCTGATGAAACACCTCCGGATAAAGGGACCACTCCCCGTGGTCCAACGCCTGCCGACTGAGTTAATCTGCCGGCCAATCTTCCACACCGGGAATGTGCACTTCTTGTGCCCCCCTGATAATTGACATAAGCCACAGCCGTGGCTTTGTCTGATTGAATGTGCACTGGACAACTGTGAAGATGATCTATCCAATGATCCAGACACAGTCTGATCGCTCGGAGTTCCAAGACATTGATCGGTAGTCTAGACTCTCCCAGTGTCCAGATCCCCTGAGCAGAATGCTTGCCGAGGACGCCTCCCCAGCCGGACAAGCTGGCATCCGTAGTGACCACTGTCTGGGGGAGACAAGGGGAGGAAGGATTTTCCCAGCCAAAGCGCCGGAGAACGAAGGCACCATGTCAGGGACTCCTTCGTGCTCCGACTCAGCCGGATCTGATTGTTTAGAGACTATGGAGTCTTGTCCCATTTGGTCAGAATCTCCCTTTGCAGGGACCTCGTATGGAACTGTGCAAAACGGATCCCCCTCAAAAAAGGTAGACACTATCAGGCCCAGCACCTGCATGCAAGTCTGAAGGGATGACCATTTGATGGACAGCAGGAGGCGAATTGCAGCCTGCAATTTCTGGAGTTTGTCCAGAGGAAGGAGCACTCTGGCTAAGGCATCCTTGATATCGATAGCGGCGAGGAAATCCCCCTGATGCAGGGAACTTTTGTACCCACAAAAAAAAGTTTAGCGCCTTGAGGTTCAAGATTGGATGCATTTTGCCTTCCTTCCTGGAAACTGAACAGGTTAGAGTAAAAACCCTGAAAACGTTCCGAGTTCTGAACCGGGACAATCACCCCTTGAATGAACAGGTCTTGTACCACCCCAAACAGGCTATCTGTAAGCGGTCTGGGGACAGGCGCAAGATGGAAGGGAAAAACCATGCCGGGGGACAAGAGTGAAACTCGATCTTGTAGCTGGACCGAATGACTTCGTAGACCCACTTGTCTTGCACCCGGGAAGTAGTCGGGTCTGGAAACCAGCAAAGACGTCCCCCACCCATCCCTGATACAGGTAAGGGCGCACCTTCATGTAGGAGCCTTGTCCACGGGTCTGGAGAAGAGGCTCTGAAAGACTACAAGCCCTTGTCAGTCTACCCTGAGGGATGAAAAAAACTTATGAGCTGAGAAGGAAGGCCCACGTCTACGACAGAGGTTCCTTGCCCTTAGTAGCCTGCGGAAGAAAAGTACTGGGTGTGAGGTTTGTGACCTTTAATGATATCATCCAGGGCAGCTTCAAACAGGCAATCTCCTTGAAAAGGAATGTCAGTCAAGGCCTTTTTGTTAAATCTGATCCGCAGACCAGCACTTGAGCCAAAAGACGTGCCAAAGAACCACTGCCAAAACAGAGAGGCGAGCCGCATCCAAAGAGGCATCGCAGATAAAACTGCAGCCCTTGGGCCAGCTGGTCCGCCAGCTTGGCAAAGGCGGAGGGAACTGTTCCCCCCTCCAGGTCATGAGCTTAGCCCACTTGGTAAGGGTTTGCGAAACTAGGGCAATGGTGAATACAGACCTCATTAACGAACCAGCCAGAGTGTACATAGTGCAGGCCACAGCCTCCGCTTTCTGGTCAACCAGATCCTTAAAGGTTGGGGACTCTTCAACCGGAAAAATAGTTGCCTTGTTTAATCTGGAAACCAGGGGGTCCACCACAGGTGGCACAGTACAGATCTTAAGAAAGGACTCCTCATAGGGGTAACGCCTAGTAAAGCGCGTAGGGACCCCACGGGAACGCTTTGGTCGTCTCCACTCTTTAGCGACAATTCTGTCAAAATAGGCAGGGAAAGGAAACACCTTTGATGCTTTGGATGGCTTGTGAGTGCCAAAGGGCACTTGCGCCTAAGTCGCAGCTTAAGCTGTGTCCTCCATCTTCAGGGTTTCACGCACAGATACAATCAGTGCATCCACCAGCGCCTTTTCATGCGCGGTCACAGACGTCGAGGAATCATCCTCACTATCAGAGGATTCCAGGCATGTGGTTGCAGACCAAGCAGGGAGACCCACAATCGCAGCAGCCAAATCAGATTCAGGATCTGACGAGACAGATGAGGCAGGGGAAGGCGGGGGGCGCTTTTTGCTAGCTCGTCGCCAGCAAGCCATCTCCACCCAGGACACAAGGGACTCCAGAACCGCCGTCAGTGTATAGATAGATGGTTGGGACCCGGAGGGCCCCGCAGCCTCAGAGAGGGGATCAGGTGGGTAAACGTGCTCCAAAGACTCCATGAGTCACAAGGGGAGCCCCCCAAAAAGTGTAGAAACACTGTTAAGGGACAACCCCCGCCACACTGGCAGCACCACCCTATCGCCAGGCACAAAGCAGCAATCAATCCTCAGCAGAGAGGGAGAGGACCCCACCATACTCCACACCCACAGAAACAGGCACCTGCAGCCACCAGGAGAATCTGCACTACACGTGCGGTGTTCAGGAAGTAAAATGACCCAGGAGTCAGCACCAGGGGATGAGGAGGGGCACCCACCGCCAAAATCGCTGCCCACAGGGCTCCACTGTCATGGCCGTCGCTATTTCCAATTGCAAACCACAAGAAAATGGCCGTCGGACTACACAAACATGGCAGCCATATAAAGAAACACACAGGCTACAACAAAATGGAGGCCCCGCGAGCCTTACAGTGACCCAGGAGGGAAACCAGGCCACAAAGACAGATCCAGGCAGGACAGGGGGCCCTGGCAGGAGCCCCCACCAGGTACATCCCCCCACACAGTTGATAGTCCGTTGCCAGTGGCGCACCCCCCCTCCCCGGCCTCCATCGCCAGTTAGTGCTCTGCCCCCATCCCAAGAAGTGGCCAGACCAACCAAACAGCATTAGCGTGGAGTTGGGTGAGGGACTTGCCAGGGGGGGGGGGGGTGCTGGCGTGAAGGAGGGGAACCCAGAGGGCCGACCGTTCCAAGGAGAGGCCTACGTCCACCCCAAAAACCTCCAGGAGGACCGCTACTCACCATACCAGGAAACAGGCAGGCACCGCTCCAGACAGAACCTCCTTTCCATCGAAATAAGGGGGTTGTCAGCCAGGAGGAACACTGCAACTCAGTCCGAGACCTGGTCGTATGCGACCTCGTGAGGCATTTAACTCGCAGCCCAGTTCCCGTCCAGTAGGGCTATGTCGCGGCTGACCTAGCGCAGAGCTGAGGTCTTCGTGCGCTTGCAGGCCAGACTGGGGTGAACACTGGATCTAGAGTATTCAGCCCATCGCCAAGTCCAGCAGTTGATGGAAGATCTCACAGGAAAAATCCAGGAGAAAAAAATTCTATCTAAAAAGGGAAAAATTTGCCAGGACCAGAGATCCCAGCAAGGAAATAGGTCCTGACATGGCAATAATAAAAAACAGTGGCTGTAGCAGAGAGAGGGAGTATACCCCCTGGAACTGCCCATGGGTGTAGCCAGAATTCTTTTCTGCCTAGTGTCCTACTCCTGTAGGGGGCAGTATAACCCAATGGTTATGAATATCAGGAGCTGTGTCTGTCAATGAACATCAGAGAAACTTTTTTTTGCACCAAATTGAGTGGACCTTTCAACAAGGGATTGTTTATAGAAAGGTAATGCACTATACATGTGCATTGTAGTGTTCTGTGTTTTGAAAAATAAACAGGATCTACTTTTTTTTTTTTTTTTTCATACACTTGGTTGCACTCACAGCCCATTCAAAATGAAAAGGGCTGTTTAAAGAGGAAGTAAACCCTCTGAAAAAAAATTAGAAAAAAAAAAAAACACAAGACAAAAGGCATAATGAGCTAGTATGCATCGCCCGTCCTGCTTCGCAATTACATCACTCCTGCAGGAGCTGCCGTTCACAGCACAGGGCTCTGAAGGAACGGCACGGGTGGCCGTTCCTTTAGAGCGCATGCACCAATGACGTCAACGGCTGCATGCACTGTAAATATCTCCTAAACAGTGCATGTTTAGGAGATATTTATAGCACCTATAGGTAAGCCTTAATATAGGCTTACCTATAGGTAAAAGTCTCTAAAGTGGGTTTAGAACCACTTTAACGTAGCCAGCCTCAAGCATGCTCTAAAGTGCATCAGGTTTTAAAGGGAACAGTTTCTAACTTTAAAAGTCTCCATGGCATGTCACAATATAAAGCAACAGTACAAGGTAAAAGAAAAAAAAAAAAGGGTGTCATTAAAAAAAAAAAGGTGTTTGACATAGTCTAAAATTATGTGATCAGTTTGCTGCACACAGAAGCAAGCATTAGCAGCTGCAATTTGGGGTTTCTGCCGTTGGTGGGGTGTTGCCAGCACCAGAACCGTCAGTGCAATAAAGCACATAAACCTCAATAGAAGAAATAACTGGCTAGCTTAAAAAAGTATTAAATTAAAAAAAAAAAAGTAGGTAAGGAGCGATATGGGTCTAGCAAATCATGCAATGGAAAATGGTCATGAGTAATACATCACTGTCTCACTATGATGCCCAATAAGTATCTGGCATCTAAGTGAACAGGTCTTTTGTCACGTTAAGTGCAATGCAATAGAATGTGCCACTGTATGACTAAGATTATCCATGACAAAAGCAGTAGTTAAATGGGTTTTTACCTTTTATCAATAAATGGGAAACCCATACTGTTATGATATGATGAGGGTCACTCCACACAGACAGTCAGCAATCAGTTATTCTTGAAAAACGTAGCTCTGAAGCTGCTAGAGTGGTCAGATCTGCTGAGCGTCAAAAAAATCACTTAAAGAAGCCCAAGCTGCACCACAATGAAAAAACGACTGTAAAGGGTCCAACTGGGGAAAATGCCACCAATCCTGGTACACTAAAGAGGACCTGCTTCTTAACTGCCAAAGATAACATACAGTGCCTTGCGAAAGTATTCGGCCCCCTTGAACATTTCAACCTTTTGCCACATTTCAGGCTTCAAACATAAAGATATAAAACTGTAATTTTTTGTGAAGAATCAACAAGGGGGACACAATCATTAAGTGGAACGAAATTTATTGGATATTTCAAACTTTGTTAACAAATAAAAAACATCCCAAGGAGCACTGTGCAAGCGATAATATTGAAATGGAAGGAGTATCAGACCACTGCAAATCAATGAAGACCTGGCCGTCCCTCTAAACTTTAACCTCATACAAGGAGAAGACTGATCAGAGATGCAGCCAAGAGGCCCATGATCACTCTGGATGAACTGCAGAGATCTACAGCTGAGGTGGGAGACTCTGTCCATAGGACAACAATCAGTCGTATATTGCATAAATCTGGCCTTTATGGAAGAGTGGCAAGAAGAAAGCCATTTCTTAAAGATATCCATAAAAAGTGTCGTTTAAATTTTGCCACAAGCCACCTGGGAGACACACCAAACATGTGGAAGAAGGTGCTCTGGTCAGATGAAACCAAAATCAAACTTTTTGGCAACAATGCAAAACGTTATGTTTGGCGTAAAAGCAACACAGCTCATCACCCTGAACACACCATCCCCACTGTCAAACATGGTGGTGGCAGCATCATGGTTTGGGCCTGCTTTTCTTCAGCAGGGACAGGGAATATGGTTAAAATTGATGGGAAGATGGATGGAGCCAAATACAGGACCATTCTGGAAGAAAACCTGATGGAGTCTGCAAAAGACCTGACTGGGACAGAGATTTGTCTTCCAGCAAGACAATAATTCAAAACATAAAGCAAAATCTAAAATGGAATGGTTCACAAATAAACATATCCAGGTGTTAGAATGGCCAAGTCAAAGTCCAGACCTGAATCCAATAGAGAATCTGTGGAAAGAACTGAAAACTGCTGTTCACAAACGCTCTCCAACCAACCTCACTGAGCTCAAGCTGTTTTGCAAGGAGGAATGGGCAAACATTTCAGTCTCTCGATGTGCAAAACTGATAGAGACATACCCCAAGCGACTTACAGCTGTAATCGCAGCAAAAGGTGGCGCTACAAAGTATTAACTTAAGGGGGCTGAATAATTTTGCACGCCCAATTTTTCAGTTTTTTTATTTGTTAAAAAAGTTTGAAATATCCAATAAATTTCGTTCCACTTCACGATTGTGTCCCACTTGTTGATTCTTCACAAAAAATTACAATTTAATATCTTTACGTTTGAAGCCTGAAATGTGGCAAAAGGTCGAAAAGTTCAAGGGGGCCGAATACTTTCGCAAGGCACTGTAAAATACTAAAAAAAACATTAATTTATATTGCTATTAGGCTTAAAATGGCTCTGAACATTAATGAAAATGGAAAAGACTTTTTAAATGACAGAAAGTGCTAAGCAGCAGATAACAATTCCCCCACTGTAAGAAAGGTGACAAAAAGTAGCTTCTTTGGAAACTCAATAAAATCAATGCGCTAAGCACCCAGGCTGCCTACATCTGAATGGTGAGAGAACATTGGCCTCAGGACATAGCCCACCAACTGTAGACACTTTCCTCCTTCAAGCTAAAAGTGCAAAAGTCTGCAGTAAACCCCTCCTGGAAAAACTTACGATTTTTATGACCCAAAGTCATAATCCGGTCCATATCATCTGCATTGTTTACTACATAACCGGATAAGTCCTTGATGTAAACTCCCACATCTGGTCTTTCTTTAACCTACAATAATAAGATAATAGCAAACACTTAATTTCACATCAGGGATACTCCCTGCCAGGCACCTAGTTCAATTGTGCAAACATAACATTCTCTAACAGTCATTCTTAAAAAAGATTAATGGGCCATTACACTGGCCCATTAAAGCAGTATCAAACCCAAAAGCAAACATTTTCTATATTGCAGTTCACTTATTCTTAGATGTGATGGCTGCATTAGTTTTCTTTTGTAGTCTTTCTTTCCTTTATTTTCACTTGGTGACTTAAGTAAATCTGTTGCTTTTCAACAGAACAAGCTCTCCTGTAGTTGTAGCCTTTACAGGGTTGAGACAAACTATTTCCCACTGACAGGGGTGCATATAATGATCAAGTTTTGTTTATATATAAAGGAAAAAAAAAACGGTTTGCTGCAACTGCCTGTTACCTGGAATTTGGCTTCAACTTGCTAGTGTATCTACATCTGCTAGTACATCTAACCTCATCTACATTAACAATGCTGCTGTCCAAAAGGTGTCCCTGAGCTGCTTCAGACAGAAAAAAAAAAAAACGAATGCAGACACCACATCGGAGGATTAGTAAATTGCAAAATATTACATTTTTGGTTTTGGATTTAAACCCACTAAACAAATGAAGTCATACTGTGGCTGTCTTATTTTCACATTTATCTCATTTTTACATGCACAGATTTTACTTTACATTTTACATTGCAGGGCTCAGTTTGCTAATTATAACAGTGAACTGTATCTTTATATTTATTAGTTGGCTAAACTAAGATTGCTGATGACCATTTAAAAGTTCTGAACATATGCCTGTGTTCTGTGTATAAAGCAACATAAATCTTTAGCTTGTATAACGATCAAATTCTTTAGCCTCAAAAAAATATGAGTGAACCTTGAATGAAAACATTAATGCAATAGTGCCACCTAGTCTCCAAATTCGGGTATTATTATTATACAGGATTTTTATAGTGCCAAAAGTTTGCTCAGCGCTTTACAAAATGAAGGCAGACATTACAGTTACAATATAATTTGGTACAAGAGGAATCAGAGGGTCCTGCATGCAAGAGCTTACAATCTAAGAGGGAGAGTCACGTGATACAAAAGGTAATAACTGTGGGGGATGAGCTGATGGAGAAAGTAAATACAGTGTATTAGTTAGAAGTAGGATAGGCTTCTTTAAAGAGAGGGGTTTTCAGGGATTGTCTAAATATGAATAGATTAGGAGATAGACAGATTGAGGTAGGGAGTTCCAAAGTACAGGAGAGGCTCAAGAGAAGACCTGAAAGCCAGCATGGGAGGATGTGACAAGGGAGCTAGAAAGCAGGAGGTTTTGAGAGGACTGAAGAGAGTGGTTTGGTTGAGTTTTTTTGAGATTAAGTTAGTGATGTAGCTGGGTGCACAGTTGTTGATGGCTTTGTAAGTTGTTAGTACTTTGAATTTTATTTGTTTGGTGAACGGAAGCCAGTAGAGGGATACTAGACACTGAACGGTTGGTAAGGTGGATGAGTCTGGCAGCAGCAATCATGACAGACTGAAGGGAGGGGGATAGCCTATGTAAAGGTAATCCAATGAGGAGGGAGTTGCAGTAGTCGAGGCAAGAGATAACCAGGGAGTAAATTAGAAGCTTAGTGGTGTCAAAGGTTAAAAGGGGCATATTCTGGAGGTGTTGTGGAGGTTGAGGCGGCATGATTTGAACAGTGATTGGATGTGGGCCTGAAAGGACAGCTCAGAGTCCAGAATTACCCCTAGCATCCTGGCATGTTGGGACAGACTGATAGTTCTGCCATTGCTCTAAACAGAGAAGTCAGGTGAAGGGGCACGTGGGGGAAGAAATATGAGCTTGGTTTTGGCTAGATTGAGTTTGAGGAAGTGGTGTGGCATCCAGTAAGATATGTCTGTTGGTAAATCAAGTGATGTGTGAGGAAACTGATGGGGTGAGCCGAGGGGTAGAGAAATAGATTTGGGTGTCAAGCATAGAATTGGTATTAGACAGTATGGTTCAATGGTATTAGCTGACCCAGGGAGGTGGTTAAAATCAAGAATAGGAGAGGTCCAAGGCCAGAACCTTGGGGAACCCCAATGGTAAGAGTAGGAGAGGAGGAAGAGGAGTTGTAAGTGACACTGAAGGTGCAGTGTGATAGGCAAGATTCAATTAAACGGAGAGCACATTCACAGAGTTTTTTGAGGTGGAGGAGGTGATCAACTTTATCAAAGGCAGCAGAGAGGTCCAAGAGTAGGAGTACGTAACAGTGACTATTGGTTTTAGCTGTTAGCAAGTCGTTTGTGAGTTTTAGGAGAGAATTTTCTGTGGAGTGTCACAGGCGAACTACAGACTGAAAGGGATCAAGGTGTTTATGGCCGATGAGGTGGCAGCTCAGCCGGTTATAGACCAGACGTTCAAGGAGTTTGGAGGCAAAAGGGAGCAAGGAGATGAGTCTTAGGTTAAGATTGGTGGGGTCCACTGAGGCCTTTTTAGATATGGGGGTAACTAGTACATGTTTTAGAGGGTTGGGGGAAGAGGGCCAGTAAAGAGGGAGAGATCGAAGATTTGAGTTAAAGAGTGTAGGAAAAAGACAGAGGGCGATCATAGCATTTGCAAGGGAAAAAGGTGGTTAGGTGGGTATTGGAAAAAAAGTTGAGTGACTTTCTATATAGTAGCTGGGTTAAACAAGGGAAGTATTGATTGTGCAGGTGGACAAGGAGTGTAAGGTGAGGATGAGATACAGTGGAGATATCGTTACAAATTGTATCTTATTTTTGAAGTGATGAGCAATCTCCTGGGCAGTGAGTAAGTTGGTGGGTGGAGGTAATGAAGGAAGAAGTAGAAAGTTAAGGTAGAAAAGAGTTGACAAGGACTGCGTGAGAGGGTGTTAATGAGAGTGATAAAGTAGGTCTGTTTGGCAGTGTGGAGGCAAGAATTGTATTTTTGTTTGAAATCTTGCTGGGACTTAGTCTTACGCCACAGACGCTCAAGAGCGCGGCTATGTTTTTTGAGGCTTCTGGTATTGTTGGTTTGCCAGGATTGTAGCAGACAGGGCTGAGATTATGTCAAAGAGAAGATCTGTTGCAGAAAAAAAAAAAAAAAGAAGAAAAGGGTTAAGAAGGCAAAGGTTTCTACGGGTAACTGTTAGGTAGTTGGAATGCAGTGTGGAGGAAGAAAAAATGAGAGTGAAGCCAATAAGGTGGTGATCAGAGAGGAAGAGGAATGTTGGAGAGGTTGCAAGGTAGAATACAAGGTCAAGACAGTTGCCATCAGAGTGAGTAGAATTGTGTTTCCATTGTCATAGGTCAAAAGAGGAGGTTAGGTTCTGAAGTTTAGAAGTAGCAGGAGTGTTAAGATTAACAGGGATGTTGAAGTCACTGAGAATGATTGTGGGAAATTCAGAAGAGAGAAAGTAGGGTAGCAAGGTAGAGAAGTCATCAAGGAAGCATGATACTGGTCCAGAAGGCCGATAGATCATAGCAATTCTCAAAGAAACTGGAGAGAATAGATGAATACAGGTAGCTTCAAATGAGGAGAGGGACAGAGAGTGAGGTGGATGAAGGACCTGAAAACTGCTTTAAGGGGATAGTAGGATTCCAAACCACCCCCCCTCTGAATTATGCAACTCTGCCACTGAACCTGGTAGGGGAAGCATACAAGGGTATAGCAAACAATTATAGTTTTACAGGTATGCATGTGTATGAGAAATAGAAGGTCTGCTTTAATCACGCAAAAATCCTACGTTAGACTTACCGGTAACGGTATTTCAACAAACCTTACATGATGGCACACCTGAGAGATGAGAGGCTCCTCCCTACAGAAAATACAATCACTTTAGCTGCTGTTAGAAGACCCACCACTCCCCTTGGTCCTCAGTATGTAATAAAGTAACCTCCCAAAACTGGTCCACAAGAGGAAAAATCTCACATAGGTAATCACCGCCTACTATTCAATACTTTTCCCTCCTCCAAAGGGCGGGAAGTAGGCCTGACATCCTGGAAGGTTTGTAGAAATACTGTCATCTGTAAGTCTAAAGTAAGATTTCTCTCTTCACCTTCCAGGACAGCACACCTGAGGGGAACAATAAAGTAACCGCAGGCCTACCTTAGGGTGGGACCATGCCTGCAAGACCTTCCTGCCGAATGCCAGGCTCTGCAGTGAGTTTTACTTCCATTCCACAATGACTGATTAATAAGATTAAAGTATCCGCCTTCTCTTCCTCAGATGCAGGATCTAAGTGGAATGGGTTTTTAGAAACGGAATCTGAACCCCTCTGAATTTTGTAGGTTAGCAAAGTTGACTATTCCAACCATCTAGCAATCATGGCTATAACTGCTTCCTAGGACCACTAAAAGGACTAATCAGAGACTTGTTCTGTGAAACTAGGACACTACTTCGTCAACAAAGATCAACAGGCTTAAATACTACTTTGTTCAGGAGGATGATTTACAAAAGGTTCCCTGACAGACAACCCTTGCGGGTCCCCTTTTATTTATTTGTCATGGTGATGGCTAAAGGGAAGCCCACTTGAGAGTAAGACTAAGGGAAGCTTATTCCCTGAGCTCAGAAGGCTGGAAAGGTATGTACCCAAGGCACACCAAACCTATGGCTTTCCTCACACCTGAATGCGAGCAGGTAAGCAGTGAAAGTGCTCTATATACCCAATCTCCCTATACACCTGCAGGTAAATGCATTAAAATTGAGCGGAGGGGGGCTTGGTAAAAACTGATTGGAACTATTCTGTAAATATCAGGTGTCCTACCCGATGCCTGAAGCCATAATCTATTCCAAACACCTTTGGGTGTCTTTTTGAGAGTTAAATTAAGCAGATCCCTACTTCATGAGACTAAGTCCATAGCAGGAGCAGAACACTCACGTTGGCTTGCTACATCTAGTTCTGCTAAGAGGGTAATATGAAGGATACATATTAGAACCCTAAATCTATTGAGTCGGATATACAAGTCCGGTGATAAGTTCTGATACTACATCTTCAGGCCATAATACTCCTATGAACAGGACTCCTAAGTTCTTACTAAAGAAGGTGATTTTATAACCTTTTCCCAGTGCCTTATAACACTACTGGGTCTCAAGCACAGGAAATGCCTCAGGCATGCCTGAATGTAAGGGACTGGATTTTCTGACATCTGAAGTCTCTGCAACAAGAACTCCATGCCCTCCAGGTACACAGAAAAATAATTGTCTGAAATAAAAGGGTTTCCTGTATAAATAATATCATAAATATAAAAGTCATAGATTATTCGTTTCTGACGCACAAGAAAAAAAGATTAAGACAGAAAGGACACAAGCATAGAGAACAATGTTGTGTATTTCTGAAGTGCAGCTAGACAAACCAATATATCAAAATATAAAAACGGAAAAGACACAATCTGAAGTTCAATGTTGGGTATTTCTGAAGTGTCGCAAAATACGCAATACAACCAATACAAAAAGCAGAAATGACTCGAACTTCAATGTTAAGCATTTCTGATGCTCAACAAGGTACAGTAATATATCAAATATGAAAACAGAAAAGACAACACCCTTTACTGTTGTGTTTTTCTGATGCACAGAAAAATAAGGTAACAAATATAAGACACAAAAAAAGAAAAGATACAAACAACTTTCTATGTTGTGTATTTCTGATGCTGAACAAGGTACAGTCAAATAATCAACAGAAAGGACACTAAAATTTTAATGTTGTGCATTCTGATAAGCAACAAGGTACAGTCATATAACCAACAGAAAAAGTACACTAAATGTTGTGTAATTCGGATTAGCAAAAAATACAGTCAAATAACCTACAGAAAGGATGCCAACAAACTTCAATGTTGTGCATTTCTGATTAGCAACAATGTACAGTCATATAACCAACATAAAGGACACCAACACAGGCGCATGCGCACAACTGTAAATGGCAGACGTGCTCCGATTCGGCTCAGCCATTACCCGACTCTATCCAGCTGCATCCTGCCGGTCCGAGGGCCCAGGACCCTCGCAAACTGTCCAGAGCCTGTTATCTACTACTTGGCCACACTTAAATGGCCAGAGGGAAGCCTAAATCCGCTACGGGAGAGCTGCAGGAGGCAGAGAATCAGTTGAGCCAATTTAGCAATATGGCGGCGCCGCCAGCACACGACAGGCAGACTTTCTTGAGGGGGACCTGAACTCAGGACAATCCACAGGCATTGCTCTGCCACTACAGCTGCCCTCCCTACTCCACAGGATGGTAACTTTTCAAACAGTGAGTCCCGATTCTCTTTAAGTTCCTCCCTAGCCCAGGCCATGGGGGATATCATTACCAGTCAGAATAGTCTGTAGGGCTCTCAGGAACTCCTGAGTACCCAGCCTATAGCTCGGCAGCCTGCCTATTCAGTGACCCCATAATTCTGGCAAGATTCTCTGCATTACTGGAACAGGGACTAGAAAAAGCTAGTAAGTAATCACAGGGAACCTGAAGCAGGAATTTCAGGAATTGGTGTCCAGGATTAATGCTATAGAAAATTAGCTTGATGTGACTGTGGAATACAAGTAATAACACAACAAATCACACAGAACTGGCAGGATGTGTGTGAGTCAGCACTCACTGACAGCTATAAGGTGGACCATAAGAGATCAATATCAGGGGGGGGGGGGGGAGATATATTCAAAATGAATTTGGTAAGAATTAGTCCATACAGTCCATAGCGGTAAGAAATATTAAGAAAAAGTCCACAGGTTATATGGATCTACAGGTGGATGGGGATAGCGCACACAGTCACTGGCAGCTCCTCGGCAGGAAATGGGAATTCCCTCAGACACAAACAAAAAAAGCAGAAAGAGGGCGCCTAGGCCAGTGTGATAGTAAAAGCAAGTAATATTTTATTCAGATACACTTGCATAAAAGTATCTTGCAAGCTGCACACAGGGTGTATGTGGATCACCAATCAAGCAGCCAGCCATCACCAGGGATGAGAAGCCCGCTGTGGGGATAAGCTCGGACCCGCCGTATGGAGTTATATAACTGGCGGTGTCTCCAGCTCTCACACCCACCCACAGAGTTAGCAAGAGACCAAATCAGGACGGGGGGAGGGCCGCAACTTGGTCTCTTGCTAGCTCCGTAAGAGCGGGTGTGAGAGCTAAGATGCTGCCAGTTCTATATCTCCATACGGCGGGTCCGAGCTTATCCCCATAGCCCTCTTTGCATCCCTTGTGATGGCTGGCTGCTTGATTGGTGATCCACATCCACCCTGTGTGCAGCTTGCAAGATACTTTTATGCAAATTCATCTGAATAAAGGGTTACTTGATTTTACGATCACACTGACCCAGGTGCCCTCTTTATGCTGTTTTTGAGGTACTGTGGGCAGGACAAATCGAAATATGGACTGTATCTGAACATGAAGCACGTTTGGAAGAGGCATTGGCAAAAATTGATGATTTGGAGAACAGGTCCCGCAGATACAATTTCCGCATCAGAGGGTTACCAGAATCAATAACCGATGTCCATGAGGTTACCACTGCACTGCTGGCCTTACTGCTCCCAGATATCCTTGCGCATAAACAGGAGCTGGACAGTGCTGCTCATATAGCTCTTATGCCCCTGCATCCTGAGGGTCCCCCCCTAGGGACATAATCGTTAAACCTCATTTCTATAAGGTGAAGGTGAAAGAAAGGGTCATGCAAAAGGCCTGCGAGTTACCCACAATCCAGTTGCTAGGCCATGATGTGCAAATATCTCCAGCTATCTTCCCTGCCACTGTGCAAAAATGCTGGTCCTTTAAACCTTTGCTTCAGCCTTTACAACAAAAAGGCATCTGATACCGCTGGTTATTTCCCTTTCGCCTCATGTTTCCTTACAAGGGCAAGTCCTACTCATTTTCCACTCCCTCGGATGGAGAAGCCTTGCTTAAACATCTGGGATTTATAGCCGGTATCGCCAGGCTCCCACACTTCCTCTACTTCTGGACGAGGTCGTGGTGACAGAGTCCATCCGGTTTCACTCTTGTGGCAATCTACTGGAAACATCAGAAGTCATACATGACGCCAGTCCAGACCACCATGAAAAGTCGCTGGGATGTGATCTTTAAATCACCCCCCAGAGAAGTCTCTTTGCCGTCTTTTTTCTGGGCTCCTCAAACAAAGTTGTTGAACGTTTCTTCAGTTTCTACAGTCCTTTAATTAGGTAATGATTCAAGGCTTATAGATGGCCTAAAAAACACATTTACAAAGTTGCTGTTTATGCTCCCTCCACTATAGGGGATCAGTCAACCACTCCTGCACATACAGACTTCACATCTCAAATATATATATATATATATAGTTATTTTTTACAGTAAACCATTATCTTCCCTCCCTTTTTTCATTTTATAGGCACGTTATGGACATAACCTTGAACTTTACTATACATTAAGCATTGTTCAATGTTTATATTATAGTCGATGTTCAGTTCAGGTTAGGTCGGTGAGTCTCATCCCTATTCCAACTCCTCTTCCTCCTGTATTATTGATTCAAAAGTTTTGGCTTTGGAAGTTCTAGGCCCTAGGCTTTGGAAGTTCTAGGCCTGCAACTAATTGTTGCTCATCTGATCTTTTTGATAAACTGTTTTTCTATATTTAATGTGTTCAAGCTTATTCTCAATGTTTTGTACTAAGGTTTTCTTTTTTTGGTCCCTCTCTCAGGTCCTTGCCCTTCTAAGGGCACTTATTCTTAATCTTCTATTTCTTTCCTTCCCTTTACTTTTGGTGCTCGGTCCGGGTATCCTCAAAGGTCAGCTTTCACGAGATCGCATAATAGATACAGTCTCCCATAGGAAGGTAACAGATCCTCATCCCAATACACGCCATGGCTAGCCCACAAATGCAAAAAAAAAAAAATCAAGCAAACTTATATCAGACAACCTACAGGGCCTTAACTTACCTGTCAAACGGCGTAAAGCCTTTAACCATTTCCATACCGTGGGGGCTGAGATATTGTTACTCCAAGAAACCCACCTTTTGTCTTCGCACAAGTCCAGTTACATCCACAAACACTACCCAACCTTTTTTATAGCAAATGCACCAGATAAGACGAGGGAGTGCCTATCTGTGTTTCCAAGAGTTTAGCTTTCTCTCCTTCACAGATAATCAATGACTCTGTAGGCCTTTTTTTTGGTTAAGGAAGATTTGGAGGGCACCTTAGTGACATTTCTTACCTATTATGCTCTGAATAGGGATCAGTTTTCCTTTTTTTTTTTTTTTTTTAAATCTATTTTAACAACTGTCCCCCCTTTTTGATGGCGCACTAATAGTGGGTGGAAATTCCAATATCACCTTGGACTCATCTTTGGATAAAACACATCCTCCAGGATCCAAAATTTTGAAGCCCACAAAACTGGGTACTAAATTTGCGAAACTGTTGCATGACTATGATTTAGTGGATATTTGGTGGGAATTTAACGTGACAAAACGTGATTAAACTCACTACTCCCACTTGACGTATTCATGGATAGACCGTCTCCACCTCTGCCACATCCTTGCCTCTCTGTATATCTTCAAAGATCTTGAAGACCCCTTGGTCTGACCATTCCCCGGTAGTGGTCCTCCTCTCTTCCTTGCGCAGCCCCATAGGCTCCTGTACCTGGGCGTCTGAATAAATCCCACCTCAGCAACACGACTACTTGCCTTGATATCGAAATTGCTCTGAAAGATTATTATTCCCTGAACGATCCAGCACATACATCACCATTGTGCACATGGGCTGCTCACAACGCCACGATCAGGATTATTTTAATTCAGACAGCCACTAGGTACAAGAGACTTCCCTCTTCAAAGAGCACAAACGCAACCCCCAGTTAAACTTACATAGTGAGATCAAGGATGCTCGTTCAGAATTAAATGTCTGCATTACTAAAAAGGCGGAAAAACTATTGGGTTGGACACAGGCTAGGTTTTACTTCCAAGCAGACAAACCAGATAAACTTTTAGCTACAAGGTTGGTCCCCAGACGCCCCCCTCCTCACGTTCCCAAACTTAGGAAACCTGACGGTATCTATACCCAAAATCCTAAATTGGTAATACAGGTATTTCAGACATACTACGAGAATCTATTTGATGGTAGGTGTGTCGCTGACCAGCCAAACTTTGACGATTTTGTTGACCAGCTTCCCATTCCAACCCTAATTGACAAACAGAGACCTTTTAGAAAAAGAAATCACGGTGCAGGAGGTTTTGGGGGCCATTAAAACAGGCCCCTTTGGGCAAGGCACTGGGCCCGAATGGGTTTACAACCCTATACTACAAAAAATTTGATTCTTTACTGGCCCCCACTTTAACACAATGCTTTAAAGCCATTTAACAGGGTGATCCAATTGACGTAGACTCCAACTTAGCATTTATTACCCTCATTCCTAAACCCCAAAAAGACCATAGTGATGTAGCTAACTACCGTCCCATATCCTTAAATAACACCGATCTGAAATAAATTTACCAAAATTCTAGCAAACCGGCTGTCAATGTTTCTAGCTGGTTATATACACTCTGATCAGTTGGGCTTTCTGCCGCGTAAACTATCTTGGCGCTATTGCCAGATTCAGAGCAGCTGGGCTAACTGATTCAGATTACCTGTGGTACTACTCCTAGAATCTCCAGGTTCCTGCAAACCACTGCACATCCCTTGCCAATTAATCATTTTAGGAATGTCAAATTTGTTCAGTGGCATAAATAGCCTGTAAGAGACTTAGGCTGATTCACCAAAGGTAAATATACCGCGCACCTTAAGTGTATCACAAAACCAGAGAAAATTCCCAGCTCAACTCACCAACCAGTCTGCCTACAAACCAAATGAATCATCTGTCCAACAGTATGCATTAAACAGGGGTTTAGTTAGCACACATTGGCAGAGGCCATTTCTTTGTTGCAAGTGCACCACAAGCGCAGCCGCGCCAGACCCGAGAGGAATCTCTGCAATCGAGGGAATCTCTGCTGATTTCCATCATCCAATCACGTGCAAGCAAAATGCTGTATTATCATCCTTGCATGTTCCCCTCAAATCTAGAGCACTCGCAGCTCACAGACCATCTGGGTCCACAAATCAACAACCCCACCCCCCCCCCCCCCCTGTATCCAACAGGTCTCACCTCTTCACTAGATTCACTTTTATTAACCACTTAATGACAGGGCCTAGTTTTGACACTTGGTGTTTACAAGCTAAAATTCGTTTTTTTTGCTAGAAAACTACTTAGAACCCCCAAACATAACATTATATATTTTTTTTAGCAGAGACCCTAGAGAATAAAATGGAGATCGTTGCAATATTTTTTTAATCACACCGTATTTGCGCAGCGGTCTTCCAAACGCAATTTTTTGGGAAAAAAAATTCACTTTTGTGAATTAAAAAATAAGAAAACAGTAAAGTTAGCCCAATTTTTTTCCATACTGTGAAATACAATGTTAAGCCGAGTAAATGGATACCCAACATGTCATGCTTCAGAATTGCGCACGCTTGCGGAATGGCGACAAACTTTGGTGCTTAAAAATCCCATAGACGACACTTTAAAAATTTCTACAGGTTACCAGCTTAGAATTACAGAGGAGGTCTAGGGCTCAAATTATTGCTCTCGCTCTAAGGATCGCGGCGATACCTCACATGTGTGGTTTGAACACCGTTTACATATGTGGGCGGGGCTTCCATATGTGTTGGCTTCTGCGCGCGAGCTAACGGGGACAGTGCGCTTTAATTATTTTTTTTTCCTATTTATTTAAATGTATTCTTTTTTATTTTTACACAGTTTAAAAAAAAATAAAAAAAATGATTGATCATTTTTATTCCTATTACAAGGAATATAAACATTCCTTGTAATAGAAATAGGCATTACAGGACCTCTTTATTGTGAGATCTGGGGTCAAAAAGACCTCAGACCTCACAAGCACACTAAAAAAAAAAAAAAAGAATCAGCTCTTAAAGCCGGTTGCTAGGCAACGAAGTTTGACGTTGCTCCGGTCCTCGTTTTCCCCGCTGTCCGGTAAGCAGGGAAAAGGATGGGGACGTGGCGGGGGGGGGCACCTCTTCCACTGCACCATAAGGGTGATCCTGCAGGGAATCCGCCGCTGGGATCACCCGTACCTGAAAGCCAATCACCCGCCGTTTAAAAAAATACCAGAGTTATGGCAGCTATCTGCTGCCATAACCCCGGTATTTAGCATCAAAGGACCGACGTGAATCGATGGCGGGTGGTCGGTAAGTGGTTAATATACTACAATAGGGCTTATAGTGAGAGGCTAGCCACTTACTGTTCTAATACCCACAGCATCTACTGAGGTAAGAAGAAGCTGTGGACATTGGTTTAGCTGCAGATTCTGGACCATTTGTTCCCAGACCCAAGGGAAAGGATAGTAGCACCCTGGATTAAGGAAGGGAGTCCTATCTCAATGCCCATAAATCACCTGGCTGCTATTAGGGATTCTGCTGTTAAGATTCCAAATTCAAAGGGAAGTACTCACCGCTGTGGTCTTTTCCCCCCTCTTTGCCACAGGACTCACTTATCCATTCTCTGGATCACACGAACAAGGAGAACAGAGGCCAAAATCACCCCATTCCAAGTTGCTGACCCACCTGGAGAGCTGCCAGGTTAGGATGTTATGAACCTCCAGCACACACACACACACACACACACACACACACCTTACATGGGATCCAAACTTTTCAATGGAAGGGAGGGGGGAGCCAGGGCCATGAAAGCTAGTGGGTGGCTAGCAGACAGCCTTGCTCTTATGTTGTCCCCCTAGGGCACTCTGCTTTTTACTGAGCTCCCCTCAGGGAACACACGTACCAAGTCCCAACTTGCTCTTGCCTGCAGCCACTGGCAATGTCTTTCCCACCATCTGAGGTGGTTAGGCAGACATTCGCTCCGCTGCACTGATTGCTCACCCAGTAGCGAGCAGGTGCCTCCCTGAGCTCTGAACTCAACTGCCACGCGGGTCAGCATCTCCCCCAGCGCTTCCCCCTCTTTAGGGTCAAGTAGCCACCCTGCCGCTGACCATACCAGAGACTGGCATTAGGCTTGCCGCCTGCAGGAGACAGGAGGAGGCCGAGACTGTCGTGCGGTGTGTAGTAGCAACGGTTAACACTGCCCTTTGATCGGATCACTAGTACAATTTTGGGGTGATCTGTGAGAAGGACTCTGCCTGCAGGTTAGTTTGACCCTCCCCAGTTTTCTTATGCCTTCCTCAAAGTGGAACTATCCGACCCTCCCCAGTCTTCTGGTTAGATAAAAAAAAAAAAAAAAAAAAAAAAAAGCATGTTCCACTGTATAGGGAGAAAAACCATCAATACTGAGGACCAAGGGGAAGGCTGCTAAAGTTATTGTGTTTCCTGTAGGAAGGAGCCTCTCATTTCTAAGGTGTGCCATCCTGGCAGGTGAAGGGAGAAACAGCTTTACTTGACAAACTGCACCAGAATATGAATGGTAATAGCTGACTAATTTCTAAAGGCAACATGGACATCTATCAAAGACTTCCAGAGATAGGACCCAGCTGTAATCAGGTAGCAACTGACTCTGTACTGTCTTTAATCAACACTCAATAGTATAAGGGTGGACTTACATATTTATACATGCTTTGAAGAGAATCTAAATCGGTTTGAATTTTTTAAATCTTAGAAGCCAATCTCCATTAAAACATGCATTACCTCTTCAAATATATTTCCAGTTAAATCTTATACATCTTTATAAAGCACCTAATTCATCCAAGGATGGCAACAGATGAAGTTTTGAGCACTTGCTATCTAATAAATTCAGCTGAAGATCACTAGATCTGCTTAGTTTGGAGGTCGATAAAACCACTTCTTGCTGGAAAGTGACCTAAAAAAAAAAACTCTATGCAGAAAAACTGTGCCACTGTAAGGTTTAACATATTATGTATTACGTTTTCCGTGCCTAATTTGAACAGCTTGCAAGGATTCTGTAAGTGTCAACCAGGCTAATACAAAGCCACCAAGGAGCTACTTTATGATATGCCATATCTGCCTAATGGACAGGTAATAAACAATTTTCTTAAAGGACATGGAGGCTCATATTATGCTTAAGTTCTTTCTTTATTCCTCAGCAGCAAAGAAAGGATGCTGTAGATATTCAAAGAAAAAAAAAAAAAAAAACGCATGTACCCTAAAGGGTTATTCACATACAGTGGGTACGGAAAGTACACTCTGCCATAAAGCCCCGACTGGTGGAGGGCTGCAGTGATGGTTGACTTTCTACAACTTTCTCCCATCTCCTGACTGCATCTCTGGAGCTCAGCCACAGTGATCTTTGGGTTCTTCTTTACCTCTCTCACCAAGGCTCTTCTCCCCCGATAGCTCAGTTTGGCCGGACGGCCAGCTCTAGGAAGGGTTCTGGTCGTCCCAAACGTCTTCCATTTGAGGATTATGGAGGCCACTGTGCTCTTAGGAACCTTAAGTGCAGCAGAAATCTTTTTGTAACTTTCGCCAGATCTGTGCCTTGCCACAATTCTGTCTCTGAGCTCTTCAGGCAGTTCCTTTGACCTCATGATTCTCATTTGCTCTGACATGCATTGTGATCTGGAAGGTCTTATATAGACAGGTGTGTGGCTTTCCTAATTCCAATCAGTATAATCAAACACAGCTGGACTCAAATGAAGGTGTAGAACCATCTCAAGGATGATCAGAAGAAATGGAAAGCACCTGAGTTAAATATATGAGTGTCACAGCAAAGGGTCTGAATACTGAATACTGAAGGACCATATAATATTTCAGTTTTTCTTTTTTAATAAATCTGCAACAATGTCAACAATTCTGTGTTTTTCTGTCAGTATGGGGTGCTATGTGTACATTCATGAGGAAGAAGAATGAACCTAAATGATTTTAGCAAATGGCTGCAATTTAACAAAGAGTGAAAAATTTAAGGGGGTCTGAATACTTTCCGTACCCACTGTATAAACATGTTATCAAATGAGAGTCTTCCTAGCACAATAAAGCCCCATGTGACCTTAAGCCACTCCTTTTTCTTTGCTGCTGCCTCCTCAGCTAAGTACAATTTTCATATCTCTGTCTTAATTTGGACAATTTCTAATTACTGTACTTATTTCCAGTATTTTACTATTTTTTTTTTGCTTTTTTTTTTTTTACCCCATTTATTTTCTCCTGATAGGAGCATTGTTGCCCTTATAATCATCCCGCCCCCCTCCCCCGTCATCTAGTTGGTTTATTTTCTGACCGTTCTGTTTGCTTATTGTAACCTCAGGTCTGAGGCTCCTTTCTTTTCTACCAGGTACACCTCTTTCCCACGGTCCTGGCAACTCACAGCTTCGGTCGCGGCTGGCGCCACTCATGCATGCGTACATCGGGGTTGGCGGTTTTGCTGTACTTTTTTTTGAGCGGCCAATACCGCTTTTTGGGGGAGGGAATAAGCCGATTGGACAGCTGGGTAGCTTACCCGTGCTCTCCAGGGGTTCATTCCTGAGGGAACACTCGGTGAACTTTCTTGGTTTTATATTGTGCCTTACTTTATTACAAATCTGTACCTACTGCACTCCCCAGTTCTGTTACTGCGTAGGATCTCCCTATTCTGTGACCCTTATAGTGCCTGGCCCTCCTATAATATATTTTTTTCTGTCACACTGGTGGGAAGTAATTACTGTGCCATGCAGTCAAGTAAGAGGTGGAAGCTTCCTATACCGTCTCTTCCACCAGTGTCACTAAAAACCCTTACACCCCTAACGGTGTCCAGGCCACCCACATTAGATGAAGCGTCACAGAAGCAATTGAACTCAAAGCAATTCAAATTGAGGTTTCATTCACTCCCAGACGCTACAATGGCTCAGAGTGGTACCCTCAAGAACACGTGGCAAAATACAACCGCTGCTCGTATTAGGAAACCACTTGACAAAGTGGCATGGAACAAGCTCCGGGCAGAATGCCCACGCCCCACAATTCCTGATATGGCCTGCATTACCCCTAATGTGGACCCAAAAATCCCCCAATTTTTGGGCAAATCGGGTTGGAGGGCCAAAAAAGGCATGGATTTTTCCTTGCGGAACTGCTAGGATAAAACCCTAGAAGTCCTTGGACCGAGTGCAAAGATATTCGACATGGTCAAAACTGCATTGGCAGGTGGTACACCTGCAGATTTGTTAGCCATCAGTATTTGTCATCGATCAGTATGTTTGCTGGGCAACGTCATCACTTCATTAGCCAAAAGAAAGACGCAAGGCAATTCTAATAAAAATAGAGCCTAAGCTGGTAAACCTAGCTATCTCAGAGCCTGGGCCACAGGCAAAAGGCCTCCTGTTTGGAGATAACTTTATAAAAGAGTTGGGCATATATGTAGGTTCCTTTACAGCACTTGATAAGGCGCAAGCCAACATGAAACGAGTGTTCTCACAGAGAGTTTTTGGTGGGGCCGTCTGCCCGGCCGTTCATCCCAGGGTTCATACCGGGCTTCTCGAGGCTGCATCCACTCCAGATTTCCAGCGCCTGAGTCCAAGTCCGCCTCAGCATTCTTCCCAGTTTGGGGGCAGGCAGTCTTGTGGACCCAGAGGTTCTTCCTATGGTCGATGGCCTTATGGTAAGTTTCATTCCATACCACCTGTCCTCTATAATAATGGTGGGGGGCAGACTGTAATTTTGTTGATGCCTGGCGTAGGCTCACTTTAGATGCTCGGGTCCTCCACACTGTCCTGGGTTACGCTATACATTTTGTGCAACACCCTGTTTAAATGCAGATCCCCAACCGCATTGTGTTCTCCACACATGATCAGTACCTTGTGACAAAGGAAATAGTGCCCCCCCCCCCTCAGCCTCCAGGGGGGGCAATCTCAGCAATTCACCCCTAGCTCCAGGCTTCCTAAGCAACCTCTTCCTGGTTCCCCAAGAAAGGTGGAGGAGTTCGACCGGTCATCAACTTACAACCCCTACCAACCTTTGTCACATACCACCATTTCAAGATGGAAGGTATACACTCTCTTCGGGACCTTTTGCTCCCAGAGGACTGGATGGTCAAACTCGACCTGAAGGACGCATACCTCACCATTCCGATTGCCGAAGAATGGCAACAATTCCTACAATTGCAGTGGGAGGAAACCATGTTGCGGTTTGGTCTCTCTTCTGCACCTTGGTGCATCACAAAGCTCACAAATCCAGCGGTTGCCCTTCTACGCAGTAGAGGAGTATTTGGAAAATATCCTCATCATGGCACAGGATCCTCACCTGCTCTGCGAACACTTGTCTTGGATGAGGACTCTGCTGGGCAATCTTGGTTTCCTAATCAATTGGGCAAAGTCGGTCACCGAACCCTCTCGATCAATAGAGTTTCTAAGATTTACCATAGATTCTGTTGGCGGAGCACTCCTACTACGAACATCCAAAGTCAAGTCTATCAAAAAGGCAATCCGCTGGACGTTAGTACGTCCTGTCCTTACCCTGAGGCAGCTTGCCAGGATTATAAGCCTTCTCTCAGCATCGATCCAAGCCATATTTGCCGGCCCGCTCCCCTACAGAGCACTTCAACGTCTGAAGGCCAAGTAGTTTCACTTGGGTCACTCTTAGTTCCTCTCTACAAAAAACTACTCACCGAGGCATGGAACAGGCGAGCGATCTTTAGGACCACCCCGGAATTCGTAGTGGAATCAGATGCAAGTATGCTCGGCTGGGGCATGCGCTGCGAGACTACCTCCACCGGGGGGAAAATAGTCCCTGGAGGAACATTGCCTCAAACTGTTAGCAGGCTGGTGTGCCCTACGGAACCTGTTAGGTGCATCGACCAACTGCTCCATCCTGTTACGCATGGACAATGTATCAAAGTCAACAGTCTTAACAGATCTAGCAAAGGAATTCTGCCTGGATCCCAATATTTCAGTAAAGAGGGAGTACATGCCGGGGATGTCCAACGTAGTGGCGGATTGGAATTCCATACACCTACGAGCCGCCAGCGATTGGAGACTGAACCCTTCCATCTTCAGCCGTTTACAGTCAATTTGGGGCCCCTTATATATCGACCTGTTTGCATCGTGCTTGAACTCCCAACTACCAAAGTACTTAAGCTGGAGGACAGATCCAGAGGCCCTAGCGGCAGATGCTTTTCTTCACCCATGGCCGACTCGCCATTACGTCTTTCCCTCTTTCGCTCTCATTGCTCGGATCTATTACAACTCAGGCATTACCGGACCTCCTTGATCCTCACATCTCCTTTCTAAAAGGACTCAAACATGGTTTCATACACTCATGGAAATGTCCATATACTTCCCGAGGTTACTACCGGTATTCTCTGACCTTACTGGACCCCAGTGGGAACTTACACCCCTTCTACTCCAGGGACATCTGAAGCTATTGGCATGGCTTCGCTCGGAGAACTCGGTTTCATCCCAAATGTTCCACAAGCATCTCTGGACCTTCTGGTAGGAGCTTGAGCTTCAGGAACAAGAAAATCCTACCTACATGCCTGGAACTCTTGGACTGGTTGGTGCATGGAACAACACGTGGATCCCATAGCTGCACATGAGTCATGTTTTGAGGTTCCTTACTTTATTTTTTGACCATGGCCTAGCCTATTGTACAATAAATTTATCTAGATCAGCTATCTCGACAGCTCACCAAGGCTGGACTGGACTTGATGCAGGTAAACATCCATTGGTGTGTCGACTCCTGCGTGGCATCAGATTTGCACGTCCACCACGTCCTATATATTCCTCCCTATGTGATGTTGGCCTCGTTCTCCGACTTTCTGAAAATTGGCCAAAGAATGAGGACCTTTCGATCAAGCAACTCACTGCTAAACTGGTTTTGCTGTTTTGCCTAATCTCTTGTAAACATATCTCCGATGTTCGTGCACTGGACCTTACAGCACGCTTATTTACACCAGAGGGCGTTTCCTTCGTTATATCGAGATGTACGAAGACATCCATTACCTCGGTTTTTTATCCAGCTTTTTCACACAACATTAACCTATGTCCAGTGGCCTGTCTCAAGGAATATGAAGCAAGGACCTCTTCAGTTCGAGATCCAGGTATCCAGATTTGTTTCTAGCGATTCTACATCTACATCATCCGGTTTACAGTTACCTTATCTCGTTGGGTTAAATGGATCATGGCGTCAGCGGACATCAACACTTCCACATACGCAGCACATTCTGCTAGGGGTTGTATGGCATTCAAAGCTTTCTCCTGGGGATGCAAACTGGAAGACCTCCTCTAGCTGCTGATTGGTCCCATAAATCTACGTTTCGGGAATTTTATTTTCGCCCAGTTTCATATATTTCCACTACGGTGGTCGCACAGCTTTGAACTAGCATAATATGAGCCTCCGTGTCCTTTAATAAAATTACTAGATTTTACTAATTTCATGACAAAGTCATGATTTTATTAAGGACACAGAGGCGAGTATTATCCCACCTGATCCAGGTATGTTGCGCCCTCCCTATGGGTATATTTTCATGTAATGGGTGTACAGTCCTCATGGCAATGTTGTTCATTCACCTTGTTGATTATTACTGTTGATATTATTGATGGTTTGTCTAAAAGGACATATTATCATGATTACTAACACACTGTGGATGTGGAATTTATTATCCAGGAACATATTTACCACTTATTTTCTCTGTCTCTTACAGCCTCCTAATTGGGTTTCACACTGGTCCATGTTGGTCCATACCAAGTTCAAGCAGATGATTGCCAGTTTCTTCGGAAGTTCCATTGTGTTTTCCTGGAGTCACTGCTCTACACATCTAATTGGTCATATGTTCTTCAGTCTATTAGGATGTTCGTCGGCACCATCAAGAAAGAGGAGTGGCTTAAGGTCACATGGGGCTTTATTGTGCTAGGAATACTCTCATTGGATAACATGTTATATGTGGCTAACCCTTTAGGGTACATGCGGTTTTGTTTTTTTCCTTTGAATGTCTACAGTTTCCATTATTTGCTTCTGAGGAATAAAGAAATAGTTTAAGCAAAGCATAATACTCACCTCCGTGTCCTTAATAAAATCATGACTTTACGTCATGAAATTAGTAAAATCTGATAATTCCCTTCACTTCTTAAACTAAGCACATACGGCAAATGACTGTTTATAAATGTAAACATTATCATCCCCACCTCCAGTCTCTGTGTCTGGTCTTTACCGAGCAAGTCCCGTACTTCCTCATTATAAATCTCCAAATAAGACACTCTGACCAAAAACCTACAACATACAAGAGAAGAGAAAGAAATTCATAACATACGTGAAGTGGACAAATTATACAACCAAACAAATTAAATGAATAAAAAAAAATACACTGCAAATATGAACACAAAATGGACCAGGTTATAAATGAACACCTTGAAGTATACAGTATGCTACAAAACAGCAAGAATATAAGGACTTCTATAGTTAATGGGAGTGACCCATCAAAGATGTAACATCTTGGGGCCGTAAAATGGAAAGCATACCTTGTGTCTCCCTCTGCTTTAGCAATATGACCAAATACATGAGCAAATGAATTAGGGATGATTCCTCTGAGCTCCGGAACAGCTCGAACACCTTCCATGGTAAATGTTTTACCAGTGCCTGTCTGTCCATATGCAAATATAGTACCTAGAGGACAAAAAAAAAAAAAAAGTTTTATTAGTCACCACAGGAGGTCATTGAACTAAGGGCCCCCACAAAAACTAAATGAACAAAGCTACTACTACTTTGGGGAAAAACAAAAAGGTTAGATCACCTGAGGGCTTTTGCACATGGGCACAATTGTCCATACAGCATAAACACACTACATATTTTGGAGCCAGGGATGTGCTGCTGCATACAGCGACCTATAAAACACAAATGGGTAAAGGCGCCTGTATGCTACTTGCGTCAAGTGACACGTTCGCAGACAGAGGAGATAATTTATTAAAACTGAAGAGTGCAAAATCTGGTGCAGCTCTGCATAGAAACCAATCAGCTTCCAATTTTTTTTTGTCAAAGCTTAACCACTTCTGGACCGGAAGGATTTGCCCCCTTAATGACCAGGCCATTTTTTGCGATTCGGCACTGCGTTACTTTAACGGACAATTGCGCAGTCGTGCGATGCTGAACCTAAATAAAACTGATGTCCTTTTTTTCCCACAAATAGACCTTTCTTTTGGTGGTATTTGATCACCTGTGCTATTTTTATTTTTGCACTATAAACAAAAAAAGAGAAACGATTCTGAAAAAAAAAATATATATATATTTTCACATTCTGCTATACAACATTCCCCCCAAAAAAATTAAAAATCTATTTTGTTCATCCTTTTATGCCAATATTTGTATTCTGCTACATATTTTTGGTCAAAAAAATATCCCAATAAGCGTATTTTAATTGGTTTGCGCAAAAGTTATTGCGTCTACAAACTCGGGGGAAGATTTATATCATTTATATTTATTTTTTTTACTAGTAATGGCGGTGAATTAGTGACATCACTACAGTAATCAGTGCTACAAATATGCACTGTTACTGTATTGACACTGGCAGGGAAGGGGTTAACCCAGGGGTGATCAAAGGGTTAAGTGTGAGGCTAGGGGGGTGTTTTCTAACTGTATGGAGGAGGGACTTGTGAAATGAACACAGAGATCTGTGATCCTATATAGGAGGATCACAGGCGCTCTGATCAATTCAGAGAGAACAACGGTCTGCTGTGTTTACAACAGCAGACAATCGTTCTCTCTCAGCGGCGAGCGGGTGCTCGGCGGGAATCACAGCCACCAGCCCCATGGATCGGCATCCCCACTGCTTAGCGGGGTTGGGCACGCACTGCTGCTGCACGCTCGCCCCCAGGAGCTCTCCCTTGAACCGACATACCCATACATCGGTTCGCTCAGCTGAAACAGCCTGCCACAGTATATGTGTGGTGGGCGCCTGGCAAGTGGTTAATTAAATTACCCGAAGTTAGAAGCCGATTAACTACCATGCATAGCTGCACCAGATTTTGCACTCTACAGTTTTAGTAAATCAACCCCATACTATCTCCAGCGCAAGAAGTGAACACTTGGGACATTATATCTGTGTGCATGCCCCACTTTATGCAAGCCTTTACCAATTCATGTCAATGAGAGGCTGTACACAGCACCAAGACATCCCGGGCACCAAAATACACCAGTGTGGTTGCGCTGTATGGGCGAATTTGCCCATGTGCATGTACCCACAGAAATGTATGTCCAGAACTGGGGTCGTAGCTTCTTTAAATTACCCTTTCATACAATGTTATTACTACAAAACAAGGCTGTTAACGATGTACCACATCCCTGGATTGTATCAAACCTAAAACAAATGTGACTGGACTTTACTGGTACAAAGAGGACAAACATACAGTATATATATATATATATAAGTTACAAAAGCTATTACAGATTTAAAATTGCATGTAAAACATTCCACATCCAAAACACACCAGAAAAAAGCTACTCGGATATTAGTGTGCCTCTTTGAACCAGTAAAGTCTAATCACATTCCTTTTAGGTTTGGGGTTTGATGCCTCATAAAATGAACATTAGCCATCTAACCCGAGCTCCCAATAGCAGACTTTGCCTGCGCATATTTTTTCCATGACTTTGAAACAGTCTTTTACATGGCCCAGCAATGTGCTCACTCGAGGCATCCCTTCCCACAGTCTTCTCTCCCTGCCACCGATATTTCAACTGTGGGCAACCGCTGTGAACTTGCGTATTCAAAGCCGGGTGCCCACTGCCCATGTGCGAGTCCTGCTGCACATTGAGAATAGTCCTGCAGTCTTATGGGACCTGTGACATGTCCCAGAAGACTGCACTGCCATTAGCTGAATAGGAGGGGGGATGGAGACCTTAAAGCGGAACCTCCCCTTTTGGGTGGAGCTCCACTTTAAGCCCCTTGTTCAGATGTTCAGGGCATTCTTATAACAGAGGGCAGGCAGGTGGATTCTTTGGTTCTGGTAAAACCATGCAGGTTTTTGCATGGCATGATTAAGGCAGACCATTCATTTTAAAGGGCTGCCCTACGTGCAAGAGACATGTATAAGTCGTCCATGACCCTTTTAAAAAAATCGTGCTGCTCCAAAACACATGGTATTTTGTTGCACACACGAATGAGTGTTCAGTGGCAAGATGCATGGAGGTGTCTAAGAACTAATGGCAGTCACCCATCTGCTAACGGGCGTTTTTGAGCATTGTGGGAAAGCACATCATTTTGAATGCAGACCCGCAATGCACAAGTGTAAATCTAGCCTTATCCCAGCAGAACAACAGACACTTTGTGGCACTTAAAGGAGTTAATGCAGAAGGTTTTTTTTATCTTAACCACTTCTGGACCACCCACCTTGTATTTACTTCGCTACTTTGACATTAAATCCTGGGGTTATGGCAGCAGATAGCTACCATAACGCCGGTATATTTTTAAACGGCGGGCGGTTCGCTTTCACATAAAAGTGGTCCCAGCAGCATTTTCCGGAGCTGTCAGCAGCAGGGAAAATGATCAGATTTTCTGTGCGGATGGACAGGAAGTCGAGTAAGGGCAAAATGGCCCCCACTCGACTCTTGAGGATCAGAGTTCAAACTTCAGACTTCAAAACGTCACTTCTGCCTTAAGAGGGCCCATTAACTTTTAAGTGTAAATGTAATATCCGAGTTCTTTTTGACCCCAGATCTCACAATAAAGAGGCCCTGTCCCACTTATTTATATTACACAGGATGTTTACACTTCTTGTAATAGGAAAAAAAGTGATAAAAAATTACTATTTCTTTTAAAAAAGGGAATGTAAAAATGAAAAATAAAAAGTAAACTTTAAAGAGCCCCGTCCCTCCGAGCTTGCACGCAGAAGCAAACGCATACGCAAGTCACGCCCATATATGTAAACGGTGTTCAAACCACACATGGGAGGTATCGCCGCGATCCCTAGCAATATAACGCCTCTGCAACTCTAAACTGGTAACCTGTAGAAATTGTTAAAGTATCGCCTATGGAGATTTTTAAGTACCAAAGTTTGAAGCCATTCCACAAGCGTGCGCAATTTTAAAGCGTGACATGTTAGGTATTAATTTCTCATCATTGAAGGACACAGCACCTTAAGAGTCTCGACCATTGGGTTATACTCCCCCTCTCTGCTATAGGTACTCAGTTTTGTTACCAGCAGTGTCAGAAGTATTACAACGCCATGGAGGGGTGGGTGCTGTGTCCGTCAATGAACGCAAAGAAATGGATTTCACGGTAAGCCAAAAATCCCATTTTCTCTTTCGTTGATTGACGGACACAGCTCCTTAGAATTCTTAACCATTGGGACGTCTCAAAGCAGTGTCAAACATGAGGAGTGGGACAACAGAAAAATCTCAAGGCTAAGCAGTAGCCAACCAGGTTAATAGGAGCTCAACAAAAAACAACTGAAGCCCACCCTGAACAATACACCCCCCAAAGAGGGAACAGACCCTCTAAACAGCAAAAACCTGAAAAACCTTGCGGCCAAAAAGGAAGCATCTGCAGATGCCAACACATCCACTTTATAGAATTTTGTGAAAGTGTGCACCGACGACCAAGTGGCCGCCTTGCAAACCTGCGCCACTAACGCCTGATGACGGAAGGCCCAAGAAGCACTAAGCAACCAAGTAGAGTGCGCCTTGACAGGGAAAGAAGGAACTTGACCCTTGATCGAATAGGCCTGAGTCACTGTCTGTCTGAACTATCTTGAAATGGCCTCAGAAGAAGCGGGCAGCCCTTTTCTTGGCCCATCCTTGAGCACAAATAGTGAGTCTGACTTCTGAAAAGACTCCATAGCTGCCAGGTACACCTGAATCGCCGGAACCACATCCAGGGCATGCAACGCAATTTACTTAGGATGTTGGGCCTGGGACACAGGGGAGGCAACACATCTTCATTCAAATGGAAAGCAGAGACTACTTTAGGAAGGAACGACAAACAGGGATGAAAAACCACCTTGTCCTTGTGGACCATCCGGTCAAGGGTACTACAAGATAACGCCACCAGTTCTGACATCCTGCGAGCAGAGGTGATAGCCAAGCCGTAAAAGCCAGCAACTGCAAAGCAGAATGGAAGATTGGCCCTTAAGACAGCAGATCCTCCCTGAGAGGCAATCGTCAAGGAACATCAGCGACCAGCCACACCAAGTCAGACCAACATAGTGAGGCTAGTGCGGGGCCACGAGAATGACCGGTATCCCCTCTGCCTTGATTGTGCGCAAGAACCTTGACAGGAGCTTGAGAGGAAGGAAAGCGTAGATCAGACGGTACTGGCCCCACGGTGCCACCAGAGAGTCTGTGGCATCTGCCAGAGGTTTCCGTGACCATGCCTCAAACCTCAGAGCTTTTCTGTTGAGCCGGGACGCCAACAGATGAACCTCGGGGGTGCCCCACCAAAGACATTATCTGATGAAACACGTCCGGGTAAAGGGACCACTCCTGTTAGTCGAACGCCTGCCAATTTTCCACTTCTGGAATGTGCACAGCAGAGAGAGCCGGAAAGAAGCATTCTGCCCACCATAGAATATTGCCGTGGCATTGTACGACTGAATCCGCACTGGAAACCCCTGAAGACGACCCGTCCAGTGATCCAGGCACAGCCTGATCGCCCAGAGTTCCAGAACATTTAAAATCGGTAGTCTGGACTCTTCCAGTGTCCAAACACCCTGAGCAAAGCTCTTGCCCAGGACACCTCCCCACCCGGACAAACTGGCATCAGTGTTGACCACTGTCCAATACAAGGGGGGGAAAGGATTTGCCCTGTCGAAGAGCTGGAGAGCAAAGCTACAAGACTAGAGACCCTTTGGTGTACCGGCTCAGCCGGATCTGATCGCCTAGAGACTTCGGACACTTGTACCATTTGACCAAGATCTCCCTTTGCAGGGACCTCATATGGAACTGTGCAAATGGAACAGTCTCAAAGGAGATGAATTGCAGCATGCAAATTCTGGAGTTTGCTAGAGCCAAATCCAAAGTCAGAGTCAGACCCAGATAATCCAATCTTCCAGATGGAATCAGACTTCTGGTAATTCAGAAGCCAGCTGAACTCCCTCAGGGTCTGTATAGTGATCTCCACATCGTCCATCAAAATCGCAGAGGACTATGCTCGCAAGAGGAGGTCGTCCAGGTAACCCAGTATTGCAATTCCCCGCTGATGCAGCAATGTCAGAACTGGAGTCAACACTGCTGTGAAGACCCGAGGGCGGAGGCAAGACTGGGTAACGCCAAGAACTGATAATGCTCCTCTGCTACAGCAAAGAGGAGGAAGCGCCGGTGATGCGCACAAATTGGAATGTGCAAGTAAACATCCTTGAGGTCGATAGAGACAAGAAAATCCCCCTGATGTAGAGATGCCACTACCATGTGAATGGACTCCATCCTGAACATCTGCACCCACACAAAGCAGTTCAGGGCCTTAAGATCCAGAATCAGATGCACCTTGCCCTCTTTCTTTGGGACTGTAAACAGATTTGAATAAAAATCCTGAAACCGTTTGAAGGCAGGATCCGGGACAATCACACTCTGAAGCAGAAGGTCTTGCACCGCCCCAAAGAGAGCTTGCATTCGGTCCGGGGACAGGCACACATTGGAAAGAAAATACCTTTCTGGAGGGCAAGAACAAAACTGGATCTTGTAGCCAGACCGTATCACCTCGTGGACCCATTAGTCTTACCAAGGAGGTCCACGGGCTCGTAAACCAGCAAAGATGTCCCCCCACCCCAGGCACAGGTGAGGGCGTACCTTCCTGCTGAAGGAGCCTTGTCCACAGGTCTAGAGAATCCTGCTCTCCGTTTGCCAGACCAGGGCTGCTTGGAACCTCCTGAGGAGGACTTGAAAGGGTTTTGAGCCCTTGTCGGAGGACCCTGAGGAACAAAAAAAAAAAAAAAAAAAAACTTCTTGTGAGCCGAGGACGGGCCACGTCTGAGACGAGGTTCCTTACCCTTACCAGACTGTGGAAGTAAAGTACTCTTACCCCCTGTGGGACTCTTAATGATGTCATCCAGGGTAGCCCCAAACAGGCGATCTCCCCGAAAAAGGTAAATGCAATTTTTTCAGGATTAATCGTGCAGCTCTAACAGGAAGCCAGCTAAAAAAGGTTAGGAGCCAGTTTTTTAACTAACAAATTATACGGGAGGACATGTAACCGAAGGTGAACTTATCATTTAACCACTTAAGGACCAGAAAGTTTTAACCCCTTAATGACCAGGCCATTTTTTGCGATACGGCACTGTGTTACTTTAACTGACAATTGCACGGACGTGCAACGTTGTACCAAAAAAAAATGTAATGTCCTTTTTTCCCCACAAATAGAGCTTTCTTTTGGTGGCATTTGATCACCTCTGCGATTTTTATTTTTTGCATTACAAACGCAAAAAAAAGAACGACAAATTCTGACAAAAAAAACAAAACTGGGTTTTTGTCTTGCCATAGAAATCCTTTTCTCTGAGGTTCACTGACAGACACAGCTTCATGTTTTCAGACCATTGGGTATTATGCTGTCTCACTACCAGGTACACCCGAATCGCCCTTACCACATCTAAAGGAATGTAAGGCAATTTCCTTAGGGTGTTTAGGCTAATGACATAGGGACAGTAACACAAATGTCTTTATTGAAAAGAAACCCCGAGACAACCTTAGGAAGGAACGCCTGACAGGGCCTCAACACCACTTTGTCCCTTTGAATCACCAAGTAAGGTGACCAACAGGACAACGCAGCCAACTCTGACACACGATGTGCGGAAGTAATAGCTACTAAGAAAGCCACCTTCTGCGACAAAGTGAGCAGAGGAATTTCTCGAATATTTTCAAAATTAGACTTTTGAAGCACAGACAGAACCAAATTGAGATCCCACGGAAGTACCAGGGAGCGCACCGGAGGAGCCAGATGGCGAACTCCCTGCACAAAAGGTGTGAACCAAGGACTTCGCCACCAACAGCCTTTGGAAAAAAAATAGCCAAGGCGGAAATCTGGCCGATCTACACCCAATTGTAGAAACTCCAACAGGCGACACACAGAAAAGGAGCAGTGAGAAACCCCCCGCGACTCACACCAAGTAATCTATGCCTTTCAAACTTGATGATAAACCTTCCTAGAAGTAGATTTCCTAGCCTTAAACAGCGTAGGAATCACCGACTCTGAGCCCTCTGTCTTTCAGCACCTGGCTTTCAATAGCCAGGCCGTTAAAGCCAGCGACCATAAAACAGGATGGAAGATTGGTCCCTGTGACAGAAGATCTTCCCTGGGACATCAGCTACCAGCCTTATGTCTGCGTACCGAGACCGGCGAGGCCAGTCTGGTGCCACCAGAATGACTGGAATTCCTTCTACCTCGAATCTGCGTAGCAGTCTCAACAGAAGTTGTATTGAAGTTGTAAAGGTGTAAAATCAGACTATACTGACTCCAGGGGCCACCAAAGCGCATGCGGCGTCTTCTCTACCCCCGGAATGTGCACAGCAGAGAGGGTCGGAACATATCATCCTGCCCACCTCAGGATGCCGGCCACTTCTCGGTCCACCAGGGCACTTTGTACCCCCTTGATTGGCATATGGCACAGCCGTAGCCTTGTTCGATTGTATCCACACAGGGCATCCCTGTAGAGGATCCGTCCATTGAGACAGACAAAGTCTGATCGCCCAAATTTTCAGAATGTTGAATCGGTAACCTGGACTCCTCTCGAGTTCAGACACCTTGGGCCGAAAACACTCCCAAGACACCTCCCCATCCGAACAGACTGGCATCCTTGATTATAGTCCAATACAGGGGAAGAAAAGATTTTCCCAGATGTAGGGCCGGGGAGCACGACCACCAGTCACCACCAGTCGAACCCCGACTCAACAGGATCAGATTGTCCAATGACAGCAGATCCTTGTTCCAATCGTTCAGAATCTTCCTTTGTAAGGGTCTGGTGTGGAATTGCGCAAACTGAACCTCCTCGAAGGTGGAGACCATCAGCCAAAGCACTTGCATGCAAGTCCTGAGGGATGATCGATGGTTGGACAACAGGATCCTGTAGCTTCAGAAGTTTTGTCTGAGGAAGAAACACCTGGGCTGACACTGAATCCAGCATCAGACCAAAGTAGTCCAGCTTTGGATGGAGACCGTGCTGATTTCTTAAAATTTAGTGTCCACCCAAACTCCTGCAGGGTGCGCACCGTAACCTCCAAGTTGGCTTCTAGAGCCGAGGAAGACTCTGCACGCAGAAGCAGATCGTCCAGGTAACCTAGTACCTCAATCCCCTTCTGCCATAACAAGGCCAACACTGGGGCCAAAACCTTTCTGAACATCCGAGGAGCTGAGGAGAGACCAAAGGGTAACGCCACGAATTGAAAGTGCTCCTCGCCCATGGCAAAACGAAGAAAACACTGATGCCCGACATATATTGATATATGAAGGTAAGCAGTCTTGAGATTGATAGAAGCCAGCAGATCTCCTTGATTAGGGAAAGCTACTACCGTGAAGGTGGACTCCATCCAAAATTTCTGGACCCGCACAAAGTGGTTTAGAGGCCGTGTAGCCGCTCTGGAGACAAACGTAAGTTGGAAGGAAAGAACCTTGCCGGAGGCAAGGACTGAAACTTGATCTTGTAACTTTTTCAAATCAGTTCATGGACCCATTTGTCGTGAATGACCAAGGTCCACGGATCCGGAAAGAAGTCCCTCCATCCCAGACGCGGGTGAGGGCGCCCCTTCAGGCTGGGGAAGTGCCCGCTTTGGACGTACCATTCCAGGGTCTCTTGGAGCCTCCCTCAAAGTTACGGGTGGATCTCGAGCCCTTTTCCTGCGAACCAGACGGACGAAAAGGGCCGCTTGTGAGCTGTAAAGAAAGGACCCCGCTTATGGCAAAGTTCCTTGCCCTTAGCAACCTACAGAAGTAATGTACTCTTCCCTCCCGTTAGACCCTCAACGGCCTCTTCCATAGAGGCACCGAACAGACAGTCACCTACAAAATGAAGATCAGTCAGCACCTTTTTAGAAGCTTGGTCAGTCGACCAGTACTTCAACCAGATCATGCGGCGAAGAATCACCGCTATCACAGAAACCCTGCCGGCCAAAGGGGCCGCATCCAGGGATACATCACAAATATACTGTAACCCTAGGATCAACTGATCCGCCAGGTCGGAACGGTGTTGACTCCCCTCCAGATCCTGGCCCAAAATCTTAGCGCATTCTGTTAAGGTTTGGGATACCAAGGTGATAGTAAACACCAGTCTCAAAAATGAACCAGCCAAGGTGAAGCGGTACGGGATGAGAGCCTCAGCTCATTTGTCCACGGGTTCCTTAAAAGACAGGAAATGCTCCACCGGCAAAAGTGTGGCCTTATTTAGCCTGCAAACCTGAGAGTCCACCGACGGTGGAACCATTAGATTCTTCAGAAGAGACTACTCAAAGTGATATCTCCTAGCAAAACGCTTAGGTATTCCAACCATGCCTTTAGGGGAACCCCACTGACTACTAACAATTTCATCAAAATAGGCAGGACAGGGAAACACCTTAGTCACCTTGGAAGATTTGCGGGTGCCAAACTGCACCGGCGTCGCCGACTCAGCTTCAGCTGAGTCCTCAAACTTTAAAGTTTCCTGCCCTGACACAATCATGGCCTCTACCTGCGCTTTTTCATTCACGACTGCAGAGGATTCAGCCGCGTGGACACAGACCCAGTGGGCTGACTCTTGTCCGCGGCTGACAAATTCCCCTCAGAATCCGAGAAAGCAGAGGATACAGGTGAGGCAGGGGTGCTTCTTGCTAGGTCTTCTTTGTAGGGCCACATCTATGTTGGCTACTAGCGACTGCAGGGCTGCCATCATGGCCCGCCAGGGCAGACTGAGACCCAAAGAGTCCCGCAGCTTCCAGGAGTGGATCGGGTAGTGAAACGTGCTCCATAGGCTCCATGACCTAAAAGAGTTAAACGGAACTGCGCTGCTCAGCAATAAAACTTTTATTTTTTTTTTTAACAGGAGGCCACTCCCCCCTGTGCATCGCTGGGGCACCACAAGAATAAGCGAAGCGGCGGTGCTGTATACAGCAGAGGAAGGATAGATACCCCAGAGACTTACCACCCGAGCTGGAGAGCGCTAAAAAGGTCTACCACACTGATGTACAGAGGAAGAGGAAATGCTGACCTGACACTAGAGGCACCCCCATCCTCAGCACTGCATCAGACTACAGGAAAATGGGCACCATTAAAACTATGGGGAAACCAAAAACATGGCAGCTGGACTACACAAACTTGGCCGAAGCCAGGAATACAGAGACCACGGCAAAATGGAGGCACCATGCAGGGGCTGCACGGGACCCTGGACGCCGCTGGAACCAAAGGGAGAAATTCACAGACCCAAGGAGGGGACCCCCCAGCAGCACCCAGGTACGGACACCTACAGGGGGCCAACAGCGGCAGCACCCACCGCTCCTCCAGCCCCATGAGGCCCCCCCTACCCAAATTCACCCATGCCCCCAAAAGGGGCCGGGGGGGACAGGGGACAGGTAAAGGGACCCAACCTAGAGGGGAACCCCGCAAAAAGAGAAGGGGAAAGATAAGGGGGAGGAAGGACACAGAAGGGGCCTACCATCCCCAGGGGGGGCTGCGACCCCCCCAGCAATTCCGCAGGAAAGGAGGGGGGACACTACTTACCATACCAGTCACCAGAGGGACACCACTCCCAGCAGTTCACCGCATCATCTTGGAATGGGGGTGCTGCGGCCTGAGGTACGCTGTGACTGATGTCCTGACCAGGGCTAAGCGACCTCGTGAGAGGTTTCACTCGCCGGTCAGCCCCTGTCAAATGGGGCTATGTCACGGCCAACCTAGCGCTGAGCTAAAAGTTGGGTCGCGCTCGCAGGCCAGACTGGGAAGACAGTAAGGATCTAGAATATCCAGTGCATCGCCCAGTCTGGCACTTGATTTTAGTTTACACAGGAACAAACATAATAAAGAAAAAAATAAAAAATTCCATTTAAAAAGGAAAAAATGCCAGGACTGCGAATTCCAGCAGAGAGCCAGGTTCTTACTTCTGACTAGGCAGAAAAAACTGGAGTCCTATAGCAGGATTCCGCCTAGTACTACTCCTGAAGAGAGACAGCATAATACCCAATGGTCTGAAGACTTGAAGCTCTGTTGGTCAGTGAACGAAAGAGAAACAATATTTTTTACTTTCTGCTATATAACATTCCCAATAAATTATTATTATTTTTTTTAAACCAAATTTTTTCATCATTTTAGGCCAATATGTATTCGGCTACATATTTTTGGTAAAAGAAAATCCCAATAAGTGTATATTGATTGGTTTGCGCAAAAGTTATCGTGTCTACAAACTAGGGGAAATATTTAAGTCATTTTCCTTTTTTCTTACTAGTAATGATGGCGATCAGCGATTTTTAGCGGGACTGCGACATTGCGGCGGACAGATCGGACACCTGATTCTTTTGGGGGGACCATTAACATTGCAACAGTAACAGACACTGGTAGGGAAGGGGTTAACACCAGGGGCGATCAAAGGGTTAAATGGGTGCCTAGGGGATGTTTTCTCACTGTGTGGGAGTTGTATTCACTGGATGAACACAGAAACCTGCCATTCTGGCTCCATTGGGAGTGGTCATGGGTGCCCTCCTCTAGCCAATCAGCTCGTGGGCGCGCCCCGGCGGCGTGCGCGTGCCCCCGCTATCTGCTACACAAAACAACGTACATGTACATCATTTAGCGTAACAGAGCTGACCTGACGCAGTATAACTACGGTAACTAGTCGGCAAGTGGTTAACCCTTTCACAGCCAGAGCAGTTTTTGCATTTTTGCACACGTTTAAAAAAAATAATTTCAAGCCATAAGATTACATAAAACACCCAAGCATTACATATTTTCTGAAAGCAGACACTCTAGAGAATTAAATAGTGGTACCGTATTTTCCGGCGTATAAGACGACTTTGTAACCTCAAAAAAATCCCCCAAAAATGGGGGGGGGGGGGGGGTCGTCTTATACACCGAGTTTAAAAGTCTCCAAGGTAAGTAAGTGTAATCTCTCAAAAGCGCTGGCTGTCTGTGCCCTATTAATCTCCATGGTACCCTAAGTACCGTAAATGTAATCTCCCTTATATCTTTAAGGTACCATAAGTATTACTGGTAGATGTAATCTCTCAAGGCGCTCGCTGTGCGGGAATCCTGTACCGGTATACCATAGCTTCGGCAACATACAGTATACCACGCTGAGCCAATCACGGTGAGCAATGTATTCTATTATTGAATGCAAAGCCTGCTCGGATTGGCGGAGTAACATCAGCCTGCCTCGCTGACTCTGCCAATCCGAGCGGGCTTTGCATTCAATAATAGAATATATCGCTCACCGTTGATTGGCTCAGTGCGGTATACTGTATGTATGTATCCGAAGCTATGGTACATACGGTATACCGATACAGGATTCCCGCACAGTCAGCGCCTTGAAAGATTACATCTACCGGTAATGCTTACTTACGGTATCTTGGAGATATATGAGAGATTACATTTACAGTACTTACGGAACCTTGGAGATTAACAGGGCACAGACAGCCAGTGCTTTGAGAGATTACATCTAATACTTTCTTACAGTACCTTGGAAATTTATGAGAGATCTGAGAAATCTGATGTTTTTCAATGGTGTTGCCTTGCTTCGGAAGGGGGGTTGTCTTATACGGAGAGTATAGCCCAAAAACCTATGTTTTAACTTGAAAATTAGGGGGAGGGGGGGGGGGTCGTCTTACACGCACAGTCTTATACGCCGGAAAATACGGTAGTTCCAATTTTTTATGTCACATGATATTACCACAGGTCTAGGAAACACAAAATTTCAGTGAAAAAAAAAAAAAAAAAACGCATTAAAAGTTAATTTTAGCACACACACATACATACATACATACATACATACATACACACACACACACACACACACACATATACATACACACACTGCTCAAAAAAAACAAAAAAAAAAAAAACACTTTTTAATCAGAGTACAGCATCAAGTCAATTAAACTCCTGGGATACTGATTCGATCAGTTAAGTAGCAGAGGGGGTTGTTAATCAGTTTTAGCTGCTTTGGTGTTAATGAAATTAACAGGTGCACTAGATGGGCAACAATGAGATGACCACCAAAACAGGAGTGGTTTTAAAGGTGGAGGCCATTGACTTTTTTTTCCCCCTACTCATCTTTTCTGACTGTTTTTCACTAGCTTTGCATTTGGCTAGGGTCAGTGTCATTACTTGTAGCTTGATATCTGCCTATAGAACAGGGTTGTCAAACTAAATTTAATTTCGGGCTGCATCAGCACTAAGGTTAGCCTCAAAGGGCCATTTGTATCTGTAAGACTATATAAATTTACCCATCCCGTCAGAGAATAGGTGCAGGAACCCAAACACGTCCCGCCCACCTAACTGCATTGAACGATGGGTGTAGCCAAATTGTACATTGGAGGATCTTAAAGGAGCAATAAATACCAGGAGTGCGTTGTGTGCGGAGTTCAGGAATGCACTATGCACAGAGTGCAGAGTTCAGGGGTGCGCTGTGTACAGGAGTGCAGGGTTTAGGAGTACACTACATACAGAGTGCAGGGTTTAGGGGTGCGCTATGCACAGTGTGCTGGGTTTAGCTCACTTTTACAGGCTGTCCACATTTCACTTCCACCCCCCTTCTCAGCTCTGACCTGCACCATTCTCTCCCATCCCCCCACCCTGCACAAATCTCCCCCCACAGCCCTCATCTCCCCCCTACCCCCAAAAGCTTCCTTGCATCCCACCTGCCCTGCCCCGCCCTAGCACCTTCCAGCAGTGTAAGCAATTATTGGTCGCCAGCTGTGCACCTGGGCATAGATAGGGATCACGGTGCAGCTTACCACGTGATGCCCCATCTCACAATGTACTTGCATCTGTACCTCTCTTGTCCCCGCCATGAGTTCAGGGCAGGAAGGAATCTGTGGGAGTCACCGGGAGGAAAGCAGTCCTTGTAAACACAGAAGGCTTTTCTGTTTACAAGTGACAGTGGTGAGCGGGGAGGGGACGGTGAGAGTCAGTGGTGATGGAAGTTGTAGAGTTCCCCATCCGTTCCAGCTTAAAAGAGGCCCTGGGTGTAAGGGCCATACATGAAATGGCCTGAGGGGCCAGATGTGGCCCTAGGGCCTTGTTTATGACACACGTGCTATAGAGGTTGCACAGGCAGTCCAACTCCTCCAGGATGGCACATCAATACGTGCCCTTGCCAGGTCTGCGGTGTCTCCAAGCACAGTCTTAAGAGCATGGAGGAGATTCAAGGAGACACGCAATTACTCTTTTGTGAGCTGGACAAGGCCCTAGAAGGTCCTTAACCTATCAGCAGGACCGGTATCTGCGCCTTTGTACAAGGAGGAACAGGATAAGCACTCCCAGAGCCATACAAAATTACCTCTAGCAGACCCCTGGTGTGAATGCCTATAACCAAACAATCAGAAACAGACTTTATGAGGGTTGCCTGAGGTCCCGACATCCTCTAGTGGGTCCTGTGCTCACTGCCCGGCACTGTGGGGCTCGATTGGCATTTGCCATTGAACACCAGAATAGGCAGGTCCACCACTGGTGCCCTGTGCATTTCACAGATGAGAGCAAGTTCACCCTGAGCATCTGACAGACGTGAAAGGGTCTGGAGAAGCCATGGAGAACACTTTACTGCCTGTAACATCGTTCAGCATGACCGGTTTGGTGGTGGGTCAGTGATAGTCTGGGGATGCATATCCATGGAGGGACAAACAGAGCTCTACAGGCTAGACTATGGCACCCTGACTGCCATTAGATATTGGGATAAAATCTTTGGACCCATTGTCAGACCAGATGCTTTTGCAGTGGGTCCTGGGTTTCTCCTGGTGCACAACAATGCCTGGCCTCATGTGGCGAGAGTATGCAGCCAGTTCCTGGAGGATGAAGGAATTGATACCATTGAATGGCCCCCATGCTTGCTTGACCTAAATCCAATAGAACAACTCTAGGACATTGTGTAAGTCCATCCGATGCTGCCAGGTTGCACCTCAGTCTGTTCAGGAGCTCAGTGATGTCCTGGTCCAGATCTGGGAGGAAATACCACAGGACACCATCGATCATATCATTAGGAGCATGCCCTGACATTGTCAGGCATGCATACAAGCACGTGGGGGCCATACAAGCTACTGAATATCATTTTGTGTTGCTGCAACTAAAATTTCAGAAAAATGGACTTGCCTGCTGCATCATTTTTTCAATTTGATTTTCGGGGTGTCTTTGAATTCAGCCCTCTGTAGGTTAATAATTGTAATTTCCATGTGGCATCCTGTCATCCCAACACATTACCCAGTACATATCAGTATGGATATCCAGCATGATATTTTTCCCCATTGAGATCTGATGTGTTTTTAAAGTGTTACTTTGCTTTTTATTTAGAGATATAAACCTCTACACCTGTGTAGTGTTGCGAGGCTGGACTCACTGAGGGAATAGAGATAAAAAATTGTAATGAGAATTAGTGCCACACATGCAGCTTGATGAAGGACATATGCATGTCCGAAACTGTGCAGTTGCTTGTAAATATGTTTACTTATATGCATGAAGATCAGAAGTAAAGGATATTTGGAACAATGGGAATGTGCATCTTCTATTTCATAAATTATATATATTTTTATTAGATTTAGGATATTTTAGCTCATTGGTAGCGCTAAACAACGAGTTTATTCGACTCCAAAAGTCCGTTTTGGGGCTTTTCTGCCCACTTTTATTGAAAACAGAGTAAAAGTTCACATTAGAATAATTTCCTTTACAGGGGTTCTCACCATCAATGTGACAAATAAACAATCGAATCATGGCTCTTCTTTGCAGTATATCTGTTTAGGCCTCCTGCCTTGGTCCTCCAGAACGTCAAACACACAGTCGCAGTGCTTGTGCACAAAACACTGAAGTTCCTCAGCTCTGTTTCTCCTGCAACTCCCTGCTGCTACATCCTCACAGGCTCAGCCTTTCCCACTTCCAGCATGGACAGTATGGTACAATGTGCTCCTCATATCTCCTTTTCACAGACTGACTTCCCTCGGGAGCCACTGACCTCTAATCCCAGCTCCAATTTTAACCCCAGCACACACACTATAATTAGTGTGCCTGTTTTCTGAAAAACCTAGCCCAAACTCCCAAAAAAAAAAACAGCGGCACGGGCTTGCCTCTCTGCATCCCCCCCATTTTGCATTGGAGAAAAAAAAACACAACACTCTCCACATTGGCACCTCTGTGCCTACTACCACCCTCAGGGGTCCAAATCTGTCTGCACTTCCTTCTACAGGGGCACTCCACCCACATCTTTTTCCTGGTGTGCTTCCACAAGCACCTCTCCCTGACCCTTGTGATCCCATTGATCTTTCTAACATCCCTTCTACCTTATGGCGGCCTGCAGGGTTCTCCAGTCGAAGCTGGTGTTGTATGCGGACTGTGCCCGCAAGATAACTAACAAGATGGCCGCGATGTCCACAACCGGAAGTGATCTCACCGCTCAGCAAAAGCTTCTTTATCAAATGCAAAACGATGAACAAAAAGAAGTGTATTATATAGACAACCCTGGAGGCAGAAATGGGAGGGCATAGGAGGTTATTATTGTCCACATCACACAAGCGATCTCACCTTAATTTGAGCTTGCTTGCATCCCTCTCGCTTTGAACAGCCTTTACTGGCATCTTTTGAAACGTGTAGTTTGATGTCAGTAACTATATTTATTTTCCTTAGCCCTTGCTGTATATCTTAGGAAATTTTATTGCTTGCTAGTATGTAGATTTCAGACAGAGAAGCCAGTAAGACATAGGAAGGAATTTCCCAGTTGACCTCATTAGCACACACCTGTGCTACGGTTTTTTTTTTAGAGCAGACGGTTGGTTGGCTCTCTTGTCAAAAGCAATCCTATTGGCCAACTAGCCACTGAAGTGGATGTACAAGCAGTGTCAAAAGCAATCCTAATGGCTAACTAGCCACAGGATTGCTTCTTCCAAGCAGTGGGAGAGGTTGAGTTACCCCCCCCCCACCCCCACGGCTTTACCTGGATCTCTCATCCCACCGGGAGTCCTGATTGACCAGCTGCCGCAAAAAATTGCAAAACCCTCCATTTTATTCTCTAGTGCCTCTGCTTTAAAAAAATATATAATGTTTGGAGGTTCTAACGAATTTTCTAACAAAAAATACAGATTTTTACATGCAAACAAAAAGCGCCAGAAAAGGCCTGGTCTTCACGTGGTTAGTGCAGGTTCACATTTGAGCGATGCGGGAACGCTGCGAATATACAGCGTGTTCCCGCATCGCATCCGCACCCCTGGCAGTTCACACTGCCATATGCGATACGCTGGGGGCGTCAATTAAAAGTTAACAACACCCCCAAATCAGACCGCATATCACAGTGCAATCTGAAAGTTCACACAGAATCGGATCGCACTAGTGTGAACCACCATGCGATTCGATTCTGCTGCGGACCAAAAAAAGGGTCCTGTGCGTCTTTTAGTGCGATTGCAGTGTGAATTCAGCCATTACAAACTGAATTTGCACTGCACAGAGATTGCATGTAATTTTAGGAGCCCTTAAGCTTTGACAAAGTTTGGAAGCGGATTGGTTTCTGTGCAGAGCTGCACCTGATTTTGCACTCTCCAAAATTTCAACCGAGTAGAACCCTTTTGTCATGAACAGGCATGAGAACACAAAACATTGAGACCTTGCTATCAGAGTAAATGAGATAACAGTCACCACAGAACTAAAATATCAACTGGGTGGACTGACTCTCTTATAATAAATAGCACTCCATTGATATTCAGAGCACATGGAATTCAGAAAGCTAGACAGACAAACAATATTCTATTCAGTAAAATACTTCATTTTCACATGCCAAGATCACAGTTGTGAAAAGGATAATTGTGCTGCTAGCTCCTTCCCCTAGAATGGCCCAGATCAGCTCAAGGGAATGTGTGTCACACTGACAATATGATTTTGCCATCTTACCACAAGGCACACAGAATGTAGAACCTAATTATCAAATAGTTATAATGAGTGCACTGACTTGCAGACACTTTTTAGTTCTGTTGAACACTGATGAATATGAAAGGTCGTATAATTCGATCACAAGCAACAACTCATTATAGAAACAATCAATACACAATGAAAAATCCATTATATAATTGATTATCCATTGATGGAACAGACAAACAGTATAAAAATAGCTGATCACAGAAGAAAGATGTATAAATGTACACACAGCACAATATGGAAACACAGGCCATGTAGTTGAAGGACATCTACTAATTTAGGTAATCGACATTTCAGGATTAGAAAAGTTAGTTCAGATATTTATCAGCTATATTATGGGTGTTATGTTACTTTAACAGTGTGCATCGCAGCATCTCTGAATATAATTGACTGGGTTAATGCAGTAATCAGAAGAAAACCTATGCATCATTAAGGCTCCTTTCACACATGCTGTCCGTTTGTTCGTTTTTTATCCATCACGTTGACGGATGAAAAAACAGACATCAATGTACCTCTATGTAAAAACGGATGACAACGGATGATGATCCGTTAACATCCGTTTTCTTCCGCTTCCGTCAATGTCCGGTTTTTTGAACGGATGAATGCCCTATTTTTCATCCGTCAAAAAAACGGATCGGATGAAAAACGGGTGACAACGGATGATGAAAAACGGATGACAACTGACGAAAAACGGATACATTTTAACGTAATTGAACTGAAGAACTGAACGGACCGTATATGTGAAAGGGGCCTTAGAATTATCCACCTAATTTTACTCATGTTGAGTTTCTGCCTGAACTTATGCTGGTAGCATTGACTCCAACACCCAAGCAACTAAAACACTATAAAAACAGCCCTGTTGCTCCTCTGCAAAACAAGGCTCTTTAATGCGATTCCATTTGGTTCACTCATTAGGCAGAAAGCTCAGTTCAATAAAGCAGAACCCCAGGCAACAAAAACAAAAGAAAAATGAGAAACCAATTAAAAATATAAAACAACTTAACCAGCTCCGTATGCTGCTTGTTCCTCTCTCTGCTGTACAGGGACTGCAACAAGGTAATACCAGGTCAAGTTTAGGTTCTTATGGGGGGATGTGGCTGGATGTAGAGTGGGACAGATGCCTGAGAAAAGGAGTTTTGGGGAATCCTGTGTTGTCCAACCCCTTTACACCTGGTAGTTGGGACAGATCAACCCTGTCTTGGCTGCAAGTGTCTTGCCTGTTCCTCCCACTTCCGCTGATAGGCTAGTCAAGAGCCGTCCAACACCCGTGAGGAAGCAAAAAACACTCCGGCGGCCACATGCGCTGATGCCATCTTGGCACAGAGGCTGCAGGCATTGCTGGTGGAGATGGACTCTCCTCCTGCACTGATAAAGCAGCACTGATATGCTGTAGTGATGGGCACTGATAGGCTGCACTGGTGACCCCTGATGAGGCTGCACTGATGGGCACTGATGAGGATGCACTGATGGGACTGTACTGATAGGCACTGATAAGGCTGCACTGAAGGGCACTAATGAGCTTGTACTGATGGGCAAGAATATGCTTTAGGTTAATATTGTTAAGGTTGTTTAGATTTTTTTTTTTTTTTAATTAATTCTGCATAAAACATTTGACAGTGTAATTTCATGAGATAATTTACAAGGGCGTTTAGGGGCAGACTTAGGGGCGGGCAACTGGTGGCGAGTAACTCTTAAGGCCTGGTTAGTGGCTCAGGACTTGAAATTTTGAGCCCTGTAATACACCATTTATTGACAGTTTTTTTAATGATGTGAGTTTAATAACACTTTAAATGAAAACTGGTTTGGGGCCTTTTTCTGTTAAGAAGAGCTAAACTAAAGTTTCAATTAGGGCTGGACGATATGGCTGAAAACTGTATCACGATATCAGTGTTTCATATCGGTCGATATCGATAATTATTGATATTTTTTATTACCCATTTAAAATAAGGACCCTAGGGTGAGAATGCAGGGCGGCTGGCAAGGTACAGGAGAATGCAGGGCGGCTGGCAAGGTACAGGAGAATGCAGGGTGACTGGCATGGTGCAGGAGAATGCAGGGTACTGGCATGATGCAGGAGAATGCAGGGTACTGGCATGGTGCAGGAGAATGCAGGGCACTGGCATGGTGCAGGAGAATGCAGGGCACTGGCATGGTGCAGGAGAATGCAGGGCACTGGCATGGTGCAGGAGAATGCAGGGTACTGGCATGGTGCAGGAGAATGCAGGGTACTGGCATGGTACAGGAGAATGCAGGGTACTGGCATGGTACAAGAGGATCCGGGGTTGTGGGCATACTACAGGAGATACAGTGCTGTGGGCATGGTACAGGTAGACCATGCCCGCAGCACTGCATCCCTTGTAGTGTGCCCGCAGCCCTGCATAATGGCAGGTAGTGAAGCTGTTTGACTTAACTGTTCCAGAGGCGCCTTCATTTTAAAAATGGCGCCGCCCGGCGCCGCCACGTCATTGCGCACGCGCCGCCACCACTCGTGTAATTTCGGCTATTCCCGGCCTCTCCCGAGCGGCGGCAGCGCGTGCGCGGTGACATGTATGCGACGGGCGGCGCCATTTTTAAAGCTTAAACCCGTCGGAGCGGACTTTTCGTTTTATCGTTCAAAGTCTTTTATTGCTATCGAAAATGTCACTATCGCGATACATATCGGTATCGTTTTATCGCCCAGCCCTAGTTTCAATTTTTTTGAACTATATGGATTTAAAAATCTTTATTTTTAGATTTCTTATGAAGGTAGCAGCCCTCCTTCTCTGCAGTGAAATTCCGAGGAGAGGAATTAGGACTAATGCTGGTGAGCAATTTACCTTTGAACAATGGAAAGGCATTTATACAGTATTTATCGTTTCTGTACAATACTCAATGAGATACATTTACTAGGACTGGAGCAGCTGTGCATGGCAACCAGTCAGTTTCAGCTTCTATCATTCATTTTCAAAGCTTAAAGTGATTGTAAACGATCACCCTGTAAAACAACCCATTCAGTTTACAAAAGAAATGAAAAGGCAAAACATTTTTTGTATAGATACAAAAATGCATTATAAATATCCTTTTTTTCCCCTTTTTTTTTTATAATTTATCAAATTCCCTCTGTTCTCAGAGGCATAAGAACTAGGGGGAGGAGAAGCAGCAATACACTAGGCTTCCCAGTGAAAGGCTCTTCGGGGGGGGGGGGGGGGGCGTGCCAGGACAAGTCGGATCATTACAGGAGAACAGGCTGAGTTCCCAGCATAGCTAGAACTGACCACAGTGCATTCTCCTGCTTAGTTTGGTCAGTTTTTTCACAGGAAAGAGGGACAGGCAGGCACACCAGTGATTTCACATAAAGGAAGCATACAAAGAACAGGATACTTTCTCATACAAGTACATGTTACAGCAGCCACATATCAGGAATATGAAGTTTTGGAGTAAAAAAAACGCTTTAACTGAACAAGCTGGAATTGAAAGCAGACTATGCAAAGGTTACCATGCAAAGATGTCCCAGATTACATCTGTTCCAAATTTTGTAAATTCCCTCCAATATACCTACTTTTTTTACCTCATTTGGGCTTTAAATCACCCACGACACAAGATCCGCTGAGCATTATGGGTTTCTAAAAATGGAGCACAACAGAAGCCATTTGCCCTCAGGATCTCTCAGGCTTAAGCCTGGTACACATGGGCTAAATATCAGCCGGTTTTTGTTCGGCTTCTGTGTACACCAGCCTGTCTGACAGAAGCAGGCCGAACGGCTGAAATGCTGGAAAACCAGCATCCGATCAGCACTGGCAGCCAATGGCTACCACCACTGACCGGTGTGTTCTAGTGGGAGCAGAAGTTTCATGGTTTGTATGTCTACACAAGGAAGCCTTTTAAGCCAATTTCACACGGGGTGGATCCGTTTTAAAAGACTCTGCTTGTTCAGCAGGGATCCCCACTGAGCAGGCAGATGACAGTCCTGTCTGTGCTCACTGTGCAGAGACAGACCTATCAGAGTCCTGCTCTCCTCTATGGGGAGATCGGATGAAAACCGCCAGCCTGTCTGTTTCCATCCAATTGTCATCTGATCGAACAGACTGGATGGAGGGTGAACATATCGCCATACGTCTGTTTTCAGCAGATCTTGTCGGATCGGATGCCAGATACTTCCGCTGACATCCAACCTCTATAAAGGGCAATGGGTAACCAGATCAGGTCCGCCTTTACAACGGACAGGCGGACCTGGTCAGTCCAATCGCATGAAAGGGGCCTTACAGGTAAATACCTGCATATAACAACATGTTAAATGTACACAAAATCCAATGGGAATATTGCTGTTGAAATTAACCTCCATGTAAATAGCAGGTTTATTAACAGTGCAGCTAAATACTCTGGTAATCGTAAAGCTCTACCTTCTGTTAATACATGCAAGAATGATTTGCAATTACTATGCAATATTTCAATAATTGACAAAAGTTAAAATAACATTTTTAAAATTTAAACAAAGGGTATTAAAATAAACTACACATTAAAGTGATTATAAAGGAAATTTTCTCTATACTTACTTGCTCTGTGCAATTAAATTGCACAGAGCAGCCCCTAACTTCCTCTTCTCAGGTCCGCCGTCAGCACTCCTAGTCCCTTCTCTCTGTCCAGGAGTTTCCAATTAGGGTACTTGTGAATGCTTGTTCCCAAGCCCTGCTGCTGCGTCCATTGACACAGACAGCGGGACTCGGCCTCGCTCCCTCATCATTGAGTTTTATTGACAGCACTGCAAGCCAATGGCTCCCATGCCCTAGCAAAGCCAGCGAGACACGAAAGTGAGGGGCCAAAACCGATGCCTAAACATTTTTAACCTTAACATAAGAAAAGCTTTAAGGTAAAAAATGTTTAGACTTTAGAACCACTTTAGGTTGAAGCTGCATTTTCCTATTATTTTCTATAATGTATATTTCTCATTTTGGAGATCTTACCATTGTAGCCTTCCAGCACAGAGTCAATAATTGGCCTGGCTGTTAAATTGTAAACATCCAGCTGGTTACTGTCTGGTCCAAAAACTGTGTCAAATGTAAAAGTCTTTGGGGGCTCATTCATCGAGTCTACTTTGTGAACAGCGATAGTTCCCCTTATTTCATCAACATTTACAGCCATTCTGCTGCCCATGACTTTCTCTCGATCGTTCAATGGGCGACATCGAACTACAACCTTCACATTATCGCAGGATTCAGGTTTCTCTGCTTTGTTGATCTGTAGATACAGATAAGGGGAAAAAAAAAAAAAAAAAACTTACATTAATTACCACAAAACAGTTTAAAAACAAACAAAAGAAAGTACATACTAAACTGAGCACAGCACAAATAACAGCAAAAGGAAGTAATTTTTTTCAGACAATCATATATTCTTTTATACAGGACTTAAATAGCGCCAACAGTTTATGCAGTGCTTTACAGCATGAGGGCAAACAGTACAGTTACAGTCCATCAAGTTCAGCCCATAGAAGGAAAATAAAAATTTTTGTATAATATATATATATATATATATATATATATATATATATATATATATATATACATATACACACACACACACACACACACACACACACACACAGTGCATTGCGAAAGTATTCGGCCCCCTTGAAATTTTCGACCTTTTGCCACATTTCAGGCTTCAAAACATAAAGATATAAAACTGTAATTTTTTGTGAAGAATCAATAACAAGTGGGACACAATCATGAAGTGGAACGAAATTTATTGGATATTTCAAACTTTTTTAACAAATAAAAAACTGAAAAATTGGGCGTGCAAAATTATTCAGCCCCCTTAAGTTAATACTTTGTAGCGCCACCTTTTGCTGCGATTACAGCTGTAAGTCGCTTGGGGTATGTCTCTATCAGTTTTGCAGTTTTTTTCAAGAGACTGACATTTTTGCCCATTCCTCCTTGCAAAACAGCTCGAGCTCAGTGAGGTTGGATGGAGAGCGTTTGTGAACAGCAGTTTTCAGTTCTTTCCACAGATTCTCGATTGGATTCAGGTCTGGACTTTGACTTGGCCATTCTAACACCTGGATATGTTTATTTGTGAACCTTTCCATTGTAGATTTTGCTTTATGTTTTGGATCATTGTCTTGTTGGAAGACAAATCTCCGTCCCAGTCTCATGTCTTTTGCAGACTCCATCAGGTTTTCTTCCAGAATGGTCCTGTATTTGGCTCCATCCATCTTCCCATCAATTTTAACCATCTTCCCTGTCCCTGCTAATGAAAAGCAGGCCCAAACCATGATGCTGCCACCACCATGTTTGACAGTGGGGATGGTGTGTTCAGGGTGATGAGCTGTGTTGCTTTTATGCCAAACATAACGTTTTGCATTGTTGCCAAAAAGTTCGATTTTGGTTTCATCTGACCAGAGCACCTTCTTCCACATGTTTGGTGTGTCTCCCAGGTGGCATGTGGCAAACTTTAAACAACACTTTTTATGGATATCTTTAAGAAATGGCTTTCTTCTTGCCACTCTTCCATAAAGGCCAGATTTGTGCAGTATACCAGTGGTTCTCAATTCCGGTCCTCGGGACCCACTAACAGGCCAGATTTTAAGTATTACCTTGGGGGATGCAGACTAGAATACCACAATCACTAAGCAGCAAATGAGATCACCTGTGATGTAATTTAGTTATCTTGCAAACCTGGCCTGTTGGTGGGTCCCGAGGACCGGAGTTGAGAACCACTGCAGTATACGACTGATTGTTGTCCTATGGACAGAGTCTCCCACCTCAGCTGTAGATCTCTGCAGTTCATCCAGAGTGATCATGGGCCTCTTGGCTGCATCTCTGATCAGTCTTCTCCTTGTATGAGCTGAAAGTTTAGAGGGACGGCCAGGTCTTCGTAGATTTGCAGTGGTCTGATACTCCTTCCATTTCAATATTATCGCTTGCACAGTGCTCCTTGGGATGTTTAAAGCTTGGGAAATCTTTTTGTATCCAAATCCGGCTTTAGACTTCTCCACAACAGTATCTCGGACCTGCCTGGTGTGTTCCTTGTTCTTCATGATGCTCTCTGCGCTTTAAACGGACCTCTGAGACTATCACAGTGCAGGTGCATTTATACAGAGACTTGATTACACACAGGTGGATTCTATTTATCATCATTAGTCATTTAGGTCAACATTGGATCATTCAGAGATCCTCACTGAACTTCTGGAGAGAGTTTGCTGCACTGAAAGTAAAGGGGCTGAATAATTTTGCACGCCCAATTTTTCAGTTTATTATTTGTTAACAAAGTTTGAAATATCCAATAAATTTCGTTCCACTTCATGATTGTGTCCCACTTGTTATTGATTCTTCACAAAAAATTACAGTTTTATATCTTTATGTTTTGAAGCCTGAAATGTGGCAAAAGGTCGAAAAGTTCAAGGTGGCCGAATACTTTCACAATGCACTATATTATATATATATATATATATATATACACACACACACACGATATAGATCCAATCTGTATATTTATTAGGAGAGTAAAAAAAACTCATAAAGGAGGCCTTTTGATGTCTCTTTTGCGAGTTTTTACTCTCCTAATAAATATACAAGGTGCTGCAGATTGGATCTATTTTGTTTTTCTATATACTGGAGTCTGGGTGATCTCCACTGCCTGCTTTGCACCTGAAGAATCGAGTTACATACTGGGTGTGTGCAGTCCTGACCTGTTTGTGCATTTATATATATATTTTTTTATATATATTTATATTTCCCTGAGGCTTCCACCTATGGTGCCTTAGAGAAGGTGATGTAATGGAAGGTGATACCAGAGAATGCCGAGTAGGCCAAAACTTGCGAGAAGACAATCCTGCACTGTGCTGTAGGGTTATCCTGCAAGATTTGGCCTACTTAGCATTCCTCGGGATCTTGCTGGAAGGCCTGTGATACAACTGCTTACAGAAATTTGTAATCCATGTTTGGGCATTTACATATGTCTACGTGCTAACCTGAATAAGCTGTGGTTAACATAGGTCACGTATCAGGGGATGAATGGATGGTACGCAAATAGGTCTGTATTTATACGTGGTCTCCAATGTTTTAACCACTTAAGCCCCGGAAGATTTTACCCCTTCCTGACCAGGGGGTATTTTGCGATTCGGCACTGCATGACTTTAACGGACAATTGCGTGGTTGTGCGACGCTGTACCCAAAATTGACGTCCTTTTTTTCCCACAAACAGAGCTTTCTTTTGGTAGTATTTGATCACCTGTGCGATTTTTTGATCATGCGCTATAAACTAAAAAAAGAGTGACAATTTTGAAAAAACAACAATATTTTTCAAATTTTTTCACAAGAAATTCCCCCCCAAAAAAATGTAAAAATCAAAATTTAACATTTTAGGCCAATTTGTTTTCTGCAACATACGTTTGGTATAAAAAAAAAAAAAAAAAAAAAAAAAAATCGCAATAAGCATATTTTGATTGGTTTGCGCAAAAGTTATTGCGTTTACTAAGAGAAAGATTTTTGTCATTTTTATTTTTTTAACGAGTAATGGCGGCGATCTGCGATTTTTTTTTTGCGGGACTGCGACATTGCGGCGGACAGATCAGACCCTTGATTGACATTTTTGACACTTTTGGGGGTACCAGTGACATTACCACAGTAATCAGTGCTATACATATGCACTGTTACTGTAAAAATGACACTGGCAGGGAAGGGGTTAACTTTATTGGAGAAGGAGGGGCCAGTGTCCCTAGGGGCGTGCTTCTAACTGTAAAGGGGCGTGGCTTTTCATGTAACAGCAGAGATCTACGGTCCTACATAGCAGGACCGTATGATCTGTGCTGTTACACAAGGGAGAATGACAGGCGGCTTTGTTTACATTAGCCGCCTGCCTTTCTCCCTCTGTAACGGATGATCACGAGTGACCGGCGGACATCGGGTCCGCCGGTCACACGCGCGGGGATCCCAGTGAGCGAGCAGGGGCGGGAGCGCGCCTCCGGCGGCACGCGCGCGCCCCCTATTGGCTCGCAGGCGAGTAACGTACCGGTACGTCACTTTGCCTGCACAGGGCTGACCGCCGCAGTATATATACTTGCGGCAGTCGGCAAGTGGTTAAGTGATTCGATTTAAACGGGATACTAAACTCACAATTATTTATCACAGGTACTTATATAGTGTCATTAATTTACATAGTGCTTTAACCACTTCCATACAGGTCTCTTTCACTCCCTACCTGCCCAGACCAAATTTTAAGCTTTCAGCGCTGTCGCATTTTGAATGACAATTGCCTGGTCATGCATTGCTGTACCAATATAAAACTTTTATCATTTTTTTCCCACAAATAGAGCTTTCTTTTGGTGGTATTTGATCACCGCTGGGTTTTTTTTATGTTTTGCTAAACAAATAAAAAAAAAAAAAAAAAGAAGACAAAAAATTTTGAAAAAAAAAAAAAGTTTCTTTGTTTCCTTTATAAGATTTTGTAAACAAGTTATCTCTTTGCGCCGGTTCACATTGCAGCGACGCTACCTCGCACCGCGCCGCTACCTCGGAGCGGCCGCCACGGACTTCATAACATTTAAGTTTATGGCGGTCGCCTCCGGGTCGCCCCAAAGAAGCTCCGGACCCTTTTTCTAGGTCGGAGTGACTTGTGTCGCTCCTATTAGAACGGGTCCGCAGCTTCCCTATGGGAGGCGACCTGCGGCGACCTGTGAGGCGACCAGGTCGCCTCACAGGTCGCCTTAGTGTGAACCGGCACTTACACTGATGGGCACTGATGAGACACTAATATGCAGCCAATTAACCTACCAGCATGTCTTGGGTGTACCCAGAGGAAACCCACACTAGCACAGAGAGAACATGCAAACATAGGTAGTGCTGTGGTTTAGGGCTGCAACTAACGATTATTTTGTCTGTCGACTAATCTAGCGATTATTTTTCCGATTCGTCCACTAATCTAACGATTATTTTTATTTTAGTTTTTTTGCTTAATTGAGTGTTCTTTTTTTGATTAGCTAATTAATCCTTTGAATAACTTTACAAAAAATGATACATACAAACTTCTCATATAATATTTCAACTTTTGTTAAATTTTTTCCAAAAAATACTTCAATGTGGTTGAAGTTTTTACAGTATACAAAAATGAAGTGGCAAAAATAAAATGTAAGAAAGGAAAAATTTCTGCGCTAAAGATAAGTCCTCTCCTCACGCTGACCGCATGTGAGGAGAGCTGGTAAGCGACAATCCACACAGAGGACATCTACCTGATGATCAGTGCAGCCTATCAGTGCCCATCCGTAAAAGGAGAAAAATGAATTCCTTATTTACAAAATGTTATAAACAGAAACTAAAGAAAAACCTTTTTTTTTTTTTCAAACTTTTTGGTCTTTTTTTGTTTAGCAAAAAATTAAAAAAAAAAAAAAACACAGGCGGTGACTAAATACCTCCAAAAGAAAGCTCTGTCGGTCTAAAAAAAATGATAAAAATGTGTATGGGTACAGTGTTGAATGTGCAATCATCGTTCAACGTGTGGCCACGCTGAAAATTGGCCTGGGCAGGAAGGGGGTGAAAGTGCCAAGTGGTTAAGTGGTGGATGCGTGCGGATTCATTTTTTTGGGGAGAATAGGGAATATCATTTATTGTCCCTTTTAACCACTTAAGCCCCGGAGGATTTGGCTGCTAAAAGACCAGGGGGTATTTTGCGATTCGGCACTGCGTGACTTTAACGGACAATTGCGCGGTCGTGCGACGCTGTACCTAAACAAATTTGACGTCCTTTTTTTCCCCACAAACAGAAATTTCTTTTGGTGGTATTTGATCACCTGTGCGATTTTTTGATCACGCGCTATAAACAAAAAAAGCGTCAATTTTGCAAAAATAACAAATATTTTTCACATTTTTTTATATGAAATTCCCCAAAAAAAAAAGTAAAAATCAAAATTTTTTAACATTTTCGGCCAATTTGTTTTATGCTACATATGTTTGGTTAAAAAAAAAAAAAAAAACGCAAAAAAGCGTATTTTGATTAGTTTGCGCAAAAGTTATCACGTTTACTAACAAAGGGAAAGATTTTTGTCATTTTTGTTGTTTTTTTTTTTTAACGCGTAATGGCGGCGATCTGCGATTTTTTTGCGGTACTGCGACATTGCGGCGGACAGATCGGACCCTTGACTGACATTTGACACTTTTGGGGTTTCCAGTGACATTACTACAGTAATCAGTGCTATATATATATATATATATATATATATATATATATATATATATATATATATACACGGTTACTGTAAAATTACACTGGCAGTGAAGGGGTTAACTTTATTTGAGAGGGAGGGGCTGTGTATGTCCCTAGGGGCGTGATTCTAACTGTGATTGGCTGTGGCTTGAGCTGTAGAAACACTGATCAACGGTCCTACATAGTAGAACTGTATGATCAGGGTTTCTACACAGGGGAGAATGACAGGCGGCTTGTTTACACAAGCCGCCTGCCTTTCTCCCTCTACCCCGACGATCGCAGAGTGACCGGCGGACCCGCGCGGGGGGGTCCGTGACCGCGCGGGAGCGTGCTGCCGGCGGCGCGCGCTCGCTCCCCAGAGCCTCACAGGCTAGTGACATTTATTTACGTCACTTTGCCTGTGAGGGGCTGACCGCCGCAGTATATCTACTTGCGGCGGTCGGCAAGTGGTTAAGAAACAATGAAAAAGTAACCAAACAAACTAATCCCCCTGAAGCAGCTTTTCTCAGTTTTATTGCCCTCTGAGGACCCTTGCCATCAATCTTGGCCAGTACAGAGAGGTGCAGCAGCTATCCTCCAGCCTGTCCCTGCCTTCTCACAGGAGGGGTTGCAACAAACACTGACACTGACATAGAGTCAAAGAACAAAAAGAATGTGTTGGGCGCTTGTGCCGAGGGATGGGTCCCCAATTTGATGGAAGAGGGCAGTCTACATGGGTGGCCAGGACTTCAAGAGTATGTGATGTTGCTGTACTATCACAAAGGGCAGCTCTGACAGGCAGAAGCAAGGGTCCCGCTGGCGAACAGAAAAGGAAAAACAGGTGGCGCTGAGTGTAGCAATAAACTTTATTGGCATGACATTAATGCAGAATCATATGAGGAAAAGCATCCACCTCCATGTGAGTCTGCATTAATGTCATGCCTATAAAGTTTATTGTTACACTCAGCGCTGCCTGTTTTTTCCTTTTCTGTCCGACATAGCTGAGCGATTACTTTATCTCCCGGTCTTTTCATGTCTCAGTTTTTTCAGTGTTTCATGTCTTTCCCCGGTCTTTTCATGTCTTTTGCAGGAGGGGGAGGAGGAGAACGGCCGGCACGAGCAGGGGGCGTGTGACGTCACGTGTTGACGCGTTGACGCCTTTCACGCATGTCGACGTATTTAGGTAGTCGACTTAATCGATTACGTCGACGCGTCGTTGCAGCACTACTGTGGTTGGGATATGAACCGACGACCATAGTGCTGCCAGGCGGAAGTGCAATTTGTTTAAATATAAGTAGAATGTACTTTCTATCTATCTTTTGCTTACATTTGAGAAAAAAAAAAGTTAAGAGATTTTCTGCAGGTTCCAAGACCCCGTTCACACTGAGGCGACCTGGTCCCCTGCCATAGAGAAGCTGTGGACCCGTTCTAATAGGAGCGACACAAGTCGCTCAGACTTAGAAAAAGGGTCCGGAGCTTCTTTGGGGCGACCTGGAGCGACCTGCATTGACTTCAATGTTATGAAGTCTGTGCCTGCCGCTCCGAGGTCGCGGTGCGAGCTGCGCGCCGCGACTTGTGAGGTCGCCCCGGCAAGTCGGATAGCCCCAGTGTGAACAGGGGCTCAGACTTCTTGTTGTAGGGTGGCTACATTTGTTTGCCACATACACGCTACTTTATTAGGTACATCTTGCTTGTATAAGGTTGGAACCCTTGCCTTCATAACTGCCTTACGCTTCATGGCATAGATTCAACAAGGTGTTGGAAACATTCCTCAGAGATTTTGGTCCATATTGACATGATCGCATCACTCAGTTTCTGCAGATTTTTCAGCTACACATCCATGATGCAAATCTCCTGTTCCACCACATCCCAAAGGTGCTCTATTGGATTGAGATCCGATGACTCTGGAGGTCATTGGAGTACAGTGAATTCACTGTCATGTTCAAGAAACCAGATTGAGATGATTTGAGCTTTGTGACATGGTGCATTATCCTGCTGGAAGGAGCCATCAGAAGATGGGTACACTGTAATCATAAAGGGATGGACATGGTCAGCAACAATACTCAGGTAAGCCGTGGCATTTAACTGATGCACAAGTGGTACTAAGGGGCCCAAAGTGTACCAAGAAAATATTCTCCACAACCAGCCTTAACTGTTAAAAGCAGGAAGGATTCATGCTTTCATGTTGTTCAATTCTGACCCTACTATCTGAATGTCGCAGCTAAAAATCGAGACTCATCAGACCAGGCAATGTTTTCCAATCTTCTATTGCCCAGTTTCGGTGGGCCTTTGTGAATTGTAGCCTGTTTTTCCTTAGCGGACAGGAGTGGCACTGGGTGTGATCTCCTGCTGCTGTAGCCCATCTGCTTCAAGGTTCAATGTGTTGTGCATTCAGAGAGGATATTCTGCATACCTTAGTTGTAACGAATGATTATTTGAGTACATGTTGCCTTTCTATAATCTCGAACCAGTCTGTCCATTCTCCTCGGACATCAACAAGGCTTTTCGTCCACACAACTTCCACTCACTGGATATTTTCTCTTTTTTGACCATTCTCTGTAAACCCTAGAGATGGTTGTATGTGAAACTGCCAGTAGATCAGCAGTTTTTTAAATACTTAGATTAGCATGTCTGGCACCAACAACCATGCCACGTTCAAAGTCACTTAAATGCCCCCTCTACCCCATTCTGATGCTCGGTTTGAACTTCAGCAAGTCGTATTCACTATGTCTAGATGCCTAAATGCACTGAGCTGCTGACATGCGATTGGCTGATTAGCAATTTGTGTTGCCAAGCAATTGATCAGATGCACCTAAAAAAGTGGCTGGTGAGTGGAATATATTTTCATTTATCTATTTCACATCAGTTAAATTTACGCAGAGCTTTGAATATATTATGCATCACATCAGTCGCCGGCCTCAAGAAGCTCACAATTCACATACTAGGGTGAATATAGTCAGGAGCCAATAAACCTACCATCATGTCTTTGGAGTGTGGCAGGAAACCCACGCAGGAAAAGGGAGAATATGCAAACTCCAAGCAGGTAGTGTTATGTTTGTGATATATAAAGTTAAAGGCTTCAAGCACCTGGCAGGAGTAAAAGCTGTTTAAAAAGCAAGGCAAAAGCTGTGCATTGCACACGTTTATGCACGTTAATGCATTACATTGGCCAGAATATTATATTATGCGATGCATACTAGCTCATTATGCGTTTGTCTTTCAGGTGTACTTTAAAAAAAAAAAAAAAAAAATATTCTGAGGTTTACAACCTCTTTAAGCCTCATACACACTATAAGAAATTAACATTTTTGTCCAAGGAACAATCGTATGATTTTCTGATTCTTTCAACAGTGGATTCCGACATTCTAAGCAAAAATTTCCAAAAAGGGACAACTCCAAAATGTTTCTCGTACAGGAACAGAAAGAACGTTTAACGTGTACAAGAAAAATCAGAAGTGAAAGACTGCGCATGATCAGAAACAATAGACAGAAAAAAGCCTTTGAGAATTTTCACACATTATTTCCTAACTCGGTTCCGACCAAGGAAAACCAAACGATCGTTCACCCGATTTTCCATAGTGTGCACCCCACCTTTACCCACTCCATTGAGCTATGATCTCCAAGGAGACTAAAGGCCCGTACACACGTACCGATTGTCGGCCGACGACCGATCAGCCGATTTTCGGCTTGTTAGTATGATGCTTCCGACAGCCGACAGCACACTTTCGGCCGAACAGAATCTGTCGTGCAAGCATTAAAATTTTTGTATGCCGACACCAGAACGGCCGATTGTTCGCCAGTCAGTACAGATTTCGGCCGACAGACAGCAGATTAGCAAGACTGGGCATGCTCAGAGAAGAAAAAAGACAAGGAAAGTTAACCATCACATGACATCACTTCTGCAGTCGGCTGTTGTTGGCCGACAAAACTCGTGTGCAGTCTTTTGCAGTTTTCAACAGACAAGAAAGCCCTCGGACAAAAGACGGCCGATCGTTCGGCCGACATTCGGTATGTGTGTACGGGGCTTAACTCATCTAAAAAAAGAAGCTAAAATATCAGGGCAAAAAAAAAAAACATACATATACTGTATATTACTGTGCAAACGTTATAGGCAGGTGTGAAAAAATGCTGTAAATTAAGAAATAGAAGTGCTAATAGTTTATTTTTATCAATTAACAAAAAGGAAAGTAAATGAACAGAAGAGAAATCCAAATCAAATAAATATATGGTGTGACCACTTTAAAACAGCATTGATTCTAGGTACACCTGCACATAGTTTTTGAAGGAACTCGGCATGAAGGTTGTTCCAAACATCTTGAAGAACTAACCACATCCTTCTGCCTCTTCATGTAATCCCAGACAGACACAATAACGTTGAGATCAGGGCTCTGTGGGGGCCAAACCAACCCTTCCAAGACTCTGTTCTTCTTTACACTAAAGATAGTTCTTAATGACATTGGCTGTATGTCTGTGGTTGTGGTCCTGCTGCAGAAAAAATAGCACCTTCAGCGATCAAACTGCCTACTGCTACGGCCAAATATTTCAAATTTTGACTCAGTCCAGAGCACCTGCTGCCATTTTTCTGTTTCCCAGTTTCTATGTTTTCGTGTATAGTTGAGTTAATTAGTCTTGTTTTTATGTCGGAGGTACAGCTTTTTGGCCGAAATTCTTCCATGAAGACCACTTCTGGCCAGAATTCTCCAGACAGTAGATGGGTGCATCTGGGTCGCACTGGTTTCAGCCACTTCTGTGCTGATGGTACTGCTGAACATCTTCCAATGTCAAAGGAAGGTAAGCCTGAAGTGTCTTTCATCTGCTGCATTATATTTCCTTAGGCAACCACTGTATCTATGGTCCTCAATGTTGTCAGATCTATGTCCTCAATTCTGAGAAATACAAGCAGATACTTTCCTTCATGCCATACCATCAGGGAGGAGAGTGATTGGCCCAAAATATATTCCTCAGCAAGACAATGACCCCAAACATACAGCCAATGTCATTAAGAACTATCTTCAGCATCATAGCATTTTGTAAATTGATAAAAATCAACAATTAAAATTATATATTTTGAAAGTATTTTCTTTACACCTGCCTACAAAAAAAAAAAAAAAACACACAACTTTTACAAACTAATATACATATATATGCATATACTGGGTGTGTGTATGGAATAATAAATAAATATTATATATATATATATATATACAGTAATTGTAGAGTCACACTTCAAGGAGGTAGTCACCTGAAATGGTCTTCCAACAGTCTTGAAATCTTCCCAGAGATGCTTAGCACTTGTTGGCCCTTTTGCCTTCACTCTGCAGTCCAGCTCACCCCAAATCATCTCGATTGGGTTCAGGTCCGGTGACTGTGGAGGCCAGGTCATCTGGCGCAGCACCCCATCACTCTCCTTCTTGGTCAAATAGCCCTTACACAGCCTGGAGGTGGGTTTGGGGTCATTGTCCTGTTGAAAAATAAATGATGGTCCAACTAAACGCAAACCGCATGGAATAGCATGCCGCTGCAAGATGCTGTGGTAGCCATGCTGGTTCAGGATGCCTTCAATTTTGAATAAATCTCCAACAGTGTCACCAGCAAAGCACCCCCCACACCATCACACCTCCTCCCCCATGCTTCACGGTAGGAACCAGGCATGTAGAAGCCATCCGTTCAACTTTTCTGCGTCGCACAAAGACACAGTGGTTGGAACCAAAGATCTCAAATTTGGACTCATCAGACCAAAGCACAGATTTCCACTGGACTAATGTCCATTCCTTGTGTTCTTTAGCCCAAACAAGTCTCTTCTGCTTGTTGCCTAGCAGATATTCTACCATGAAGGCCTGATTCACACAGTCTCCTCTTAACAGTTGTTCTAGAGATGTGTCTGCTGCTAGAACTCCGTGTGCCATTGACCTGGCCTCTAATCTGAGCTGCTGTTAACCTGCGATTTCTGAGGCTGGTGACTCGGATGAACTTATCCTCCGCAGCAGAGGTGACTCTTGGTCTTCCTTTCCTGGGGAGGTCCACATGTCAGCCAGTTTCTTTGTAGCGCTTGATGGTTTTTGTGACTGCACTTGGGGACACTTTCAAAGTTTTCCCAATTTTTCGGACTGACTGACCATTTCTTAAAGTAATGATGGCCACTCGTTTTCCGGTACTTAGAATTTGTATTATGGCAAGAAAAAAGCAGCTAACAGTCTATTCACTAGGACTATCAGCTGTGTATCCACATGACTTCTGCAGAACACAACTGATGGTCCCAACCCCATTTATAAGGCAAGAAATCACACTTATTAAACCTGACAGGGCACACCTGTGAAGTGAAAACCATTTCAGGTGACTACCTCTTGAAGTGTGACTCTACAATTTTCATAGTCATGAAAATAAAGAAAACTCTTTGAATGAGAAGGTGTGTCCAAACTTTTGGTCTGTACTGTATATATATATATATATATATATATATATACACACACACACACAATATCTCACAAAAGTGAGTACACCCCTCACATTTTTGTAAATGATTTATTATGTTTCGATCTCATTAGTAACCCTGTTCAGCAGATCTCAAGCTCAGTAATACCCCCAGCTGTGCTGATCTTCTGGTTTTCTGATTCTCCTCTCTCTGGTCCCTGTTTATCTCCTGCTATGTTGCTCCCGTGCTGCACACCATGTGTGACATTGCTAGTTTGTCCTGCTTTGGTCCCCCAGCTGTGCTGATCCTCTTCCACACAGTCCTCTCTCTCTCTCCGGTCCCTGCTCACCTTCTGCTATAGCTGTCTCATGTCCCACACCACGTGTGCCATCTGCTAGTTGCTGATCCCCAGCTCTGCTGATTTTTTTTACCCCCCTAATGAGCTTGAGATCTGCCAAACAGGGGTACTAATGAGCTTGAGATCTGCTGAGCCCCTTTCAGAACCCGTTCACACTGGGGCGACCTGTCAGGCGACCTGGTCGCCTGACAGGTCGCCTGCCATAGAGAAGCTGTGGACCCGTTCTAATAGGAGCGATACAAGACGTTCCGACTTAGAAAAAGGGTCCGGAGCTTCTTTGGGGCGACCTGGAGCGACCTGCATTGACTTCAATGTTATGAAGTCCGTGCCGGCCGCTCCGAGGTCGTGGTGCGAGCTGCGCGCCACGACCTGTGAGGTCGCCCCGGCAAGTCGGATCGCCCCAGTGTGAACGGGGTCTAAAGCTAATAGAATATCAAAGCATTACAAAAGCATCAAAAACAAATAAAAAAAAAAAAAAAAATGACAATTAATGAAGCAGTTAGGTGATTTAAAGAAGAACTCCAGCTTGTTTTTGTCTAGAGGATTTCAGAGTAGAAATATACTTACCTAATCTGCCGATCCTCCCAGCGCAAGACCAATCCCCGCCACTTCCCGTGGTCTTGTGAATGGACTGCTTCCGACGTCATCAAGCCCAAAGACCAGCTCTGGGCGTGAGGATGGGAGGAACAGTCCACCGTTGGACGTGGGGGAGTGTGGTTGTCTGGAGAATCAAAGGTTTGCGTAAGTAAAGCCTTTCGCTGCACCCCTAGACAAGATGAGCAGTTAACCCATGCAGTGTGGGCACAGCCCCAATGCATGGGAGAAAATAAATATTCATGGAGTTCGGTTTTAATGTGTTAAACTCTAAACTAGTGTAAAGGAGCCCTTTGGGTACTTATACTCTGGATGAAGATGCACAGGGGACACCTTTGGACAGCAGTAGAGATGGACTCTGGTGTTTTCAGGATCCTAGCCCCAACCTACCCGATCCTGTCAGGAAGCCGATCAAGTATTCGGGGTCAGCTTCGGCTGGCCTAGAAGAACGGGGTCTGCCAGGCCTTTTGGCTAGGCAGACCATGTAAACTCTTTTTCCCTGTCAGGAGCCTTGCGCCCCGGGGGGGGGATCAGGGTAGAGGTCCTACCCCTTCAGGGGTGGACTAAAAGCACACCCTTAAACTTCAGCTCCGGAATGTTTTACCCCCTTAATGACCAGGTCATTTTTTGCAAAACAGCACTGCATTGCTTTAACTGACAATTGCGCGGTCATGCGACGCTGTAACCAAACAAAATTGTCCTTTTTCCCACAAACAGGGCTTTCTTTTGGTGGTATTTGATCACCTCTGCGGTTTTTAGTTTTTGCGCTATAAACAAAAAAAGAGCGGCAATTTAAAAAAAAAAATATATATATATATATATATATATATATTTATTTATTTTTTTCCCTTTTTGCTATAAAACATTACCAATTAAAAAAAAATTTAAAAAAAAAATCTATTTTTTTTTTTTTTATCAGTTTAGGCCAATTTGTATTCCGCTAAATATTTTTGGTAAAAAAAAAAAAATCCCAAAAAGCATATAAAAATTGGTTTGCGCAACAGTTATAGCGTTTTCAAACTATGGATAGATTTTTGGAATTTTTATTAGTAATGGCGGCGTTCAGCGATTTCTATTGGGACGGCGACATTACGGCAGACAAATCTGACACTAAAGGCCCGTACACACGTAGCGATTGTCGGCCGTAAAAATTCGGCCAGCGTCCGATCGGCCGATTGTCGGCTTGTTAGTATGATGCTTCCGACAACCGACAGCGACTTTTCGGCCGAACAGAATCGGGTGTGCAGGCTATAAAATTTTTGTTGGCCGTCACCAGAACGGCCGATTGTTCGCCAGTCAGTACAGATTTCGGCCGACGAACAGCAGATTAGCAAGACTGGGCATGCTCAGAGAAGAAAAAAACACACGGAAAGTTAACCATCACATGACATCACTTCTGCTGTTGTTGGCCGACAAAATTCGTGTGCAGTCTTTAGCACTTTTCAACCGACACGACAGCACCGGACAAAAGACGGCCGATCGTTCGGCCGACATTCGGTATGTGTGTACGGGGCTTAAGTGATATTTTTTGGGGACCAGTGACATTAATACAGTAATCAGTGCTAAATAATATGCACTGTTCCTATATAAATAACACTGGCAGGGAAGGGATTAACACTGGGGGTGATCAAGGGGTAAATGTGTTTCCTATTGTGCTTTCTAACTGTGTGGGGGAATGGATTGAACAGAGAGTTTAGCTGAATCACACAATCTTTCCCTGCCTTTCTGACAGGAGAGCCGTCTTACATTGTTTACATTCCAAACAGCTCTCCTGTCAGTCTAGCTGAAGATGGCGGGAGGCTGGCGGCGATCCCGCTCCTCCCGCTGTGTCTAACCACAGTGGAAGCGCAGCTCCGGCGGCGCGAGCATGCCGCTGTGACCACGTGCACATAATCAGGTAGATCTACGTGATTATGCGCAGCCGAGCCACCCTGCCGCAGAAAATCTGCATGGGGCGGTTGGCAAGTGGTTAAGTGCCCTTTTTAGTGTACGGTCACATGCACGTTTTTTGTACACTTACGGGTTTTTTCGTTCTAGGTTTTTGCACCACCGCAGACTTAAAAAAAGTCAGCGGTGAATGGTTTCTCATCCCTCTAACTACTACATCAGCAGGTAAGCTTGTTCTTTTTGACAAAATGACAGACTTACTGGCCAGGTCACCGGCTGAAAATAGAAGAAATAAAGCGTAAAAAAGGAAAACAAATGCAGCCATCACATTTAGAAATTGGAAAGCTGCAATACAATAAAGGTTTGCACATTTCTCTGACAATGTATACATATCCCCCAATAAGATGGCTATTATTACTACTAAGGATCTTCCTCCATTGATGAATGGACTGTACAGTCATTGCTGGGACAGCAGTGATCACTCCCAGTCAGACGTGTCCCCTGGGCTATAGGCCACACAATCCTGGTATATAAGCAGGCCCGATGAATGGGCATAGAATCAATCACCTCCCCACACACACAGCAACCGCGAGCCCTCCTCCCCTCAGGCACCAACCCAGCCCCTCATTACCGGCATGGTTGCACTATTCCGGGACAAGCCCCGAGAAGAAGCGTTGAGCCCGGATACCCGCTGACACCACTACAACGGACACCCCCAAATCGCTGGAGCAGCACCTCCGCTTCACATACTACGCATGCGTCTGGAGAACAGGCTAGCTGGAGTGACAGGGCGCCCGACCAATAACGCAGGTACTCAGCTTTCGGCTGCGGCTGCGACCAGCCAATCCGCGCTCATTTGCTCATTGTTGTTTACGGGCGGGGAGGGCTGCTTTACTGTATGTGACCGATCAGGAGATGAACCAATAGGAAATTCCAGGAGGAAGGTCCCCGCCCAGAAACGTTGCCGTGGTTGGGTAGCTGCTGCCATGGTGACTGTTGTGAAGGATTGGGCCTTTTTTTTTATCTGGTACAAAGCTGGGAGCTCAGCTGACTCAGGTGTGTTTATCTTGACAACCTGCATTTGGTGTGTAGAATATGACATGGCATTATTCTTAGTGACAACCATGCTACAATCTTTGTAAGACCAATTTTACATCAATTTTAAAGAGGAGTTCCAGACTGTAAACAAAACAAAACCTTAATGTTTGTATAATCTTTTAAATATTATATACCTGGGTTTCCTGACACTATGATGTGAATATTTTGTATTTGTATTGTCTAGTCTCCATGCATACCTTGAAATAGAATTAAAAAAAAAAAATACTATAGCTGCTGACTTTTAATAATCAGTGGCGGCTGGTGCTCAAAATTGTTTTTTTTTTTTTGGGGGGGGGGGGGGGTGCAAACAAAAAAATGTAATAGGCATTACTTTGCACCAAAAAACGCTGTAAAAAATTGCGTGACTTTGAGGTTTACAAAAGTGTGAAAGGGGCCTTCAGTAATCAAGGTATAGTGTGCCCCCTTTAATGCAGAGTGACCAGCGTGCCCCCTTTCAATGCAGAGTGACCAGCGTGCCCCCTTTCAATGCAGAGTGATCAGCGTGCCCCCATTCAATGCAGAATGACCAGCGTTACCCCTTTCAATGCAGAGTGACCAGCATGCCCCCTTTCAATGCAGAATGACCAGCATGCCCTCTTTCAATGCAGAGTGACCAGCGTGCCCCTTTCAATGCAGAATGACCAGTGTGCCCCCTTTCAATGCAGAGAGATCAGTGTGCCCCCATTCAATGCAGAGAGATCAGCGTGCCCCCTTTCAATGCAGAATGATCAGCGTGCCCCCTTTCAATGCAGAATTATCAGTGTGCCCCCTTTTAATGCAGAATGACCAGCGTGCCCCCTTTCAATGCAGAATGACCAGTGTGCCCCCTTTCAATGCAGAGAGATCAGTGTGCCCCCTTCAATGCAGAGAGATCAGTGTGCCCCCATTCAATGCAGATAGATCAGTGTGCCCCCTTTCATGGCAGAGAGATCAGTGTGCCCCTTTCAATGCAGAGAGATCAGTGTGCCCCCTTTCAATGCAGAGAGATCAGTGTGCCCCCTTCAATGTAGAGAGATCATTGTGCCCCTTTTCAATGCAGAGTGACAGCGTAGCCCCCCCCCCCCCAGACCAGCACTTACCTGATGCAGCGGCGGCTTCTCCTCAGTCCCCCGGCATCTCCTCGAGTCCTCCCGCCTCCTCTCGGCCAATGGCATGGTTTTTGCCTTTTGACCAATCAGGAAGTGGGTGTCAGACCCGCTTCCTGATTGGCCAGGAGGAGTATCCGAGTGACAATAGCAAATTTTTATTCGCTATTGTCACACAATGGGTGGGCTCGGGGCGCACTCCTCTGCGCCCCGAGTCCTCCCTTTTCTGAAGCCTATTAGAGCCTCTTGCTCTAATCAGGTGACTCAGAAAACAAAAAAACCCCATTGAACTCCATGCGTGCGGCGCCCGCATGCAGATTAGGGGGGCGGACGCATGGATAGGGGGAGCGGCACCCCTGTTGCCCCAACACACCGGCCGCTACTGTTAATAATAATAAATAATAATATAAGGACACTTACCTGTGCAGGGATCCAACAATATTGGCACCCCATGCTGATCCGTCCATTGGCGCCGGGTGAAGGCACCGGCATCTTCACTAAGGGAAACCAGAAGAGAAGCCTTGCGGCTTCACAGCCTGTTTCCTATTCCACATGCGCGAATCACGCTTCGCTTTCTGAATGGTCCCAACTGTCTTTTGGGACCAGTTTGTCTCCCAAAAGGCAGCGTTGGGGGAGAGGCCGAAAATTTCGTAGATCACTGCACAAAGATTGCGGCCATCTTACCCAGAAGTGGGAGCAGCAGGTACCTGGTTTTGACAGGTATCCGCAACCCACCAAAAGGTGTCAAATGTGGCAGCAGAGGGGGGGAGGAAGCAAACAAGGGCAGCTTCCCCTTTTGGGTGGAGCTCAGCTTTATTATCAATCAAGTTAGCAAAAAAAATAAAAAATCCAATAGTCAAAAATTCCCTTTCAATAGAGTAACCCAGCGTTTCCCAATTGGTGTTCCTCGGAAACCCTAGAGTTCCGCGAGAACAAAATTGAGGTTCCGCGGAGTTAGGCCGCATCCAAGATGGCCACCTCTACCTGCTGCTTCTGGAACAACCTCAATCTCATAGGAGGGGCGGGACAATTCTGGACTGGGGGGGGGGAACCAGCACTGAGGTAGCTTCCTGAATTAACTTTTCACATTAACCAGGAGGTGATTGGCTGCTAGGAGGCGGTCCTAGCAACCAATCACCAGCTTGCTAATATGAAAGGTTAACCTGGCAGCTCCCGTGCCCCATCCAGTGCTGCTATGCCTTCAGCTCTGGATTGCCCCGCCGCCTTCGGCTCGCTCTGTGTAAGGTAGGAGAGTGCAGGGAGGAAAAGACATGGCTGTGAAGGATGGGGAGCAGGGTCATATAAAGGGGGCAGTGCTGTGGGGGGGATGTGAAGAGGGGCAATGTTGTGGGGGGTATGTGAAAGATGCAGTGGTGGGGGGGGGGGGGAAGGGGCAGTGCTTTGGGGGTGATGTGTGAGGGGGGGCACTGTTGTGGGGGGGTGAAGGGGGCAGTGCTGTAGGGGGATGTGAAGGTGGCAGTACTGTGGGGGGGATGTGAAGGGGCAGTGTTGTGGGGGGGGGGTTGTGAAGGGAGCAGTGCTGTGGGGGGATGTGAAAGGGGCAGTGCTGTGGGGGGATGTGAAAGGGGCAGTGCTGTGTGGGGGGGATGTGAAGGGGTCAGTGTGAAGGGGGCAGTGCTGTAGGGGGGATGTGAAAGGGGCAGTGCTGTGTGGGGGGGGATGTGAAAGGCACAGTGCTTTGGGGGTGATATGTGGGGGGGACAGTGTTGTGGGGGGGTGTGAAGGGGCAGTGCTGGGGGGGAGGTTTGAATGGGGCAGTGCTGGGGGGGGGTGTGAAGGGGGCAGTGCTGTGGGGGAGACGTGGAGGGGACAGTGTTGTGGGGGGATGTGAAGGGGACAGTGTTGTGGGGAGGATGTGAAGGGGGGATGTGAAGAGGACAGTGTTGTGAGGGGGATGTCAGAGGGAGACAGTGCTGTGGGGGGATGTTAAAGGGGCAGTGCTGTGGGGGGGATGTGAAGTGGACAGTATTGTGGGGGGTGATGTGAAGGGGACAGTGTTGTGGGGGGGTGTCAGAGGGAGACAGTGCTGTGGGGGGATGTGAAAGGGGCAGTGCTGTGGGGGGGATGTGAAGAGGACAGTGTTGTGGGGGTGATGTGAAGAGGACAGTGTTGTGGGGGAGATGTGAAGGGGACAGTGTTGTGGGGGGGGGGGGATGTCAGAGGGAGACAGTGCTGTGGGGGGGATGTGAAAGTGGCAGTGCTGTGGGGGCGATGTGAAGAGGACAGTGTTGTGGGGGTGATGTGAAGTGGACAGTGTTGTGGGGGTGATGTGAAGTGGACAGTGTTGTGGGGGGGATGTGAAGGGGGAAGTGCTGTGGGGGGGGGGATGTGAAGGGGGCAGTGCTGTGGGGGAGGTGTGGAGGTGAAGGGGCAGTGCTTACCAGATATAACACCAGATATAAAAAGAATTTGCCAGCAAAAGAGAACATTACACTCTGCTCATTGAAAGGTTTGCACTGCGCTACTCTACGCCACACATTTTTTTGGTTGGGTTTCCAAATATTTTGCTATGCCATGTCAAAGGGTTCCATGGGAAAAAATTAATTGGGGAAACCCGGGAGTAACCACTTCCAGCCCAGGCCAATTCTGGCATTTCTCTCCTACCTGTAAAAAAAATCAGTATTTTTTCCCCAAGAAAATTATTTAGTACCCCCAAACATGATATATATACTGAGTAGATATATATATATATATATATATATATCTATACAGGGCCGATGATAGGGGGGACTACCGGTCCTCTTATAGGGGGGCCGGAGCACACAGAGGGAGGGAGATTAGTAATGAACGACATTTTCAGAACTCTTCCTCCAGCAGCTGAAATCTGAAAATGAGACAGTTGTCCCTTACTAATCTCCCTCCCTGTGTGGGCCCCCCTCCCAGCACTGGCTCTAATGTTAGCTCTGCTCCTGCGTTTGTTATCTCTGTAACATTGTTTCTCTCCCACTGTTTCTCTGATCCAGAGCTCTAACTGTCCAGACTATATTTTTTTCATCTCATCTTCATTTGTATTTATTAACTGTTTTTTCTTTTAGATTTAGCAGAAATTATGTGAGTTATGTTGTACAGTAAAACCTTGGATTGCGAGCATAATTCGTTCCGGAAACATGCTTGTAATCCAAAGCACTCTTATATCAAAGCGAATTTCCCCATAAGAAATAATGGAAACTCAGATGATTCGTTCCACAACCATTTATTCATAAATCCTTCAATTTATAGTCCATATAAAATAATTATAGCATTGCTATAGGTTGTGTAACCATAAAATGTCCATCCACAAATAGCCGCTTCCACAAGGGGATTAGAAGCAAAATCCAGCAGGAGCTACAGAATATGAAAGAGAAGAGAGGCGCCTCTAAGTGTAGCAATATGGTTCCATTTAATGAAGGTACAACATTTAGCAACTCACATGGTTGATGAATAAAATAGGCACATCTAAGTATGCAGGCATCCGGGGTAAAACTGTCCACATAGACTATCTTCTGCACCGCCGACTGCCAGTCTGTAATCCTGACCGGGAAGACCACCCTGCAGTAAAGCGATCTGATAGCGAGGGGCAGCATGGAAAGGATGACGTAGATGGCGGTGTGGAGGACCGTCTATGTGGACAGCTTTAGCCTGGATGCCTGCATCCTTAGATGTGCCTGTTCCAATCATCAACCATCTGAGTTGCTAAATGTTGTACCTTCATTAAATTTAACCATATTGCTACACTTAGAGGCGCCTCTCTTCTCTTTTCTACTCAGCTGTGACTTGAGGCTACTTGTATATCAAGACATCGCTTGTAAACCAAGTCAAAATTTATTTGAAAATTTTGCTTGTCTTGCAAAGCGCTCTTAAACCAAGTTACTCTCAAACCAAGGTTTTACTGTATTTGTTTCTGCTAATAATTATTTTATTGTATTTATAGCTAAATATAGCTTTAAAATTTTCTTGGGGGGGCTCTGTCATGTAGTCTGTAGGGGGCCCCGCAATTTCTATCAACAGCCCTGTATATATATATATATATGCTCCAGATCTGGAATTGTGTTGCTTTTCTCTATACTCACACAGTGGCAGGGCAAAGCACTGTCACATTATATTCCAAATTGATTTTTGTGAGTTATGTGATTGTACTGTAGTTATTTTTATTTTTCACATTAAGAAATGGGTAAATTGCATAAGAATAGTTCTATATATAATTTCTTTATATAGAAGAGTTTATGAATGTGGGAATAATGGGGGAGACTACAAAACATGATTCTATTTTTTACTTGTTAAAACAAAATAAGCCAGCTAAACTTTAGAGGAAACAAAGGCCATGTCTGTCTATTCGTCCTAGAGTCAAATGACTTGACGCGTCTGTCACCCGCTGTGGCAATGGTACCATGTAGTTATAGTTTTTATTTTTTTACATACTGTCACCAGTCATTGTCTCTGAATACCGCCACAAAGTTATATGATGACACTGTACTGCACTAGTGACAGTATGTGTAAAAAAAATAAATAAATAAATACAATTATAATTGCAATAATTTTCCAAAAGATTGTGACAGAAAATTACAACTTAAAAAAACTGGCCATGCCCCTTACTAAGTAATTTTGACTGTCTACTTTCTAAAAATGGATCATTTGGGGGGTATTTGTTACTGTCCCGGCATTTTCACGCCTCAAGAAACGTCAGTACATCAGGACTGATTGATTTTCAGATATACAGTATGCCATAGTGTTTTGACTCTATAACTTTCATACAGACTAAATAATAAACACTGATTTTGGTTATTTTCAGCAAAGGAATGTAGTAAAATGTATTATGGCCTAAATTTATGAAGAAAGGTTGTTTGCAAAATGTTATAACAGAACGAAGAAAAACATGTTTTTTTTTTTTCAGTGTTCTGGCTTTTTTGTTTATTTAGCAAAAAATAAAAAACCATGCGTTGAATAAATACCGCCAAAAAAAAAAGCTCTATTTGTGTGAAAAAAATGATAAATATTTCATATGGGTATAGTGTTCAAAGTTTGACAGCACTGAAAGCTGAAAATTGGCCTTTTCAGGAAGGGGGTGAAAGTGCTCAGTATTGATGTGAATAACTACACTCAGCGGGTGGTCCACTGTTATTATTATTATTCTTCATTTTTGGGGTGCTAGCATATTGATATACAGGATAACCCAGTTTAGTTGTATTTAGAAAGAGGAGGATGCTAATGGTAGATATGTATTTTTGTATGAAACGCTGGGTGGAGTTAAATGTACATGTATAATTGCTAATATTTATATCCCTCCTGAGCCTCCTCCATATTCATAAGAAGTGGTGAAACATTTAATCAAACATGTAATGGATAAGCAACATGAGTTTATTATTGCTGTAGAGAATTTTAATGATGTACCAGATAGTACTAGAAATAAATAGATACCCTTCTCCTCTAGTATTGCTCTCTAGTGGGGTCCCATCTTTTGGGAACATAAGCTGGATACACACTATACAACTTTTGTTGTTAGATTTACTTTAGATTTAAATACCTTCAACTATGTAGTGCAAGGGCCTGCCTGATTGCATACACATTGAAAGTGTTTAGATTTGACCTCATATTATATGGTTTTGGTAAATCTAAAGACAATTGTATAGTGTGTATGACCCATTACTGCAGGAGTCTTGGTTAATGAAAATATTGTGAGTAATGCACTGCAAAGAGAAAAATTATTCATATCAGGTTCAACACTGTCTAGGATACAAAGCAAAAGTAGACACATCAGCCTAGTGCATTATCATAAGACCTTTTATTAAAAAAAAACAAATTCCAATGTACTCAAAAGTACAGGATGAAGTGCATATAAAACATAATCCAGTCCAGTCCCAATGCTGGAATCATGTCTATCCAGGAGGGTGTAGTTTAGGTGTTTCAAGGGCTATGCCCTTTTCATTACAGCTTACATAACCTTCCACACTCTAATCTATATACAATGGTACACAAAAAGCCCAAAACTCGTAGGACCAGTAGGTAAGGAGAGAGAAGAGCTGCAGGCATTGATTGAATGAGGGCTCAGGTAAGTATTAGGAAGGGGGTGTGGGGGGATGCTGATGCCTATAAATGTACCCTAAAGCATTTGTTACCCTAACATTTTATATTCCTGATATGTGGCTGCTATACCATATACTTCTATGAAAAAGACTCCTGTGCACTTTGCATTGCTTCATTTGTGTAAAATCCCTGGTGTTGCTACCAGTCCCTCTGCTTTCCTACTCTATGCTGGAAACTCAGCCTGCTCTCCTCCAATGATCAGACTTGTCCTGACACGCCCCACCTGCACAGCCTTTCACTGTGAAGCTCAGTGTACTTCTGTTTCTACTCCCCCAGCCCTTTTGCAGCTGAGAACAGAGGGAATGTGATCCCTTTTAAGAAATGGGGAAAAGGGTATTATAATTTATTTTTATTTTTTTATCTCCATACACAGATGTTTTGCCTTTCATTTCTATTTTAAAGTGAAAGAGTTGTTTTACAAGGTGATCATTTACAATTACTTTAATGTGAGGAATGCATTAAAGTGATTGTTAAGTCCTTTTTATTTTTTTTTTTTTTTTAAATAACAAATATGCTATACCCGGATGGCCAGTATCCTCCTCTTCTCGGGTCCCTCTTCTGTGATCCTGGCCCCTCCCTCCTGTTAAGTGCCCTCAGAGCAAGCTGCACCGAAGCCGAATCACAGCTTCCTCTGTCCATTCAGACATGGAGCCACGACCCAGCCCCCTCTCTCTCCTTATTGGCTTACTGACTTTGACAGCAGTGGGAGCCAATCATGCCTCGCGGCTGTCTCAGCCAATGTGGAGGGGAGTCCCGGGCAGCTGAGAAACTCCTGCAATATTGCTGGATAAAGATGGGCTCCGGTTAGTATTAGGGAGGCTGAGGGTGGCTGCTGCACACAGATTGCTTTTTTATCTTCATGCAAAGAATGCAAGAAGAAAACCTTCTGCCTTTACAATCCCTTTAAGGTAAAAAATATATTTAGGCTTTAGAACCACTTTAAGAGCTAGTTTACACTAACGTTACTCTCTGAAGAGTGATTTGCATTTGAATTGCCTGTCAGAAAAGCATTCGACAAGACGCGGTGGCATGAAGCCGATTGTCATGGTCTTACCTTCTTGCTGTTCTCCTTCGTTTGACATGTGCTGGCGGCCATCTTGGTTTCTGGGTTTCTTGTAGCCTCCCACTCTGCGGCTCCTCCTTCCCACTGGGAGGAGCTGGATGCCTAGCTCATATATATAGGAGGTCTGTGGCTTCAGTTCCTTGCTTGGTCCTCCTGTGTTCACATGCTTCTAAGACTGCTGCTGCTTCTGGTTCCTGATCCTGGCTTCGTCTGATTACCCTGCTGGTTCCTGATCCTGGCTTCGTCTGACTACCCTGCTGGTTCCTGATCCTGGCTTCGTCTGACTACCCTGCTGGTTCCTGATCCTGGCTTCGTCTGACTACCCTGCTGGTTCCTGATCCCGGCTTCGTCTGACTACCCTCCTGGCTCCTGACCTCTGGCTTCGCAAAGACTCTGCTTCGGTTTTGCCATCCGTTTGGACTTTTGCTTTACAGCTTGATTTTCAATAAAGCCTTCTTATTTTCACTTATCTGTTGTTGTACGTCTGGTTCATGGTTCCGTGACATTAGGACCAAGCCATGAATTCTGACGGTACAGGGCCATCCTCGCTACTCACGCTGGTTGCCAGACTTGATCAGCAGGATCACCTGTTGGGTCAGTTCGCCGTGGCGTTGCAAATCCTGCTTGAACGCACGGCTCATTTCGCTCCCGTTGCCGATGGGTCGGTTGTCGCTCCTGGGTCCGCTCCTACTGCCGCTCCGGTTGTTGCGCCAGAGTCTACCCCGACACCTGTTGTTGCGCCTGCGGTGTTTCGGGGTATGACCGGTTCTGCCCCCCTTCCACAGCGCTTTGGGGGAGAGCCAACTCAGTGCCGAGGTTTCCTTAACCAGGTGGGCATTTATTTCGAGTTGCTGCCACATGCCTTTCCTACTGAGAGATCAAAGGTGGGCTTCTTAATTTCGCTGCTCTCGGACAAGGCCTTGGCCTGGGCCAGCCCTTTATGGGAGAACAACAATCCGGTGGTTGCCGAGTTTTCTGGTTTTGTTGCTTCTCTTCGGAGGGTATTCGATGTGCCGGCTCGTGCTGCCTCTGCTGCAAAGCTCCTTATGTCCATCAGACAGGGTTCACGATCCGTAGCTGAATACGCCATTGAGTTTCGTACCCTGGCAGCAGAGGTGGGCTGGAATAATGAGGCTCTGGTCGCTGCTTTCTCTCATGGTCTCTCGGATGCCTTGAAGGATGAGGTTGCAGCTAAGGACCTACCAGTGGAGCTCGAGTCTCTTATTTCTTTCCTGATTTTGATTGACACCAGACTCAGGGAGAGACCTTCCTTTAAGGAGAGTCTGCGGAGGCCTCCTAACAGATTGGCGCCTACCTTTGCTGTCCCACCCGTGCCTCCCTCTCCTCCCACGCCTCCTGGGGATGACTTGGCTGGGGATGAACCCATGCAGCTGGGCTTTGCTCGCCTGTCCGAGGGGGAGAGGGTACTTCGGAGACGCGAGGGCCGATGCATGTACTGTGGTCTCGGTGGGCATTTTCGGTTGGCATGTCTGTACCGTCCGGGAAACGCTCGCACCTGAGATCCTGTCGGGGGCAGATCTTGGGTGGAGTCTCCTCGTCCCCGGTTTCCCGTGTTGACAAACCACTGATCACTGTTGTCCTCTCCTGGGTCGGGGGCTCAGTGACGACCCAGGCGTTGGTGGACTCTGGTGCTGGTGGTTTGTTCATTGATAGTGTGTTCGCTGCCGCCAATTCCATTCCTCTGCAGGCCCGAGGTTCTCCACTGGCTCTTGAGGCGATAGACGGCAGACCCCTTCTGCCGCCACACGTGACTCATGAGACCCTTCCAGTGGGGATAGCCATTGGTGCCGTTCACAGAGAGTCGGTCTGCTTCCAGGTTATTTCGTCTCCACACTACTCGGTGGTCTTGGGGTACCCCTGGCTCCAGAAGCATAATCCGATTTTCGATTGGAGATCGGCCGAGATCCTCTCGTGGTCACCGCAGTGTGGGGCTAGTTGCATCCATGGGCCTGTCAAGTTGCTGTGTACTTCCTCGGACTCTCTGTTGCCTCCTGAATACGAGGAGTACCGGGATGTATTCGATAAGGTGCGCGCGGGTTGCCCTACCTCCGCACCGCCCTTACGATTGTGCCATCGAGTTACAACCTGGTGCCGTTCCTCCTCGTGGCAAGGTCTATCCACTGTCGGTAGCGGAGAATGAGGACATGGAGGAGTACGTGAAGGAGGCGCTTTCACGCGGACACATTCGCAAATCCTCGTCCCCGGCAGGGGCTGGATTTTTCTTTGTAAAAAAGAAGGGCGGTGAGTTAAGGCCTTGCATCGATTACAGGGGTCTCAATCGCATCACGATCAAGAACGCTAACCCGATACCCTTGATTTCCGAGCTGTTCGATCGCCTTAAAGGGGCCACGGTCTTTACCAAACTCGACCTGAGGGCGGCATATAACCTCGTAAGGATCAAGGCGGGCGATGAGTGGAAGACCGCGTTTAACACCAGGACCGGTCAGTATGAATCCTTGGTTATGCCCTTTGGGTTGTGCAATGCGCTCGCAGTCTTTCAGGAATTCATCAACGATGTTTTCCGTGACCTGTTGCAGCAGTGTGTGGTGGTCTATTTGGATGACATCTTGGTATATTCTGAATCCATGGAGACCCACATTCTGGATGTCAGACGAGTGTTGCAACGGTTACGAGAGAACAAGCTGTTCGGTAAGCTTGAGAAATGCGAATTTCACCGATCCCAGGTAACCTTCTTAGGTTACATCATTTCCGCTGAGGGGTTCTCCATGGATCCTGAGAAGGTTTCGGCTGTCTTACAGTGGCCCCAGCCCAGTGGTCTTCGCTCCCTGCAGCGCTTTTTGGGCTTCGCCAATTATTATCGGAAGTTCATCAGGGACTTTTCCATGCTAGCCAAGCCTCTCGCGGATCTGACCAGGAAGGGCAGTAATTCCCAGGTCTGGCCGCTCAAGGCCATCCGAGCTTTTGAGGCTCTAAAGTCCGCCTTTGTGTCGGCTCCGATTCTGTCGCATCCCAACCCTGGGTTGCCCTTTGTCCTCGAGGTGGACGCGTCTGAGACGGGAGTAGGCGCCCTTCTGTCTCAGCGTAGAACACCAGAGGGTCCTCTGCTTCCTTGTGGGTTTTACTCTCGGAAACTGTCTTCCGCGGAGTGCAACTATCAGATTGGTGACAGGGAGTTATTGGCCATCGTGCAGGCCCTTAAAGAATGGAGGCACTTGCTCGAGGGTTCGGTGGTTCCGGTCCTCATCCTGACGGACCACAAGAATCTGACCTACCTTTCTGAGGCCAAGAGATTGACACCACGTCAGGCCAGATGGGCTCTGTTCTTGTCATGTTTTAATTACGTGGTCTCCTACCTACCCGGTTCCAAGAACATCAGGGCGGATGCCTTATCACGGCAGTACTCCGACCTGTCCAGGGAGGAGTCGATTCCGACTTCGGTCATACCTCCGAATCAGATCCTGGCCGCCATTCGCACCAGCCTGACCTCTCCCCTGGGTGAGCAGATTTTGGCGGCTCAATCTGGTGCTCCCTCTGGGAGACCCAACGGCAGATGTTTTGTGCCTGAGGAGTTGCGCACTCGGTTGTTGCGGACCTACCATAACTCCAAGACCGCGGGGCATCCTGGAAAGAATCAGCTGTCCTGGGCTGTTTCACGTCTGTTCTGGTGGCCTTCCCTACGTTCCGACATCGCCGCATATGTAGCGGCATGCTCCGTTTGTGCCCAGAGTAAGTCGTCCTCGTCCGGTCCTAGTGGGCAATCGTGAGGAGTATGAGGTGAGCAATATCCTGGACTCACGCCTGGTCCGCGGTCGGGTGCAGTTTTTGGTTCATTGGCGTGGTTATGGTCCAGAGGAGCGTTCCTGGGTTCCCTCCGCAGATGTCCATGCTCCTGCCTTGCTCCGTGCCTTCCACGCACGCTTCCCTCAGAAACCGTTCTTTACTCCGCGGAGGAGGGGCCCTTGAGGGGGAGATACTGTCATGGTCTTACCTTCTTGCTGTTCTCCTTCGTTTGACATGTGCTGGCGGCCATCTTGGTTTCTGGGTTTCTTGTAGCCTCCCACTCTGCGGCTCCTCCTTCCCACTGGGAGGAGCTGGATGCCTAGCTCATATATATAGGAGGTCTGTGGCTTCAGTTCCTTGCTTGGTCCTCCTGTGTTCACATGCTTCTAAGACTGCTGCTGCTTCTGGTTCCTGATCCTGGCTTCGTCTGATTACCCTGCTGGTTCCTGATCCTGGCTTCGTCTGACTACCCTGCTGGTTCCTGATCCTGGCTTCGTCTGACTACCCTGCTGGTTCCTGATCCTGGCTTCGTCTGACTACCCTGCTGGTTCCTGATCCCGGCTTCGTCTGACTACCCTCCTGGCTCCTGACCTCTGGCTTCGCAAAGACTCTGCTTCGGTTTTGCCATCCGTTTGGACTTTTGCTTTACAGCTTGATTTTCAATAAAGCCTTCTTATTTTCACTTATCTGTTGTTGTACGTCTGGTTCATGGTTCCGTGACACCGATGACCCCCTCACCATCTGCTTTATTCCCTTGAAACTTGCACTAGCGTGCCACAGCGCGCAGGTCGCAGGTGCCCTTATTTAGTTGAATGGGCCACGTTTAGTGGACAGTACTGCCCACTGAACATAACAGTGGGGATAATTTTTTCCATGGTATATTACACACCCCTCCACTGCAGCTAAAGGGGAGCGGTTCTAATGCGGTAAAACCACAGCGCAACCAAGTTGTTTTATCTATATTCAAGTACAGCGCCACATTTATAGATGACAATGAAAAGACAATGAATGAACAGAGTCCATAAAGTCAGTGAAACCAGATGCTGAAGTGCAGAAATGAATGCAGAAGAATTCCAACACCATGAGTGAAGACACAATCCTGACGATCACCACGTGCACAGATAAGGTGATTCCCTTACCAGAACTTTAGACCCCCTGTTACGGAAGGTCCAGCAAGCATAGGGCATGGAAGCAACCACCAGGGCAGGGTCCACTCCAAAATTCAGCAACAGGTCCACCACGGAACTTTCATTCAAAGCAGTACAACCTCATATGCTCAAAAGCCACAAATGTTGAATGATGGTATCCCTCCAAAAAACAAGTGAGGCTCACATGGTGAAGTATGTACATTTATTGAAGTAAAAACAAAAGTAGAACACTCACATGGCATCTGTTTGATTCAAGCATGTAGTTATAATGGCCGCGGCTGGAAGCGTGTCTACATGGGGGCTGGCGTGGCTGACGTGTTTCGTCTTACCGTCAGACGTTATCAAAGGTGAAGCTCCCATGTTGCAGCTCGCTATTTATGTTGTCCCCTTAGTGGAAAATGTGATAACGCACTTCCGCTTCCGGTGCGCAATGACGCACTTCCGGTCGCAGCGTGCGTGATGACGCACTTCCGGTTATCGGCAAGGAGCGTGGTGAAGTACTTCCGCCCATACTAGAAGTCTTTCGGGACGCTTGAATGGAGCACAGAAGCGGGCACTATCCACCGCATCAGCTACAAAGAAGCGAAGCAGAGGACAATACCCCCGCTGTGTACTGTGCCTAAAAATGAATATAAATCATCAAGCGTGCCGTTACTTCTTTCTCCATAAAAACATTTAGAAGCACTACTACAATAGACATAAATGGATCAATCAAACTAAATGATGAATTTAATAAATACATATATGATTCACTAGAAGCACAAAAACATACATGAAGATAATAAAAAACGCTCCCAGTGTGGCGTGTGGATCACAAGCCATTGTGCAGCTAAAATATTAACTAGTAGTAAATGAAGCAAGACCTCAAATTAATGACCTGATGCATCAACAATCACTAGCATAAAAGGCAACTCTAATGTACATATATAATACAACCTTATTTAATAAATAAATATTAAAAGGTCCTTAATGCTAAAACTGTAGTGTAAAAACTCTTAAAAAAATTCCTTTGATACAAATTAATCATGAGCAATAAAGATTGAAGGTCTCACCAAAGTGAAGTGGAACGTCAAACTCCCCCTCAGCTGTTATTTATTAAACAATTGACGTCCCAGTCCACGTTGAGACCATGGGGGGTATAGCACTTGAGGTCAAATATCCTATCCAACGGGTCTCCAATCGGGAGATCTCCCTCCTCATATTGCTACCCCTCCAATGAGCAGTAAATCTATCAATGCCGATGATTTTAGTGCCAGCTGATTTTTTATGGTGACATTCTAAGTAATGTCTTGAAACGCTATGCTTTGGGAAGCCACGGCGAATATTACCAAGGTGCTTGTTCACTCTAACCCGCATAGCTCTGGTGGTCCTGCCCACATATTGGTACCCACACATGTAGAACACATTTTGGGTGGAGCATGTAATAAACTTGTCTATAGAGTAATTCTTGTGTGTCGTCTTTGAACAAAAAGAAGTGACCTTCCCATCTTTAATAGTGTTGGTCCTACAGACCACACACCTCCTACAGGGGAAGAAACCTTTGATTTCCGGAAAAAGATGAGTGTTTCTGAAAGGTTGATCCACAATGTTAGGAGCTACTCTCAGTCTAAGGGGGGGAAGCCCCCCTATAGACCACAGTAGGATGCTCCCCAACTACCGGGGCCAGAACCTTATCGTTCCTCAACACCTTCCAATGCCGAGAAAAAATTATTTTGATGTCTCGGAATTGCTGGGTGTATGAGGTCACAAAGGAAGTCGCAAAGCCTGTATTAGCATCTGTGTCCCTTGTGGACTCCTGCAACATGTTAGACCTGTGGATGTTGGCCACTTCATTGATCACCTGGTCCAGCTCGGAATCAGAATACCCCTTGTCTAGAAACTTATTTTTCAAAGTCTGTGACTGTTGAAAATATTCCTCCAAGAGGGTACAGTTCCTTCGAACCCTAATGAACTGGCTCTTTGGCACTGACCTTAGCCACGAAGGGTGATGAAAGCTGTCGTTGCCAATAAAGCCGTTGCGATCCGTGGCCTTAAAGTATGTAGTTGTCACTAAAGCATTATTCCTGACAGTGATGTTAAGATCAAGGAAATGGATGTTAGAATCACTTGCTTCGTGCTGCAACCGTATCCCAAAGATGTTATCATTCAATTCCTCAAAGAATCCAGTTAATGACTCAACGGTGCCATTCCAAATTGGGATGACATCGTCAATATACCTTTTCCACAATATAAGCTCATCCCTCTGGTCTGCAAATTTAGCACCCATTGTTAGCACCCATAGCACCCAAGTTGTTTTATCGCCTCTCAACCACTAATGTAAATGAGGCCTAAAAGTATCTTGTAATCAGCTGCAAAAAAAGTTCATAATGCTGTTTATTTAGTGAACACGTATTACAGTGATTATAATAAAAATATAGAGGAATGTAGATTAAGGTGTGTTCTCCAATGCTTTAGTCATAAACTGCATTGACAGTGATTAGCAGGTGTGGACAAACTGAATAATAAATACAGAATTTCATCATATAAATGACTTTGCTATTATTCACTCCTACATCATGTTGTATCATCTGTCATTTCAGTGGTCATACCCGGAGTGACCAGTTTTACTTTATCATTTCAGCTATAGAGAACTGCACACTACAGAGAGCTGAATACTGCAGAGAGCTGTGTACAGTAGGATCTTCAGTCTATATTCTACACTGGAATAGACTGCTGTAATGTACAGTAAGGTAGGTTTATTTTGGGCCGAAAGCTATTTACAAGGTTTTTAATTTTCTAACCTATCCGGTGATTCTCTCCTACCTATGCCTGTTTGCCCTTTACAACTCCTACTGTAATGTTTTGGTGAATGTACTTATCTTCTATTCCTCACAGGAAGACACCTTCATTTTAATAGTTAATAGACACTGACCCAAATATACTATATTATTCAGGGCTTTTTTTCCAGCAGGAACGCAGAGGAACACAGTTGTGGCACCTCCAGCACTGAATGTATGTAAGAGCAAGGAGTGCTGGGGTGTACTGGAGGGTCTATTGATGCTGGCTGCTGAGGGATCTATTGTCACTGATTGGGATCTGTTTTTGTGAGAGGGTCTATTGTTGCTGGCGGGGGATATATGTAGTTACTATTGAGGAAGTGGTCTGTTGATGCTGGCTGCTGGATGGTCTATTGTTGCTGCTGGGGGGTTCTAATGCAGGGCCGGCCTTTGGGGTGTGCGAGCTGTGCGGCCAATGGGCAAATGGTACGGCCATCACAGCTCGCAGTCAGTTACTTACAGGACGAGACTCATCCGAGGAGTCACAGCAGGTACTGCCAGGGCAAGTCCCTCTGCCCTGGGGCTGGCTGAAGATCAACGCAGCATCACGGCACCTGAAAAAAAAATGTCAGCGGCCGGCCCGACAGGTACTGTGCATGCGCCGCTCGGAAAAGCCTGTACACGCTTGGCTATTCTCGGAGAGATGGCACAGGCACGATGTGCCTGTGCCATTTTTAAATGCAAAGCCAAGGTACCTCACCAAATGGTAAGTGAGACCCCTCCACAGTCCCTGCATCCTGAGGAGATGCAGTGCTGCAGGCATGGTACAGGAGATTCTACAGAAGAATCTCCTGTACCATGTCTGCAGCACTGCCTCTCCTGTACTATACCCACAGCACTGCCTCTCCTGTACCATGCCCACAGCCCTGCATCATGCCCGCAGCCCTGCATCTCCTACACCATGCCCGCAACCCCTGCATTTTCTGCACCATGCCCACGACCCCTGCATTTCCTGCACCATGACCGCAGCCCCTGCATCTCCTGCACCATTCCCACAGCGCCTGCATCATGCCCACAGCCCCTGCATCTTCTGTACCACGCCTGCATCCACTGCACCATGCCCACAGCTCTGCACCATGCCCGCAACTGCTGCAACTCCTGCATCATGCCCGCAGCCCCTGCATCTCCTGTACCATGCCCGCAGCCCCTGCATCTCCTGTACCATGCCCGCAGCCCCTCTATCTCCTACACCATGCCCGCAGACCCTGCATCTCCTGCACCATGCCCGCAGACCCTGCATGGGAATATGTGAATGATGCCTGGAGCTTAAGGCATCATTCAGATATAATTTTCTGCCAGCGATTCCCTTCACTGTAAGAACAATCATAGCGGCAGTTCCGCTTGATTCTTCTTACGGGCGGTGGGAGGGGACCCCCGGCCCCCATGGGGGTTCTACCGGCTTACCCGTGCGATCGGCGAGGGGTGAGGATTGGGGGGGCTCCACAAGATTAGCTTTTACAGGGCGCCTGAACACCTAATGCTGGCCATGGTCTAATGTTGCTAGAGGAATCTTTTTTTGCTGGGGGTAATATTTTGTTGTGGATGGTCTATTGTTGCTGTGTGTGTGGGGGGGAAGGGGAGTCTATTGTTGTGTAGGGGAACTATTGTTGCTGGGGGGAATCTATTGTTGCTTAGGGGGACCTGTTATTGTTGGAGTGGGGTCCATTGTTGCTGGGGGAGTCTATTCTTGTGTGAGGGATCTATTGTTGCTTGGGGGATCTATTGTTACTGCTTTTCTTGTTACTAGACAAGTACAAATTCCATGCAAATTATTTAGCACCCCAAAATGATACTTGGTGCAGTACTGGGAGGTGGGTAGGGGGTGGAACCAAGGAACCGTGCTCGTAGGTGGGTAGGGCACAGAGACAAGGGGGGGACTCCGAAGGGGGGGGGGGGACTTCATGCACCTATTCTCTAAGAAAAAAAGCCCTGATATTATTTATTTGTTAGGTGTAGGCTCCGTCCGAGGGTGAGCCCTCCTCTCTAGCTGCATTCATTTATTTCCATGCTTTTCATTTTGGCTTTAGGAATGTACTAGTGAGTACTCTACTATTAAAGAAAGAATATTGCCCTTTGTGGGTTTCTTGGGATATTTATAGTGTTTAACCACTTCTGGACCGGAAGATTTTCCCCCTTAATGACCAGGCCATTTTTTGCGACTTGGCACTGCATTACTTTCACGGACAATTGCACGGTCGTGCGACGCTGTACCCAAATAAAATTGATGTCCTTTTTTTCCCACAAATAGAGCTTTCTTTTGGTGGTATTTGATCACCTGTGCAATTTTTATTTTTTGCTCTTTAACCACTTAAGCCCCGGAGGATTTGGCTGCTAAAGGACCAGGGGTTTTTTTGCGATTTTTTACTGCGTGACTTTAACGGACAATTGCGCGGTCGTGCGACGCTGTACCTAAACGAATTTGACGTCCTTTTTTTCCCACAAACAGAGCTTTCTTTTGGTGGTATTTGATCACCTGTGCGATTTTTTGATCACGCGCTATAAACAAAAAAAGAGCGTAAATTTTGCAAAAATAACAATATTTTTCACATTTTTTTATATGAAATTCCCCAAAAAAAAAAGTAAAAATCAAAATTTTTTAACATTTTTCGGCCAATTTGTTTTATGCTACCTATGTTTGGTAAAAAAAATCGCAAAAAGCGTATTTTGATTGGTTTGCGCAAAAGTTATCGCGTTTACTAACAAAGAGAAAGATTTTTGTCATTTTTGGTGTTTTTTTTTTTAACGCATAATGGCGGCGATCTGCGATTTTTTTTTCGGTACTGCGACATTGCGGCGGACAGATCGGACCCTTGACTGACATTTTTGACACTTTTGGGGTTACCAGTGACATTACTGCAGTAATCAGTGCTATACATATGCACTGTTACTGCAAAAATGACACTGGCAGGGAAGGGGTTAACTTTATTGGACAGGGAGGGGTTAAGTGTGTCCTAGGGGCGTGCTTTCTACTGTGTAGGGACATGGCTATTGGTGTAAAAGCAAAGATCAACCGTTCTACATAGTAGAACGGTCAGATCTTCACTTTTACACAGGGAGAACTGACAGGCAGCTTGTTTACACAAGCTGCTCTGTCTTTCTCCCTTCACAGGAGCGATCGTAGTGTGGCCGGCGGACATCGAGTCCGCCGGTCACACGCACTGACTTGCCTGTGAACGAGCCGCGGCGGGCGCGCGCCTTGGCGGGCGCGCGCCCGCCCGCGATAGGCTCGCAAGTCAGTGACAGGCGAGTGACGTACCGATACGTCACTCTGCCTGGCCGGGGCTGACCGCCGCAGTATATAGTCGTGCGGCGGTCGGCAACCGGTTAAACAAAAAAATACGAAAATTCTAAAAAAAAAAAAAAATCATTTTTCACTTTCTGCTATATAACATTGCCAATACAAATAAAATGTTTTCATCATTTTAGGCCAGTTTGTATTCTGCTACATATTTTAGGTAAAAAAAACAAAAAAAAAACCCAATTAGCGTATTTCGATTGGTTTGCGCAAACGTTATCGGTCTACAAACTACGGGAAAGATTTATGTATTTTTTTTTTTTTCCACTAGTAATGGCGGCGATCAGCAAATTTTTTTTTAGCAGGACTGCAAGATTGCGGCGGAACAGATTGGACCCCTAACTGACATTCAAGTTAATGTGAAATATATTTCTGATATATATGTTTATATACAAATATTTGGAATCACAAAATAATTATAACACATCTCCAAGTATAAATAGGATCCCCGAAATCCCAGTGTCCTGCAGATCTGGACTTGAGTGCCAAAATGAGTTTTGGCTTTGGGATCCACTAACATACCTCGGGGTGTGCTAGTGGCAGGCACCCGGGCCACCAGCTCCACCTTTCCTGCGAGGTGCCCTTATTCCCCGGTGCACTGATCGTCTACAGTTATTGTGACAGGCAGCCGGCAGAGAGAAATGTCGGCTGCCTGTCACAATAAAACACCTCTGAGCCAAGGGTGGCTTCCCCTAGGTTCCTTTCTCACTATGATGTGAATCATAACATAACAGGATTAGGAGCCCAGGAGGAGGGATGCCCCCCTGGAGTGATCTGCACTGATCTGAAGTCTGAAGATTGCACTTGGGGACACAATAACCTGGGGGCAGAGGGGGCTTTAGCTATTAAAAATGTATACTCAGGGATTTAGGCTGGGATGCTGGGAGAACTGATGGGGGGGGGGGGGGATTTGTGCTGAAGAGCGATTTGGGAGGAGAGAGGGTTTGTGTCAGAAGGTAGAGGGAGGGGAATAGGGGGGGGGGAGCGGATTAGGTATGGGGGTCTTGTGCTAAAAGGGGGTGGATTTATTATGGGCTGGGATTTGTGGTATAATGAGGGAGGATTTTTGCTGGGGGAATTTGTACTAGAAGTAGGGGATTAGCAGGAGGGTAGGCATTTGTACTAAGAAAAGGGAAGAAGATTTGTACTGGGAGGAATGTTAGATGGGAATGGGGGGGGGGGGCAGAGAGGATTTGCACAGGAAAGGGAAGAGGATTTGTTCTGGGGGGGGCATTTGTGCTGGAAGGAGGGATTGGGGGGATGATTTGTGCTGGGAGGGAGAATGGTCATTGAGATTTGTGCTTGAGGAGGAAGAGAATTTGGGGGGAGTTTGTGCTAAAGAGAATAAGTATTTGTGCTGGGAGGGGGTAGGGGAAAAAAAGTATTTGTACTAGAAGGGGGGGGGGGCAGAAAGATTTGTGCTGGATGGAAGGATTTGATGGGATAGGATTTGTGCTGGGAGGGAGGATTTGAGAGGGGGCATAGAGATCTCTGCTGAGATGGTTTTTTTGTGCTAGTTGGGCTGGAAAACGGAAAATAGTATCATACTTACCGTAATTTTCCTTTCCTGGTGCCTATCCATGGCAGCATACCTGTGATAGAGCTCCGCCCCTTCTCCGCTTTCAGGACTAGTGAATAGCTTAAAAGAAAGATGCCCCCTACTCCCAGCATTCTCCTGTGATATAGAATACCGAGGGAGGGAGCGTATGCTGCCATGGATAGGCACCAGGAAAGGAAAATTACGGTAAGTATGATACAATTTTCCGTTTTCCTGGTGCCTCCATGGCAGCATACCTGTGATAAATAACTAGCTAACAAAAGGGTGGGTAGATGCTAAAACACAATGTTTTTTTTTTTTTTGGATGAAGAAAGGGCTTCCTGCATTGCCCTTCTTTCAAATTCTACAGTGGTGAGCATTCCAGGGTCAACTATAATGTTTTATAAATGTGTGCTGTGACGACCATGTGGCAGCCCTGCAGATGGTATCCAGGGAGACGTTCGCTCTGGCTGCCCATGAGGCAGAAATTGATCTCGTTATCACCTGCTCCGGAGGAACCATGCATTTATCCTTGTACACTTAATGTATTAGGTTGACAATCCAGGCAGTGTCCTGATAGAGGCTTCCTTCACTCTTTTTTTTTTTTTTTCCCCATGGGATAACGAACAGCCTGTTAGATGTTGTATATTGTTCTGTAGCCTCGAGATACTTCTTGAGGACTTTCGCTATGTCCAAGCTTGGGTCTATTTCTGACTGGGAAAAAAACTGGCAAGGCCCATGGTTCCCTGAGGTGACTTGCGGTAGCGATTTTAGTGGTGAAACCTTGAATAGGTCGCTGTTTTACTCTGTCTGGAAAGAAAGAAACGTGATCCTCTCCGATTCCCAGGGCTTGCAAGTCCAATATCCTCCTGCCAGATGTAATGGCTAGAAGAAAGGCAATTTTTAAGGAGAAGTTCCAAATCGATATTTGTTTTATAGGAGCAAAAGGATGTTCCACCAGAGCTTCCAGGATTAGAGTTGGGTCCCATTTTCGAAAGGTGCTGACCAGAGGGCGTGATTTTAACACCCCTCTAAGGAACGTAATTACAAGAGGGTTGACCGCCCATCTTGAATTTGTTGCCACAGATAATGCGGCCACCTGGACCTTTAATGAACTGAGACCTAGACCAAGTCTGGTCTGTAGGAACCCCAAAATATTGGAGACTGAAGGTGAGAATCAATCAAATTTTTTTTTTTTTTTCCAGCCGCAAAGGTTTGGAACTTTTCCCAGACTCTTGAGTAGATGAGTTTGTGGATGGTTTCCTTGTTTGTAGGTGTCAAAATGACTTCCCGGGAACAGCCTAAGGCTTCAAACTTTCACCACTCAATTTCAAAACCTGTGGATACAGTTTGTGCGAGTTTGGATAAGAGACTCTGCCCTGTTGTAGAAGTTGAGGGAACAGGGGAAGTGTCAGAAGTGTGCTAACAGACAGCCGCATGGCTAGCAGAAACCAAGGTCCCTTGGGCCAATAAGGGAGAATCGCCAGGATGTGTACTGGTTCCTTCAGTAGCGTCAGGAAGAATTTTAGAATAAGAGGGCGAGGTGGGAAGGTATACCCTGTGACGAAGTCCCAGGTGCATGTCAGAGCATCCACTGCTTCCACCTGGGGGTGTGGAAATGGGAGATAAATCTGGGAAGCTTGGTGTTCCGTGAGCAAGAGGATGTCATCCAGGTAATGATATACCCATAGCCCCTTTTCCTTGAGAAGGGCTATGGTAGAGACCAAGACCTTCGTGAAGACCCTAGGAGAAGTGCATAGGCCGAATCCAAGGCACTGAAACTGAGGATGTAGATGCCCCACTGCAAACCTCAGGTATCTCGAAAGGACAGAAGAATTGTAATGTGCAGATAGGCATCCTAAAGGTCTATTGAGAGTAACCAATCCTTTGGTTGTACTCCTTGGATTATCGTCTGCAGAGATTCCATCTTGAAACTTTCTAGATTGATATGTCGATTGAGCTTTCTCAGGTCTATTACTGGTTTCAATCCCCCAGTTTTCTTTGGAATAGAGTGGAGTAAAAACCTGTATATTGCTCCGAAGGGGGCACTGGAACCACTGCGCTTTGTACTTGGAGAGATGTTATAAACTTCAGAAGAGCTTCCGCTTTTTGAGGTGATGTTGGGATCTCTGTCCTCTTGAAGTAATCTTGAGGAGGCTGAGGAGAGAAAGTCCAGTAGTGTCCGTGTAGCGAACAGATCCACCTGAGGATATTTCCAGTGATTGGGGGTCTGGTGAAATACGTGCGGATGCAGGGCCCATTCATTGTTGTCTGGACAAGAACTGGAGAGAATGTCCGCTTGATTGTTTAGCCTGCCCGGGAGATACACTGCTCTGAGGTCTAGGAGATTCCTCTCTGCCCAGAGCATGATCGGTTCTACTTCTGACAGAAGCGACCTGCTGCGAGACCTGCCCTGTTTTTGAATATAGGAGACTGCTGCCCTTTTGTCCAGTCGTAGAAGGACTCTCTTGCCTCTGATGTGGGGAGTTAGAGAGGTTAAGGCTGGGAATGCTCCTCTCAACTCCAGGATGTTCGAGACTAGGCTCTTGGCTTGAAAGGACCATCTTCCCTGGACCTCGATTTCCTCACAGTGGGCTCCCCACCCTTTTCTGCTGGCATCTGAGTTAATTGTGGTCCTGGAGAGGGAACCCAACTATCGCGGTTTGGAGAGGTTCTGAAGCTTCATCCACCAATGAAGACTTCTGCGCATGCATGGTGTTAAGAGGATGTCTGTGAGAGACGTTGTTTCTTCCACTGTTTTAGGAAGCCGGTCTGAAAGTGCCTCAGATGCCAACGTGACCATGGCACCATCAGAATGCATGCTGACATTCAACCTATGAGGCTCAAACCGAGAGAAGCGGTCAGGTGGGGTTGCGCAAAATCTTGGAAACTCTATGAAAGATGATCTTCGCCTTCTGTATGGGTAATGACACTGTACCCTGACTGGTGTTGAATAATGCTCCAAGATAGATCATCTGCTGGGTAGGCATGAGATGGCTCTTCTGATTATTTTTATTAACCACTCTGCCTGGGTCAAAGACTGTAACAAGATGTCCCTCTGTGCAAGAAGGTGACTGACTGTTTTATTGTAGATAGGACCAAAGGGTCCTGGCATCTGCCTAAACTGGCACAAAATGTTTGAGCCTGGCTCCCATTGGGAGTGTTTGGGTCTGCCCTATGTCAAAAGGATTTTGTTTTATCCTGGGGGCGGAGAAAGGTTTACTTTTACTTTTTCTTGTCCCCAGAAAGGAAGACTGGGTACCCCTCCAGGATTACCGACCATCTCTATTTTGGCGAGGTGTCTGAAATTTCTTGACCTGGATTGTTGAAATCTAGAAGAGAAAGAAGTTTCTGGATCTCCCGGCCCGTCTGTTTTGTGGAAGTAAGCCTGACTTGCCACCAGTCACTCTGGAGATTGCTTTGTTCAATCTCTCCCCAAACAGTGCCTTCCCATCAAAAGGGAATGCTGCACCAGTTCTGTTTTGAAGCAATATCTGCTGCCCACGGCTTTAGCCATAAGGCCCTTTTGTCCATGACTGAATTGCTCTGGCTGAGCAGCGAATGGGTGTCAATTGCTGCTTCTCCGACGAAATCGGCTGACATCTTCAGCTCTTCCAGTGCCTTTATGAGGTCTTGCTTTGGCACATCTTGTCTGATAGCCGACTCTTATTGCTGTGGACACTGATGTAAGGGCGATTGCTGGATACATGCTGCACCTGAAGCTAGATAGCTCCTTTTGAGATCCAGATCTATACACCTCTCTAAAGGATCTTTGCTTGTTGGGTCACTGCTGCATCCACCACTGGCATTGAATCCAGGGGCTCAGAATCAGCTGGAACTAGAGGGTAAAGTTTCCCAAACTTTGCGAGTGAAAACGTATTTTCCGTCTTCTTCCACTCCTCCTCAACCACCTCCTTTTCCTAAGAAGGGGTTCTGGCCCTGTGCCCTGAAGGGAGAATTGGTATGCTGGCCATAGAGGGGCCTGGTACCTATGGATCAACGTCTGTTGCCTTCGGGTCCCGAGGTATTGCCTGAACAGGCATCGTGGTAGCCAGTTCAGAAAGAGAATCTTTCATGGTCTGTTTCAAAAGCATTGGCTACTTGTAGACTTTCTTGGTCTCGGTCAGCTGCAATTCTTTAAAGCAGCTCTGACAGAGCAGCTTGTTAGGTAGGGGTGTGGCACCACAGGCCAGTATTTTTTCCTCACCGAGCATGTATGAGGAGAGGAAGAGCGATAGCTCCTATGAGATCTAGATCGACCTGTCTAGATGAATGCGACCTGTGGTCCGGACTGCGTTCACGAGGATAAGCATAATGTCCGGAAGACTTTCTCAATCTCTTCGAGTAAACAGGTCGAGAGAGAAATGTGTTTTTTTTTTTCTTTTAAAAACACATTTGTCAGTGCGCTCTTTTGATACTCACGCAAGGGTGGTCCCATACCTAATAGACATTTGCGGATCTTGATCATGAGGTGAATGGCTCATGTTGGCTATAGCAAGAGGATCAGCTGAAAATAGGGAGGAGGAAGAAAGCTTCAAAATTGTGCCAAAAAAGAAAGGATATTCTAATGCGCTTTTTTTTTTTAACCACCTCCCATCCGCGCTGTAGCCGAAGTACGGCTGCAGCGCGGACTCACATTTTCGGGAGGCCGTCTTTAAACGGCCTCCCAGACACAGGCTGCCACGAGCGCGCATCGGGGACACATCCCTTGGACACAGCCGATCACAGATCGTGGTGAATAGCCAATCACAGTGGCCATTCACTACGTGATCGGACCGTCCAATGAGAGATGATCTCATATGTAAACATATGAGATCATCTCTCATCGCCAGCGCTCCTTCCTCACACGGAGACTGCAGTGTGAGGAAGGAGAGAGCAGATCAGCCGTCGGGGACAAAGAAAAAAGTAATTAGGGCACTGATCACCAGTGCCCTGATTACACAAGGTACACCAAACACACTAACTGCCCACCATCAATGCCCACAGTGCCCGCCATCAGTGCCCCCCATCAGTGCCCACAATCAGTGCCAATAGTGCTGCCAGTCAGTGCCCATCAGTGCCTGCTCATCTAGGCACTGATGAGCACTGACTGGCAGCACTATGGGCACTGTGTGGGCACTGATGGTGCTGCCCATCAGTGCTCATCAGTGCCGCCCATCAGTGCTCATCAGTGCCACCCGTCAGTGTCAATCAGTGCCACCCGCCAGTGCCCATCAGTGCCGCCCGTCAGTGCCCATCAGTGCCACCCGTCAGTGCCCATCAGTGCCACCCGTCAGTGCCGCCTCAGTGCCCAGCAGTGCCACCTCTCAGTGCCCAGCAGTGCCACCTCTCAGTGCCCAGCAGTGCCACCTATCAGTGCCCATCAGTGCCGCCCGTCAGTGCCCATCAGTGCCACCCGTCAGTGCCCATCAGTGCCACCAGTCAGTGCCGCCTCAGTGCCCAGCAGTGCCACCTCTCAGTGCCCAGCAGTGCCACCTATCAGTGCTCATCAGTGCCGCCTATCAGTGCTCATCAGTGCGGCATATTAGTACCTCCTCATCAGTGCCACTTCATCAGTGCCCATAAGTGCCACCTCATCAGTGCCCATCAGTGCAGCCTATCAGTGCCCATCAGTGCAGCCTATCAGTGCCCATCAGTGCCGCCTCATCAGCGCACATCAGTGAAGGAGAAAAATTTATTTATTTTCAAAATTTACTCGCAGAAAATAAGAAAAACTTTTTTTTTTCAAATTTTCTGTCTTTTTTTTTATAAAAAATAAAAAACCCAGAGATGATTAAATAACACCAAAAGAAAGCTCTATTTGTGTGAAAAAAATGATAAAAATTTCATATGGGTACAGTGTAGCATGACCGCGCAATTGTCATTCAAAGTGTGAGAGCACTGAAAGCTAAAAATTGGTCTGGATGGGAAGGGGGTTTAAGTGCACAGAAGGCAAGTGGTTAAAGAAATACCAGAAAAGGACATACCTGGTCAATGACATGACCTGACGAGGCTGCGCACAGTTTGCCAGCAAGCCTCACACTGATTAATCAGAATTAAGGCCCCCTTCACATCTATGCGACCTCAAAGTCGCACAATTTTGCTGCAAATTAGGCGCAACTTTGTTGCCGCGACTCCGATGCGAGTCTGATTGGGTAATGTCCTTTCCTCAAAACACATCAAAATCATGCCAAAAGCAGTGCAGGCAGTGCTGTATCTTGGCCTAGGCCAACAAGGCCCAGGCCTAGGGCAGCACTTTGTAGGGGGGGCAGCAAAAAAATTGGACTTGTGTTTGCTGCCACTGATTATTTCACTTATTTGTATAAGGACTATGGACTTTCTATTTATTATACAAATAAGTTACATAATCCTAGGACTACAATCAGTGGCAGCAAACACAAGTTAAAATATCTTAAAAGAACTGATGGGGCTGCACTGATATGGCAGCACTGATATGCTGCACTGATGGTCGCTAATATGCTGCACTGATGGGCACTAATATGATGCTCTGATGACCACTAATGAGTTGCCAATGGTGGGTACTGATAAACTGCACTGATGGGCACTAATGAGGCTGCATTGATGAGGCTGCACTGATGGGCACGAGGCGGCACTAATAAGCTTCACTGATGGGGCTGAACTGATATGGTGCCCTGATGGGCACTAATAGGCTGCATTGATGGCCACTGATGAGGCGGCACTGATATGATGCAATGATAGGCTGTACTGGTGGCCACTGATGAGGCTGTACTGATATTCTGCACTGATATTCTGCACTGATGAGGCTGCACTGATGGGCACTGATAAGGCGGCACTGATGGGCTCTGATAGACTGTGGTTTGTGGTTTACAAATGACAGGGCGGGTCATAAACAGGAAGGAGTGTGGTCTTTACAGGAAGGGGTGGGTCATATTTCAATTGGGGGGTGCACAAGTTTAGTCAGGCCTAGGGCAGCACAAAACCTAAATACACCACTGAGTGCAGGGACTGCTTTGAAGTCGGTTTGACTTCAAGTCGCATAGATACGAATGGGGCTCATTGGAAACAATGGAGACCGACCCGTCATGCGACTTTGCAGTCCCAAATCGCATGACAAGTCGCAAAAGTGCGAAAGGGGCCCCATAGATAAGGGGAGGAAGTGAAATCCCTGGGACCTGCTCTTTCTGGAAAAAAGCAATATTTGTTTGCTGGGTTTTATTTATTAAAAATGGGAAGGCTGGTTTCATTACTATATACACACACACACACTTTTTTTTTTTTTAATAAATGATCCTTTGAATGAATAGAGGAAGGAAAATCTACACCACAAGGAACACCTGGCTGGCTGCTAAAGAGAAAGGGGATAATTAAGCAGATGGAGGAGAAGGATGGATACAACAAAATGGAACAAACTCACCTGGAGAGGAGGGAAAATAAACGTAGATACCTGAAGACAGATAGGGGGGGGGGTCAAAGAATGCTGATCCTGCTGCTGCTGCCGCCATCAATGCCATTCACAAAAAAAGCTCTTTATGCAAAAGAGTTTATGGCAGACTGTGTTCCTCGTTAGGCAACTCTGCATACCCCAAAAGATCCGCAGAAGGGGTTCCCAGACTTTTTAGCGCTATGAGCGGCCCGAGTACAGGGACTGCGCTTGGGAGAGGCTGAACCCAGCGGAAGCTGCCAAACTAAGTAAGGCAAAGGTAGGGACATACTGCTACTCTTCACCAGAGGTATGAGGAAAAAAAGGAGAATGCTGGGAGTAGGGGGCGTCTTTCGTTTAAGCTATTCACTAGTCCTGAAGGCGGAGTAGAGGCGGAGCTCTATCACAGGTATGCTGCCATGGAGGCACCAGGAAAGAGGGATTTAGGGAGGTTTGTGCAGGGAGGGGGGATTGCTGTGGGGGGGTTGTGCTGGGAGGAGGGATTTGGGAGGGAGAATTTGTGCTCAAAGAGGGAAGACGTTAACTATAATGACAAGTCCCTGGCAGTTGCAGCTATTCGGGGCTCTCTGCACAGCCAGTGATTACCTGCTGTAATCATTGCTAGGCGCACACAAAGTTCTTCCGGCAATGATCACTGCAGGTGTAGCACTGTCCCCCGAGGGCTTGCTGTGTGGTCACTTCTTAGGCCTTCGTCTGATTACCTGCAGACAGTTGCAAGGGGTTTCTTAACATATCCTTCCTTACTCACGTTTGCTCGTTACTCAATAAACAGTCCAGGGTATTTGGGTTTTTGTTCTTATTGTGGAACTTGGATGGGAGAAGGGAATAGTGGGATACTCCAACTGAACTATTCACAGTAGATAAGGACAACTCTCACTTGGCCTCACCCGATTACTTGTGGAAGCAAACACTCTGCTTTGACCATACTGCCACTTGTATGGAAGAATTAAGTCTTCTTGCTCTCTTTAGCAGCAGACTTGATGCAACTACATTACCTTCAGGACACTCTCTAGCATCCCCTTGACTGACAGCAGTCCAATGACTCTTCTACTTGAAGGGATGGTCCTCACAGGTCAGGCTCTATGACACAGATCTGTACTCACTGTAGGCAGAATCAGATCCTTCCTGGTGTCTCCCTTCTAGCCAGCTCTATAGGACCTCTGGGTTCAGCTTCTATCTGACTTTCAGGCCCTCAGGTTGACTACCCAAGGCCGCATGGCCTTGGAGGGGCAGCTGCCTGCTCCCTCTGGGACCCTGCTCTCAAGCCGAAGACCCCGAGCACATGTGCCCTTGGCATTTATACAGTCACCCAGCATGCATTGAGGAATTTTCCTTTGCCAATCGCCAGGGCTATAATAATGCCTGTGCCCTCACTTGTCAGGTTTCCTCCATCTGTCCAATATGCCTCCCTATTGGACCAGTGTGAAACATTTCAGACAAGCTGAGCTGAACCTGAGCACCGTGAGCAGACCCTATTATTAGATCCTGCTCCCTGGTAGAGAGAGAGCTCCATAAATTTACCTGGCAATCTTCCTGGTGTAGCACCCTCCTAGGTAGGTGCTAGGAAAAAGCATATATTGGCCCTGTCTGCTTATCAGGGGGGCTGGATCTGTTAGCTGTGCTGTCACATGCTTCCAAGTGTGGCCTGTTGAGTATGGGGAGTCTCCCCACTGTATCCAATGAGGGGTATTGTTGGACAGTGGAGGAAACCTAGCCAATAGCACACAAGGGTCTATGACTGTCCCAGTGGGCGGGGTTTGCCGCAATGCACCCTGGGATTGGAAATAAATCTGTGGGGAACATGTGACAGAGTGTCTTTTGGTGGGAACATTAGTCCCAAGAGGAGGTGACGGCTGTCTCTCCAGCCAGCTAACCAGGAGTGCACAGTAAAGGGGGTGCCAAGTAGTGACGCCCTGAAGAATAGGGAGTAAAGAGGGCGCCAGTAAGGGCCCTGAAGTGTCTCAGCAGTACAGTCTGCGCTACAAGTCAGCCAGTTCAGGAAAGAGTACCTTAGGGAGCTTAAAGGACTTTTCCACAGTCAGATGTGAAGTTCTAGTAACTGGCCTAGCCGAGGCCAGCATCAGTCAGTGTTAACCAGCATCAGTGAAGCGTTAACCAGCGTCAGTGAAGCGCTAATCAGCGCCAAGCAGCTTTTTTCAGTGTCCCTGCCTAATTGTGCATAGTTCAGTTGTTGGAGTATCCCACTTCTCCCTTCTCCCATCCAAGTTCTCAAATAAATCCTAAAAACCAAAGAAACTGGACTGGTCCTTGTCTGAGATGCTCACACTTGAAAACATGCTTAAAGGTATTGTTGGTTCTAGCGGTAGCCCAGGGGGACCCACACTGAGCAGCTCCCTTGGGAGTTGTGCTACACTGGTAAGCAAAAAGACCCAAAAATTATACTCTCTTCTAGCAGCTACCTAGGAGGGGGCTACACAGGTAATCGCAGTGCTGTATCTTGGCCTAGGCCAACAAGGCCCAGGCCTAGGGCAGCACTTTGTAGGGGGGGCAGCAAAAAAATTGGACTTGTGTTTGCTGCCACTGATTATTTCACTTATTTGTATAAGGACTATGGACTTTCTATTTATTATACAAATAAGTTACATAATCCTAGGACTACAATCAGTGGCAGCAAACACAAGTTAAAATATCTTAAAAGAACTGATGGGGCTGCACTGATATGGCAGCACTGATATGCTGCACTGATGGTCGCTAATATGCTGCACTGATGGGCACTAATATGATGCTCTGATGACCACTAATGAGTTGCCAATGGTGGGTACTGATAAACTGCACTGATGGGCACTAATGAGGCTGCATTGATGAGGCTGCACTGATGGGCACGAGGCGGCACTAATAAGCTTCACTGATGGGGCTGAACTGATATGGTGCCCTGATGGGCACTAATAGGCTGCATTGATGGCCACTGATGAGGCGGCACTGATATGATGCAATGATAGGCTGTACTGGTGGCCACTGATGAGGCTGTACTGATATTCTGCACTGATATTCTGCACTGATGAGGCTGCACTGATGGGCACTGATAAGGCGGCACTGATGGGCTCTGATAGACTGTGGTTTGTGGTTTACAAATGACAGGGCGGGTCATAAACAGGAAGGAGTGTGGTCTTTACAGGAAGGGGTGGGTCATATTTCAATTGGGGGGTGCACAAGTTTAGTCAGGCCTAGGGCAGCACAAAACCTAAATACACCACTGGGTAATCGCTGGCTGTGCAGAACGCCGCGAACAGCTGTTGCTGCCGGAGACCTGTCATTATAATGAGTGGGGCCAGCAGTTACACCTAACCGCTGAGAGCCACAGCAGAAATCTCTGATTATTGCGGCTACTATTCGCACCGACCCTAATCACTAGTATGAATATAGCCTAAGCCTCTCCTACTGTCTGCCCTTGCACAGTGCACACACCACATTACTGCTCTTCTTGGAACGCTCAAAGAAGCCTCGGTTTTCTTTTTACAATTGAAGCAAAGCCTCTGGCAAAATGGAAGATTGTCCCCTCCACCTTAACTTATCCAAACCCACTTTTTTTGCTGCAGTGCTCTATATGCGCCATAAGCCGCTAAATCCTTCAAGGGCCCCTCAGTCCTAAAGTTGGGAGCAATGCACACAGAACTAAGCAAAAGTACTCGTAACATAACCATTTTACTGCCTGGTTTTATCCAGCAGACTGTATTAACCTCCCTGGCGGTATGATTCTTTTTTAGGTGCTGAAAGTGGTACAATTATTTTGCTAGTAATTCTTAAGGACGCGCAGCCCAAACCAACTATTTACATATGATTTTTTTTTACTGTGCGTTCTTCTTTATAACATCTCGGGTATGATAAAGTTTGAAACACAAAATCATAAATTATAATATAATAAATAACTATAAATAAGTTAACGTATATATACAGTACATATATATATATATATATATACACATACATATATATATATATATATATATATATATATATATATATATATATATAGATATATATATATGTGTGTGTGTGTATATAGATATATATATATACGTATACATATATTAGATATATATATTGGTGTATACATATATATATATAGATATATGTGTATATCTATATATATATATATATATATATATATATATATATCTATATATGTACAAAAAAGGTATGTAAAAAAAAAAAATTTGCCATTTATTGCAACATTCAGGATGGGCATGAGAAGCATTGGACCTTCAAAAAACGAGTAGAACTCTGCTTTAACCACTTGTCAACCAGCTGCCGCCTATATATGGCAACAGGTCGGCAGGTTTGCGCAAATCGCCGTACCTGTACGGTGCTTCGTGGAAGCGATCCTTGGGGCAGGCACGTGTCCACTCACCAGCAGGAAAGCTGATCCATGGGGCCGGTGACCGGGATTGCCGCAGGGCACCCGCGATCACTTCCTGTGGATAGAGAACAGTTGTTCTCTCTTGAATAAATACAGAGCTGCTGTGTTCCTCCAATTTAGGATCACAGGTCTCTGTGTTGATTCCACAAGCCCACCCCCTCACAGTTAGAAAACACCCCCTAGGCATACACTTAACCCTTTGAGTGCCCTTGAGTTAACCCTTACCCTGCCAGTGTCATTATTACAGTAACAACAGTAACAGTGCACATTTTTAGCACTGATTACTGTAGTAATGTCACTGGTCCCCCCAAAATGTCAAAAATGTCAGTTAGGGGTGCGATCTATCTGCCACAATGTCGCAGTCCCGCTAAAAATCCCTGATCACCGCCATTAGTAGTAAAAAATAAATAAAAATGACATAAATCTTTCCCCTAGTTTGTAGATGCGATAACTTTTGCGCAAACCAATCAAAATAAGCTAATTGGGATTTTTCCAAATTGGCCTAAAATGATGAAAAAATTAGATTTTTACATTTTTTTTTTTATTGGAAATATTTTATAGCAGAAAGTGAAAAATATATATAATTTTTTTCAGAATTGTCGCTCTTTTTGTGTTTATAGCGTAAAAAATAAAAACCGCACAGGTGATCAAATACCACCAAAACAAAAAGCTCTATTTATAAAGGACATCAATTTTATTTGGGTACCGCGTCACACGTCTGCACAGTTGTCCGTTAAATTAATGCAGTGCCATATCGCAAAAATGGCCTGGTCATTAAAGAGGTTGTAAACCTCAGAAATTAAAAAAAAAAAACACCTGAAAGACAAACACATAATGAGCTAGTATTCATCGCATACTAGCTCATTATGAAATACTTACCTTAGAACGAAGCCCCGCAGTGCTCTCTCACAGGTGACATTTTCGGTCCCCCTTCTTTGCGACTTCCGGCCATCTGATTGGCTGGATGTCGTCAATCCTGCGCATGCGCGAGGGAGCCGACAGTCACAGCACAGGGCTCTGAAGGAATGCCACGAGCGGCCGTTCCTTCAGAGCGCATGCGCCAGTGATGTCTTGCCTACTGGGCACTTATACCCCCTTCCTGCCCAGGCCAATTTTCAGCTTTCAGCGCTGTCACGCTTTGAATGACAATTGCGCGGTCATGCTACACTATACCCATATGAAATTGTTATCATTTTTTTCACACAAATAGAGCTTTCTTTTGGTGGTATTTAATCACCTCTGGCTTTTTTATTTCTTACAAAAAAAATAAAAAAAGACAGAAAATTTTGAAAAAAAAAAAGTTTTTCTTATTTTCTGTGAGTAAATTTTGAAAATAAATAAATTTTTCTCCTTCACTGATGTGCGCTGATGAGGCGGCACTGATAGGCTACACTGATGGGCACTGATGAGGTGGCACTTATGGGCACTGATGAGGTGGCACTGATGAGGAGGTACTAATATGCCGCACTGATGAGCACTGATGAGCACTGAGAGGTGGCAGTGCTGGGCACTGAGAGGTGGCAGTGCTGGGCACTGAGAGGTGGCACTGCTGGGAACTGAGAGGTGGCACTGATGGGCACTGAGAGGCGGCACTGATGGGTGGCACTGATGGATACTGACGGGTGGCACTGATCAGCACTGATGGGCAGCACCATCAGTGCCCACACTCAGTGCCCATAGTGCTGCTAGTCAGTGCCCATCGGTGCCTAGATGAGCAGGCACTGATGGGCACTGACTGGCAGCACTATGGGCACTGACTGTGGGCAGTTGTGGCATTTTATTCCCCTCTTCTGTAATCAGGGCACTGGTGATCAGTGCCCTGATTACATTCCTGTGTGTTCCCATACCGGTGATCGGCTCTCCTCTTCCTCACACTGCAGTCTCCGTGTGAGGAAGAGAGCTGGCGATGAGAGATGATCTCTCATTGCACGGTCCGATCACGTGGTAAATGGCCACTGTGATTGGCCATTTACCACGATCTGTGATTGGCTGTGTCCAAGGGACACGGCCAACACAGATTTTCCCTGATGCATGCGGGGAGCCTGTCACTGGGAGGCTGTTTAAAGACGGCCTCCCGGAAATTCGAGTCCGCGCTGTAGCCGTACTTCGGCTATAGCATGGACCGGTAGCGGTTAGGAGATATTTACAGTACCTATAGCTAAGACTTATCATAGGCTTACCTATAGGTACAACTTGCAGAGGAGGGTTTACTTCCTCTTTAAGGGGGTAAAACCTTCCGGTCCAGAAGTGGTTAAACACTATACATTTCCCAAGAAACCAACAAAGGGCAATATTCTTTCTTTAATAGTAGGGTACGGAAGTGGTTAAAGTAGAACGTGTGCTAATATTTATTGGAACAGAATGGAGGCGGAGCAAGGCTGCAGTAACACCACGCCCCCTCCGTTTCTCACGTAGGAAGTTGTGTGTGTAATGCCACAATAAGTCTTATCCAGCCCAGTGCTGCAACGTCACCGTCGAGGTCCAGCCCCTGGGAGTGGCCTTTGCTTTTCAAACGCCCCGCAGCTTCTTCTTCCCTCAGTCTTGTAAACACAAAGGTGTAGGGCAGCGTACGGTGCCCCTAGTCCTGTCCTCTCTACGCCTATCCTACACTGTCTCCCGCCTCTGATGAGCCCCAGCGGCCGCTCTCCGTACCTTGCCTGTGAGCGGAGCTTGCTATGTGCCTGGAGTGCGGGGCTAAGGCTCTGCTACAATTCCACAAAGCCAAGTACCTGGGGAGCCCGGCCGGGAAATGGAGTGAGCAGGGGGGCACCATGGACTGTGTGATCTAAGCCCACACACCGGGAGTTCGCTCAGCGCCTGCAGCCTTGGAGAGGTGAGCAGACAACACCCCCGTATACAGTATATGTCTATAGATAGGGGGCCTCCGTCCCGCCCAAATCCTAACTGCTCAGGGAGGGGCTCTGCAACGGTTCCCACATCCCTTCACCCCTCTATGTAGAGTCTATGTACACCTCTATGGACCTGGTCACTCTCCTGTCTCCTCCCTCACAGGTTTATGTACAGTATAGCCTACCAGCTAGTCTACTACTCATTGCTGCTTTTTCATTGGTTGGTAGCATTCACTTTTTTAGCCATTTACACTACCTAAAGTAGAACTATAGGCAAACCCTTTTCTCCTTTTTTCATTTTGGATAGATTAATTGCAGGAATATACGATAAGAAAATCATATGAAAATTTTCATTCAGCGAACCATCGGCCAAGTTTCTAGTCGTTGAGGCCCAGCAATCAATACCTGATATTATGAATGAAAAAGACTGATTGAAAAATTCTGTCGTATCGTTCGCTAATAAACAATTTTCTATTCGTTGGTGTGAAGGTCGTCAGTAGAAAATCTATAGGACATCATCATGCATGAGCGGACACAGTTGGTGACCCTAAGGCCCCGTTCACATAGGGGCGACGCTACTTCGCGGAAGTCGCGGTGCGAGCAGCGCGCCGTGACCTCGGAGCGGCCGCCACGGACTTCATAACATTGAAGTCTATGGCGATCGCCCCAAAGAAGCTCCGGACCCTTTTTCTAGGTCGGAGCGACTTGTGTCGCTCCTATTAGAACGGGTCCGCAGCTTCCCTATGGGAGGCGACCTGTGAGGCAACCAGGTCGCCTCACAGGTCGCCTTAGTGTGAACGGGGGCTAAGGCTACATTCACACCTCAGCGTAGCATTTTCACATGTTTTTTACCGCGATTTACAGGCGTTTTTACAGGCGTTTTTTGTGCAGGCGTTTTTAGATTGAATAGAAAACGCCTGTAATCTGCCCAAATAGAAGCTCATGTACTTTTTTGAGCGTTGGGCGTTTTGCTTACAGCGTCAAAACGCTCAGATGTGAACAGGGGCCATTGAAATGAATAGGATTTGTCTTGTTTGGCGTTTTGAGAGCTGATCCTAGAGCAGAAAAACTCCCCCAAAACGCCTACATGTGAACGGAGCCTAAAGCAGTGTTCAAGAACAAAGTTTTGTAAACACTAATGAAAAATTCCAAATAAACAAGGCAAAAGAAATGTCAGCCAGAAAAAAAAAGTGTGTGTACGTAAATTTATGCATATTATTATTTTATATATATATATATATATATATATATATATATATATATATATATATATATATATATATATATATATATATATATATATATATATATATATAAAAAATGTGTTTCAATGCTTGTCCCTTCAACGAAGAGCGTAGGAACGTGCGTGCTGGGAGGAAGGGCATGGCTACATGGTCACACGCACACAAGATCACTTCCACTTGTACGTGAAACCTCAACACTATGTATGAAATTGATTGCTCTTTGAAATTTATTCTTTTTTTTTGATAATGTTGGTGACGATTTCGACTAACGAACGCTGTTTCGTTGGTTGGTGATCGAACGATTGGTCAATATTCAAACCGTGTATTCCTGCTATAAAGAATTGTTATAACCCCTGTCAGATTTTTTTTTTTTTCACCATCTGCGTCCCATTGCGGAGATTTATCTTCACTTCCTGTCCCATAGCCAAGCAGGAATTGAGAGGCAATCCATAGAAATTAAATCCATGGGGACCCCCAGGTCACCAGAACTAGTGTCTTCATTGGAAGCTTTCCCCTCTATTACTTTTTTGGGGACAACCCAAAATTTGGGATTTTCTTGCATGTTCACTTTCAACAATATTAGTAAATGAGACCAATAGAGAGGATTAACCACTTGCCGACCAGCCGCTGTAGTTTTACTGCCGCAGGTCGGCTCTATTACGCAAAATGACGTACCTGTACGCCGCTTCGTGTAATAGATAGTGGGGGCGCACGCCCAGAGGGGGGCCAATCAGCGTGTCCAACGGACGCGGTTTCTGCTGGCTACCCACAAACGCTCCTCATGGAGACAGAATGGCGGTCTGCCTATGTAAACAAGGCAGACTGCTGTTCTGTCAGTGATGAACACAAGGATCCTGTGTTCTTCCTATTTAGGAACACGGGTCTCTGTGTTAATACAGTAAGTCGATTTCCCCCCCACACACACACACACTTTAGAAAGCACCCCCTAGGAGCACACTTAACCCTTGGTGTTAACCCCTTCCCTGTCAGTACAGTAACAGTGCATATTTTTAACACTGAATACTGTAGTAATGTCACTGGTCCCCCTCAAAAGTATCAGGTGTCTAATCTGTCTGCCACAATGTCACAATCCCGCTAAAAATCGCTGATCCCTGCCGTTACTAGTAAAAAAATAAAATAAAAATGACCTCTATCCCATAGTTTGTTGATGCGATCACTTTAGCGCAAATCAATCTATATACACTTATTGGGATTTCGTTTTACCAAATATGTGGCAGAATACATATTGGCCTAAAATGATGAAAAAATTTGATTTTCTTTAATTTTTTTTTTTATTGGTAATGTTTTACAGCACAAAGTAAATTGTTTTTTTTTTTTTGTTTAGAATTGTCGTATGTTTTATTTTTTGTAGCGCAAAAATAACAAATCGCTGAGGTGATCAAATACCACCAAAAGAAAGCTTTATTTGTGGGGAACAGTGTCTCAGGACTGCGCAATTGTCAAAGTAACACAGTGCCGTATCGCAAAAAAATGGCCTGATCATTAAGGGGGTAAAACCTTCCGGTCCTTAAGTGGGTAAAGTTGTTGTAAAGGTTCTTCCCCCCCCCCCCCCCCAACATGTTATACTTTCTCTGTGCAAGGGATTTGCACAGAGCAGCCCCAATCCTCCTTTTTCTGGGGTGCCCCAGTGGCGCTCCTGGCTCCTCTTAATCCGCTGCCCCCAGGCTTTTACTACTATCTAGGACTCCTTTACAGATATTTTCCCTCACTTCCTGCCTTGGTGACATTCATTCCCCCCCCACAGAAAGTGAGGAAAGATCTGCAACAGGGAAAGAGACAACCATACCAAGCTGACAGAGGATCTGCCCTTCTGCTAGTTCAGTAGTCTCCAAACTGTGCCCCGAGGGCCAGATAGGGCCCTTTGGGACACTTCTTATATATTTTTTTATTTTATTTCAGGTTCTTGTATAGCGCTGTCAATTTACGCAGCGCTTTTACATATACATTGCACATTCACATCTTCCCACTGACACCAACATTGGGGCACCATTTCTCCCGCTAACATCACAAATGAAGATTCCGGTGCTGAAAAAGAAAATTCAGGATGCACTGAGCTGAAACCCGAAATTGACAGTTTTTAACCAGTTAAGGACCAGGCCTTTTTCTGAGATTGTAATATTGGGGTTTTTTGCTAGAATATTCTTAGGACCCCTAAACTATATATTATTTATTTTAGAGATCCTAGAGATTAAAATGGCAGTTGTTGCAATATTTTATGTCACGCAGTATTTGTGCAGCGGTGTTGGGCTATTTGGATGACCTCCTTCTGCGAGCGGAGTTTCCTACTGCTCTGGTGGAAAACCTGGAAATCACCATACGAACTCTGAGGGAGTTTGGCTGAATTCTGAATTTTCAAAAGTCTGCATTGGTTCCAGCCACAGAGATTGACTATCAGGGTCTGACTGTGGACTCAGCCTGATCTTCTTCCGCTGGACAAACTCCAGAAACTGCAGGCTGCGTTTTGTCTCCTGCTGTCCAGCAGATGGGTCATGCCTCCAGACTTGCATGCGGGTGCTGGGCCTGATGGTGTCTACCTTCGAGGCTGTTCCATTTTTGCACAGTTCATACTTGATAAATGGGACAAGTCTCTGGACTATTAGATCCAGCTGAGCCGGGGAACGAAAGAGTCCCTGATATGGCAACTTTGGTCTCCGGCACTGTGGCTGAGCAAATTCTTTCTCCCCTTGTTTTGGACAGTGGTCACCCTGGATGCCAGCCTGTCTGGCTGGGGAGGCATCTTCTGCAAAAATTCTGCTCAGGGGATCTGAACACTGGAAGAGTCCAGACTACTGATCAATGTCTTGGAACTCTGAGCAAGCAGACTGTGCCTGGAACATTGGACGGATTGTCTTCAGGGATGTTGAGAACGCGTTCAATCAAATAATGCCATGGCTTATTTCAATCACCAGGGGGGCACAAGTGTCCTGGTGGCTCTGGAGGTAGCCAGCATTCTAAGGTGGGCAGAACAGTTCATTCCAGCCCTCTCTGCCATACACATTCCTGGGGTGGAAAATTGGCAGGCGTATTGCCTCAGTTAGTAGGCGCTGGACCAAGAGGAGTGGTCCCTTCATCCGGAGGTGTTTTTATCTGTTGTCTGTGGTGGGGCATTCCCGAGGTGGCTCTGTTGGCGTCCCAGCTCAACAGAAAGGTGCAGAGGTTTGTGGCTCAGTCTCTGGATCCTCTGGTGGATGCCACAAATGCTTTGGTGGCCCCATGGGGTCAGTATCGTCTGATTTACTCCTTCCCTCCACTCAAGCTTCTGCCAAGACTTCTTTGCAGGATCGAGGCAGAAGGGATTCTGGTCATCTTAGTGACCCTGGACTGGCCTCTCTGGGCTTAGTACGCCTATCTGGTGAGGCTGGTCACCGACGTTCCTTGGAAGCTTCCTCTCAAGGAGGATCTGCTGTCCCGAGGCCCAATCTTCCATCCTGCTTTACAGTTGCTGGCTTTGACTGCTTGGCTGTTGAACGCCAGATGCTGACGGATAGAGGTTTGTCTGAGTCGGTGATTCCAATGCTGTTAAATGATAGAAAATCTAGTTCTTGGAAGATCTACTATCGTACGTGGAAGACATACATTGCGTGGTGCGTGGTTCATCCTCGTTCCTGTGGCTCGGATCTTGACCTTCCTTCAACGGGGTGTTGAGAAGAAACTGGCTTTAAGTACTATCAAGGGCCATGTTTCGGCCTTGGCAGTCTTCTTTCAATGGCCCTTAATGCGTACTTTTCTTCAGGGAGTTTGGCACTTGGCTCCTCCAGCGCGATCTACGTTACTGCCTTGGGACTTCAATTTGGTGCTTTCAGTCCTCCAGAAACCTCCCTTTGAGAATCTTCGTGAGATTCCCCTGCTTACGCTGTCCCAGAAGGTGGCCTTTTTGGTGGCTATCACCTCCTACGTGCAGGGTTTTGGAATTGGTGGTGTTATCCTGTCGTTCACCTTACATTGTGGTTCACGGAGATAAGGTGGTTCTTCGCCTCTGTCCGTCGTTCCTTCCAAAGTTTATCAGATTTTTTTTTTTTTTTTTTTGAATGAATGAAGACCTTGTGTTGCCTTCCCTGTGTCCCAGGCCAAAACATCCAAAGGAAATTGCTTTGCAAGCCTTGTCTGTGGTCTAGGCTATTGGGGTATACCTGGCAGCTACGGAGTCTTCTAGGAAATCAGACTTTGTGCTTACCGATGGGTCTCGGAAAGGGTTGCTCGCTTCCTCTGTGACCATTTTCAGATGGATCAGACAGACGGTGGTTCGGGCCTATTCCATCAAGGGTCAGGTTCCTCATTTCATTGTCAAGGCATACTCTACTTGGGCGCTCAGTGCCTCCTGGGCCTTCTGTCAACAGGAGCCAGTGACTCGGGTTTGCAAGGTGGCCACCTGGTTGTCGGTGCACATTTTCACAAAGTTCTATAGTGAATGTGTTTTTGGCATCTGCGGATTCTTCCTTTTGGCTGCAAGGTTTTGCAAGCTGCAATTTTTTTTTTTTTTTTTTTTTTTTTTTTTTTTGAGGGTGTGTATTTTTTATTTTTTCAGGTGAGCTCCAGTTGTTTTTGGTTGAGCACCTGGTTAGTCCCCCCCCCCCCCCCCCCCCCATGTTGATTTGGCTTTCTTCTGACGGTGCTTGTAACAAAAGTACCTATAGCAGAGAAAGGGGCTATGTCTGACGAAGAAATGCGGTACTGCCCATCCCCACATCATGTTTGTCTCTCAGCTGACGTCAGTTCCTGTATTGGCGGCATTTAGGTTCCACGCTGTCTCCGCCGTGGCAGACAGCTTCCCTTCGGTCCCAGCTACCTTTTTAGCAATCCTGCCACAATACCGATGCCAGCATCCTGGGGACACCCTTGATGTCAGCATATACACAAATGTGAGCTGATATTTTTTTACTATGTGGACATCCCAACCTGCAAAAACTAGTTTTAGGAAGGTGGCACTCCACGCCCCCTCCTCCCACCAATTTAACACAATTGTAGGACGATCAAATGCAATGCAGTCAGTATACAGAGGTTTACTTCTGAGAGATATATTAAAGGAACACTCTAACCACCATGACCACTTCAGTGATTTGAGATGATCATGATGGTAGGAGTCAAACACTGCACATGCTGGGATACTCACAATTGTATGCTGGGGGCTAGTTGCAACCCTAGCACGTCACTTACTGGTGGCTGGCGGGTACTACTGTGGGTATTGCTGGCGAAGTGTGAGGAGTGGCGCAGAGCCGATGCTTCCTGTAGCTCTCCTCGGTCTCCTCTCACAGGCGAAGTGCATTTGATATCACTCCGCCTGTGAGAGAACGAAGCTGGAGCTACACAGGAAGCATTAGCTCCGTTCTGACAGCTAAGGGCTGATACAGAAAGCCAGGATATCGCCCGGGTGTCAGGCAGCCCGCATGCTGGAGATTTGGGATGTCTGGCTATGTGTCCTCTTAACCCATTATGACTGCACTGAGAATTGTGGAAATTCAGGCTTGAGTTAACGATTATTATACAATTAATCGTGAAGCTCTACCTATAGCCAAACAGGAAGTGAAAAATCCCTGCCAATTATGGGAATTCCTTGGGGACCCCCATGTCACCAGAACTAGTGTCCCCATTGAAAGATTTCCCCTCTGGTGGAAAACTCACTTCCTGTTGTGGCTATGAGACTGGGATGGTTTCGAACTGAAATGTATCCTGGCGTATGTGTGTGTGTGTGTGTGTGTGTGTGTGTGTATGTATGTATGTATAGAATTCGTCCTCAGAAGGTAAGGGGGGGGGGGGGGAGGTAATTCTCTCTAACTGAGCCTTGTACAGCAGCAAAACCTGACAGGGGTTCTACTCCTTACCTAACTCTTCCTAGAAAATAAACTTTGGTTATAGATTCATGTAAATAACCTACCTGGGGCTATTTTTGTTATACAATGGTTATGGTGCAATTGAATGGAGTGAGAAAAAGAACCTTTTTAGGTTCTATTTCCAAAATTGAGCATGTACTGGTAGTAGGTGGAGTTAATGTGTGTATTACCCCAACGATCAAGATTTCCCTGTGTTGGCCTAAACATAAAGTCCTTTAACAAATGTAGCCTGTTTTACCTATTTTTGCTAAATACTTGGTAATCCTGGCAGTTTCACTGGGGGCCCTTTTCAAACTGACCATGCCAAGTGCAGAAGCAGACCTGTGCTGGCATGGTAAGTTTGGATCAGGGTTAGGAGATGCAGTGTGTGCCTGTATCTCCTGTCTTCAGTTCTGCAGCCATACCCCATTTCCCCCTCACCCAGCTCTGAGGTGTTGTAGGAGATGTCTGTGGGAATGTGAATCAGCCTGCTGGAATGTGGTGTACATACAGCTCTGTGCCTGCCCGATTGCTGTACAGAAACCCATCACTATGCGGAAGGAAAGTGCCTTCATATGATGGCAAAATCAATCCACAATAAAAGGCACATGACAGTTATTTTCAGTTAAAGTGTATCTGGGGAAACTCCTAACATTTTTGAAATTGTCCCAAGAACAAGAAAAATAGGAAATCTTCCAGTGGGGACCTGTTCTGTTGCAAACTGTCTTAACATGGAAATTCCCTTCACTTAGGGAGAATTTCTGTAACTTTCAGTTGCATTTCTGGGCACGAAGGGAATTTTTTATGTTTTTGGTATTCGGACAGCAAAAAAAAAAATAAAACCTGGCAGGGATTTTAATATTTCATTGCTCTATCCAAAACTAAAACATGTTTTAGCTAAATATGAACTTTATAGTAGAAATATATATTTTTTAGATTTTGGGTAGAATTGGAAAGGATTAGAACCCTATATTTAATTTTTTATTGCAGTCTGTGTCCCAGATGGGCAGATTCTCCCCTCTATACTGGTGGCCAAGGTCCTCTAGAAGAAATTGGGGTCCTTTTCACATGGGCGGTCCGTATGTCAGTTTTTCATCCCATATTTTTTTTTTTTTTTCGGATGAAAAACTGACATAATGCATGTCAATGGGATTTCGGATGACCATCTGCTGACCTCCGATTTGCATCCTTTCCGATCAGTTCGGTTTTTTTGGAACGGAAGAGAACCCATTTATTTTTCTTCCATTTAAAAAAAAAAAAAAAAAAAAAAAAAAAAAAAAAAGCAAAAACGGATGTCAGCGGTGACATCCGCAATCCCATTGACATACATTATCTCAGTTTATCATCCGCAAACGGATGGGATAATATACGGACCGGATGACAAGTGTCATCGGTGTCGGTAATAATAATAATAATAATAATAATAATAATAAACGGAGCGGATCAAATAACGATAGGGGGAAATTCAGCATTGTGGCATTGTCTCCAGAACAAAAGGTGAGGGAAATCCTCCAATTGGTACAGGAATCTTAAAGCGGAGTTCTGGCCTCAAAATTGATAAAATGGCTTGTTTTTTTTTTTTTTGTCACTTACCTTTTTATTATAGAAGAAAATGTACTCTCCTTCCTCCGGCTTCCTCCCTCTGCAGCCCGGGCCGTCACTTCCGGTTTGCGATGATTCCTGGGAGCTGAACGTCATCGCTCCCAGGAATCAATGCGCCTGCACTGTATTCTCTGCTAAACAGCTTCTGGGCATGCCCAGAAGCTGTGCAGGGATGCCGCGCTGCACTGGAAGTGACGAGCGGGGCCGGTGCAGTGCATTGTGGGACTCGGATGTCACGAAGAGGGACGCTGCGGCTTCAGCTGCCCACACCTGAGATGGCAGTGCTGGAGAAGAAATTTTCAAGGTAAGTATGTATTCTTACAGGTAAGTGTGACCCGGGACAGTTCAGAGGCTATCCATTATGGAATGTACTAGCCCTGACTGTCCCGGGGGTATTTTTAGCTCAAATTGACCCCCGAGGCCGGAACTCCGCTTTAATATTTCCCTACTGTATCTACACTTTCCGTGACCCTGTGTGTTTTTCAGATCAGTGAGCTCAACCATATCTTCCCAATCGGGTTCAGAGCGCTGGAGGACCATTAAAGGTGGTGTTTAAGTTAACAAAATGTAACTCCTTCACACTGGCAATGACAGACATGTGCTTATATGCATTTTAAAAGACACTCCTGCGTGCATTTATACGTTTTTTTTTTAAATGGTATTTACCTGTGTTAATGTCTGGTTAGGTCAGGTCATATCAGCAGCTGTGTTAGAACGCAACTGCTGTTATGCTGTGTGGTGTGAACTGGTCTGATAAGAAAAGGTCTTTCTACTTTGTCTTGTGTTGGGACTGTGCTGGGCAAGGCCTGTTGTGAACATGCCTTTAAAACACAGAAGTAGACCTAAAAAAAAAACCCTTTTATGCTTTTTATCTTCCCATGTAATATCCCCTTTTTTTTTAAATAAATCAAACACAAATGTGAATGTAGCGTTAGATTGTGATAATTTTCAGAGGCTTAGGCTGGCCATATGTGTACAATTTTCTGTTAGATTTCCCAAAAACCACACTTTCAATTGTATCCAATTAGGCAGGCCTTTGTACTACATAGTTGCAGGTAAATTAACCACTTAAGCCCCAGAAGATTGTACCCCCTTCCTGACCAGGCCCTATTTTGCGATTCGGCACTGCGTGACTTTAACGGACAATTGCGCGGTCGTGCAACGCTGTACCAAAATGAATTAGACGTCCTTTTTTTTTCCCCCCACAAACAGAGCTTTCTTTTGGTGGTATTTGATCACCTCTGCAAATTTTTTTTTTTTTTTTTTCGGGATTGCGGCGGACAGATCGGACCCTTGACTGACATTTTTGACACTTTTGGGGTTACCAGTGACATTGCTACAGTTATCAGTGCTATACATATGCACTGTTACTGTAAAAATGACACTGGCAGGGAAGGGGTTAACTTTATTGAGGAAGGAGGGGTTAAGTGTGTCCCTAGGGGCGTGCTTCTTACTGGATGTGGCTTTTCTGTAACAGCAGAGATCTACGATCCTACATAGCAGGACTGTATGATCTCTGCTGTTACACAAGGGAGAATGAAAGGCTGCTTTGTTTACATTAGCTGCCTGCCTTTCTCCCTCTGTAACTGACGATCGCGAGTGACTGGCGGACATCAGGTCCGCCAGTCACTCGCACGGAGGTGTCCATGAACGAGCGGGGGGCGGGCGCAGTATATGTACTGTATAAAAAAAAAAAAACTGTATAATATATGGCCAGCCTTAGTTATTGTCTGTCTGAAAGAGAAGAAAAAAAAAATCCCCCCCCTTATGTTTTTCCCAAATTTTCTGGTAATTTCCAACCTATCGGTTACTCGCTTATATGCTGTTTTAAACTGGTGACACTAAATGCAGTAAAATCAAAGCTGCTCATTAAAATCCACTGCAGCAAAAAATTGCTTGCTTTCCTGGATATCTTTTTTTTTTTTTTTTTTTATGGATTTACCTGAAGTTCACTTATCTGCACGGTTTCTTAAAGGATAAGTTCAAAATTTTTATGATGAAACATGTATAATTTTCCAACATCTGCACCTTCTCCCCGGCCCCTCCCCCATGACAGCGGGTGGGGAATCTTCTCCTGATACCCACTGTCAGTTTGAAAACTGTGTGGCAATGTGGGGCTCTGTCCAGTCTCGTGTCTTTTTTTTTTATTCAGTTTCCTGTGAATGGATAGACTACAAGTACTGTCAGCCATTGCGACTGGCGGCTTGTAACTTTCAATGAACTACAAGGGTGTTTGGTGAGTGTCCTCATAGTTCATTGATCTTGGAGGTACGTTCAGACAGCGACAGTCTGTAGGAGCCTGAGATTGCACCCGGGATCTGCTGTTGGAACAGGAAGGGGCCATCCCCAAACTGTTCTTGCAAAGTTGAGAGCATGAAATGGCCCAAAAGGCCTGGGTATGCTGACACTGTAAGAGTTCCCTTCACTGGAACTAAGGGGCCAAGCCCAACCCCTGAAAATCAACCCAACATCATAATCCCCCCCCCCCCCCTCCACCAAATTCTTTGGACCATTGCACAAACAAGAAGTCCTAAACCTTATGGACAGCGTTCCAAAAAAATGGCTGCAAAGGGTGGACCAGCTCAATATTGAACCCTACCGACTGAGACTTGGATACCATTAAAGTTAATGTGCGTGGAAAGGCAGGCGTCCCATTACTTTTGGTAATATAGTGTATATCTGTGATGCATGCAAATTTTAGCATGTTTTCGCTTTTTAAAATCCTGTAACTACAGAGGAATCCTGGTGGATCCTGCCAGAAATCCAGTGAGTTAACATCCTGTGGTGAGCTAGCATTTCTACCTTTTTGCGGTACTAAAATCTAAAGCAGTATTTGTCACCCTTTCCGGAGTTCTCCTTTGCTAGATTACTGAACATTCCCTTTATATTATGAAATGCTGGCGGTGTTTTGCAAGTTTGTTTTTTGTTATTCTGTCAAACAATTTTTGGTTGTTTTTCTGCTTTCTGTGAAGAAAACAAGCATGCACATTTATTCACTTATACAAAGTGATTGCAAGTATTTTAGAAGTGTGGAGAATGTGGATTCTTTGCACAGCTGTGCAATCCCTTTTGTCAGCAAGAGGCCCCTAAAGAGGAAGTAAACTCTTACATATTTTATTTATTCCCCCACTCCCCCCCCCTTTCCCTGCAAAGTAAATGCATAATGTGCTAGTATGCATCGCATACTAGCACAATATGTGACACTTGCAAACAAAGCCCGCGTTGTCCCCGCTGGCGGCCACATCCATCTTTGCTCACCTTCCTTCCGAGTCTGCGGACTCCGGCTGTATTACTGGCCCGGAGCCACGTTATGTCACTCCTGCGCATGCGCACGGGAGCAGTCGTTCACGGCACAGGGCTCTGAAGAAACCGCACAGGTGATGACGTCATTGGATGCATGCTATGTAAATATCTCCTAAACGGTGCAAGTTTAGGAGATATTTACAGTACCTATAGGTAAACCTTCTAAATGGCCTACCTATAGGTAAAAAGTTAAGGTGGGTTTACAACCACTGGCTTGGCTGGACAGATTAGGCAAATGGATCACACGGATGACGCCGGTTTTTGATTGTCAACGCAGGGACGCCGTGGTTTTACTGCTTGCTTGCATACATTCTCTGCCGATTACATTGGATGTTTTGTAAGTGCAAATTGTGTGTGTGTGTGTGTGTGTGTGTGTGTGTGTGTTTTTTTTTTTTTTTTTTTTCTTGCGGAATTACGCTATGTGCTCTCTTATTTCTCTTTTTCCCATCTGCCAACTGTTATCCTGGATCTGGTTATGAGATCATCTTTGATACACCATTGTATCCATACCTTTCATACCACCATATGATCCATTGACACCCGAGGGGAAGACAAACTACTGCAGTTTTTTACCACTCTTATACCCGAAGCGCACATAGCCTATCCCTTAATTTGGGGGCCTCTGTTTCTGGTAAGCAGCTATTTTTTATATACCTCCCCATGGGTGTATCTATGGCTTACATCTTCTTTGGGATCAAGGTCTCCTATCTACCATCTATGCTGGGACTTGTTGTTCACATTTTTTTTTCTTTGCACAAGTTTTTATTTTATTTCTATGAACTTTATTTTTACTATTTATCTTCACTTTTTTTTTTTGGATATGGACATTTCACTGATGATTTTCCATTTATATGAATATTTTGATCACATCTATGTTCACAAACATTTTCAATTTCATTGATCACTGCTGATGTTAGCGCTACACATTGTGTTATTGTTTTTTTGATTTTTTTTTTTTCTACAGATCAGTGTATTGCTGCTTTCGTGTGTGGTTTTTTTTTTTTTTTTTTTTATAAAATCCTGCGCTGATATGTAAACGGATCACATCTGCTTTGGAAAGGAGTTGGAATTAACCCATTCAGTATTCCCTTGAGTTGTATGTGAGTAGTTTCTTTATCTGACCACTAGAATATTTCATATATCGGGAGTATTGGACTGCAGTGTCTCCTCCAGCCACTAGAGGGCACAGGTTCACGCAGTATGGCCTACTTCTGTATAGACAGGAAGTAGAACAGCCATTCTTGATGGACCATGTGGGCTGAAGGACCAGCAAGGCATCCGAGACATAACTTCAGCCCATGGCTACATTTCTAAGGCAGAGCTAGGTGACCAGTCAAGGCATGAAGGTATATTTGTATACTTAGTGCTTAATCTGGGGGTTTGTACAACTGATCGTCGATACACCACTGTACTGGTATCGGTGCACTTAAAGGAGTTATGTCTCCAGAATAGCATGCATTTGGTCTGCAGGAACTTATTTTTTAGGCTGTTTTAAAGCAGCATTAAGGCTCTATTGGAGCCTATATGCTTGGAATATCCTGAAAAATCAGTTAGGGCCAAGTGCAGTTGAGCTGGTGCAACATAGTACACGTGCCTGCATGCTTGCATAAAATGCGTTCCTGCATGTTTGCATAAGCGCATGGTTGCATAGATGCATGTTGCATAAATGCATGCTTGCTAATTGCGTGGATGAATGTTTGCATGGGTACACGTTTGCGGGAACACCTATTTGCATTAAAAACGCATGCTTACATAAATGCATGCTTCCATAAACCCATATAGCATAAAAGTATATATGCTTAATTGCCTTGAACTGCATGCATATATGCTTAATTGCCTTGATCCTTAGGGATCCAGTAGATAAATAGTTGGAATCCTTACTTAAAGCTTTCTTTGCCATCGCTGGCTCTGCTGTTCAACCAGCTATAGCGGCTATAGGTGTTTGCCAATTCTTAAAGCATCGCTTTAAAAGGGTGACTATAAGTCTGCCTATTCAGGGAGAATCTTCTGAAGATTTGGCAGTTTCCTCACGCCTTGTCTTTGTGGTAGATGTCTTTAAGGATTCTACCCAACAGACTTTCTGAGTTCTTCTTCTTCTTTGTTCATATGCGCAGAAAACTATGGCTTAAAATTGGTCAGCAGAATTACCTTGTAAGAAACTGACAGCTTTTCCTTTCCATGGGGTACGTCTCTTTGAGGATCTGGATAAATAAATCCAGAAAATTTTAGGTGGAAAAGGCGCATTTTTGCCGGTAAAAGGATTAAACATCCATCTTTTAAAGCTCCAATGGTGCCTCCTAACACGTCAGCTTCTAGGCAGTTCCGACAGCCTCAGCCATCAGGGGTTAGACCTTAAAATCAAGGTCAGGAAAAACCCCGGGTCCAAAGGCCCATTAAATCCGGTTCCAAATCTGCCTTATGAGGGGGTTGCCCCCACACGTTTGGGTGGGGGGGGAGGCTCCTACAATTCTCAGAAACTTGGGGAATAGTGGTGCAGGACAGGTGGGTCTTGTCCACAGTGGCACGGGGCTACATGATAGAGTTCCGAGAGTTACCTCCCTGTTTCTGGGTTCAAATGTCCCTGTTTGCCAAGTGAAAAGGAAGTCCTTGTTCCAGGCCCTGGAACATTTGTGGGTACAGGGCGTGTGGAGGTTCCCACTAGCGAAAGGTTTACAGGTTTTTACTCAAACCTCTTTACAGTGTCAAAACCAAATGGCGAGGTAAGACCCATTCTAGATCCCATAGCTCTGAACCAGTATCTGACCGGTCTTTTCGCATGGAATCAATCCACTCTGTGGTAGCCTAGATTTTCTGGCTTCCATAGATATCAAGGATGCATACCTCCCATGTACCACTTTTTCAGGCTCCCTCAGAGGTTCTGAAGTTTGCAGTAGGACAGTGCTATTTCCAGTTTGTAGCTCTACCGTTCGGTCTGTTTGCAAAAATCTTGGCCCCGGAGTTAGCCTTTCTAAGGCCCCAAGGCGTCTGTCATGGGTTACCTGGACGACCCACTGTTAAAGAATTGTTTCAGTTTAGAGCTAACACAAGACGTATCCCTAATGATCCAGTGCCTAGTGGATTTGGGTTGGATTATCAATCTAGAGAAATCGACCTTAAAGCGGAGTTCCACCCGAAATTTATACTTACCTCCATCTTCTCGCTCCCGGTCACCTGAAAAACAAATGGATAATCGCAATTTTTTTTTTTTTTCACTTACCTTTTAGAGAAAATATACTCACCTTACTTCCTTCTTCCTCCCCTCGGCGGCCACGGCGATTCGTCACTTCCTGGCTTTTGCAATGATTCCTGGGAGCTGAACGTCATAGCTCCCAGGAATCATTGCGCCTGCACCGGCCCCGACGTCAGTTCCGGGGCGCGCGCGTCATCCCCTTCTAAACAGCTTCTGGGCATGCCCAGAAGCTGTGGAGGGATGATGCGCGCGACCCGGAAGTGACGTCGGGGCCGGTGCAGTGCATCGTGGGACCGAAGAAGGAGGAAGAGGACCGAAGAGGACGCGGAAGAGGATCGTGCTGGCTTCAAGCTGCCCACACCTGAGATGGCAGCGCTGGAGAAGACAATTTCAAGGTAAGTATATCTCCTGAAAGGTAAGTGCAACCCGGGACAGATCAGAGGCTAGCCATTGTGGAATGTGCTAGCCCTGACTGTCCCGGGGGTATTTTTGTAAAGAAATGTATAACCAGGGTGGAACTCCGCTTTAAAGCCTGTTCCAGTTTTGGAATATCTGGGTCTGGTTCTCGACACAGTTCAGGCAAAAGTTTATTTTTTTTATTTTTTTGCCATCAAAGGTTGTAGCCCTAAGAAGTCTGGTTCCGTTCCCTCCATACTACTATGCATGATACTATTGGGCAAAATGGTGGCCTCTTTCGAGGCAGTCCCTTATGCTCAATTCCACTCCAGACTGTCTTAGAACAGTAATCTCTCTGCTTGGAACAAGAAGGTCCAAGCATTGGATTCCCCTATGTCTCTTGCTCCAGGGGTCAGGCAGGATCTCTCTTGGTGGATGGTTCGCTTCAACCTAAGTAAAGTGAAATCTTTTTTGCCAGTAACCTGGGAGGTTGTAACCAGGCACCAGCCTGATTGGCCTGAGGTTCTTTCTATCCAGGGTAGAGAGACTTTTGCCCATCAACATCTTTGAAGCCAGGGCAGCCCGTTTGGCGCTGTGTCATTGGACAGCCTGGTTGCAGGGGGGGGGGGGGGGCTGTCAGCATTTAGTATGACATTGCTACCCTGGTGGCTTTTATCAACCATCAAGGGGACACCAAGAGCCAGTTCAGAAAGAGGTGAACCACATGTTCCATGTTTGTCAGCAGTATTCATCCCGGGTGTGGACAATTGTCAGGCAGACTTTCTAAGTCACCAGCAATTGTGTCCAGGGGAATGGTCCTTGCATCCCGAGGTGTTTCAGCTGATCAGTTAACATTGGGGTACCCCTGATGTAGTTCTATTGTCATCCAGGTTCAACAAGCGGGACAATTTTGTGTCCAGAACCATGGATCCGATCGCTATCGGAACAGATGCCTTAGTGACCCCCTTGGTCACAATTCAGCCTAATGTATGCATTTTCCTCTGATCTAATTTCTGCCACAGTTGTTGAGCAGAATTCAGGTGGAAGGGAAGCTGGTGATCCTGGTGGCTCCTGCATGGCCCAGGAGGACTTGGTTCGCAGTGGTTGTGAGGGTAGCCGTGGGGGAGCCATGGTTGCTTCCATGTCGTCCAGATCTGCTCTCCCAAGGTCCCATATGCCATCCTGCTTTATGGTCGCTAAATTTGACGGCCTGGCTATATGAAACCATAATGTTGATGGATCGGGGGATCTCAGTTTTGGATACATAGATTCTCCTGGAGACGAGTTTTCTTGCATTAATCAATTATAGAGTTTGAAAATCCTATATCTCTTGGTGTGAATCCAAGAAATGGCATCCTCGTAAGGATGTCATTGGTAGAATTCTTGCTTTTTTCTTCAGATAGGAGTGCTCTTAAAACTGGCATTAGGGACCATTAAAGGTCAAGCCTCAGCCTTGTTGGTTTTTTCCAGAGACCTTTAGCAATGCACTCTTTGGTGCGGACATTTTTGAACGGTGTGATTTGCATGGTTCACCAATTAAGCCAACCCTGTGTCCTTGGGATCTGAATCTTGTACTCTTGGCGCTGCAGAGGCAGCCCTTTGAACCTGTCAGGCAGTTTCCCTTGGTATTATTGGTAAGGAAATTTTGGTCTTTTCGGTTGCTATAACCTCGGCCAGGAGGGTCTCAAGAGTTAGCGGTTCTTTCCTGTAGAGACATGTGTGTTTTTTTTTTTTTTTTCTACAATCCATCCTTTTTGCCTAAAGTAGTATCAGGTTTTCACCTAAACCAGGATATAGTTCTGCTTTCCTTTTTTCCAAATTCTCAGACTCCAGAGGAAAGATTAACTGCACGAACCAATCAATCTAGTGTCTGTGAAGGCATCTGCACTAATCTGTAGTACCGATTCCTTGCTTTGGTATTGCCAGAAGGGCCTAGGAAAGGCCAAGCAGCAACTACTTCCACTATCTCTAGGTGGATTTGTCAAGTCATTGTTCAAGGTTATGGCTTAAAGGGTAGGATTCCGCCTTGAAGTTAAAAAGCGCATTCTACCCGGAGTATTTTACAGGTAATCTGTAGGAAAAAATCCTTTTTTTTTGTGTTTTGTAAGACCGCTGCGCAAATGCGGTGTGATTAAAAAATATTGCAACGATCTCCTTTTATTCTATAGGGTCTCTACTAAAAAAAAAAAAAATGTGTGTGTATATATGTATATGTATGTGTGTGTGTGTGTGTGTGTATGTTATATATGTGTATATATATATATATATATATATATATATATATATATATATATATATATATATATATATATATATATATATATATATATATATATATATATATATATATATATATATATATATATATATATATATATATATATATATATATATATATATATATATATATACATACACACATATATATATATACATATATATATATATATATATATATGTGTGTGTATATATATATATATATATATATATATATATATATATATATATATATATATATATATATATATATATATATATATATATATATATATATATATATATAGTGTGTGTGTGGGTTCTAAGTAATTTTCTAGCAAAAACGGATTTTTTAACTTGTAAACAAGAAGTGTCAGAAATAGGCCCGGTCCTTAACCACTTGCCGACCGCCGCACGCCCATCTACGTCGGCGGTCAGCCCCTCACAGGCAAAGTGACGTAGGGCTACGTCACTAGCTTGTGAGGGTCTAGGGAGCGAGCGCTGCCGGAGGCGCGCTCCCGCGTGGTCACGGACCCCCCCCCCCACGCGTGTGACCGTGGCTCCAAAAAGTGTTAAATTCCACCAAAAGTAAACCTAAAAAAAATTGTCATTCAAAGCGTGACAGCGATGAAAGCTTAAATATGGCCCATGGCAGAAAGGGGGTGAAAGTGTCTGGTATGGAGGTGGTTAAAGAGGAAAAATGAATTTAGTTTCCGATGCAGAAAGATTATGGGGACAAGAAGCTAATTTTAGGGTTTGTGTAGACTGACATTTGTTATCCTTCCTTTACCACACAAGCTGGCGTGAGTGCAAATTAAATTGTGAAACATCTGAAAGTCCTCTTGTACTTGCACACAGCTCCGCTGTGAAGTTACCTGGTGATCTCCCAATCTCTCTACTCCAACTGTTGCACATGCCAGATTGATATCAGCCCCATTGTTTCAGCTTATGATCTTGTGCCCCACGTTGGCTCTAAGCCCAAGAAATCTCAGTTTTCAGTCAGCGCAAAGCAATGACTGCTGGTCACTGCTCTCTGCTCTACTACTCCTACTCCTTCAGTACCCACTGGAGTGTCAGGCTGGAGATGGGGTGGGCGCAGCTGGCTTTGGCTCTCAGCTGCATGCTAAGATCGGAGCCAGCTGTCAATCAGGCAGCAGGGTGGATCCCAACAATATGGTTTGGATCTTCGAGCCTAGAGCAGCTCTGCCATGTCAACTGACAGCAGGCAATAGCCCACTATAAATTGATCCTAGGTTACAGGAGAGCAAATGTAAGTTCACTCTTGTGACCCATAAGAGCAGTCCATACTTCTTTTTAATCGTTTTTGTCTGTTTCATTTCCTTACATATATAAACAAATTAAGAATCTAGTTAAAAGCACATGCAGGAAATGGAAAGTAAAACGAAACCCTCAGAAGTTGTTTAATAAACACCAGGAAAGTCCTATGTCTTTATGCAAACATAAAAAAAAAACACTTGCATCGTATTCAGGGCTAGTTCACACCAGATGCTTTCCAGTGTCTTGTTAAATCGCATCCATGCACATTGCTGGTGATGTATTCAAATGGCCCTAGTTTAAACGAGTGTGGTCAGTTCAGTTCATACCACATGCAGTTCAATGTGTTCTTTCTGCATCAAAAACCTATGGATAGTAAGTTACATGGTTTTCAATGGCATAGTGCACACCAGTACAGTCCCAGTTCCAGGAAAAAAAAGTAGAACACGTTGCATTTTTTTTTTTTCTTTACACTGAAACGCATGTATTTAGAGTGACGAGAAGAGGAGAAAAAAAATGCACCGGACTGCTTAAAAAAAAAAAAATGTGAATGCGAAAAAGTATCTGGACTGCATTTTTATGGTGTGAAATGGCCCTTAATGAAGATGCACCTGGAATTCAGAAATTGGTGTAAACAGTACAAATCTGCTCGTTGGAGGAGAGCAGGCGGAGATCCCAGCACAGGCAGAAAACTACGCTGTGCTCACATCCCTAGTGTATTTAATAGGAAAGCAGAGGGACTGAGAGGATCACCAGGTATTTTACACAAAGCGATACTTTCTCATACATAACATTTTTGGGTAACACATTCTTTCATAACTTTTTAAGAGGTCAGTAATGGCAGCCCTTAGTTTAAAAAAAACTTGTTTTCGAAATTCTGAATGCATTCTGTTTTTCCAAACTGCATGACTGATGTGTTTAATGTATTTTTTCTCGGTTTTGTTTATTTTTAGATATCTGTGCTTGGTATAGAAACTGGAAGGACAGAAGTACACTTTTACAATGAAGTGTACGGGCTTGTCAGAGTGGCAGCGCCTACAGTTCTTGTTGGAAAATGCACTTCTTACGGAAACAAACAAGTGGAAGGTGCCATGTTTTCTAGATTCCACTATCAAGGTACCCAGAAATTTAGATCTTTGTTAGATTTTATGTATATTTGGTACAGTCAGTGACTGTGAACCCTCAAATGTTTCTCTTAAAAGAATAAACCTGTTGTTATACTTGCCTGCTTTGTGCAATGGTTTTGCACAGGGCAGTCCTGATCCTTTTCTTCTTGGGTCCCCTGCTGGCACTCCTGGCTCCCCTCTAAATCTGTTGCAGCTGTTTGTGGTTGCCAATCTACTTCTAACTTCAGCTTGTTCATTTAAGCTTTGACAAAAAAAAAAAAAACCTGGAAGTTGATTGTTTTCTAGAGAATTTTGCACTCTGAGTAAATCAACCCCTAGTCTTGTTCTTCATGGTCTTTCGTGGGGATGGCCATCTAGAAACAGGGTTTTTGCTTCCTTGAGTCACAGCATCCAGCAAGGGAACTAGCAGTCAGAGGATTCAATTACCAAAATCTAACACTGTGATGTGAGGCTTTAAACACAGGAGTGCTTAGGCACACTCATACCAGGATGTGCACAGCTGTTTTGGAAGAATTCCAGACAAAAGTTTAATTTGTGCTTGGGCACAATTAAATTCCAACATGGCAAATCTTACTTTGGTGTTCAGGTCCATCTAAACGTCTAGAAATGGATAGCTGTTCACATATTTGGAATCCAGATCCTGCTGCTGTGCTGCTCCCCCCCCCCCCCCCAAAACTCCAAACAATTGTTTCAAATTGAGCAAAAAGCCTTTTAATTTCACTAAAACTCTTGCCATGTGTGCCTTATCAGTCTATGAATTTGTGCACCCTTTATATCTTTTTGGTAACCTTTTTTGTTTTGCAGGGCACAGATATCTCTCCAATGCAGTATGAGCAAGTAGTTCTTTGGATGGATGAATTGAGATTGCGCTTCCAATTTTATCCTGAAACTTTTGGCTCGGCTGCTAGTTTTCTCAATCGCATCTTGGCAACTGTAAAGGTGAGTGCTCCTCTGTTTCATCAGAGCTCAGTGCCTTTTTGCAGTATTTTTAGCATCTTGCCAGAAAAGGCTTAATGCACATTGGAAACTGCAAAGCAAACACAGGCCAATCGAATTGCATGGAACATATCTGTAACTAAATGTAAATATTACATTTTCCATTGCACTTACAAAAAATCCTCTAAATGTAAGTGAAAGTAAGGCCCCATTCACCCTTGTGCGACTTTGAACCCTAAAGTCTCATGAAAAGTCACACCCCATGTTTCCCTATAACAGTTTATATCTGCAACTTCAAAGTGTTTTCTGCACTACTGTGGTCTGATTTTTTTTTTTTTTTTAATGGGACTTGAGGTCCATAGGCCTCCAGTGTAATACCTCGAAAGTCGCACCTGCATAATATAGATGCGAATTGGGTGTGACTTATGAAGAGCATGCTGGCAATGGGGAGAAAAAAAGAAAACCTTTTTTAAAACAACAGCATTGGGGCCACCACCATAGTTATTGAAGAGCTGTCACACTGCTGAGCAGGCAGACAGCGGGCGCCTTTTGTCGGGCAGGTGTTTATTTAAAAAAAAAAAAAAAAGATCTATTGTCAATCACGCTGCTGCCGTCTCAGGGGAAAAAGAAAAATGGAGAGGGGGGAAAAAGGAATTGTCAACTTTTTTTTTTGGGTGGGGGGGGTTCCCACCTCTGATGTTTACTCTACTCCTCTACTCAGGTTTGTGTCGGAGCGTGAAAATTTAAACATGGTGGAGATGCTGCGTCGGAGGTGCCTGTCCCTTTTGGCACCATAGGTCCTCCACTGTTTCTGGGGGTGTTCCCCTTTCCCGCTTACTTTGACAACATTGTCACATAACAGTGGGGTTGTCCAAAACGCACTCTTATCGTCCAAAAGCGTTTTGCTATACAGTATCCTTATAAGGATTTCCTGCTTAAAAATTGGACGGTCCCACCTGTAGTGGACTTGCCAGTTTTCCAGGTTAAATAAAGCTACCTTAATTCTGGTTGAGGAGTCCTTCGCCTTTAAAGATCCAGTTGTTGATAGGAGAGCGGAGGCTCTGGTCCGCCATATGCTTCACTATGGCTAGTTCGGCTTAGGCTGGTATTTACTATTGTCCTGGTGTCGCAAACTGACAAGTGGCCTAAACTTTTATGCCGGGACCTGGAGGGGAAACGGCTTCCCCGGCCTTTGCGGAACTGGCCGATCAGTTGATCCAGGGGCTACAGTTTATCTGTGATGGCTCTTTGGATGCGGCTCTTTTGATTTTAGGCTGTATCAGCAGAAGGCCTCATCTTTTCTCCCCTTTGTGGGGGATCGCTTGTTTGGAGCTTCCTTAGATTACCTCATTAGGGTCTCGCAGGGGGAAGAGTACTCTTCTTCTGCAGGCTAAATGGGGCAAGGACCCCCATCGTAGATGTGCGCCATTCTTCTCGGCTCATAAGAGGCTTTTTCATCCCTCAAGGGATAAGTTCTTCGGGGGCCTCTCCTGGAAGTTCCAAAAGTACCTGGTCTGGCAAGCCACGAGGGGCTCTTCCAAGGACAAGGCTTCCTCTGCATGGGCGCCCTCACCCATATCTGGGATGGGGGGACATCTTTGCTGATTTACAGATCCATGGGCTTCTCTGGTCCAGGTCAAGTGGGTCCACAAATTTTTTATTTTTTTTTTTTCCGGCTACAAGATCGAGTTTCCATCTTTTCCTCCAGGAAAGGTTCTTTCCTTCCAACCTGCACTTGTCTCCAGATCGCTTACGGGGTCACTTTGGGGCAGTGCAAGACTTGTTACTTCATGGGGTGATTGTCCCGGTTCCAGCTTCGGAATGTTTTCAGGGGTTTTACTCGAACCTGTTTACAGTTCCCTGGAAGGAAGGCAAGGTTTGTCCGCTTTGTGTGGGTACAGAAGTTCCAAATGGGAGTCTATTCGCACGGTAGTGGTGTCCCTACGTCTGGGGAATTTTCTCGCTTTGATCGACATCAAGGACACCTACCTTCACATTCAAATGTGTGCCGGTCAGCAGCGCTTCCGCCACTTTGCCGTGGGCGAGGAGCATTATCGGTTTGTGGCGTTTTACCTTTGGTCTTCTCAGTGTTGGCCCCGGTGCTAGCATTGTTGCGTCAGCGGAGGATCGCAGTACTGGGGTGCCTAGACGATCCTCTTCTGCAAGCAGTCTGACTGCTGATGGACACTATGGAAATTACTCTGCGATCTCTGAGGCAGTTTGGTTGGATTCTGAACCTTCAGAAGTCTGCTCTGGTTCTGGTCACAAAACTGGACTAGCTGGGTGGATTCAACCTCAGCCAGAGTGTTGCTTCCTCTGGAAACTCCAGAAATTGCAGGAGGCAATTAAGCTTCTGTAGTCCAGCAGACAGTCACTCCTCCAGGCTTGCATGCAGGTGCTGGGCCTGATGGTGTCTACCTTCGAGGCTGTCCCGTTGGCACAGCTCCACACAAGATCTCTGCAAAAAGATTCTGGTGAAATGGGACAAGAATCCAGTCTCTAGAGGTGGCTTCCTTTTCCGGCACTTCAACAGGGAAATCCTTCTCCCTCTTTACTGGGCTGTTGTCATCACAGATGCCAGCCTGTTCTGGTGGGGAGGTGTCCTCGGCACAGCTTGTGCTCAGGGCGTCTGGACTTGGAAGAGTCCAGACTGCTGATCAATGTACTGGAACTCTAAAGATCCAGACAAAGTCCGATCGCTCAGACAATTGGTCTATAGGGTAGTCCAGTACGAATTCAATTAGACGATGCCGTGGCCTATGTTAATTGCCATGGTGGCACAAGAAGTGTCCTGGCCGATCGGTAAGTAGCCTGCATTGTAAGGTGGGCAGAACAATCGTTCCAGCCCTCTCTGCTGTACACATTCCATGGAAGATACAGAGGTTTGTGGTATGGTCTCGGGATCCTCTGGCTAACGCCAAAGACGCATTAGTGGATCCCTGGCGTTAGTATCGTCTGATTTATGCCTTTCCCGCCCTCTAACTTCTGCTAAGACTCCTGTGCAGGATGGAGGCAGCAAGGGATTCCAGTCTTTCTGGTGGCTCAAGCCTGGCCTAGCCAGTCTTGGTACGGCTAGTCGCCGTTGCTCTTTGGAGACTTCCTCTCAGGGAAGATCTGCTGTCTCAATGACCAATGTTCTATCCTGCTTTACAGTCGCTGGTTTAAACGGCTGGGCTGTTAAAAGCCAGGTGCTGAAGAATAGAGGTTTGTCTGAATCAGTGATTTCTACGCTGTTAAAGGTTAGAAAATATACTTCCTAGGAAGATCTAACATTCTTTTGGAAGACGTACATTACATGGTGTGAGTCTTTTGGGGGTCGCTCCTTTTTCGGTGGCTCGGATCTTGGCTTTCCTCCAACGGGGGGGGGGGGGAAATAGAGCAGCGATTTGGCCTTGAGTATCATCAAGGGCCAGGTTTCGGCCTTGGCTGTTTTCTTTTAACGTCCATTGGCCACACTTTTTTTTTTTTTTTCTCCTTGGTGTGTACCTTTTTTTTTAATCCTGGGAGCTTGACACTAGGTTCCTCCAGTGCAGTCTCAATTACCGCTGTGGGTTCTAAAATTTGTTGTCAGTTATCCAGGAATCTCTCTTCAAAAATAGCTGGAGGTTCCCCTGCTGAAGTCCCAGAAGGTGGCCTTTTTGGTGGCTATTATTTCGACGTTCAGGATGTCGGAGCTGGTGGCGTTGTCCTTTTACCTTACCTGTTTGGTTTACAGAGCTAAGGTGGTTCTTCGTCCCTATCTGTTCCTTCCAACTGTTGTCTCTGATTTCCATTTGCATGAGAACATTGTATTGCCTTCCCCATATCCCAGGCCTAAGCATCCTAAGGAAATTGCTCTGCATTCCCTGGATGTGGTTTGGGCAATTGGGGTGTACCTAGCAGCTATGGAGTCTTTTTTAGCAAGTCAGACTCTTTCTTTTTGTACTCAGTTTGGACCTCCAAAGGGTTGGCCGGTTTTCCACTGTGACCATTTCCAGATGGATCAGACAGTGATTCAGGCCTATTCAATTAGGGGTCAGGTTCCTCCTTTCCTTGTTAAGGCACACTCTACTCAGGAGCTTAGTGCCTCCTGGGCCTTCTGTCAGGCATCATTGATGCAGGTCTGGTTGTCTGTGCACACTTTCACAAAGCTGCTGTTTAGAGGACCTGGTCGTGTGTGTTGTGTTTTTCCCCAGGTGAGCTTCAGTTTATGATGGGGTTTTTCCCACCCCACATGTTTTAAAACTGCTTTGGGACTTCCCAATGGTTAAGAATCAGGAGCTGTGTCTGTCAATGACTGAAATTCAATAGTATTTCTCTTATGTCCTCCGACAGTCGCCGCCTCTTCATATTCGTCACAATGGGGTAATTGACCTTTGCTCCGTAGGAGTAGCTAGGCAACAGAATATGTCAATATTAAAGCTTTTAACATATCCCACCCCCAGGGGGTGGTCCCCTCAGTCAATACCCTCCTACTTCCTGTATCCATACCTCAGTTTCATTGTCTAGCTTGTCAGGAGTAGCTGGATGTCTCTATGCTGGGGCATTTTGTCTCAGCCTTTCTCTTCTTTTTTGATTTTATTTGAGTTTTTTTCTCTTTCTTTACTTAGCTGTTACTTTTGTCAGCATTAGTTAGGTCTTCTGATGAAGAGGATCATGCGGGCTGGGTCTCGGGCTGGCCCCCCTGGTTGCAGGTTGTGGGTCAGTGGCTTCCCAGCCTGCCATCGAGCGTTCAGTCAGGTATTTTTCCTGGCACAGTGAACGACCCATCCCTGTTCGCTGCAGGGATGCTATGGTGAGGTGGCTACCTCACTGAACGCCATGCGGTTTCGCACCGCAGTTCTCCTGCGTCCTGACTGCGACTCTCCCTGTCCCATGTGCAGTGGCTTGATTGCTTGTGCGGGTTCCCCACGCCATTTAGGAGGTAAGTGTATCTGTGTGGGGACCTGTCTGTTTGGGGGGGTGTCAGTCTGGGACTGTGTAACCCTGCCTATGTTCACACTAAAGGACTCCCTATCTGTCTTGGCTGCATTCTGTGGGCTGCAAGGAGGGGGGCTATGCTGCACTGTTTCTGTGTCACTGTGTGCTGTTTTTTTTTACTGTGTGACAGGCTGTGTGCTGCGGGGCATGATTGGATCGTGTTATGCACACTTGCAGCGAACGCTGCTGCGGTCCGCCATTGTTTTATTATACTGCACGTGTACTGTGGTTTTCACTGTGTGTGGGGAGCGGCGTTTTCGGCGCCAAGCGCTGCCATTTTGGCGGCGATCGCTCCGGCCTCATGCTAGCACTGCGGGCGGCCATTTTTCTGTAGCCTTCCATAGGCTTTAACAGAGCGCCCTGTGTTGCATCACTTCCTTTTCCCTGGGCGCACCGATCGAGGCAGCAGCAGCGGTGGTCTCTCCAGGTTTTATCCTCTATCCCTGTTATCCTTGCCTGAGTTTGTACTTTTCCTGTGGGGGTCGGCTTTGTGCTGGTGTGTGAGTGCGGTGGGCTGCGCTCGCCACGCTTTTAAAGGGGCAGTTACCCTTTATTCTTCAAACTTTTGGGGGCATGGATTCTCAGGAAAGCAAATTTCCTCTCACTCTGGTGGGAGGCCAAGGGGCTGCTGTTTCCTCCCCAGGGGGTGATTTGGCTACTGTTGTGGCTAACCTTGCTGCTCAGGTGCAAATGCTTGGGGCTGCTCAATCCACAAAACGGCCCAGAGTTTCACTTTCCTCTGATTCAGAGGGTGATGGTGATGGGGCTGCTGTGGCTGGGGTCTCCTTATCGGGGTCCCGTTCCTCCCTGGATCTTGTGGGGTCTGAGGTGGAGGCTGAGGTTGAAGGGGTTGATAATTCTCCCCCTGGCTCGTCTGAAGAGCTTGCACTCATGGATGACTTGGTTGCTTCTATCAAACAAACACTGCGTTTGCAGGATGAACCATGTCCTCCTGCTGTCCTGGCCTCTTATGGGACGCAGCGAAGACGCAAGACATCGCAGGTTTTTCCTTGCACTGAAGATTTTCAGCGCGCTGTTGGTGAACAATGGCGCAATTTACGCAAGCCTTTTGCTGTACCAAGTAGGTTCTAGCTGCGTTATCCTTTCGCACCCGCTACTGATGAACGTTGGTGTGTGCCGCCTCCGGTGGATCACGCGGTGGCGGTTTTGAATAAGCCCACTGCGATCCCTGCTGAGGATACCCCGGTGTTCAGCCTCCTGTCCGTGGCATCCCGGAAGTCTCTTGCCCGTCATACTTATTCGGTTACCGGTTCTATGCTAAAAGCTATTTTTGCTTCACTTATGGCAGCTCAGGCTGTCGCGAATTGGACGCAGGTGCTTCGGCGCGTCCTGGTGGCTTACTCTGCCCCACCGGCGACTCTGGATATGGTGGATCAAATCCATCAGGGTGTCATGTATTTGTGTGATGCAGACTTGGATATAGTACCGTTGGCTGCACGTGTACACAGTGTGGCGGTGTTGTCTCGCCGCCTGATTTGGCTGAAGTGTTGGTCTGTGGACCAATCTTCGCGCAAAACCTTAGCTAATCTACCCTATAATGGATCTCGCCTTTTTTGGTGATTCCTTGGATACACTGATAAAGGGGATCACGGGTGGTAAGAGCACGCTCTTGCCCCAATTCCACAAGGCTAAGGCTGCTACTGGTAAGAAGCAGGCTTCTTTTCGGCCCTCTCAGGGGTCCTTTCGTGCCTTTCGGTCGCACTATAAGGGCAAGCCTTTCAAAGGTCAAGGCTCCCAAAAGAAGCCGTGGACAGGTAAGCAGAAGTCCTGCCAGTCCGGATCCACTGCCCATAACAATGCGGCCTGAAGGGGCGCCCTCACCCAGTTCTGGGGTGGGGGGACGCTTGCTTGGTTTTCTTCAACCTTGGCTGGCCCGTGTTCGGGACAGGTGGGTTCAGGAAATCGTTCGGTCTGGTTACAAGATCGAGTTTCTCTCTCGGCCGGAGAGCAGATTTTTTTTCCCTCAAATCTTCAACGGTCTCCGAAAGCGTTTGCGGGATCTGCACCTGGCGGTGCGGGACCTGCGGGCTCAGGGAGTGGTGGTCCCGGTGCCTCCATCGGGACAGATTTCGAGGGTTCTATTCCAATCTGTTCACTGTGCCCAGGAACGAGGGCAAGGTGCGTCCAATTCTGGACTTAAAGGCACTGAACCGCTTTGTGCGGGTTCGCAAGTTCCGCATGGAATCCCTGCGGTCGGTGGTGGCTGCCCTATTTCCAGGGGAATTCATGGCTTCCATCGACTTGAAGGATGCGTACCTTCACATCCCGATTTTCGAGGGTCACCAGAGGTACCTTCGATTCGCCATTGCGGAGGATCATTACCAATTCGTGGCGCTGCCTTTTGGTCTCGCTTCGGCTCCACGGGTGTTCACCAAGGTGCTTGCATCGGTTCTGGCCTTGTTGAGAACCCAGGGCATCTCTGTCCTGGGGTATCTGGACGACATTCTAGTTCGGTCTGCGACCAGCCAGGGTCTGGTGACGGACCTGTCCGTCACGATGCAGACTCTGCAGGAGTTTGGTTGGACGATAAATTTTCCAAAATCGACGCGGTGTCCGTCGGTTCGTCTTCCCTACCTGGGAATGATTCTGGACTCGGTCCAGGCGAAGGTCTTCCTACCGGACGACAAACTCAGGACTCTTCAGGAGGAGGTCAGGTCCCTCAGGGACGTTCCGTGCTCGTCCCTCCGGACGTGCATGCGATGTCTGGGATTGATGGTCTCGACCTTCGAGGCGATTCCCTTCGCCCAGTTTCACACGCGGGGTCTCCAAGCGGAGATCCTGTCCAGGTGGGACGGGCGCCCGCAATCTCTGGATCTCCAGATTTCGTTGAGCCATCGCACCAGAAGGGATCTTCTGTGGTGGCTCCAGTCCCCGGCGGTGTCGGGGGGCAAGTCTTTTCGTCCTCTTTCATGGACGGTGGTCACCACGGATGCCAGCCTGTCGGGCTGGGGTGGTGTTCTGGGCGTTCTGTCCGCCCAGGGAACTTGGTTGGAGGAGGAATCCTCCCTTCCGATCAACATTCTGGAATTGCGAGCGATAAATCTCTGCCTTCGACGTTGGACGGACAGGCTGCAGGGCCGTCCGGTTCGGGTGCAGACAGACAATGCCACGGCAGTGGCCTACATCAACCACCAAGGGGGCACCAGGAGTGCCCGAGCGGCTCGGGAGGTGGCCGACATTCTGTCTTGGGCCGAGACGCACGTCCCGGCGATATCGGCGGTTCACATTCCGGGGGTGGAGAACTGGCAGGCGGATTATCTGAGTCGCCAGTCCCTGCGCGAAGCCTAAACATCCGAAGGAGGTGGATTTGCATTCCTTGGATGTTCGGGCGCTTAGGGTTTACCTAAAAGCGACTAAATTTTTTCGCAAGTCGTATTCTTTGTTTGTCCTTCCTGAGGGACCTCAGAAGGGCATGGCGGCGTCGGCTTCTACCATCGCCAAATGGATCAGACAGACTGTTGAACAGGCCTATGCTTTGAAGGGGAAAGTTCCTCCTATGCCTGTGAAGGCGCACTCTACCAGATCTCTGAGTACGTCTTGGGCCTGTCGTCATGGGGCTTCTGTGGCCCAATTGTGTAAGGCGGTGACTTGGTCGACCGTTCACACATTCACAAAATTCTACAAGGTGGATGTTCAGGCATCGGCAGATGCTTCCTTTGGCCGCAAGGTTCTTAGTGCGGCGGTTCCTTAGGGTCCTTTGTTTTGGACCCTTGGCTGTTGGGATATGTTTTTTTATCCCTAGGTTGTTTTTTCCTGGGTTGTTGCTCCTGTTGAGCAAGTTTTTTTTTTTTTTTTTTTTTTTTTCATGCTTTCCAGCTGGTTTCCTTCCTTTGGTAAGGTTCCTTTCTCTGATGTGGAGACTGCGTTGCCTTGGGCGCGGCTGCGTTTCCCACCCCTCATGTTTGCACTGCTTTGGGACGTCCCCATTGTGACGAATATGAAGAGGCGGCGACTGTCGGAGGACGTAAGAGAAAACTGAATTTTTGTAAAATCTTACCTGTAAAATTCCTTTCTCTGAGTCCTCCGACAGTCGCCGCCCCCGCCCCTCTTTTTGGGGTTTGGTTATATACTCTACTGCTATTCCACTAAAACTGAGGTATGGATACAGGAAGTAGGAGGGTATTGACTGAGGGGACCACCCCCTGGGGGTGGGATATGTTAAAAGCTTTAATATTGACATATTCTGTTGCCTATCTACTCCTACGGAGCAAAGGTCAATTACCCCATTGTGACGAATATGAAGAGGCGGCGACTGTCGGAGGACTCAGATAAAGGAATTTTACAGGTAAGATTTTACAAAAATTCAGTTTTTTGACTTGCCGTAAAATCCATCTCTCTGATCTTCCTTGACAGACACACCACCCATCCCTCTGTGGAGTTGCCTTTCTTCTGACACTGTTTCTAACAGAACTGCGTGTCTATAGTGGCGTGTATACCCCCTGGAACTGCCCATAGTCGAGCTTTATCCTGCCTAGTGTCCTGCTCCTGTAGGGGGCAGTATAACCCAATGGTTAAGAATCGGGAGCTGTGTCTGTCAATGAACATCAGAGAAATGGATTTTACAGTAAGCCAAAAATCCTTTTTTTTTTTTTTTTTTTTTTTTTTTTTTTCTCCATTCAAATCGTTCTGAATTTGATATTCGCTCAAATAGAGAAACCAAATTAAACTAAACACATTTTTTCTGTTCACATATCGAACGACTTTGGCTTTGACCAATATGATAATTTGTGCTCTACAAAGTCTCTCATCCAAAGTGGCAATGGAAACTGCAATATTTTAAAGTTGCACAAGTGAATAGGCTCTTAATGCACTTTCTAGTAAGATATACAATATAATATAATATAATTATTTCATCCCTCCCCCATATGTTTTGTCACTTGTAGGTCCAGGTGAAGTATCTTCGATGTATTGCCATCACGTGTTTATATCTTGCTGCCAAAACCAATGAAGAGGATGAGGTAAAGGCATTGTTCTAGTGTTTAAATTATGTTTGCTTTCAGAGTTTCTTGCTTCATTTGAATGTAAAAACCTCCCTCAATTAAAAGAAATGGATGTAAATGGATAGGTATGTGTGTGAGACATTGTCCTGCAACAGGGAAACGCCTGAAAGCATCTGGGCCTTGTAGATCTTGGCCGTTTTATAAGACCGTTCCCCCAAAGCAATAATGGATTCCCCCAGGTGTGATGGCTGGTGGAACCCGTGAGCACTGTGGGGAAAACCAAAGGGCGACCCTCCCAAAAGCATCAGATTTCTGAGGATTTTGTGAATGGATCAACTTTCTGGAGGTGCGGGCAGTGGGAAAGATAAAATACAGTGTTATGCTGAGTACACACTATGAGGGACGATCGCTTGACTTTTTTTGTATAGTGTGAACACAGCTTTTGACATCCGATTTAGACTTTTGCAAACAAAAATTTCAGAATGGACAAGCTCCAAAAATGTTCTTATATGAACAGCACAAACTGTGTACTGTTTTTTTAGTATGAGAAATATCAGATACGAAAGACTGTGCACGTTAAGAAGTAGTAAACGGCAAAAGAAAGCCTTTGTCATACAAGAATTTTTGTACATTTCCTTCCTCGGTTCTGACTTGATGTGAAACCTCGAGGAAAACTGGATGGTCATTCTGCCGATTTTTCTCAGTGTGCACCCAGCTTAACCACCTCAGCCCCGGAAGGTTTTGCCCCCCTTAATGACCAGGCCATTTTTGGCAATTGGGCACTGCGTTACTTTAACTGACAATTGTGGGGTGCGATGCTGTACCCTAATAAAAATTGATGCCTTGTTTTCCCACAAATAGAGCTTTCTTTTGGTTGTCTTTGATCATCTGTGCAATTTTTTATTTTTTATTATTTTTTTTTTTATTTATCAACACAGAGACCTTTGACCTGTGTTTCAGAGAACAACAGTCTGCTGTGTATACAACAGCAGACCCTTGTCCTCTCTCCACAAGGAGCAATCGCAGCGGCCGGCCCCGTGGATCGAATTCCCTGGGCGCGCTCCCGCGAACCGTCCTACAAGTCGTTTGGTAAGTGTTAATGGGTATTGATTGATGCCTGGCCACAGTACATTACTGCAAGCAGGATCATGTATATCATCCTGCCTCTTCTGGATTAGGGGCATGTCGCTCCTGTGACGTTGTGTGAACCAGACACGGCGGATTGCAGCTCCCCTTTAGCAGCTGGGGATCATGTGATCACAATGTCAACAAAGCTGTTCTGAATGAATGCAAGTCTGTGTCTGGCCAGCCCTGATTTGTTCTGTGCCAGTCCCATAACTAACTTTAAAAAATAAAAAAAAAAAGTTTCAGAAAAGCTAATTTTTTGAGGTGTGTGTGATCTGCAGTGAGGTCCTCCTGTCCTGGATGCACACGTGTGGGCTCCCTCTTCCATCAGTAGCATCAGCTGTATCGGGTTACAGTTCAATACAGGCAACACGTCCCCCGGAGGGGTGAAGATCGGGTGAGTCCTAGTTACATAGTTTGTGAGGTTGAAAAGACATTAGTCCATCCAGTTCAACCTATGGTGTGTGTGTGTGTGTGTGTTAGTACATTGTATACCCCTGTATGTTGTGGCCTTTAAGGTGCCCATCTAATAGTTTTTTTGAAACGATCGATGCTCCCTGCTGTTACGACTGCTTGTGGAAGTGAATTCCGCATCCTTACTGCTCTGACAGTGAAGAACTCCTTACGTATTGTAAGGTTAAACCGTTTTTTCCTCTAGTTTTAGTGAGTGGCCACGTGTCTTATTGTATTCCCTTTCTCTAAAAAGTTTGTTCCTTATGCTAGGGTCCTCACCAGTACAGTATTTGTACATTGAACAAAGAATAATAGTAGCGCTTGAAACAATGTTAAAAAGTCTCTAAAAATAAACCATATAGAGTCCCCCAAGATGCCAGTCTGGTTAGTGTCAAACTCCTCCCAGCATATGGAAAATAGTCCTGCAAGGTTATTCAATGTTGGTACATCAGAACATCCGTCCCCTGAGACTCCAAAGCTCCAACAATTCACAAACCGCAAATCATTCGTGTAGTTCAACAGGGTCACCACTATTCCACCACCAAGTGTAGGGGGACAATAGGAAATGGCCACTCACCAGATCATGTTGCTCACTTACTCTCATAAGTGAGCACACCTCGCATATAATCAATGCCCACGTGAGTAGAGATCAGCAAGGGTTAAATCCAAGATTGGTTCAGTGGTTCTCTTCCTCTCATGCTCCCATGTGCATGGAAAACATAAAAAACATTCCCCACTAGTGCAATATGTCTGATAAAATTTTATACAAAAAAAATTATAGCACAGCATACATCGCACTCACTTGTAAAGAAAATAGTAAAAGCTTATCTCGTATAATGGCAGGTTCGGATCCTCCACTGCTACTACGATGTGGCTCCACGCCAGATCGGGTAGTCCCGGAAGTCCTCCGCTGTCGTGGTCCGCGATTGGGTGCGTCGTCTGGCCCCTACGCGTTTCGTCACTTCCTGACTTCAACCGGGGGCGCGGCCAGCTCACGGCGTCGCACCCAATGGTGAAGCAATCAGGTCACCCGGAAGGACAACTCTCCTCATGATACCGGAAATTGAATGCAGACTGGGAACTTCCTGTCGGGCGATGCTATAACACCACCTCTGCAGACACCAATACAAATGAGTCTGATCCTATTTGTAAACCCCGCCCCGGGCCAACCCAAATAGGCGTGCAGTCTAATCCAGTGACCTGCTGCTTCCATCACCTCGAGAACCATCGGAAGTCACTCAAACAAGTGAATAACCATCCGCTGGTATCTCGGCGCACTCTCAATAGCATCCAATGCTGTAGGTTGCAATAAGCCCTGAAACAACAGGGATGCACAACTCCAACTATGGCAAGTTAATGCGGACCAATAAAGTATAAAGTCTCATGAGTATAATATACTGTAGCAAAGAAAATATTGCTAAAAATTAGCACATTACTCAAAATTAAAAATCAGATATCAAATCCAATAAAATGTATAAAATCAAATATCGCTATCAAATAATTGAAATACATTCAATATGGTATAGGTCTAAAAAATCTAAACAATCTTGGATACAGAATAGGGATGATGGTATATATCTCCTCAAAAGTTACAGTCGAAAATAATAAACTAAGAGTCACTGATGAAACAATTGAGGTCAAGTTCGATGTTCAAACCCACCGGCGTGAGGGATTGGGTCAGGTAAATCCATTTAGTTTCGCACTTAGAGAGTTCCCTGACCCAATTAACCCCTCGCCACGGTGGTGTGACCCGTTCAATGCCCCAAAATATCAGTTCACTGGGGTCCTGGTGGTGATGTTGTCGAAAGTGGGCTGCACATTGTGCTCCCATTTGCCATTGATAATGTTGGTGATATGTTCACCAACGCGAATTTTCAAAGTTCTTTTAGGTCTCCCTATGTACACCAGCTTACATGGGCACATAAGCCCATAAACAACATGAGTGGTGTCGCATGTAATAAAGGATTTTATTTTAAATGTTTTATCAATGGCTGGGACAGAAAAAGATGTACGTCTTCTCAAATTATTAGGTGTAAGAGAGCATGCTCTGTACCTCCCACATGTGAATGAGCCTTTCAGGTCTGGGAAAAAGGCGATATTAGGTGGATCAATCACCTTTCTCACCACACGATCCCCAAAATTGGGGGCTCTCCGATAGATGAAAGAGGGGTTATTGGGTAGGGCCGGGCCCAGGGTCCTGTCCATTTGCAGTATCGGCCAATGTTGTTTAAATATGGCTTCTACTTTCCTATAGTCATTAGAGAAGTAAGAGAGGAAACTCCATTGTTTGGGGTCATTTTCTGGTGCCCCAACTCTGACTCTGACTCGGAGGCCTAGGTGCCTCCAGAATGTTGGTAATCTCCCTGTCCAACACAGACTCCTCGTATCCCTTGGCCACAAATCTCTCCTTTAAGATTCCCACCTGATCCAAATAGTCATTTGTAGATGTGCAATTCCGCCTAACGCGTAAGAATTGCCCCCTAGGAATATTCTTAAGCCAGTTGGGGTGGTGGCCACTTTGTATGGCGAGGTAGCTGTTTCTATCCGTGGTTTTGAAGAATACTTTAGTGGAAAGGACATTGCCCTCCTTCTTAATTGTAACATCTAAAAAGTGAATTTCACTTTGACTGTAGTTAAACTCAAGTCTGATGTTGTTCTGGTTGTTGTTCAAGTGCTGCATGAAGGCCGTAAGATTTTGCTCCGATCCCTCCCAGATAAAGACAATATCATCTATGAACCGACAATAGTATCTTAGCTCAGGTCTAATGATGTTAAACACAAATTTGTCCTCCCAGAAAATCCACCTCCTCGGCCCATTGGCAATGGGATAGGGTCAGTGAATGCCAGACTAGGCCAGTACCTGGATAAGTTCTTACAAACCAGCGTGATTAGAACTAAGGCATTCCTTAAAGATACAGCTGACCTGCTCTTGTCATTGGATGATGTGCTGCTGAGGGACGACTCGCCGGCCTTCTTAGTGACGGCCGACGTGTCGTCCCTCTACACCATCATCCAACATGACGATGCTCTGTTGGCCCTCAATTGGGCTATGAGCAAAAGAGATGACCTGCCATGGGAACAAAAGGTCTTTATTGGAAGAGCCCTGGATTTTTGCCTGGGCCATAATTATTTCTGGCATGACAGCAATTTTTACAGCCAGAGAACTGGCGTGGCAATGGGCGCCAAATTTGCTCCCAGTCTGGCCAACATTTTTATGGCAGAGTGGGAGGACAAATTTGTGTTTAACATCATTAGACCTGAGCTAAGATACTATCGTCGGTTCATAGATGATATTGTCTTTATCTGGGAGGGATCGGAGCAAAATCTTACGGCCTTCATGCAGCACTTGAACAACAACCAGAATAACATCAGACTTGAGTTTAACTACAGTCAGAGTGAAATTCACTTTTTAGATGTTACAATTAAGAGGGAGGGCAATGTCCTTTCCACTAAAGTATTCTTCAAAACCACGGATAGAAACAGCTACCTCGCCATACAAAGTGGCCACCACCCCAACTGGCTTAAGAATATTCCTAGGGGGCAATTCTTACGCGTTAGGCGGAATTGCACATCTACAAATGAATATTTGGATCAGGTGGGAATCTTAAAGGAGAGATTTGTGGCCAAGGGATACGAGGAGTCTGTGTTGGACAGGGAGATTACCAACATTCTGGAGGCACCTAGGCCTCTGAGTCAGAGAGTCAGAGTTGGGGCACCAGAAAATGACCCCAAACAATGGAGTTTCCTCTCTGACTTCTCTAATGACTATAGGAAAGTAGAAGCCATATTCAAACAACATTGGCCGATACTGCAAATGGACAGGACCCTGGGCCCGGCCCTACCCAATAACCCCTCTTTCATCTATCGGAGAGCCCCCAATTTTGGGGATCGTGTGGTGAGAAAGGTGATTGATCCACCTAATATCGCCTTTTTCCCAGACCTGAAAGGCTCATTAACATGTGGGAGGTGCAGAGCATGCTCTCTTACACCTAATAATTTTTTTTTTTTTTTATATATATTTCTTTATTAAATTTTTCAGGTAAAAAATTATTTACAACACTCCAATCGCTGGAGAATTTTTTCATATACATTTTACACATATTACCTTTTTTATCCCTTTTTTTTTTTTTTTTTTTTTTCCCCCCCTCCCTTCCTTATCCCTCAACCCCCCCCCCCCCCCCGTCTCTTCTTATCATTCGACTCCTATTATTTCTCTGTATTCCCTTGTGTCCTTAAACTCTTGCCACTCATCCCAAATCTCCTCTTCATTCCCCTGTTCCTCCTCCTCCCAGGTCCCCAGCTGCTCCAACTTTCTTATTTTCTCTACTTTTAACAGCCAATCTTTCCTGGAGGGGGCCTCTTCTTTTTGCCAATTAAAGGGAATCAAGCTCTTAGCTGAGTTTAATAAGTGAGGGAGTAATGTTTTTTATATTGCTTCACTGACATATGGGTTCCATGAAACATGCATTTCCAAGGATCCAAGGGAATATCTATTTTAGTAATTTTACTTATTACCGTATATACTCGAGTATAAGCCGACTTTTTCAGCACATTTTTTGTGCTGAAAAAGCACCCCCTCGGCTTATACTCGAGTGAGCAAAAAACGAAAGTGGAGAAATGGCAGGAACGTTTGAGGAATGACCGGGAATAAGTGTGTATTTCACCCCGACCCTCCCGCCCTGCATCCGCCGCCGTTAATATGATAATAGTGTATGCCGGAATGATATGACCCGCCGCTTGACTCCTCTGTAGCAGAGGAGACAGTCAGCGGAGAGTCAGTGGATGAGCTGCGCTCGCACGTCACATCGTGGGAGGAGCCAGTGCTGGCAGCCGCGCTGCTGAAGAAGTGAAGAAGCTGCCGGGAGCGGGAGGCACTGAGGGAACCGTTACCCACACCTGCCACTATGCAGATCAGCAGCATCCAGCACCCCAAGGTTCCTAAATAATTATATTTAATAGTTTATTTTACAGTATATATTTTTATTTATTTATTACCGGTACTTATGGTTGACCTGGGTTGAGGGGGGGAGGGGGGAGGCCTAATGTGCTGTAATGTACAGTGTAATGTGCTGTGATGTACAGTGTAATGTGCTGTAATGTACTTTGTAATGTGCCAGTAGCTGCTGCATTTCCCACCCTAGGCTTATACTCGAGTCAATCATTTTTCCCATTTTTTTATGGTAAAAGTAGGGGCCTCGGCTTATATTCGGGTCGGCTTATACTCGAGTATATACGGTAATTCTATAACTTCACTCCAGAATACTTTAATTTTTGGGCACTCCCACCATATATGGGCTATAGTCCCTACCATCTGACATCCCCTCAAGCAAAGTCTTGAACTCTCCACCTGAATTCTTGCCATCTTATCAGGAGTGTTGTACCACCTTGTGATCAATTTATAGTTCATCTCCTCCGTGTTGGTGTCTATCGCGGATTTATGTACTAATTGAAGGCTCTTATCCCACTGTTTGTTGTTACTACACGGGCCGAGATCTCTTTCCCATTTTTCTTTTAATGATATTCCTCTCTCTTTTGTTATTGTTAACAGTATTTTATACACATTCGAAATATTATTTATTATCTTATCCTTAAGACATAATTGCTCAAAAGGGCGGAGGTCGTTTATATCTCTCAATGGCTGCGGTAGTGACAATGTGAAGTGCTTTAGTTGGATATACCTCCACTCATTTATCTTCCAGTTTTCTTTCCTTTGTTTCAGCTCCGCCAGGGTTATAATTTTCCCCTTCTCTACTATATCCCCTAATTGTGCTTCTCCTTCTTCTATCCATTTACCTAATTCCTTCTCTTCCCCTGGTGCAAAAAATTTTGTGCCCTGTAACGGGATCAGTGGTGAATTGTTTCCAATTTTCTTTTTTATGTATATTATCCCAAACCTTAATAGCATGTCTTGTGATTATATGCGTGTTCGTGTCCAGATTTCTAAACCTCTCAGGTATCCATATAACTTTTGCTAGGTGTGTACCACTCATCGTGCTTTCTATTACCACCCAATTTCTATCATTTTTTTTTGTCCATTCTATCACCCTTGTGAGTATTGCTGCATAATAATAATTTTTAAAGTCGGGTAGGGCTAGTCCCCCTTGTCCCTTACCTTTACATAGTGTAGTGTACTTTACCCTTGGCTTTTTGTATTTCCAAATAAAGCGGGATATTAATCTTTTAAGTGTTTTAAAAAATACTTGAGGTAATGAAATCGGAATCATCTGGAATTTATATATAATTTTGGGCAGGATTATCATTTTTATCGTATTTATTCTCCCTATCCAGGAAAAGATTCTAGGGGGTTAATCTATTTAATTCTGATCTTACTTCATTCAGAAGTTCTAGAAAATTTGTTATGTAGAGTTTTTCTGGAGTTGGGGTTAATTTTATCCCTAAATATTTAATCTCATCTTTTCTCCAGTTGAACTGAAATTCTTTTTTTAACATCTCCTCTTCTTGTTTAGGGATATTAATATTTAATATTTCTGATTTTTTTTGATTAATTTTTAAATTGGATAGTTCTCCATATTGTTTCATTATTTTAATTATGTTGGGCAAAGTGATCCTCGGATTACTTATGTAAAGCAGGATATCATCTGCAAAGGCAGATACCTTATGCTCCACTTGTCCCACCTTTATGCCCCCGATGTCCACACTATTTCTAATAGCTGCCAGTAGTGATTCCAAAGATAAGACAAATAACATCGGAGACAAGGGATATCCTTGTCTTGTTCCATTGAGCATTTTAAACGAGTCTGACAAAGTTCCATTGACCTTTACCTTTGCAGTTGGTTGATTATACAAAGTTTTGATCCAGGCCAACATTCTAGGTTTTATTCCCAACTCCACTAGGGTGTTTATCATGAACTCCCAGTCTACCCTGTCAAATGCTTTTTCCGCATCTATTGACAGGAGTAGACTGGGAGCTCTGCTTTTTACCATATGGTCTATCAACAGTATAGTTTTTATCCCATTGTCCCGTCCCTGTCTCCCCGGGATGAATCCTACTTGATCATTGTGTATCCACTCCCCCATTAGGTTCTTCATTCTAGTGGCCAGAATTTTTGTGAATAATTTAGTATCAACATTAAGTAGGGAGATGGGTCTAAAACTAGAACATAGTAACGGGTCTTTTCCCTCTTTCCATATAACTGTGATTGATGCTGACAGGGCCTCTCTACTCATCTCGTACTGAGTCCCTATTCCGTTTATATATTCTTTAAATCTTGGGATTAAAATGTCCTTAAATTTTTTATAATAACCTATGGCAAACCCATCCGGTCCTGGGCTTTTACCTAGGCTCGTTTCTTTAATGGCTCTCTATTTCTTGTTCTGAGATTGGTCTTTCTAAGAATGTTAACTTTTCCTCATCGATCTTTTTCAGTCCTGCGTCTACAAGGTATTTTTTGATTTTCTCCCTCCTTTCTGTTTCATTCCCCTGTATCTCACCTTTCTTTACTGCATAAAGATTAGCATAGTAGTTTTGGAATTATTTGGCTATTCCTGTCGTTGTTTGAATTATTTCCCCATTTTTATTTTTAATTTTATCTACAAAATTTTTTCCTTTCTTCTTTTTCAGAATTTTTGCCAAGTTTTTCCCCAACCTTATTACTTTCAATGTATTTTTCTTTTATGCATCTTTTCATTTCCTGCTTTATTTCCTGTTCTAGCAGATCTTTCAATTCTTCTCTCTTCACCTCAAGTAAATTATTTATTAATATATCTTGTGTATTTTTATGTTTTTGCTCTAATTGATGTACTTCTGTCATTAGCCTAATCTTATCTTTTATTCTTTCTTTTTTCCTTTGGGTCCCCTTTGAGATAAATATGCCCCTCATATAAGCCTTATGAGCTTCCCATACTATGTCTTTTGGTGCATCTTTTGTATCGTTTATTTGAAAATAGAATTCCAACTCTTTCACTATTTCTTTTTCCCACATTTTATCTCCAAAAATCTCCTCATTTATTTTCCAAGCATCCATCCTAGGTCGCTCTTTCGCCATTTTTATTTTTACCATAATGGGGGTATGATCCGACCAAGTCTTGACCCCAATCTCTGCCTCGCTTACCCTTTCGATCCACCTATGTTCGATTAGTATATAATCCAATCTTGAGTATGTTCCATGTACACTTGAGTAACATGTATAATCTCTATCTTTCGGATGGAGAATTCTCCAAATATCTGCCAGTTGATTTGTAAATAATTTTTCCTTTATTTTCTTTGCCTGTACTTTATTTATCCGTAGGGTTTTTGATGTGGTATCTACTTTAGGGTCAAGGCAGAGATTGAGGTCCCCTGCCAGTATGACTCCTCCTTTTTTAAACTCCATTAATTTTCCCAGTACTTTACCTAGGAAGTCTACTTGTCTTTCATTAGGACTATATATATTTACTAGGGTCAAATCTTCATCTCCTATTTTTCCTCTTAAAAAGAGGTATCTTCTCTCTGGGTCTACCTTTCTCGACTCTAGAACAAATCCGAGGCCCCTAGAAATGCCAATGGCTACTCCCTTGGACTTCCTCCCGGGTGAGTCCGCGTAATACCAGGTAGGATGGCTCTTAGAATACAATCTGATATTAGATGCATGAGATAAATGAGTCTCCTGTAAGAATGTCAAATCTGCTTTCAAATAACTAATTTCTTTTAAAAATTTTTTCCTTTTTTTTCTGGAGAGTTTAAACCTCGGACATTGTAAGATAATATGTTAACTATCACCATTGTTTCTTAATCTTCATTACTGTCTTTCTCTATCATCTCTTCAACTCTAAAGTGGCCATAAAAACTGTTCAACCAACACCAGGGATCCATAAGAGATGGCATTAATCCCTCTGATTTTTCTTGTCTTGTGAGTTCTCTTAATTCTTGTATTTTCTTATAGGAGACGTTTTGATCTATTGACTTCTTTTTCCCTCTTTCTTCCCCTTTCCTCTTCCCACCCCTACCCTCCCCTCCCCCCAACTATTCCCGGTCCCTCCATCAGGGTTGTCGATTCTCCTTCCTCCCTTTCCAATCGACTTGTGGCCGAGGTCGAGCTCTGCTAGTGGTCACCGTTCCCTCCCATCTTCCCTACCGTAGGGTCTAATGGTGACGGCCCGCTGATCTCCATAGGGCCACCCGTTTTTTATTCTTACTTGCTCCTTCTCCCGCCAGCCCTTCCCCCCCCTCCCCCAATCCCCCCGGTCCCCCCAGTCCTTTTTCATCCTTTTGTTTTCATCTTTTTCTTCTGTTTCCACTGATTCAATTCTCCTTCATCAACTTCTTCCTCTGGGCACTCCTGGTCTGTCCAGCCTGGAATATCTATAAGTGGGATTTTTACTGCTTCACAAAAGTCTTTGGTTTCCTCTGGGTATCTAAGGAGTACTGTCCTCCCATCTCTTCTCACTCCTAGGCCTGCTGGGAAGTTCCAAAAGTATTGTATATCTTTTTTCTTTAATATTTCTACCATTGGTCTAAGAATGCGTTTTCTGTTAATTGTCTCTTTTGCCAGGTCTGGGAAAATCTGAATGTCCTCCCCGTCATATTTTAATTCCGGTCTACTTCTCATTTTCCCCCAGATCTGGGCCCTTGTCTCGTATTTATGGAATCTTACAATCACATCTCTTGTTTTCTCTTTTGGTAGATTGGTTGGTTTACGCAACCTATGAATTCTCTCAAACTCAATTTTTTATCTGTGGTCGCCTTTCCCAGCAGAGGGTTAAATAACTTCTCCAGGGTTTCTTCTAAATTTTCTGTTGGCCCTTTCTCTGGTAATCCTCTTATTCTCAGATTTTTTCTTCGATTTCTATTCTCTTGGTCTTCGATTTTGTATAACATATTTCTCTGCTCCATTTTCATTTTTCTCATTTGTTCTTTTAGATTTTTTAGTTCTTTTCCTTGGGACTCCACCTTTTCTTCTGTTTCTTCTACTCTGCCCAGAATATGCCCAAAGTCGACGTGTAATATAGCCATCTCGGCTTTGATGGATCTTTCAAGGCTGGCAAACATTTCCCGCATTTCTGATTTTGATGGTGGATAATCTTTTTCATTGAATTCATCTTCTCTATTCATGTCTCCATCCTCTATTGTTATACTGCTTTCTCTTGACACTTGTAGGCTTTCTTCTCCACTTACTCCTATATGCTTTTGATTCTTAGTTTTCTTGGTTCCCTCTGTATTTTGTTTGGGTCTAACAACCGGTTGATCCTCTGGCTGTGTGTTTTGACCTTTTCCCTCAGGTATCATGTATTTTTTAATTGTTCCTGGGCTTGCTGTAGTTTTTGGAGGCTTCCCTGCCACTTCCTTTGCCGGTTTACCTCTCATTGTGGATTCGGCTCTGGGGAATAAGCCCGCAGTATAGCTTCCTCTTATGTCTCTATTTTCAGTATGAACTAAATATCATATACATTTATTCAGTGATTCAAGTAAGAGAGGTCCCACACTTTTTGCACGACAGTCTCACTAGTTCTTAAGCTATACACTCACACATGATAATATAGCTGTGCTACCAGGGGAAGCTGTTGTTGAAGTCAAACGTATGAAAATTTTGGTGGTTTCCCCTCTCACTTAAGTACTCAGATTCCCGCACATTTCTCAATGCGCGTAAGTAAGATCTGGGGGGTTTCCGCCCTCACCCAAGTGAGTAGAGTCCCGCACTTTTTCCAGAACCGTTCAACTAGCTCTTAAGCATACACTTGTAAATAAATACTGTAGCAGTGCTTTCTAAGAAAGCTGGTATTTGAAATTGGTCATATAAGGATTCTGGGGGGTTTCCCTTCTCATTCAAACAGGCAAAGTCCCGAACCTTTTCAACACCAACCCACCTTCTCTTAGACCTTATACTCATAGATGACAATATGTCTTTGCTTTCAGAGAGGGCCGGTATATTATATTCAATAAGGGAGGATTCTGGGGGGTTTCCCCCCTCCCTAAGTAAGCAGAGTCCCACACATTTTTTCCAAACCGTCCCGACAATTCTTAAGCTATACACTCATGAAAGATAATCTAGCAGTACTTCCGAGGAGGGCTGATATTGAAATCCTGTGCAATAAAGTCCGGGGGGGGTTTCCCCTCTACCATAAGTAAGCAGTGTCCCGCACAATTTTCAGAACCATCCCTCTGACTCATTAAGCTGTAAACTCATAAATGAAAATATACAGATGCTTTCACGAAGGGCTGGGAATGAGATCAAGTGTAGTGCAATTCTATAGGGGTTTCCCCTCCTACTTTGGTAAACAGATTCCCGCACATTTTTTCTCAACAGTCTCGTTAACTCTTAAGCTATATACTCCTGGGTGATAATTTAGCAGTGCTTCAAGAAAGGCTGATTTTAGGATCCAACGCAGGAGGGTTCTAGGGGATTTCCCCTCTCGCTTAAGTAAGCATAGTCCCGCACTTTCTTCAGATTAGTCCCTCTGTTCTATTAAGCTGCATACTCATAGATGATAATAAGACAGTGCTTTTTAAGAAGAGCTGATGTTGAGAAATAAACGTGCAACCTCTCTGGGGGGTTTCCCTCGCACTCAAGCAAGCAGGGTCCCACACCACTTTTCCATCAGTCACATTAGCTCTTAAGTTATATAAGTAAGCAGAGTCCCACACATTTTTTCCAAACAGTCCCGACAATTCTTAAGCTATACACTCATGAAAGATAATTCAGCAGTACTTTCAAGGAAGGCTGATATTGAGATCATGTGAAATAAAATCCTGGGGGGGTTTCCCCTCTACCATAAGTAAGCAGCGTCCTGCACAATTTTCAGAACCATCCCTCTGACTCATCAAACTATAAACTCATAGATGAAAATATACTGATACTTTCACGAAGGGCTAGGAATGAGATCAAATGTAGTGCAATTCTATAGGGGTTTCCCCTCATACTTTGGTAAACAGATTCCCGCACATTTTTTCTCAACAGTCTCGTTAACTCTTAAGCTATATACTCCTGGGTGATAATTTAGCAGTGCTTCAAGAAAGGCTGATTTTGGGATCCAACGCAGGAGGGTTCTAGGGGATTTCCCCTCTCGCTTAAGTAAGCATAGTCCCGCACTTTCTTCAGATTAATCCCTCTGTTCTATTAAGCTGCATACTCATAGATGATAATAAGACAGTGCTTTTCAAGAAGATCTGATGTTGAGAAATAAACATACAACCTCTCTGGGGGTTTCCCTCGCACTCAAACAAGCAAGGTCCCACACCACTTTTCCATCAGTCACATTAGCTCTTAAGTTATACACTCCAAAATGATGATAGTATTTTTAAGAAAGACTGTTTTGATATCGTTCATATGAAAATTCTGGGGGGTTTCCCCTCTCACCAGTCCCCTTCGGCTAATCTATGGCGTTCCTTGTAGAGTGGTATGGTGGGGATGATTACGATGTCCAATGTTGCTGGGTCTCTCCAAGCTGGATCCCTCGGCGGTGTTCACTCCAATCAGACCTTCTCTCCTGATCCTGGACGCCGGCTCTCCCAGCGTCTCAGCAGCCCCTGCGCTCGGCGGCCACCTCTCCAATACACAGCCGATTCCAGTCTCCAGGAGGGACCCAGGGTGCTCGTCCCTCCTCCAAGCCTCAGGGAGGGTCGGCAACCAGGACCGGGTCGGGGCCTCCGGGTAGCGGGGAGGGGGGGTAGCGGGATCCAGCTAGGCAGGCATCGAGCCTAGGTGAGAGAGCATTCCCTCACATCTCTCTGGGCGGTGGCTCAGAGACTCAGCAGGCCGTCGGGATCAGCTCCATTAGCAGACTCCTCCCTCCATTGCTGGCATTACACCTAATAATTTGAGAAGACGTACATCTTTTTCTGTCCCAGCCATTGATAAAACATTTAAAATAAAATCCTTTATTACATGCGACACCACTCATGTTGTTTATGGGCTTATGTGCCCATGTAAGCTGGTGTACATAGGGAGAACTAAAAGAACTTTGAAAATTCGCGTTGGTGAACATATCACCAACATTATCAATGGCAAACGGGAGCACAATGTGCCAGCCCACTTTCGACAACATCACCACCAGGACCCCAGTGAACTGATATTTTGGGGCATTGAACGGGTCACACCACCGTGGCGAGGGGTTAATTGGGTCAGGGAACTCTCTAAGTGCGAAACTAAATGGATTTACCTGACCCAATTCCTCGCGCCGGTGGGTTTGAACATCGAACTTGACCTCAATTGTTTCATCAGTGACTCTTAGTTTATTATTTTCGACTGTAACTTTTGAGGAGATATATACCATCATCCCTATTCTGTATCCAAGATTGTTTAGATTTTTTAGACCTATACCATATTGAATGTATTTCAATTATTTGATAGCGATATTTGATTTTATACATTTTATTGGATTTGATATCTGAATTTTAATTTTGAGTAATGTGCTAATTTTTAGCAATATTTTCTTTGCTACAGTATATTATACTCATGAGACTTTATACTTTATTGGTCCGCATTAACTTGCCATAGTTGGAGTTGTGCATCCCTGTTGTTTCAGGGCTTATTGCAACCTACAGCATTGGATGCTATTGAGAGTGCGCCGAGATACCAGCGGATGGTTATTCACTTGTTTGAGTGACTTTCGATGGTTCTCGAGGTGATGGAAGCAGCAGGTCACTGGATTAGACTGCACGCCTATTTGGGTTGGCCCGGGGCGGGGTTTACAAATAGGATCAGACTCATTTGTATTGGTGTCTGCAGAGGTGGTGTTATAGCATCGCCCGACAGGAAGTTCCCAGTCTGCATTCAATTTCCGGTATCATGAGGCGAGTTGTCCTTCCGGGTGACCTGATTGCTTCACCATTGGGTGCGACGCCGTGAGCCGAAGCATAAATAGATCGGGAGCGCTTGTCTGGCCGCGCCCCCGGTTGAAGTCAGGAAGTGACGAAACGCGTCGGGGCGTGGCCAGACGACGCACCCAATCGCGGACCACGACAGCGGAGGACTTCCGGGACTACCCGATCTGGCGTGGAGCCACATCGTAGTAGCAGTGGAGGATCCGAACCTGCCATTATACGAGATAAGCTTTTACTATTTTCTTTACAAGTGAGTGCGATGTATGCTGTGCTATTATTTTTTGAATAAAATTTTATCAGACATATTGCACTAGTGGGGAATGTTTTTTATGTTTTCCACGCACATGGGAGCATGAGAGGAAGAGAACCACTGAACCAATCTTGGATTTAGACATATGCCGGTTTTCGGTAATTCGATATATCGCGGTATTGCATAGCCACGGTATTGTTATTGTGGCATTTTTAAAATACCGAGTTTCTCTGTCAAGTCTGCCTGACTTGTGAATTGATACATTTCAGTGAGCTGGATGACTCATTCACTCACACAGCTAAGCCTTTCAGCATTAAGTCTCCTAACTATAAACAAAAATGATTACATTTGTATCTTTTCCTTCCCTCTGCCAGGGAGAAAGGAAGTTTAACCTCTTAAAGACTGGACCTTTTACAAGTTAAAATCAGTTTTTTTTTTGCTAGAAAAGTACTTAGAACCCCCAAACATTTTATATATTTTTTTAGCAGAGACCCTACAGAAAAAAATGGCGATTGTTGTAATATTTTATGTCACACTGTATTTGCGCAGCAGTCTTTCAAACGCAATTAATAGACTTTAATGAATAATAAAAAAAAAAAAAAACGTAACAGTAAAGTTATCCCAATTTTTTTTTTTGTTACACAGAGAATCGTGAGAGAATCGTGATCTTTATTCCAAGCTAAAAAATCGTGATTCTCATTTTGGCCAGAATCGTGCAGCTCATACACGTGCAGATCCGATGGCCTGGTCTTTAAAGGGGCAAATCCTTGCGATCCAGAAGTGGTTAAACCTGCAGGAGGACCAGGGCTTTTATCTATTAATGACTTTACTATTGCTTTAGGCCTGGTTCACATGTATGCGGGTTGGTGGTTCACATGTATGCGGGTTGGCGGTTCACATGTATGCGGGTTGGCGGTTCACATGTATGCGGGTTGGCGGCCCACATTTGCACAGGCATAGCAGCCCATTGATTTAAAGTCATTAATAGATAAAAACACCGGTCCTCCTGCAGGTTTAACCAATTAATGACTTTACTATTGCTTTAGGCCTGGTTCACATGTATGCGGGTTGGGGGCCCACATTTGCACAGGCATAGCAGCCCATTGATGTGAATGGGCTTGAGCTGCTATGCCTGCGTTTTCAGCTGAAAAAAGGTGCATGCAGAATTTAAAAAAATGCAGTGGCCATGAAATCCATCCTTCTTTTGCACCATGCGACTTACCTGCCGTTGCTGCACACGCAAACTGTTTTTAAATGCCGTGCCCACGTATACAAAAAATGCAGAAAGCCAGTGTTGCCAACCCCCCGGAGGGAAATTTACTGGCAGAACGTCCAAAATTTACGGACAGCAACAATTTTTTACGGACACTGAAAAAAGTACCTAAAATAACAATTTTCAGTGCTAAACCGTGCAAATATCAATATTTTAACTATAAACATATAGCTAGTGCTATTAGCAATGTGTTAAAGTTAAACAAAAGTCAAAAAACATATTTCTCAAATTTACATGAAGGTTGGGTTACCATAACCCAGCCAGCACAGAGTTCCCCCTTACATCAGAGTCTGCAGACTCTGGTCAGACATGGTACAGGAGGTGGTCAGAGACGGTACAGGAGGTGGGCAGACACTGCAGACATGGTACAGGAGGTGGTCAGAGACGGTACAGGAGGTGGTCAGAGACGGTACAGGAGGTGGGCAGACATGGTACAGGAGGTGGGCAGACACTGCAGACATGGTACAGGAGGTGGGGAGACACGGTACAGAAGGTGGTCAGACACTGCGGACATGGTACAGAGGGTGGGCAGACACTGCCGACATGGTACAGGGGGTGGGCAGACACTGCAGACATGGTACAGGAGGTGGGGAGACACGGTACAGAAGGTGGTCAGACACTGCGGACATGGTACAGAGGGTGGGCAGACACTGCCGACATGGTACAGGGGGTGGGCAGACACTGCCGACATGGTACAGGGGGTGGGCAGACACTGCGGACATGGTACAGGGGGTGGGCAGACACTGCGGACATGGTACAGGGGGTGGGCAGACACTGCAGACATGGTACAGGGGGTGGGCAGACACTGCGGAGGACCTACCCATCCATCTATCTACCTACCTACCTGTGTGATATCAGGGGAGCTACTTACCTACCTGGTAGGTAGGTAGCTCCCCTGATATTACACGGGTAGGTAAGTAGCTCCCCTCATATCATTGCAATGCAAGGCAAGGCAGTACAACAAGTTACACTGACTTACATGAAACATTTCCAACTCCTCGTGATGCCAGGAGCCCAGGACCTGTGTGTGGCCCCCCCCCCCTCACCCTTCCATCCAGATGAGAGGAGCTGGCTCTGAGTCTGACTTACCTTACCTGCGGCGGATGGATGGACTGGACGGTCAGTGGTCGGCATAGTGCCCAGCAGCACGGCTCAGCCCGCACGGATAGGTAGGTGACGGTGATCCCCTCCATAGCTCACGCCGATCGCCCTCCTCGGTGTCGGTGAGCGGATGACGATCAGGCGAGGTTCGGTCCAGTTGTACTCCTCCAGTCCCGGACCCGGCTTCATCACACAGGCCCAGGGGAAGGGAACACAGGTGGGAAAACTTAAATGAGGAGGGGCGGAGGCGGAGGCAGAGGCGGGCCGTGGCACTCTCCTCCAACGTCTATAACTCGGGGTCAGGTGCGGAGGCGGGGACGGAGGCGGGGACGGAGGCGGGCTGTGGCACTCGTCCAACGTCGATAACTCGGGGATCTCCGGAACTGCGCGCCGCACATGCGCAGTTCTAACAGTGCCGCCGCCGCCGCCGTAGATTTACGGGCACTTTTCTCCTGCTACGGGCATTTACGGGCAGGAGAAAAGTGCCCTGTTTTAACGGGCTGTCCGTAAATCTACGGGCGGTTGGCAACACTGCAGAAAGCTTGCCAGAGCAGGAACTGCAGGTTAGTCGCATGGTGCAAAAGCAGGATGGATTTCAAGGCCACTGAATTTAAAAAAAATGCTGCATGCACCTTTTTTCTGCCGGAAAATGAGGGCATAGCAGCCCGTTCAAATCAATGGGCTGCTATGCCTGTGCAAATGTGGGCCGCCAACCCGCATACATGTGAACCACCAACCCGCATACATGTGAACCACCAACCCGCATACATGTGAACCAGGCCTAAAGCAATAGTATAGTAATTTATAAACAACACCTCCTTCAGGTTTAACCACTTCTTGACCACAAGGATTTGCCCTCTTAATGACCAGGCCATCGGATCGGAGCCGAGCGCCAGGACCAGTTATCACCAGTTAGGCCAGACACTGCTTGATGACCTATTTTAGGCCTGGTTCACAGAGTCTGTACTGACTGACTATATAATAATGTGCATAAGTGAACCAAAGCCCCTAAATTCAGCAATGAAATTGAAGTGAGGTGGAAATTTAATAATTTATATTTAATAATAGAATACCGTGATAATACCGTATACCGTGGCAAAACCTTAATCAATTAATCGCAGCATGAAAATCTGATACCGTCACAAGCCTACTTGGATTTAATCCTTGCTGATCTCTACTCACGTGGGCATTGATTATATGCGAGGTGTGCTCACTTATGAGAGTAAAGCCCCGTACACACGTACCGATCGTCGGCATACAAACGTTCGTCTTTTCTCCCCGGGATGTCGGTGTCTGTTGAAAAGTGCAAAGACTGCCCAAGAATTTTGTCCGCCGACTGCAGAAGTGATGTCATGTAATGGTTAACTTTCCCTGTGTTTTTTCTTTTCTGAGCATACCCAGTCTTGCAAATCTGCGGTCTGTCGGCAGAATTCTGTACTGACTGGCGAACAATCGTCCGTTCTGGTGTCGGCATACAAAAATTTTCATGTTTGCAAGAAAGACTCTTGTCCGCAGAATGTGCGCAGACAGCTGTCGGAGGCACCATACTAACAAGCGTACAATCGGCAGATCTTTCGTCCGCCGACGTTTGTATGACGACGATCGGTACGTGTGTACGGGGCTTAAGTGAGCAACATGATCTGGTGAGTGGCCATTTCCTATTGTCCCCCTACACTTGATGGTGGAATAGTGGTGACCCTGTTGAACTACACGAATGATTTGCGGTTTGTGAATTGTTGGAGCTTTGGAGTCTCAGGGGACGGATGTTCTGATGTACCAACATTGAATAACCTTGCAGGACTATTTTCCATATGCTGGGAGGAGTTTGACACTAACCAGACTGGCATCTTGGGGGACTCTGGTTTATTTTTAGAGACTTTTTAACATTGTTTCAAGCGCTACTATTATTCTTTGTTGATTCTATTATCAAATATACTGTATATTTGTTTAAGTAGCTGCTACATTGGTTTTAACTTTTACCAGCCGGTGTGCTGGTGCTCCCTGGAGCGCGGAGATTAATTCACAGTTTAGGCGTAAGGCTGAGGAATTTTTTACATATTAGTATTTGTACATTGATATCATATCCCCCCTCAAGTGTCTCTTCTCCAGAGAGAATAAGTTCAATGCTTGTAGTCTTTCCTCATAGCCGATGCCCTCCATTCCCCTAATTATTTTTGTTGCCCTTCTCTGGACTCTCTCCAGTTCCAGCACATCCTTCCTGAGGAACGGTGCCCAGAACTGGACAGCATACTCCAGATGTGGCCGGACCAGAGTCTTGTAGAGTGGGAGAATAATCTCTTTATTTCTGGAGTGAATCCCCTTTTTCATACATGCCAGTATTCTGTTGGCATTGCATGCCACTGCCAAGCCTGTTGTCCACTAGGACCCCCAGGTCCTTTTCCATCTTGGATTCACCCAGAGGTTCCCCCCTAGTGAGTAGCTTGCTTTCGTGTTTCTGATGCCCAAGTGCATTACTTTACATTTTTCAACATTAAACCTCATCTGCCATGTAGTTGCCCACCCCATTATTTTGTTCAGCTCCGCTTGAAAGATTTCCACATCCTGCAAAGAAGATATTGGCATGCTTAATTTAGTATCATCCGCAAATACAGAGAATGTGCTAGATATCCCCTCCTCTAGATCATTTATGAATAAAACAAGATTGGTCCCAGGACAGAACCTTGGGGGGACCTCACTTTCCACACCCGCCTAATCCGAGTACTCCCCATTAATGGCCACCCTCTGGACTCTCCCCTGGAGCCAGTTCTCTATCCAGGTACTCGCCCTATGGTCCATACCTACATTCCTTAGTTTGTACAGTAAGCGTTTGTGGGGAACGGTGTCAAAGGCCTTTGCAAAGTCCAGATACACCACATCCACAGGCTTTCCTTTATCTAGGTGGCAGCTCACTTCATCGTAGAAGGTTAAAAGATTGGTTTGGCAAGAACGATTTTTCATGAGTAATAATACCGTTTTCATTTCTAAAGTCTTGTATATGGTCCCTTAACATCCCCTCCAAAATCTTGCAGACTACTGATGTTAGGCTGACTGGCCTATAGTTACCCGGGATATATCTCGGCCTTTTTTTTTTTTTTTAAATATTGGTACCACGTTGGCTTTTTTCCAATCAGCTGGCACCATACCCATCTGTAGACTATCCTTCAAGATCAGGAATAATGGTCTGGCAATCACCTGGCTGAGCTCTTTAAGAACCCTCGGGTGCAAGCCATCCGGTCCCAGTGATTTATTTATGTTAAGTTTCTCTAGTTTAGTTCTACGTCTATCTTCTGTTAGCCATGGTGGTACTTCCTGAGGTGTATTATTTACTTTAGCCTTACAAGCTGGGTTAGTGCAGCCCCCCAATTCTTTTGTGAAGACTGAAGAGAAGAAATTATTTAACACGCCTTTTCTCTGTCCTCTGTGGCCATATTTCCCTTGTCGTCTTTTATGAGGCCAATGTGTTCTGGCCTCGCTTTCTTACTGTTTATATACTTAAAGAATTTCTTGGGGTTCTTTTTACTCTCTTCCGCTATATGTCTCTCGTGTTCTATTTTAGCCGGCTCGATTTTGTCTTTACATATCTTATTACACTTTGTAATGCTTGAATGCTGCCAATGACCCCTCTGTCTTCTTTTTTTTTATTTATTTATTTATTTATTTTTTTTTTGAAGGCCTTTTCTTTAGTATTAATATGCATTTTTATGTTGGAGTTTTGCCACCCAGGGTTTAGTTTTGCTCTTTTTAAATTTTTATTTCCCTTTTGGAATGCACTGGCCAATCCCTTTTTTAGTATGCTCTGGGTTCTATCCCATTTGATATTTTCTAGCAGAGAGTGCAGTTTTGGGAAATTGGCTCTTTTGAAATTCAGTGTCCTTATTAAATTACCCTTGTGTTTCCTATTAATATGATAAATACTGAATCTAATTGACCTATGGTCACTGTTTCCTAAGTTGCCCCATATTTCTATATCGTGAGCAGGTCTGTATTGTTGGTAATCAGTAGGTCAAGTACCGCATTATTTGTCGGTGGGTTCACCATCTGACCCATAAAATTGTCCTTCAAAACATTTAGGAACTGCCGAGCCTTGGCTGAATGCGCGGTTCCTTCTGCCCCTGTCTATATCTGGATAATTAAAGTCCCCCATTATAATGACATTTCCCATCCTTGCTGCTAATCCTATCTGTAAAAGGAGGTCCGCCTCCCCCCTCCTCCCTCTGGTTGGGGGCCCTATAGCATATGCCCAATATTACCTTCCCTATAGTGCCTTCCCTTTTAAGTTCTATCCATAGGGATTCTGCCTCGTCCATAGCTCCATTATTATCATCCCTCATATTTACCCATACACTGTTCTTAATATACAGACATACTCCTCCCCCTTTTTTACCTTCTCTATCCCTGCGATAAAGGGAATACCCCTGAATGGTCGCCATCCAATCATGAAAGCTGTCGAACCAAGTCTCTGTTATCCCCACAAAATCTAAGTCCTCCTCAAACATCAGTAGCTCCAGCTCTCCCATCTTGTTGGCCAGGCTTCTGGCATTGGTAAACAAACCTCGTAATTTTGACCGGTTGCATATATCCTCGTTTGTTGTTGTTGGGTGAGTCTTCTGATCATTGTTTACAGAAGAATTTCAGCCCAGCCTTCTATCCAGCTTAGAGCACTTACAGTGAGCCTTTCAGCCATACACCTACAGGAGGGCAGTTGAGGCATTTTCTTGGCATTGCCTACACACTGTGAGCTTACCTACTGCATATCACTGAATACAGTTGAGCCATCTATCCAGCTCAGTCCCCCTCCATAACCTACATTGGCTCTCTAACTATTGCAAGAAGATTATAGCCACAATAAAACTTCTTGGTGGACTGGACCAGCAACATGTAGCCGAACACCACTTTTTTGGACATTTTATCACAATCTGCATTTGCAATATAATGCAGATTGGCCATAGAGATGTGACTAGTGGTCCATCCCTCAGAGGATAACTTTGGCATACCAATTTTACATTGCGTGGACTTTGTCTTACATTTTTGGCTGGGTTCACACTTATTCAAATTGGATGCAGATTTCCCCCCATATAATTTGCATTAAAGGAGATCGTGACTGGTTCTCACTGGAGCCAGTTCACACACCTCCAGGGCGGCAGCTGTCCACATTTGGAAAGGGTCCTGTGCGTCTTTGGCTTTGAATCGGGTGCGTGTTCAGGCGGAAATTCGTGCCTGATTCGGTGAAAAAGGAGATGCGCACCGGACCCCATTGCTGTAAGCTGTGGCCGTAGCATGTGTGAACCCAGCTTTAATTGGGACTTCTATATAGATGCCCCAATTGTTGTTCTGACAGAGGTGGATTGCTTTTTATGTATGGTTTTACTGGGTATTTTCCATGCAGGCTGGTTTAGCAGGGACTGTGGTGGTGGGTCACTGGGTGTCTGTCTGGGGGGGGGGGGGGGTTGAGAGGGAGCTGGGAGGGTTCTTTTGGGTCTGACAAGGGGTAGTATTTAATTGTTTCCATTTTTTTTTTTTTTTCTATTTTTAATAAACTTTTTTTTTTACATTTCTAATACAGGATAGCCTAAGTTGGTGTCTTCTTGGCTGCATTTTCTCTTATGTTACTTACTGTAATAAGGGCCTGGTGACGAGATCAAAGGGTTCGGGGACGGGGGGGAGGGGCCTCCCGCCCTTCATAGTTTCTTGTACCGGGCCCTGAAGGTTCTAGTTATGCCTCTGGCATGTAATTCGTTTTTTATAGCCTGAGTTTAATGACCGGGTCACTTTTGCGCAATATAGTATGTAACTGAAAAATGCCAGAGGTTGATTTACTAAAACCAGAAACGGCAAAATCTGGTGCAGTTCTGCATAATCAGCTTCCAGTTTTTTTTGTCAAAGCTTATTGAACAAGTTGGAGTAAGAAGCTAATTGGCTACCATCCACAGCTGCACCAGATTTTGCACTCTGCAGTTTTGGTAAATCAACCCCTATGTCTACTTGCAAGCATAGGGTTAAGAAGACAAACCACAAAAGGATGTAAAGCAGGAAATGTTGATAAACTGTCTGGCCATCCTGTATATTTTTAACATTGTTTTTGTAGAACTGTGCTAAAGTCTAATTTTGGTCATCTTGGTAAGTGTATATTAATGTTATGACAGGGTCAGTCTTAGACTGGAACACTCACAAATGAGCAATGTGAAAGAATTTTATATTTGATAAATGCATTATTTTTTTGTAAAAGAGCACATGGCATCTGCCTTTTTTTAATGAATGAATTCACATTGTTACTGAAGAAAACACTGAAAAAAATGTGGATGCCACCCTTTTTCTAACCTTTCTTTTTAAAAATGCTAGTTTCCTGGCTCACCCACTGGCTTTAACCATTTTCCATGCCGCCCACAGTATTTTTACTTTGGACGGGCAGCACAGCCAGGCTCAGAAACGTAAATCTACGTTGCCTGGCACATGCGTGCAGCAGGCTGCACCTGTGACCACTGCATCCACCAGACACAGTGGATTTTTGATACCGGTGTATAACATGATCATAATGTTAACAAAACTGTTATGAATAAATTTCATTCATAACAGCTGTGCTTACTCTAGTGCTACTGTGATTTGACCTACAGCTATCACTTGTTACCTGGGCCAATCGGAGCACCCTGTACCATGTGATAGCTGTGGACCAAGATGTTAATTTTTACATTTTGCATATGGTCACCAGCCAGTATTCCTGATCATACCAGTCATATGATGAGGCTTTACTGCACTGGTTACAGTATGTGAAAAGCATGTGATAAAGATTAAAAGATTAATTTTCCAAAAAATTGTGACCAAAAAACTACAACTTCAAAAAACTCACTTACTAAATATCTGACACTCTACTTTCAAAAGGGGTTGATTTAGAGGCATTTGTACTTTCACACAAACCAATTCAAACCAAACCAATTTATATACTTATTTTTTTTTTTTACAAAGATCTGTAGTAGAATACATTTTGGCCTAAATGTATGAAGACATTGAATTCTATTGGATAGATTTTATAACAAAGTAGAAAATGATATCCTCTGTTTTTTGTTTTAAAAAAAAACCTAGTGATGATCAAATACCAGCAAGAAAGCCCTATTTGTGTGAAAATACCTTTTAATTTGGGTACAATGTTGCATGGCTGAGCAATTTGTCAGTTAAAGTAGAGCAGTGCTGAATAGCAAAAAGATCTGCTCATGAAAGGGGTAAAACCTTCCAGAGGTCAAGTTGGTAATATGTTGTCACTACTCCAAAACAATTAAGCAGGTAAAGATTTAATGACTCTCACCCTGCTTTAATAACCTGCATAATTGTTCCAAGTCAGTGATTTTGTGTTTAAAACCTGCATAACAGCCAGGCAACCAGCATTTTTCAGAACACCATTGGCAGGCCACCATATTTATCTAAAGACCAGTATGTACTTCTGACCTTCTGAAAATGACAGTTTCTTGGTGGTCTTTGTTAACTCTCCAGTTTTACGTAGATTTGAAACATATATACTTTTGGTGTGTGTGTGTGTGTTTTTTTAATTTATTATAAAGGTTCTACATAAGAGCTGATCATTGTAGGCACCCCTGTCAGTAGTAAATGGTTTTGTCTCAACCCTGTAACGGCTACATCTGCAGGACAGCTTGATCTGTTGAAAAATAGACTTACTGGCTGGAGAGAGCTTAAAAAAATAAATAAAGCAAACAAATGGCAGCCAACACATCTAACATTGGTAAAGTGCAATATAATATTTGCTTTGAAGTTTAATATGTGCTGATAAAAAGGTGAAGGTTGCCTGATGGTTATGCTGATCCAGTGGCTTCAGTAATTTGACTCCGGAAGCATTGAAATCATTTAGGAAGCATTGATATCATTTGGTCAGTGAAACAACTGGACAGCTAACAAGTTTCCTTTAAAGTAAACCTTGCAAGGTATATAAACAAACCTAATGGACAATCAATGCACCTGTGGATTTTTAGCTACTCATTTTCCATTTCCCCTGATGGACTGAGACTATCAGTCCATCATGACTGCAAATCATCATTCGCAGAAGAGGGCGGGCTAAGCTCCCAGTACATTTTGTGTGGTCTCCCCCCCCCCCCCAATATCATATAGAAACTTGATTGCAGATTACCATTTCCTTTTGACAAATCTGGTCAATGTAATTTGAAGTATTATGAATCTGTGTCACAAAACCCACATTTCTATCCTGTGTTTCTCTTACGTCCTCTGACAGTCACCTCCCACTCATACAGTCTTCACTTATGGGTATTGGTCTTATGCCTAAGATTTTATTATAAACATTCACAAAACACTTTGCATAGACGCACCTATAGGGGGCTGTCCCTCTGGTCCAATACCCCCCCCCCTGCTAGCAGCATTCCCAAATCAGTTTGTCTTTTGCCTAGTCAGGAGTAGGCAGGCTTCCCTTAGCTGGGGCTACAGTCTCAGCCTTTTCTTCTGTTTTCCTAATTTTTATTTCTGCTAAGTGTTTTTCTTTACACTGATAGCTTTTTATTTGATCCTGCGCTTAGTTAGTCAGACTTCGGAAGACTACAGCGTTTGTGGAGCTGGGAATTGGACTGGTTGTACTAGAGCCTTACGAAATCCCAGCCCGCCATTGAGCGTTTAGCAGGCTATGTGTAAGCCCTGGCCTCGCAAACGACCTGTCCCTGTCCTCAGGGACAAAGCACGCAAAGTGGCTACATCGCTAGGATGTCTCAACTGCGGTACGCCGCGTGTTGCTAGCGTCCTGCTTGGCTGACGGCACCCACACCCGGGAGGCCTCCTGTCGCAGAGTGGCACCCACGCTTTCGCTGGATCGGTGAGTAACATGCTACCCCCTCTGTCTATGGCATTGTATGTCAGGGGGTTTGTGTGGGCCTCTGCAATGGGGATGGCAGTCTGTTATGGAGTCTGTGATGTCCCCCTCATGTCTGTCTGTGTGGTCCCCGTGTGTCCCTCCCGGTCCCTGCGTGGGCGCTATTGCGGTCATGCCGTGCTGTGGGGGGTTTGCGGGGTTCCCTGAGTCCCTTGGTAGTGCTTGTGCTACGTTTGGGGGTACAGACATGGTTGTTGGGGCCGCTGTGGTTTAAAAATCGCGGGGCTGCCATTTTGAGTGTGGGCAGGCTGTTCGGCTTCATGTGAGGGCATCGGCAGAAAATTTTCTCTGTAGTGTTCTGGCACCCTTTCGGGCGCCATCTTTAGTGTGGGCAATGTATTTGAACATGTGCTCGGTGGCCATTTTCCCGGAGCCATCCCCATAGCATTACATTGGCAACCATTTTTTCCTTTTCTCAAGTCCTATTTTGGCCTCTAGCGGCGTGACAATTTCGGCGTGACAATTCCTATCTCCAGGCAGTCGGATCGAGCTACTAGCGTGGTATTGTACAGCTACACTTCTGGGGGGCTTTTTCTTCTATTTTCATGGGATAATACCTTTGCTGGCTGTTACATTCCTCTATATTTGGTAACTCAGGCTAGTCCTCATTGCGGTGGGATCCACCGCTATCTGATTTAAAGGGCCAGCGCCATGAAATTTTGATGGAGTCCCAGGACAGCAAATTCCCCCCCAGCTCTGGTGGAGGGTTCAGGAACGCCTGAATCCTCTGCGATGGGCTCCCTTACTTCTGCACTTGCTACTTTAGCGTCTAAAGTGGATCTGTTGATGTCTGAGCGGGCTGCTAAGAAAAGGCCCAGGCTTTCTTGTTCTTCTGATTCAGAGCTAGATATGGTTGCCATGGATAAGTGTACCCCCTGAGGGGTCTCAGTCCTCTGTCAGAAGGGGAGGAGGAAGACGTCCCCCCAACCCCCCCCCCCCCCCCGGGACGACCAGAGAACACGCTGCTAGGTCTGTGCTTATTAGTTCTGTTAAGGATACGCTACATTTAGAGGATGAGCCCCACCCGCCGGATAAGTGGTCTTCCTTTGGGACCCGCAGGACCCAGAAAGCAGCTCAGGTGTTTCCCTGTCCTGCTGAGTTACACGAAACGGTGAACGAACAATGGCACAATTTGAAGCTCAATTTTGTGGTACCAAAGCGGTTTCAGTACCGTTATCCCTTTGCGTCTCCAACGGATTTGTGCTAAGGTGGATCACACAGTGTCCAGGTTGAACAAGGCCACTCTGATGCCCGCGGAGGATTCTCCGGTGTTTAGTGACCTGACTGATAGACGGGTGGAATCTCTTACTCGCCACTCCTATATGGTGGCGGGTTCTTTGATGAAACCTGTGTTCGCCTCCTGTAATGGTCTCTCAGGCCGTGGTGGAGTGGACCAAGGTGCTCAGACGCACCCTTGTGGCTTATTCTGCCCCTCCTGCTACTTTGGAGATGGTGGACCAGATTATTCAGGCTGTTTTTATACCTGTGTGACGCAGCCTTGGATGAGGCCCCTTTAGTCTCACGACTATCTGCTGTCGCAGTGATAATCCGTTGTATGGTGTGGCTGAAGAGCTGGTCGGCTGACCAAACTTCCAGGAAGACAGTGTCTGACATCCCTTATGCAGGGAATCGCCTTTTTGGGGATTCCTGGACGAGTTGGTTAAGGGGGTCACTGGGGGCAAAAGCACTCTACTGCCCCAAGCGCCCAAGGGTACTTTTTTTTTTTTTTTTTTTTTTTTCCGTGGTAAGCGGGGCCCTTCCTTTAAACCTAATCAGGGGTCCTTTCGTGCCTTCAAGGCACAAGACGAGGGCAAATCCTTCAAGGCCTCTGGTGGCCAGAAGAAGCCTTGGGCGGGCAAGTCTAAAGCTGCCCACGCTGGCACGGCGGCCCAGTCCGCCTCAACCTGAAGGGGCGCCCTCACCCGGTTCAGGGGTGGGGGGACGTCTGCGCTGTCTTCCCGGGCCTTGGCTGTCCCGGATTCAGGACAGGTGAGTTCAGGAACTCATTCGGCCGGGGTACAAGATCGAATTCCGCTCGCGCCCAGCAGACAGATTCTTTCCCTCAAATCTTCATTTGACCCCAGATCGTTTTCAAGATCTTCAACGGGCGGTTCAAGATCTCTTCGCCCAGGGGGTGATCGTCTCGGTGTCACATCGGGACAGATTTCGGGGGTTTTACTCAAATCTGTTTACGGTGCCCCGAAAGGAGGGCAAGGTGCGTCCGATTCTGGACTTGAAATTTCTGAACCGCTTTGTGCGGGTTCAAAAATTCCGTCTGGAATCCCTTCGTTCGGTGGTGGCCTCCCTGAGACAGGGAGATTTCCTGGCTTCCATCGACCTCAAGGATGCGTATCTACACATCCCCATATTCAACGGTCATCAGAGGTTCCTCCGATTCGCAATCGTGGAGGAGCACTATCTGTTTGTGGCGTTGCCTTTCGGTCTCGCTTCAGCTCCAATTGTGTTTACCAAAGTGCTGGCTCCTGGCCCTGTTGCGGGCGCAGGGGATTGCAATCCTGGGATATCTGGACGATCTCCTGTTAAGATCGAGTTCCAGCCCAACTCTTTTGCGCGACCTGTCAACCACGGTTCAGACACTCCAGGAGTTCGGGTGGACCATCAACTTTCAGAAGTCTACATTGTCCCCTTCTGTTCGTCTCCCTTACTTGGGGATGGTTCTGGACTCCGCCCAGGCAAAAGTTTTCCTGCCGGAGGACTAACTCCGGACTCTGCAGAACAAGGTCTGGTCCCTCAGGGACAACGACGACTCGTCGCTCAGGACCTGCATGCGGTGCCTGCGATTGATGGTGTCAGCCTTCGAGGCGATACCATTTGCTCAGTTCCACACACTATTTCTTCAAGCGGAGATCCTGGCCAGGTGGACAGGCATCCTCATTCCTTGGAAAGGAGGATATCTTTGAGCCACCGAGTCAGAAGATCTTCTGTGGTGGCTCCAGTCTCCGGCTCTGACGGAGGGGAAATCCTTCCGGCCATTGTTGTGGACGGTGATCACCACGGACACCAGCCTGTTGGGCTGGGGTGGCGTTCTGGGCAATCTGTCTGCCCAGGGCACTTGGTCGGAGGTGGAATCCTCCCTACCGATGTCTTGAAACTGCAAGCGATCAGACTATGTTTGCTCAGTTGGTCGGATCCTCTTCGGGGCCACCCTGTGCGTGTACAGACGGACAACGCAACTGCGGTGGCTTACATCAATCACCAAGGGGGCACCAGGAGTGCCCAGGAAGTGACCAGAATTCTGTCTTGGGCCGAAGACGCAGGTTCCGGCCATTTCGGCAGTTCACATTCCAGGTGTGGAGAATTGGCAGGCCGATTATCTGAGCCGCCAGATCCTGGACCAGGGGGAATGGTCCCTACACCTGGAGGTGTTTCAGATGCTGTGTGGGTGTTGGGGATCCCCGGACGTGGATCTGTTCGCGTCTTGCCTAAACAACAAGGTGGGAAGGTTAGTGGCAAGAACACGCGATCCTCTGGCAGACGCCTCGGATGCGCTGGTGGTGCCTTGGAATCGGTATCGCCTGATTTATGCCTCCAAACCCATACCCCCCCCCATTTTGGTTGTTGTCCAGGTTGCTTCGAAGGTTGGTCTCGGAACCGAAGTTGGTGATCCTGGTTGCCCCGGACTGGCTGCGCCGGTCTTGGTACGCGGACATCATGCAACTGGTCGTCGAGCCTCCCTGGCGGCTCCCGTTACAAGACAATCTGCTGTCTCGGGCAGATCTTCCATCCATTTACAGTTGCTGGCTTTAACGGCGTGGCTGTTGAAAGCCAGGTTCTGAGAGATCGGGGTCTCATCGGCGGTCATTCCTACCCTACTCAAGGCTAGGAAGGCCTCGTCCGGTAAGATCTATTACCGTACCTGGAAGGCTTATTTTGCCTGGTGTGAATCGCAGGGTTTCCATCCTCGCTCCTTTTCGGTGGCGAGGGTGTTAGCCTTCCTGCAATCTGGTGTGGACCAGCGTCTTGCGCTGACCACTATTAAGGGTCAGTTGTCTGCGCTGGCAATCCTTTTCCAGCGCCCTTTGGCGTCAAATTCCTTGATCCGCACCTTTATTCAAGGGGTGCGTCATCTGGCTCCCCCTAGGAGAGCACCTTTATCTCCTTGGGACCTGAATTTGGTCCTGTCCGTTTTGAAACGTCTTCCCATTTGAGATCAGGGTGATTCCTCTGCCTGCACTGTCACAAAGTCGCTTTTCTGGTGGCGATCACATCTGCTGGCAGAGTGTCGGAGTTGGCGGCCCTGTCTTGCCTCTCCCCTTACCTGGTTGTTCATAGGTATAAGGTGGACCTCCCCAATCTTTCCTTCCAAACGTGGTATCCGATTTTCATCTTAACGAGGACATCGTCTTGCCTTCACTGTGTGTGCGAATCCTAAGGAGTTTGCTTTGCATTCCTTGGATGTGGTCCGGGCGATCAGGGTGTACCGGTCTACTGAATCCTTGAGAAAGTCTGATTCTCCTTTTGTACTTCCTGAGGGACCTCGGAAGGGTATGGCTGCGTCTGCGGCAACCATTTCTAAATGGATCAGACAGATGATAGTACAGGCCTAATTACAGGCATATTCAATTAGGCTACGGGTGCCGGCCTTCCCTGTCAAGGCGCACTTTTCCAGTGCGGTGAGTGCGTCCTGGGCCTTCAGCCATCAGGCGTGTGCAAAGCGGCGACTTGGTCGTCCGTACATACCTTTTCCAAATTTTACAAACTTGATGTTTTGGCATTGGCAGATGCCTCATTTGGCCGCAAAGTTCTGTGTGCGGCAGTGCCTTGAGGGTGACATGGCGTTTGGCCTGTCCCCGCCTGTTGGGGTTGTTCCCCCTTTGTAAATTTTCTTTCCTGGGTTTGTTCGCTCCTGTTGAGCCTTTGTTACCCAGCGTTTTTACCTTTCTGGTTCAGATAAGGTTCTTTTCTCTGACTTGGGTGCTCCTTTGCCTTTGTGACGGTTGCGCTTCCCACCCCTTTGTCTACACTGCTTTGGGACATCCCATAAGTTAAGACTGTATGAGTGGGCAGCGACTGTCAGAGGACGTAAGAGAAAATAGAATTTTTGTGAAAATTATTTTCTCTGAGTCCTGACAGTCACCGCGCCCCCCCACCCCTCTTTTTTGGGGTCCTTGGACTATCTACTGCTTGCTACCAAACTGATTTGGGAATGCTGCTAGCAGGGGGGTATTGGACCCGAGGGACAGCCCCCTATAGGTTTGTCTATGCAAAGTGCTTTGTGAATGTTTATAACAATCTTATGCCTAGCTTGCTCCTGTGGATAAGACCAATACCCATAAGTGAAGACTGTATGAGTGGGCAGCGACTGTCAGAGGACTCTGGGAAAATAATTTTACGGTAAGTTCTTACAAAAATTCTATTTTCCTCCTTTACAGCTGCACAGCTCATGTGATTATAGTCACAGGTGGGCAAATATACCATGGTAAACGACAGCCCACTAACCACCTTAACACAATGGGGGCAGGATATTACATGCAGATTAATGGAGGCTTCACCTTCCTCTTATTCTAAGGCAGACTGAGGGGGGAGTGACACAGTCTGGGACTTACAAAAATCTGCCCACACCATGTTACTTCCACAAAATAATTAAAGGTTTGATTTCAAATATATTTGTATGACAACTTTTTTAAAACTGTTCATTTATTTATTTTTAATCGATATTCCAAAGAGGGTGTGTGGGTTTTTTTTTTAAACATATTGTCACCAGTGAGTGTCCCTGATCACATCCACACTAATTATATGATAAGGCTGTACTGCGCTGGCGACAGTAGTGAAAAAAAAAATGTATTTATAATTTAATAAATAATATAATTTTTTTTTATTTTTTTTTTAATTCTGTTTCCTAAAAATTATAACTTCAAAAAACTTGCTATGCCTTTTACTATATACCACTGTCAAAAGGGGTCATTTGTGGGTTACCTGGCCAGGCGTTTTTGGCCCGCGAGAAATGAGATGGGGTGTCAGTACATCAGGATTGATCAATTTACAGATTATACAATATATATCTCTGGCTGTCTATCTCTTATCCTACACCCTAAATAATAAACACTGATTTGGGTTATTTTGACCATGGAAATGTAGCAGAATACATTTTGACCAAAATTTATGAGAGCCCATTCACACTAGCACGACTTGTGTAGCCCCAGGTCGCTTGACATAACAAAAGCAATGTTAATCAATCATTGCCGTCTTAATTGGCACTACTGAAGTTGCTCCGACTTCAGAAAAGGGTCCTGTACTACTTTGAGGCGACCTGTGATCCGACTGTCCCATATACTTCAATGGGAGTCGCCTCCTTATCTTAATTGACACGACTTGTTATCAGACTTTCCAGGAAGAAGAAAGAGATTAGCCAGGCATTCCCCACAGACAAAGTCGCCTGTCTCTTCAAAGTAGTGCACAAGTCTCTTCCAAGTCTCTTCAAGTCACGGGGCGACTTTCTGGTCGTGGTAGTGTGAACCGGCTCTGAGGGGAATATTTTGCAAAATTTATATTACAAAAATGTGTGTGGTGTGGGCGGGAATGGGGTAAAGGTGCCTGGTATTGAAGCTGTTAAAACAAGTACTATCATCCACATACAGAAATAGAAGGAACAATGTAAAATAAAAGTGTGTTTTATCAGTTAACATTCACATACAGAGACGGTGCAGAATTTGGCTAAATTAATATTTTTATTGAATGAAATCTATTACAGATAATCCCATCAGTGAAGAAGCTTGCAGTGCAGAGTGGCTGCCTGTATTCATCTGCTGAAATTTTAAGGATGGAAAGGATCATACTGGATAAACTGCAATGGGATTTGTACACAGCCACACCAGTTGACTTCCTGAACATTGTAAGGATAGCAGAATGATTGGTGCATAATGTAAACAAGAGACGTGTATGTATGCACAAGCATGTTACAGAGCATCTGGACTGGGGAAGCTATTGTCACTGACCTGTATGAACAAAAACTATTGCCTTTTTTAATTTAAGGAAAAACTATTCTTTCACTTTAAAACTCTAAACAATGTTGCAAAAATATTTTACTCTTAATTTTTTTTTTTTTCTCGTTTTAACAACACTGTACATAGAAAGCTGTCATGTTTTGGATACATTGTACACCTGTCATCAAGAAAACCTCCCTTTTTTAACAAAGTTGAAGATTATCAGTCTGGCACTTATCACATGAGCGTAAAAGGGCAAAGAGTGCCTTGTTTTCCTTCTCTGCTGGAAACACATTCTAGCAGAAAAAATAGATTTATTATTATTACTATAATGTTAAGGCAAAAACTGTATAATACAGGGACATAACTAAACCTTTTCACACAACAACAAATTTACACACATTGTCTGCTGTCAGTTATTATTTTTCAACAGCAGAACAGAATACAGACTACTTATCCAACCTCTAGAGGAAGATTACCCTGATGCATCTAATCATAAAGCTTTTGCTTAAGTGATCCCAAACCCTGTATGTTTGTATATGCACTACAATTTCCTTAGGGGTGGTAGTTTCAGGCCCCTTTCACACTTGTGCGACTTGTCCTGTGACTTGGGACTGCAAAGTCGCATGAGAAGTCGTACTCCATGATTTCCAATGAGTACCGTTCATATCTGTGATTTTAAGTTGCAACGACTTCAAAAGTAGTTGCTGCACTACTTTGGTCTGACTTTGTGTTTTGAGGTCCATAGACCTCAATATTGCACAGGCATTGCTTCAAGTCCAGTAAAAATCACGTGACTTTTAGGTTGCACAAGTGTGAAAGGGGCCTAAAGGCGATCTCCAGACAAGACCGTGATTTTTTATTTTTTTTGTATTGTATGCATGGTATGGGGTTCATACCTGCATCTGTTTTCATAATTTAGGACTCCTCTTGGGGGGGGGGGGGGGAGAAATTTGGGGATCATGGCAGGGACAGAATTTGCCCTTGAAAAGACACCAATTCCCAGCAAATAATGCAGTTAAGTTTGCCATTTGCTCAGACTCAAAGTACTATGACTATATTACAGCATCCACCTAATTGTTTCTTTTTAACGTACCGAGCAGGTAGTTCTACATCGCATAAATAAAAAAATAAATAAATGTGCACGTATCCTGCTATATGGTATGCTTACTGGTGACCTTGCCTGTAGTTCTTTATATAGCTAATACTGTCATATTTTTAGCTCTCATTGGCCACAGTAATGCAGCCTTTTCTTGCTCATTGTTTGGCAACTATATTGTTGACGCTGCAGTAAAGGTGTGTTTTTTTTTTATGGGTGTTTGTTTTTTTTTTTTTTTGTATATGGGAAGCCTGCAGAATAGTTCATTTTGCTAAGTGGGCCTGCAGTTACTATACTGCTGCCAGTATTGTTTTGAACAAATTGGTTCTAACGTGGTGCAGGTCTTGGCACACTCACAAAACAAATATTAACATTTTAGGAAATGGGGGACGGGGGGACTGACTGTGAACTGTGGTTGCTTACTTGAAATAGAAGCGAAGATTACTTTAGTAGCCAAGGAATAAAACACACAAATAGTTTGGTTGTGTTCTTGGGGGAACACATCATTGTTACATTCAGTTATAAGCTCAATAGTCTGACGTAGAATTACAGCATGTACTGACACACAAATGGCCACAACTCAGCCTTTCTGATGTCAACTGCATTTCTTGTTTGTCACATTTGATCAACAAAAGTGAAAGATGGAGACAATCGACCTTGATATGAGACTTATTTTTTTTTTTTTTGCTTTTTGTTTTTTTTTTCTTTACTGCAGTTCCATGCCATGGTGATGTTCAGCTGGCCTCACCTCTTTGGCAGCTTCTCTCAAATGAATCCTTCTCGCCATGTGGCACTTTTAACCAGGCAGCTGCAGCACTGTATGGCGTGCCACCAGTTACTGCAGTTCAGGGGTTCCACGCTGGCCTTGGCAATTATCACCTTGGAGTTGGAGAGGATGACTGCTGACTGGTTCCCTGTTATGACTGACCTGATGAAGAAAACAAAAGTAATTGTAACACATTTAATATGGTTTTCTCTTTCTTGATTTGTACTTTCTTTATATTCCCTGATGATGATTTCCTAGCCAAAGAAAGTATAGGGTAATCGTGCTAAAATGTGTCGCAACTAAATATCAGTGTGGAAAAAAAAAAGCCTGCAGCAGGTCTAAATGTAACCAAAAATGCAATATGATTTGTGCATCCCTGTGTGGGTTTTTTTTTAAATCTACTGTGCAGGATAGAGTTATGGTGGCCATACACGATACGAAAAAGCGGGCGAAATTCGGTCATTTGCACAGTTCGTTCGTTTTTTTCGGCCAGTTAATGGGCACAAATTGGTAATCGGTTGTGATGTTTTTGAGCCAAAAAAACGAAAGGACAAGTTTGAAAGTTTTCTGCCGAATTAACGCTAAATTGAAAGGCTAATGTGTTTTCATCCAAACAGTTTGCATTAGGTATATGTGAAAAAACTGATTAATTTATGTCCATTGAACGATTTATCGGCCATTAAATGATGGCACGATCATCTGCTCTCACGGCCGAGTGTTCGTTTTTCGAAAATGAGTTTGAACGATTTTTTTCGTATAGTGTATAACCAGCATAAGATGGTTTTTAGTTTCAGGTTTAACTAACCTGAATTTCTGGATCAGATGAAAAAAAAACTGAGGCAAATTCAGGGGAAATTTTATGAATGGTCGTCTGTTTTTGGGTTTGTGGCTGGGGAAGGCATGTTTACAGGTGAGATGAAATGGTATGTAAGGTATAAAAGGAGAAGACTGAGGCAATGGGGGAGGGGGGGAGCAAGACGGGATTGAAATGATCAGGTAGGTAGTGTTCCACCCATAGGTACCAAATCTGTCGCATTTGACTGACAGTGAGACTTCCAACCTTTTTACCTGTAGTCCTTGCTGCTGTAAAAATATGGGTTACATTTTAGAGAATTTTAATAAACCGTATGCGTTTGAATTGGCACTTTTTTTTTTTTTTTAAAGTTTCAACCAAAGGTATTTGTTTCTGTGCATCTATTATGAGTGGGAATGACCAGGGGACCAGTGATTCTTTATTATTGAATATTGTGTTTGTTCATTTTAATTGGTGCTTACTACACCTATTCAATCTTTTGCCCAATATAGCCTAGAGCAGGGATATGCAAACTGTGGCCCTCCAGCTGTTGCAAAACAAAGTCCCATCATACCTCTGCCTCTGGGTGTCAGGCTTGTGGCTGTCAGTCTTGCTATGCCTTATGGGAGTGGTAGTTCTGCAACATCTAGAGGGTATTTTGGGATGCCTTGTGTCAATACTATTAAATTTACCAAATAAACTCGCACCTCAAACCTTTTAAACTTGTTTAGATGGCTTCCACAGCAATTATGTTTGCAGCTGTGGCTATCCAACTGTAGGTCTTCAATGATTGTTCTGTTTTTACACAGTGTAGGTTGCAAATGCAAGCTTGGTAGGAGCTGCAAACGTGTGATCATGCTTGGGGCATGAAGGTCTAATTTTGCATTTTGCCCAAACACAGTAAGGTTGCAGGGGGTTTTGAATGTCCATTAGGTATAAACAAAATGCAGTTGTGAGTGCCAAAATGCACTGCTCAAAAAAAATTTAAAGGAACACTTTGAAAACGCATCAGATCTCAGTGGGGAAAAATATCGTGCTAGATAAGCTTTACTGATATGAATTGGGTAATGTGTTAGGGAGGAAAGGATGCCTAAACAGATAGAGGTGCAATGTCGGCTGAACCTAAACCTAATCTCCCAGAGGTGTTGTATTGGATTTAGGTCAGGCGACCGTGGGGGCTAGTCAATGGTATCCATTCCTTCATCCTCCAGGAACTGGCTGCATACTTTCACCACATGAGGCTAGGCATTTTCGTGCACCAGGAGGAACCCAGAACCCACAGCATCAGCTTGGGGCCAGACAATGGGTCCAAGAATTTAATCCCGATATCTAATGGCAGTCAGTGTCGTCATTGGTTAGCCTGTAGAGGTCTGTGCGTCCCTCCATGGATATGCCTCCCCAGACCATCACTGACCAACCACCAAACCGGTTATGCTGAACGATGTTACAAGCAGCATAATGTTCTCCACAGCTTCTCCCGATCCTTTCACGTCTGTCACATGTGCTCAGGGTGAACTTGCTCTCATCTGTGAAAAGCACAGGGCACCAGTGGCAGACTTGCCAATTCTGGTGTTCAATGGCAAATGCCAGTCAAGCTCCACAGTCCCGGGCTGTGAGCACAGGGCCCACTAGAGGTCGTCAGGCCACCATCATGAAGTCTGTTTCTGATTGTTTGGTCAGAGATATTCACACTGGTGGCCTGCTGAAGATCATTTTGTAGGGCTCTGGCAGTGCTCATCCTGTTCTTCCTTGCACAAAGGAGCAGATACCGGTCCTGCTAATGGGTTAAGGACCTTCTATGGCCCTGTCCAGCTCTCCTACAGTAACTACCAGTCTCCTGGAACCTCCTCCATGCTCTTGACTGTGCTGGGAGACGCCGCAAACCTTCTGGCAATGGCACGTATTGATTTGCCATCCTGGAGGAGTTGGGCTGCCTGTGCAACCTCCTATAAGGTCCGGGTATCGCCTCATGCTACCTGTAGTGACACTGACTCTATCCAAATGCAAAACTAGTGAGCAACAGTCAGAAAAGATGAATAGGGAAACTAATGTTGGTGGCCTCCACCTGTAAAACCATTCCTGTTTTTTGGAGGTTGTCTCATTGTTGCCCATCTAGTGCACCTGTTTTTAAATTAACACCAAAGCAGCTGAAACTGATTACCAACCCCCTCTGCTACTTAACTGAGCAGATCAATATCCCAGGAGTTTAATTGACTTGATGCTAGACTCTGATTTAAAAAGTGTTCCTTTAATTTTTTTGAGCAGTGTATTTCACTAGATTGGAATCTGATATTTTATCCTTCAGACATTTAGTCTACCATCTCTCACTAAACTAGGAATTAAGCTCTACCTGTAACACCATATAAAAGCAGATGGCTTCAAAAATTACAGGAGAGAGTAACAGGTTACCCATAAAAGACAATGGGGGGTGTAGAATGAGATCAATTTTCCTGGTGTAGGGCAAGATTAATTTGCCTTGTTTAGTCTGGGCCCATATGTTAGTGGAGGATGATAGGACTAGCTATGGGGGCCTTTATCGTTTAGCAGCTATGTTAAGTTGTTAACAGCTGTTTGGGTGGGCTTATCTGTGCTCCTAAAGGTGGGATTTCAGAATTTGTATGTAATATCACTTGGGCCACTTGTGCTTGTGCTGTTTTGTAATACTCAGCCCCCGTGACTCTTGAAATTAAGAGCCGGTTCACATTTGTGCGGCTGCGGCGTTCGCATGTAATGTCGGAGCGCACTGCTCCTTCATTACATGCGATCGGCTGTGCGGTGCGAGTTTAGCCATACACTTTGTATGGCTAAATTCGCACCGCACCCGCAGCAAACATGCACAGGACCCTTTTTGGCAGCCGCATCAGGATCGGATCGCACAGCGGTTCACACTTGTGCGATCCGATCCTGTGCGAACTGCAAGATCGCACTGCGATATGCGATCAAACTGGGGGTGTCAAGATTACATTGACACCCCCAGCGTATCGCATATGGCAGTGTGAACTGCCAGGGGTGCGTTTGCGATGCGGGAACAGGCTGCGGATTCGTAGCCTTCCCGCATCGCATAAGTGTGAACCGGGGCTAAACCGTGTCTCGTGAGACTCTTGACCTAGTGCTGCCCCACACAGATTTCAGAAGTTGTCCCTGTAAGTTCCTAAGCGTGTTTGTTTGTTTGTTTTTTGTTTTTTTTTTTTACTGTTGGGGGTCAAACCGAGTGATCCTGTGTTAGTGCCGGGTCACACTTGTGCGATGCGGGAAGGCTGCGAATTCGCAGCCTGTTCCCGCATCGCAAACGCACATCTGGCAGCTCACACTGCCATATGCGATATGCTGGGGGTGTCAATGAAATGTTAACGACACCCCCAGGTTGATCGCATATCGCAGTGCGATCTGACAGTTCGCACAGGATCGGATCGCACAAGTGTGAACCACTGTACGATCTGATCCTGATGCGGCTGAAAAAATGCCTCATGTGCGACTTTTGTGCGGGTGCAGTGCGAATTTAGCCATACAAAGTGTATGGCTGAATTCGCACTGCACATCCGATCGCATGTAATGAAGGAGCAGTGCGCTCCGATTATTACATGCGATCGCCGCACACGCAGAAGTGTGAACCGGCACTTAGCGGTTAAAGCGGAGTTCCACCCTCAGAATAATTTTTTTTAACAAAAATAGCCCATTAATATTAATACATCTCGCTTGACAAAACCGCTATTTGTATATTTATGAGTTGAACGGTGTATTTGTTTAGTGAAAATCTTACTTTTAAAGCTGCTGCCTGTGCGTTGTCATCTTTACTAAGGGCATCTGAAGCCGCAGTGTAAGACTTAGTGACCTTCCTGCTTGCTGTTCATTCTGGCTACCCAGAATGCAGCAGGCAATCCCGCACATGGGCAGTACTATGCTTTAGGCATAGTACAGGTTGCTATAGAGACGTCGGCTGAGGAGGAAGTTGCCGCCTCCTATATCCCTTCCCCGCCTCCCGGAAGACACAAGTGCAGGAGACAGTCAGACATAGAGACACACACTGCCAGCTATTATGGTTAAGAAAGCTCTTGTCTGGCTGATGGGGAACTTTAATGTAACGGATGGATGGCAGCACTATTATTAAGGGCAGCATGGTTATTGTGGCAGCAACACTGTGATGGCACCCTTTGATTTGGGGCAGGATTTTGGAAGTATGGCTGGATCGATGTAACACAGTGATGGGGGCAGGACAGTGATGGGGTCTGCAATGTGCATTGATGGATGAATGTCACACTGTTATGGGGTCAGCACTGTTGATGGATGGATGTCACACTGTAATGGGGTCAGCACTGTGCATGGATGCATATCACACTGTTATGGGGTCAGCACTGCTGATGGATGTCACACTGTTATGGGGTCAGCACTGTGGATTGATGGATGTTACACTGTTATGGGGTCAGCTCTGTGCATGGATGGATATCACAATGTTATGGGGTCAGCACTGTGGATGGATGGATGCCGCACTGTTATGGGGTCAGCACTGTTGATGGATGGATGTCGCACTCTTATGGGGTCAGCACTGTGCATGTATGATGGGGTGAGCACTGTGCATGGATGGATGTCACACTGTAATGGGGTCAGCACTGTGCATGGATGGATGTCACACTGTAATGGGGTCAGCACTCTGCATGTATGATGGGGTGAGCACTGTGGATGGATGGATGTCACACTGTTATGGGGTCAGCACTGTGATGAGGTCAGCACTGTGCATGGATGTCACACTGTTATGGGGTCAGCAATGTAGATGGATGGATGTCACACTGTTATGGGGTTAGCACTGTGATGGATTCAGCACTATGCATCACATATGCCATTACAATTACATTGCTGCAAAAATCACAGTGCCATTACATTGCTGCAAAAATCACAGTGCCATTACATTGCTGCAAAAATCACAGTGCCATTACATTGCTGCAAAAATCACAGTGCCATTACATTGCTGCAAAAATCACAGTGCCATCACAGTGCTGCAAAAATCACAGTGCCATCACAGTGCTGCAAAAATCACAGTGCCATCACAGTGCTGCAAAAATCACAGTGCCACCCAAATCACAGTGCCATTACAGTGCTGCCCAAATCACAGTGCCATTACAGTGCTGCCCAAATCACAGTGCCATTACAGTGCTGCCCAAATCACAGTGCCATTACAGTGCTGCCCAAATCAGTGCTGCCATTACAGTGCGGCCCAAATCAGTGCTGCCAACATCACAGTGCTGCAAAAATCAGTGCCATTACATTTTGGCCCCCATCACAGTGCCACCAACCACAGTGCCCAAATTAGTTTCCAGCATAGTGCCCAAAATTAGTGTTTATCACAGTGCCAAAATTATAGTGTACACCAATGTGCCCAACAGTGCACTCACCGACTGACAAAAAAACAACAACATTACAGTTCCCCTGGCGTGGGGGTCCAGATACAACTCTATAGATATACCAAGCTTGCACCGATCTGGAAGCACTACTTTATTTGTCTTTTGAAGAGAGTTCATTGAAAAATCCCTGAGGATAAAATAAGAAATTAGTTAATCTAAGGGTAATTGCTTCAGAAGGGAAAAGAGGCCCATCACCTTAGGATACTAGCAAAAAACGAAGGACAGAGCAGGGTGGGGGTTACAGGGAAGGTGCTCAGGGGTCATGTCCTCAAAAGCTCTGAAAATGTCCAATCACCTGAAGGTATAAGCCTAACCCAGGGTTTATGAATACTCAGTCTGTGTCCTGTACTGTATAATTGGCTAGTATATTTTTAAAATTGGCAGAACAGTGGCTTGTGCCAACTTATTTTCAAAGACTTAGCGGGCTTTATGCCTGGGTGGCAGGTAAGTGATTAGAATAGGGTAAAACTTCACCTAGTTCAAACAACCAAGCAACTAAGGAACCCAGGTCTACTATATAGAACGCATTTTACTTTTTCCTGAAATTAATTGTTCTTTATCCTTGATTGGTGGGGCTTTATGCAAAGACTTCATTAATGAATTGGAGCAGGCAGGATACACTCTCCTTAAACGTATAATATAGCAGTTTATGTTCCCACAAATTCACTATCACTATGGGAACACAACAAGGCTGCTCCATTTGCCATATATATTATGTGCTCCCCATCGAGCCTTTACCTATGCTAATTAGAGAGAACAGGGATTTAAGAAATAAAGGTTGAAATACACCATCATAAATGAGATCCAAGTTGCAGAATGTTTTCACATTACTAAAACACTACCATCTCTCTTCCAAACCTTTTCTTTCCATACCACAAAAATGTGGCAACATCTCTGGGCTTTTGGGTTAAGGAGTCTCAATTGAAATATTTTATTCCTGCTGAAACCCAAAACCTGGCTACAAGATGACTTCTATCCCTCAAATCTCAAAAAAGAAATAATATGTATATGTGTGTGTATATATGTATATGTATGTGTGTGTATGTATGTGTGTGTATATATGTATATGTATGTGTGTGTGTATATATATATATATATATATATATATATATATATATATATATATATATATATATATATATATATATATATATATATATATATATATATATATATATATAAATAATGTGTGTGTGTGTGTGTGTGTAATATGTATGTGTTTTTTTTATTTTAGAGATTTCGCTTACATTTCTGGATGTTTGGTAGAAGCATGCATACACGAGATATAGATAGATAGATAGATGGATGGATAGATATATATTCTAATATAATTAGTGTGTGTGTTATTCTGGAATTACAAGGGAGCTGTGTTGCCATTTTAGACTAAAGTGGTGATGTTAGTTTGCTGCTCTTTTTCATAATGGGATAAAATAATAAACCATGTCTCCTTTGCAGGTTGCCGGTGCTGATTTCATTCATTGTAAAGAACTAGTTGACCAGTGCCTTGAAGCTCCATCCAATCCTGTCTACATATTAATCTCAGCTAGTAAAGGTGCAAACTCTGACAAAGAGCGAATTTCTTGCTGCATTCCTTCAAGCTATTGTCCACCCATCACCCGGATAGGCGTGGAAAAATCTCCATCCAACACCTCTGGTAATGAGTTTGCTCATGAAAGTATAATGGAAACAGATGACTTTTATGATGGCTTTCAGCATCTTTATAATGAAGACCGCATTCCACACACTGAGGAAATGACCAAAGTCCTTGTAGATGCCAAGTCACATTTAGAGGAAGAAGGCAGTGGGCAGTGCCCGCTGTTACAGCCACCACAATCTGTCTAGTATGCGTTCGCTGTAAGATCACTGCCAAAAGCTACTAGAAGTTGTCAGTGATTCCAGAGCAATACATTTTGTAGTCTTGCCAAATAAATGCATTTGTTTAATTCATCTAATACAAACCAAATTTAAGGTGCAGGAAAGACTTAAAGAAACCCATCATGTAGGCCATTGCTCACCACTTCTTAAACTTTCAGACTGTCATGTCAATGCTTTGGCATCAGCACTTTGTAAGACATTGACACAGGGCAGGAATGAAGCTTTGGAGTTCTGGCGGTCACTTGCTACATTCTTGTTTTGGATCTGACTTGGAAATATTACATGCAGATCACACTGAGGCTAGCAATGGCATCCTGCACGTTTCTTTTGTAACAGGTGTCGTTTTAACGGTTCTAGAATGTTACAAATGTTCACTCTGTATTGTAGATTAGGGCTTCTTTGTGTTTTTTTAAAATCAACGAATGCTGTATTGGTGACTTTTTTTTTTTTTTCTTCTTTTTATTAATATATCTATCTCTAAACACCATGACTTTTGTGAAGGAACAGGTCTTGCCTTTGACAACCAGATTCTTGCTTTTCATTTGGCCAGGGCAGTATTGGAGAATGAAAACGGGGTGTGGGAGAAGGAATGTCTGGCAGAATTGTGGAACCCGTGCTCTCGTTACAATTTTAGGCTGAATACACAAAGCTTTACAACTAGGCAAAGTGAAAATGACAGTCACATGGATATAAAACAAACTCCATTAATCTCACTTGGAAAAGTATCCTTTTTTTTTTTTTTTTTTTCCCTCATGTGCTAGCTTTGTGAATTTGATCCTTTTGACGGGCCCAATGTGTGCCAATTGGAACTTTTGGGGTTGATTTACTAAAACTAGAGCTTCCAGGTGTGTGTGTGTGTGTGTGTGTGTGTGTTTTTTTTTTAACAAACCGAAGTTTAAAGGCTGATTGGCTACCATACAGATCTGTACCAGGTTTTTCACTCTTCATTTTTAGTAAATCAACCCCTCTGTGTGTCTCTTGTGTACATAAAGGGTTTGTTTACCTTCACCAACGACTACTATAGAGGGAAGTGGTGTCTGTAGATAAAAGCAAACTGTAGCTTTGACTTAAGTTGAATAATGCCCTTGCTATAGGTGTAGGCCATTTCTGTACCTCACGAAGCCTGACTGGAACACTTCTAGGATGTTCTTAAGAGAGAGGCCCAGCTCTTAATGCTCACCTTCACAATCACAGGAGTGAGCTCACTCCTGTGATTGGGGTAAGCAGGAATTCCTAGACTTCTTATAATGTCCTAGCAACATCCGGAGAGTATTCCAGTCAGGTTTCAGGAGGTATGTAAATGGTCCCATACCTATAGCAAGGGCATTATTCAACTTTAGTCACTTGCACAGTTTGTCTTTATCTACAGACGTCCCTTATTTGCATAGGCAGTTTTTTTGGTAGAGGTGAACTAACCCCTTAAGATTTAAGAGCACAATTGGGTGTAACATACACATAGTGTGAGGGTGTCGCGTGTACTGCAGTTGCTGATAGACGAGTGACAGTGAGCACTTGCAAGCCATGCTAACAGAGATCCATTGTATATCAATTTTTTACTTTTTTTTTTTATAGAATAAAGAAACAAGCCTTTCTGCTTCTATCCTAAAAAAGAAGGTGCTTGTTGGGAAGAAAACTCTGTGATTTGTCAACATTCAGGACCAATCTACTCATGCATGGCCAGTCCTACTTTTTTGTGCTTCCTGGGACAATAAAATCACATGCATTTTAATACACCCAAATACAACAGGCTGAGCCTTCTTTTATTTATCTGCATTAGTTATGTGACAGACCAAAAGTAACTTCCAGGACTCAATGGTCATTGTCGGCTGAGGTCTTCCCATTGTTACCACTTGTGCTTTCTGTGCAGCCTGGCTCTAATGCTAACATACAATACTCAGGGGTTTCATAGGTTTTTGCATTTTCCAGTTTTCTAATAAGAACAGGAAAGATCTACATAAAACATTTCATAAAAAAAAAAAATTTGTGCGCATGTCCTTTTATCACCTCCGACTGCTAGTTGTGTGTGTGTGTGTGTGTGTGTGTGTGTGTGTGTGTGTGTGTGTGTGTGTGTGTGTGTGTGTGTGTGTGTGTGTGTGTGTGTGTGTGTGTGTGTGTGTGTGTGTGTGTGTGTGTGTGTGTGTGTGTGTGTGTGTGTGTGTGTGTGTGTGTGTGTGTGTGTGTGTGTGTGTGTGTGTGTGTGTGTGTGTGTGTGTGTGTGTGTGTGTGTGTGTGTGTGTGTGTGTGTGTGTGTGTGTGTGTGTGTGTGTGTGTGTTTTGATTATAACTGAAAACAAATGTCAGCACTTTGTGTTAGGATTCGCACTGTATAGTTCAGTTTGCTTTTGAGTCAAAAGCATTTTGGCGTTGTGCAGTTATGATTATGTTTATAACTTTTAATTAAGCAGGCAGTCTAATGCTTGTAATAATTCCATACTTGGATTTTTTTTATATTGTTTTTATTCTTTATAATGGATTTTTTATATATGTATTTCTGTTTTGCTTCTATTTTAATTTGAACGTGCCATAAAATGGGCTTGCACATTTTTATTATTTTTATTGGGGCAGCTAATAATTTTACACTTTGTTTTATAGAAGTTATTGAAGTATAATATACAGTAACATGTTGCAGGAATGCTCTTCCCTTTTTTTTTGTGTTCCCTAAAGAAGATTGTGAAATATTACTGCAAATTGTGAAAAGTGAATTCTGTGACTTAATTCAAACCTATTTATCAAATTATTCGTTAAGCAGGGACAGTCTGCAAAAAGCTGTGAATGCAGTTAAATTCATTTTAAAAGTTTTCTAAGTGGTCGGAGCAATAAAAGCTGGAAGTTAAGCTCATGTGTTTCCTATTCGGGGAATTGGTAAGACAGCGCAAAGTGATATGACCATAGCAAATCAGTCTACTGTACTCTGGCGGAGTAAAGACTGCTCTTTGCACTGGTTATTGGTCTCGTATGGGTTTTTTTATTTTATTTATTTTTAAAAGTATTCTCATGTGCCTAAATTTATATAACAACTTTTGTTTAGAACTGTGAACTTTTTTTTTTTTTTTTTTTTTGCCCTTACTTTTTGTAGAAAAAAAAATACTGATGTCTATTCTAAATGGTTGCATACATTGTTTTTGTTTCATTGAATAAAACTTTTGTGTTTTGAAAAATGTATACTGCTCCATTTTACTTTATTTCTATTTTACAATTGTAACACTTGACTGTATTCTTACTCTGGTGACAGAGTTGCTTTAAAAACAGTCCTTTTGTTGAAGTGGGCATCAGACTTGGGCTACATAAACACGGGTGTATTAAAATATGCCAGTTTACATTTTATCTTTCTACCAGGAGTTGAAAAATTAAAGAAAAATCCAAAATGCTTGATCTGGTGCCTATTTACTTACTTTGCTAAGTGTACGCACGTTCATGTGCATAATTTCATTTGAATTGCTAAAATATATTTTGCTATAGCTACTAGGCTGAAATTGCATGCATTTGTACGCACATGTGTAAATTGTGCAGGAACACTTCTGTAAATGCAGGTTCAGGGCTCTTTTTTTTTTTTTTTCTTTCCCCTAATCGCTGCTTTTAAATATAAATGCTACAATGTACATGGACACATTGGCTAATACTGAGCTGTGTTTAGAGGCATAAAAAGATCACACTACACAAGACACTAGTCTAAACTATCCTTTCATAGCCTTTAAGGAGGGGTGGGCTCCCTTCAGTCACCTGTCCTCCATCTATCTCATCAGAATGCATGTGCTCTCATTGGGGAGACTCTTTAAAGGTAGAGTTAGGGTCTGCAGATATCAGGGTGCCTTGCCGTGGCCTGCAGCTTACGCATGTATTTGCAAATGTGTGCAACCCCTGCTTTTAACGCATACTGTTAGACAGGTTAATTCGGTTGGTCGCTGGCTGGTTGGTAAGTAGTGACTAGAAATCCCCTTGCTTTTTTGATCCATGTATGTGGCAAATAGTCTAATGCAGTAAGGAATTCACCAAATCATTTGTACCCACAGAGGAACCATATTGCCTTTCAGAGCAACACAACATACAATGTCAGCTGCAGATGAATCTTTGGAGGTGAAAGTCACTACTCTGAGCAGCTTACCAATTGCACAAGGAATTCCTGAGTCTTGAGATTTGGTGTGCATCGGGAAGGGGTCGGCTCTGCAGCTAACCCTTTCTCCTTGAGATAAAACTGTCTCTATGGAAAATGGATGCACCAGCTGTGATTAACATCCCTGTAGCCCAGAAAGCATTTCAATGATAGTTTTGTGGGAGACTGGGCAACAGTGTGCCTAATGAAATGCTCTCAAATTAAAATTCTGAGGCAGATGATAGGAAAGGGGTAGGGTGAAGTTATTTAAAAGCAGCACACTTTCTCGTTTGTTCATTGACAGACACAGCTCCTGATCTTCATGAGCATTGGGTTATGCTGCCCCCTACAGGTGTAGGACACTAGGCAGAATATGGCTACACCTATATGGGCAGTTCCGGGGGGTATACTCCCTCTCTGCTATAGTTACTCTTCTTTTTTTTTTTTTTTTTTTTTTTTTTCTGCCTAGTCGGGAGTAAGGACTTAGTTCCTTGCTGGGATCTTTGGTCCTGGCAATTTTTTTTTTTTCCTAATGAGGTCTGCAATCAACTGCCAGACTGGGTGATGGGCTGGATAATCTAGATCCAGGGGTCACCCCAGTCTAGCCAGCGCACGCGAGCAGGTATGAGCTCCTCGCTAGGTTGGCTGTGACATAGCCCCACTGGACAAGGGCTGGCTGACAGCCCCTCATTTCGATGGAGAGGAGGGTCTGTCTGGAGCGGTGCCTGCCTGGTTCCTGGTATGGTGAGTAGCTGTCCTTCTCCCCCTGAAGGGTTTTGGGGTGGATGTGGGCCCCTCCTTGGGACAGTCAGTTCCCCTCCTTGCTGTAAGGCACCCTCTTTATCTGGCCCCCTATCCTACTCCCCTCCACCTATGCTGGGGCTGTGTGAGTGGTCTGGCCAACCTCCTGGGGCACTATGCTAATGATTGGGGGGGGGGTGCACTGCCAACGACTGGACGATCGGCTGTGCAGGGGGTTTCTTACCTGGTGGGGGCTCCTGCCTGGGCCTGTCCTTGAAGCCTAGGGATCTCTCCTGGGAGCCTTGTGGTGCTGCCATTTTGCTGTAGTCTGTGTTTCTCTGCATGAGGGCCATTTCTGCAGTGGTTTGCTATTTTATAAATAAGCTCTCCTCGCTTTCCTCTGTCTCCTCTTTCTCTTCAGATCCTGAATCTGATTTGGCCGCCATGGTCCTGGGTCTGCGGCCATGCACCCGGAATCCTCAGATGGTGAGGATGATTCCTCCACATCTGCAACCGCACACGGAAAGGCGCTGGTAGAAGCACAATGTATCGGTGCTTGAGACATTGCCTCCATTGCAGCTGCGTCCTCCATTTGCAAAGGTTCCCTTTTGGCTCTCACAAGCCATCTAGAGCAGCAAAGGGGTTTCCTTTCCCCACCTATTTTGACAGAACTGTCGCTAAAGAGTGGGGACGACCAAAGCATCCCCTTGGGGTCCCTATGAGGAGTCCCTTATTAACAAGTTGACTGTTCTGCCGGTGGTGGACCCTCCGGTTTCCAGATTGAACAAGGCAACCATGATTCCGGTTGAAGAGTACTAGGCCTTTAAGGGTCCAGCTGACAGGAAGGCGGAGGTTGTGGCCCGCAATATGTACACTGGCTGTTTGCACAGAGGCCGGTATTCACCATTGCCCTGGTGTTGCAAACACTGATCAAGTGGGCTAAGCTGTGCCTTTGAGGGAGAACGGCTCCCCCCTGCCTTTGCTGAGCTGACGGACCAGCTGGTCCAGGGGCTGAAGTTTGGATGCGGCTCCCTTAATGACTTGACTCGGCAGTGGTCCTTCGGTGTATGTTTTGGCTTCAATGCTGGTCTGCGGACCGGACTTTCAAAAAGGCCCTGACTGATCTCCCCTTTCAAGGGGATCGCCTGTTTGGTGCTACCCTGGATGACCTCATTAAAGTACTCACGGGGGAAAGAGTACTTTTCTTCGGCAGACTACTAAGGGCAAGGAACCTCATACACGTAGGCCTTCCTTCTCAGCGAATAAAAAAAAAAAAAAAAAAAAAAAATTTTTTCTTTGTCCCTTCAGGTCGACTGACAAGGGCTTGAGCCTTTCAGGACCTCTTCTGGAGGATCCAAACTAACCTAATCTGGCAAGCCGAGAGCAGACTTCTCTAGACAAGGCTCATCCAGCATAAAGGTGCACCCTCACCGTATTGGGTGGAGGGACATCTTCGCTGTTTTCCGGACCCGTGGACTTCCCTGGTAAGACAAGTGGGGCCACAAAGTAATTTGGTCCAGCTACAAGATCGAGTTTCACTTTTGTTCCCCGGCAAGGTTTTTTTTTTGTTTTTTTTTTGTTTTTTTTTTTTTTTCCCTTCCAACTTACGCCTGTCCCCGGACTGCTTACAGGGTCTGTTTGGGGCGGTGCAAGACCTGTTACTTCAAGGGATGATTGTCCCGGTTCCAACTTCAGAAGGTTTTCAGGGTTTTTACTCAAATCGGTTTACAGTTCCCAGGAAGGAAGGCATGGTACGTCCAATTCTGGACCTCATGGTGCTAAACTGCTTTGTGCGGGTGCAGAAGTTCAGAATGGAGTCCATTCACACGTAGTGGCATTACTGCATCAGGGGGATTTTCTTGCCTCTATCGACATCAAGGGTGCTTATAAAATCAATAGAAAAATTGTGTTTCTCTGTCGCTCATTGACAGACGCAGGACTGATATCTTGATAGCTGTAGGGTTATACTGCCCCCTACAGGAGTAGGACACTAGGCAGGAAAAAAATTCTGGCCACACCCATGGGCAGTCCCAGGGGGGGTTATATCATCTCTCCCTGCATAGGATGTCAGGTTTTTTTCTGCCTAGTCAGGAGTAAGGACCTAAGTTCCTTACTGGGATATCTGGTCCTGGCAAGCTTTTAGATAAATTTTTTTTAGTTTGCTTTTTTCTCCAGTTGTTCCTGTGAGATCTTCCGGCAATTATGCCGGATCTGGGCGACGGGCTGGATGTTGAGATCCAGTGGTCACCCCAGCTGGCCTACGAGCGCGTGCTGGGTCGGCCGCGACATAGTTCCACTGGACGGGGACTGGCCCACCGGTTAAACATCCCGCCGAGTCGCATACGACCGGTCGACGGCCGAGTCGCAGCGTCTCCTTTGGCCAACACCCCCCCCCCCCCACTGGGCGGCGAGGGGTTTTGTCTGGAGTGGCGCCCGCTCTGTTCCGGTATGGTGAGTAAATGTTCCCCCCTGCTCCTCATGGCTGACTCTGGGGTGGACCTGGGCCCCTCCCTGGGACGGTCGGACCCACACTAATCTGGGTTCCCCTGTGCACCCTCCCCCTGTGGCCTCCCTCAGGGGGAGGGTGCAAAATGTCACCAATTTGGATACCCTGCAGGCCAAGGTAAAAGCCACCAAGAATGTCACCTTCTGGGATAATGTAGACAAGGGAATCTCCCAAATGGAGGTTTCTGGAGAACCAAAAGCACTAAATTTTAATCCCATGGCGGCAAAAGATACCGTACAGGTGGAGTCACCCCCTGAATGAAGGTATGACCTAAAGAGTGCGTGGCTAGGGGTCGCTAAAAGAAGATTGTCAAGGCAGACACCTGGCCCTTGATGGTACTCAAGGCCAACTTCTGATCAACGCGCCATTGAAGAAAGGTTAAGATCCGAGCCACAGAAAAGGATCGAGGGTGAGTGCCAACTGACTCACCAAGAAATGTACGCTTTCCACGTCCAATGGTATATCTTGCTGAAAGACGACTTCCCTCGCCTTCACCAAAGTAGGGATCACTGATCCAGACAAACTTCTATCCCTCAGTACCTGGCTTTCAATAACGAAGACATTAAAACCAGCGACTGTAAAGCAGGATTGTAGCTTAGCCCTTGGGACAACTGGTCTTTACGGAGAGGAAGCCCCCAAAAGATGTTTATGGCCACCAGGATGATTGGAAGATCCTTTTGACTCCTTGCAGAAACTGCGGAAGAAGCCTGAGTTGAAGATGATATTGGCCTTACCGTGGCCCTTAGACACCTGTGGTGTCTGTCAAAGGACCCCATGACCTCGTCACAAACTTTGGTATCCTCCTGTGGAGCAAAACCTGCTAGGAGCTGCATGTAGGACTGTGCAAACAGAAATGTCTTGAAGGTGGATACCACCAGACTCAGAAACTGTATGCAAATCAGAAAAGAGAACTGTCTGTGTGACAGGAGATGGTGAATCTGGGCCTGTGGTTTCTGAAATTTGTCCAGAGGATGGACCACCCTGGTCAGAATTCAAATCAGATCTAAGTAAATCAATTTCCTGGACAGGAATAGGGGGGACCTTAGGTAGTTCGGACATCACCTGAATCTTTGCAAGAATTAAATCCACAAAAGGAGACTCGGGACCAAAAAAACCTGAAAAGAACAAACCTTGCTCCCCCTTTCTGGTTACCCCCAAAAGAAACATTTCGCCGATCTCCTTGACACAGAGCCGAAAACCAGTGAAGATGCACCCCCCCCACCCCAATAATGGGTAAGGGCAGACCTTCATGCTGAAAGGGTCTTGCCTGCTGATCCCGAGACGCTAGCTCTAGGTTCACCAGACCAAGGTTGCTTGGAACCTCCCGGGGAAGATTTATTTCCCTTATTCTCCGTCCCAGAAGCTGAGAAAGAGGGCCCCTGTCTGCGACGAGGCTCCTTCCCTTTCCTTGACTGTAGCAGGAAGGTACTCTCCCACCGTGATACCCTTAATGATGTCATCCAGGGTAGCCCCATACAGGCGATCACCTTGAAAGGGCAAATCAATGAGCGCTTTCTTAGATTGGTCTGCGGACCAATTCTTAAGCCACAGCAGCGCCTAATCACCTCTGAAACCAAAAGTTTGGACAGTACAGGAACTGTATCCAAAAGCTGCATCACAAAAAAAAAAACTGCAGCCCATGGACCAACTGGTCTGCTAAATCAACATAAGCAGCGGGGACCTTCTTACTCCCCAGGCTCTGGCGTAAAAGCTTTTACCCATTCAGTTAGGGGCTGAGGCCAAGACTGGCCCTGAAGGTAGGACACACATTAGGGGAGACTCCACTGTCTCTGCACTAGGACTCACCCTGCTCTATACCCACACTGCAAACAGTAGGGCATGCACTTAGGGGTCTCCTACACTGGGACTCCTCTAGATTACCAGGGCAGGACACACTATCCCATGAACCTTACAGAGTGGAGAGCTGCATTCTCTGCCCCACCAGACTCCAGGTCAGGGGGGGAAATGGAGTGGGGGAAGCCCAGCTCACTGAGGGATTTAAGGATGGGAGAAGGGAACCGTCCCTGGAAGTTACCCCCATCCACCCCAAAAAAAAAAAAAAAAAAAAAAACGTCAAAAAGGGAAGGGGGGGGGCTGTACTTACCCTTCCATGGTGTGGGTAATGCCCCAGACAGAATCCTCACCACCGAAGTAGGGGAGCTGTCGGCCATGGGACTGCCCAGACTTAAGGCCCGTACACACGTACCGATCGTCGGCATACAAACGTCGGTGGACGAAGGATCTGCCGATTGTACGCGTGTTAGTATGGTGCCTCCGACAGATGTCTGCGCACAATCCGCGGACAAAAGTCTTTCGTGCAAACATGAAAATATTTGTATGCCGACACCAGAACGGACGATTGTTCGCCTGTCAGTACACAATTCGGCCGACAGACCACAGATTTGCAAGACTGGGCATGCTCAGAAAATAGAAAACACAGGGAAAGTTAACCATTACATGACATCACTTCTGCAGTCGGCGGACAAAATTCTTGTGCTGTCCTTGTGCTGTCTTTGCACTTTTCAGCAGACACCGACATCCCGGGGAGAAAAGAGGAACATTTGTAAGCCGACCATCGGTACGTGTGTACGGGGCTTTAGACCCAAGCCCGGTTGTATGCGGCCCTGCAAGAGGTTTAACTCATGGGCCAGCCTCTGTCCATGATGTTGCGGCCGACCTAGCGCATAGCTGCGGTCTGCACGGGCTCACTGGCTGGGCTGGGGGAACCACTGGATCTAGATTATCCAGCTCGGCAGTCGATTGTAGATCTCCCGAGAGGAAAAAAAAAAACAAAAAAGATGTCCGGAAGGAGAAACAATTGCTAGAACCAGAGTTCTAGGGAGCCTAGGTCCTTACTCCTGACTAGACAAATTAGAACTGATTACCTAGAGCAGAGAGGGGGGGGTTTATATACCAAGTGGTGGGCGTAGTCAGGTGTTTTTGTTCTGCCTAGTCCCACTATATCCCAGTAGTTATGATTTATGGAGCGCTGTGAACAAAAGAACATTGTTTTTTTCTTTTTTTCAATTTTCAAAACGTCGACAAAAAAATGAGATCTGCAAAATACTCATCATGCCCCTCAGCAAATAACTTGGGGGATCTACTTTCCTTCCGAAAAGGGGTCATTGGGGGGGGGGGGTGGGGTTGTGGTGTCTTGGCATTTTATGGCCTCCAAAACAGATAGTGAGGAGTGAAATCAACATTTTACACCCTTAGGCTGGCCATACATGTTCAACTTTTGTTGTACAATTTTCTGGTAGATCTACCACAAACCACACATAATGTGAGGTCAAAGCTAAACAACACATTCACTTGTATCTAATTAGGCAGGCCTTTGTACTACATACTTGAAGGTAAATTTCAAGAAAATTGGACAGAAAATTGGAACATGTATGGCCAGCCTCAGAAAGTCTGAATGAAGTGATTGGTTTTCGGGGTACTGTACACGGCTAGACTGCCAAAAAGTCTCACACGTGATATCTCCGTACTCAGGAGAAACAGCAGAATGTATTTAGGGGGATTCATTTCACATAGTTGGGTCCATAAATATTGGGACATCGACACAATTCTATTTTTTTTGGCTCCATACACCACCACAATGGATTTGAAATTAAACAAGATGTGCTTTAACTGCAGACTTTCAGCTTTAACCACTTAAGCCCCAGAGGATTTGGCTGCTCAAAGACCAGGGCCGATTTTGCGATTCGGCACTGCGTGACTTTAACAGACAATTGCGCGGTCGTGAGACACTGTACCCAAGTGAAATTGACACCCTTTTGTCCCCCACAAACAGAGCTTTCTTTTGGTAGTATTTGGTCACCTGTGCGATTTTTACTGCAAATGGTTAATTTGAGGGTATTTACATCCAAATATGTAGGGATTACAACAGTTTGTATATGTGCCTCCCACTTTGTAAGGGACCAAAAGCAATGGGACAATTGGCTGCTCAGCTGTTCCATGGCCAGGTGTGTGTTATTCCCTCATTATCCCATTTACAAGGAGCAGATAAAGGGTCCAGAGTTAATTTCAAGTGTGCTATTTGCATTTGGAATCTGTTGCTGTCAACTCAATATGAGATCCGAAGAGCTGTCACCATCAGTGAAGCAAGCCATCATTAGGCTGAAAAAACAAAACAAACCCATCAGAGAGATAGCAAAAACATTAGGTGTGGCCAAATCAACTGTTTGGAACATCCTTTAAAAGAAAGAACGCACCAGTGAGCTCAGCAACACCAAAAGATCCGGAAGACCACAAAAAACAACTGTGGTGGCTGACCGAAGAATTCTTTCCCTGGTGAAGAAAACACCCTTTGCAACAGTTGGCCAGGACAAGAACACTCTCCAGAGTGAATACAGAGGGTTCACCACAAGATGTAAACCATTGGTAAGCCTCAAAAACAGGAAGGCCAGATTAGAGTTTGCCAAACAACATCTAAAAAAGCCTTCACAGTTCTGGAACAACATCCTATGGACAGATCAGACCAAGATGAACTTGTACCAGAGTGATGGGAAGAGAAGAGTATGGAGAAGGAAACGAACTACTCATGATCCAAAGCATACCACCACATCAGGGAAGCATGGTGGCGGTAGTGTCATGGTGTGGGCATGTATGGCTGCCAATGGAACTGGTTCCCTTGTATTTATTGATGATGTGACTGCTGACAAAAGCAGCAGGATGAATTCTGAAGTGTTTCGGGCAATATTATCTGCTCATATTCAGCCAAATGCTTCAGAACTCATTGGAATGCGCTTCACAGTGCAGATGGACAATGACCCGAAGCATACTGCGAAAGCAACCAAAGAGTTTTTTTTAGGGAAAGAAGTGGAATGTTATACAATGGCCAAGTCAATCACCTGACCTGAATCCGATTGAGCATGCATTTCACTTGCTGAAGACAAAACTGAAGGGAAAATGCACCAAGAACAAGCAGGAACTGAAGACAGTTGGAGTAGAGGCCTGGCAGAGCCTCGCCAGGGATGAAACCCAGCGTCTGGTGATGTCTATGCGTTCCAGACTTCAGGCTCTAATCGACTGTAAAGGATTTGCAACCAAGTATTAAAAAGTCAAAGTTTGATTTATGATTGTTAATCTGTCCCATTACTTTTGGTCCCTTAAAAAGTGTGAGGCACATATACAAACTGTTGTAATTCCTACACCGTTCACCTGATTTGGATGTAAATACCCTTAAATTAAAGCTGAAATCTGCAGTTAAAGTCCATCTTTTGTTTGTTTCATTTCAAATCCATTGTGGTGGTGTATAGAGCCAAAAATATTAGAATTGTGTCGATGTCCCAATATTTATGGACCTGACTGTATACCAATGGCATGTGTGAGCAATATATAATTTAAGTGACCAAAAAAATATATTTGTAAATTTTCCCAAAACTTGTGGCAAAATATTTCATGGACTCAACATCCCTCTCAGCAAATAGCTTAGGGTGTCTACTTTCTGAAAAGGGGTCATTTGGAGGGGGGGGGGGGGGTTGTGCTATCTTGGCAAGGATTTGTCTGCAGAACCGGAGTGGCCAGTCTTTGGTTTACCTGACCATTCCTTCTTGGAATCCCCCGAAGACCTGAACGGCTTTTCCTTTTTCTTGCGACCCAGAGGTACGAAAAAGCCACCATGAGCAGTGAAGGACGTGGCGCCTTGCCCTTAGAGGATTGAGGGAGAAGAGTACTCTTCCCACCCGTAAGACCTTTGATCAGTTCATCCAGAGAGGATCCAAACAACCTCTCTCCCGTAAAGGGAAGATCAGTCAAGGCCTTCTTGGAAGCCTGGTCCACCGACCAGCTTTTTAATCACACAATGCATCTAATGGCAATCCCCACTGCAGACACCCTGGCCATTAACTAGAGGGGCCGCATCCAAGTACGCATCACACATGAACACAAGGGCTTGCGCCATCAAACTCAGGAGTTCAATCAGCGCCAGGGGGAGCTGTATAGATTCTAAGTTCCCATCAAGTAACTTGACCCATTCAGTGACCGTCTGACACCAGAATGTTCACAAAGTTGGTTTTAATATGGAACCCGCCAACACGTGTAGATGGTGGGACAGAGACTCCACCTATCTTTCAATCTGAAACTGGGTGATCCACCTTTGGTGGCACGGTCCTTCGAGCGGAAACTGCCTCCGCAAAGGGAGAACGGCATTTAAAGAGCTTGGGCACCACTAGCATGTGCTTGATGCGCCACCATTGTTCATTAACAATATTGTCAAAAAGCTCTGGACAAGGAAACACCTTGCCTGACTTCTGGGCTTTGCAGGAGCCAAAAGACACCTGCGTACCTGACACTGTAGCTTTATCTGCCATTTTTAAAGTTTATCGTACGGAAAATTTGAGTGTTTCCACCAATGCACATTCTCGTGCAAAGGCTGAAGAGGACAGATCCTCTTCACCATCAGAATGCGAGGACACCGATCCATCCGGATGGGGAGTGTCTGTGGCGGCCATATCTGCCTCAGAATCGGAGGACCCCACCGATGGAGGTGAAGGCAGCGGACGTTTGCAGCTATCAATACTCGAACACAAAATCTACCTTTGACAACAGGCTTTCCAGGACTGCTGTAAAAGCAGCCAGACTGCAACCCAGAGGGTCCCGCAGCCACACAGAGGGGGTCTGTAGGGAAAACATTGTCCTGGGACTCCATTTTTCACTGATTTAAAAAAATGCAGTGTCACTTTAAAAAAGATAGCAAAATTGCGATCCCACCTGCCGCACTAGCGGCATCACAAATCCCAATCCAGTACAATCTGATAGAGTGAGTAAGGAAAACCTACAGGGGACCCCAAAAACATTACTCAACCGCTCAGGAGGCTTGCTGGAATGTTCTGTGAAACGGAAAGTAAAAATGATCTGACAAAGGAAGTAGAAATAGAAAAAAAATGCCTGGGTCATTGCTAGATCAAATGTGCCATGCCTGCTGCCTGTCCAGCGATCTGGACTACAAGAAAATGGCCGACCCATGCATTTCTATGGGGAACAGAAAATGGCTGCCCACACATTAATAGAAATTAATGATCACGCATCCACAGCAAAATGGCAGCCCCCACTGCGCCCCATGTCTGGGGGTCCCAGACAAGTGGCATCGGAAGGTCCTTAACAAAAGACCCCACCAGATCATACCCCCCCCCCCCCCCCCAGGAATGCCGTAGCAGTTGTAATATTACCGCCCCCCCCAAGGTAGGATCCTACTAGGGGAAGGGTGGGAAATAACTGGGGGGGACTGGTATGTCCGAGAGACCAGGGGAACCGAGGGATCTCCCAATGGTCTGACCATTCCCAGGAGGGGGCCCACATCCACCCCGAAACCGCCAGAGGATTGGGGGGACAGCATTACCACCATACCACGGTACCAGGTGGGCGCCACTCCGAAAAGACCACCTCCCAACCAGGGTGGGGGTGCGCTGCGACTCAGGGACTTCCAGATCGTCACGACCCAGCGAGACGGTCCACTCGCAGGCTTGTCCCCATTCATGGGGGCTCTGTTGCGGCGAGGCCTAGTGCTGGACTATATAACATGCTCACGCTCGCTGGCCAGGTTGGAAGACCTTAAGGATCTAGATTATCCAGTCCAAAACCCAGTCGGCTGTTTGTTGTTCTCCAGGAACTCTAAACTAGTAAATAAAAAAATACATAAAACAAAAATTTCCCTTTTTAATAGCCAAGACCGAAGTCCCAGCAGAGAACTAAGTCCTACTCACTCCTAAACTAGGCAGAAACAAACTAAGGGCTGTAGCAGAGTGTGTGGGGTTATGCCTACAGGGACAGCCCCATAGGCGGGATAAAGCTTTTTCCTGCCTAGTGTCCTATTCCTGAAGGGAGGAGCATAACCCAATGGTCTAAGAAGATATGGAGCTGCGTCTGTCAATGAATGCTAGAGAAATAAAGATATATGATGAAGTGGAGTAAATAAATTGAAAAAGGGTGTATAGGTGCGCTTGATAAGGGTACAGAAAATAATCTCACTATGTGAGTCTAATAAACTCCTCAGTGAAAAAAAAAAAAAAAAAAATATATATATATAAAAATGCGTATGTATCAAAAAGGACAAATACATAAAAATTGTGCAACAAAGTGCAATGTGCGGGTAAAACACTTTCTATACAAATAAGAAAATGAATGAGTGATGAAAAAAAGTCCCAATATAGTCCATAAACAGGTAAAAATGGTGATTCTTTGTGTTGTAAAGTGCAGCTATAGAAGGTGCAGGTTACACAGACTCAAATCCTTCACAGCACCATGTGGTGTGGATGAGGAAGAGGTACCCTTACCAGCTAAAACTCAGCATGCATCATGAAGAGGACACAGACCAGTTGGGCACAGCAAATGACTTGCCACTGCCAGATCGTTCACCTCGTGTAAAGGTGTGTTTAGACTCTTACCAGCAGGGTTCGTACGGTCATGAAAATCCTGGAAAAGTCATGGGATTTTGACATGACACTTTCCAGGCCTGGAAAATGGGCAAAATTACTAAGTTTTGGAAAAGTCATGGAAAAGTGTTGTGACACTATTTATTTTTGTCTCTGGGCCCCCTGTATTCTGTGGGAGCGGGGGACAGTAAGTGGACTATTTTCTCTGTTTCGGGTTTGGCGGATTAATCAGCCGCAGTGCACTGCACAGCTGAAGCCTGATCACTGGTCTCTTCAATATGAATAGACCGTGACAGGCTAGGAACTCTGCGGCAGATTGATCTGCTGAAACTGAAACAGAGAAATTGTGCATTTACTGTCCCGCTCTGAGGGACGTAGCTGCGGGGCCGCGATCACTGCGGGGTGTCAGGCTGGTGTCCATCGGGCAGGGCGGGCGGGGGTGGCCGCGATCACTGCGGGGTGTCAGGCCGGTGTCCATCGGGCAGGGCGGGGGGGGGGGGGCCGCGATCACTGTGGGGTGTCAGGCCGGTGTCCATGCCGCATCTCTGTGTGAAGAAGGCAGCGGCAGAAGGAAGGTCAGTGAGGAGTCTCGTGTGCTGGATAGGAGGGGGATGGGATGGTACAGCTGCATAGAGAAGGAATTGAACTTTCATATTCCTCATGTCGCTGAGTGTTGTTACTTCTCCTCTCAGAAGCTGCACTAGGAATATGGAAAGTTCAATTCATCTATATGCAGCTGCCCCATCCCCCTCCTATACAACTTCCTTTGCTGTGCCCCCCTCAGTGCTTTTTTAGCCCCCCCCAGTGCTTTTTTAGCCCCCCCCAGTGCTTTTTTAGCCCCCCCCAGTGCTCTTTACCTCCCCCCTGCTCTTAGCCCCCTCCGTGCTCTTAGTCTGGCTCCCCCTCAGTGAATTTCTGTCCCCCCCCCAGACAGTGCTCTCCAGTTCCTCCCTCCCCCTGTGCTCTCAATCATCCCCGTTTTCCCTGCCTGCCCCCCCCCCATTGCTCTCCACTCCCCTGGGCCTTCCAACCCCCCTGCAATGCTTTCCAAACCCCCCCTTAATTCTGTCTATTTCCCCCCCCCCCATGCCCTTCAGCTCCTCCAGTGCTCTCTGCTTCCCCTGTGCTCTCCGGCCCCCCCTCGTGCTCTTCTATCTTCTATCATGTCCGCAGTCTCTGGCTATCCCCTGTACCATGTCCGCAGTCTCTGACTATCCCCTGTACCATGTCCGCAGTCTCTGACCATCTCTTCTACCATGTCCGCAGTCTCTGACCATGTCCGCAGTCTCCGACTATCCCCTGTACCATGTCCGCAGTCTCTGACCATCTCTTCTACCATGTCCGCAGTCTCTGACCATGTCCGCAGTCTCTGACCATCCCCTGTACCATGTCTGCAGTCTCTGACCATTTCTTCTACCATGTCCGCAGTCTCTGACCATCTCTTCTACCATGTCCGCAGTCTCTGACCATCCCCTGTATCATGTCCGCAGTCTCTGACCATCTCTTCTACCATGTCCACAGCCTTTGACCACCTCCTGTACCATGTCCACAGCTTCTGACCACCTCCTGTACCATGTCCACAGCCTCTGACCACCTCCTGTACCATGTCCACAGCCTCTGACCACCTCCTGTACCATGTCCGCAGCCTCTGACCACCTCCTGTACCATGTCCGCAGCCTCTGACCACCTCCTGTACCATGTCCGCAGCCTTTGAAAATCTCCTGTACCATGTCCGCAGAGAGGAGACTACAGGATAAAACCAGAGCATTGTGCACCTAAGAGGAGGTCAGTGACAGTGCTGCCCAGCCAGTCTGGGGGGTCACTGATGTAAGGGGGCACTGTTATAAAGGTTCCTCCTTATATCAGGACCCCCCCTCCCTTCCTTAGTGCATTCACTCTGTGGAAAGTGGTCTCTGGTCACCAGAGTCCCCCCTACATCAGAGTTCTCAGCTTTTTCACCCATGCGCCTGAAGTGACACCCGCTCCGAGCTGCTGCAGTGGTGCTTCCATCTCATCCACTGTAAAACAAGGGACCATTTTGAGTCGCGCTGTATCCAGAAACAAAACCCTAACTGCAGAGGTACTGTAGACTACAAAGATTGTCATTTATTTTAGTAAAAATATGCTGGGTGTGACATGGATTTTCTTATTTAACGTGTATACATAGACATTTCATGAAACTTTAGGTCATGAATATTTACGTGAAGTCATGGAAAAGTCATGGGATTTTATTGGTAAAAATGTGTATGAACCCTGTACCAGTTATTTGAATAACACAAATCAGGTTAAGGATTGGCAGTGATCTCCACACTCTCAGCTGTCCAAGCAAGCGTTCCTTATATGATGCTCCGGAAGAGAGAAGTTCTTGTGGGCAGTGAGGGAGCATCACTGCGGACATAAACCGGAAGTGACCCAAGGAGGAAGTTTACATCTTCATTGTAAAAGGAACCATAGTAGCATCATTTAAGGAACGCTTTCTTGGACAGCTGAGAGTCTGGAGATCATTGCCAATTCCTTAACCTGATTTGTGTTAATCAAATATCTGGTAAGAGTCTAAACACACCTTTACACGAGGTGAACGATCTGGCAGTGGGAAGTCATTTGCTGTGCCAAACTGGTCTGTGTCCTCTTCATGAGTGCATGCTGAGTTTTAGCCCATAGTGAGGATTTTCTGTACACTTATCAAGCGCACCTATACACCCCTTTTTTTAACACAATACTTACCTATCGATTTTGCCAATAGATCAGTTGATTTTTGATTTTAAGTGACAACACTGTTTCATAGTATAACCTCTGCAGAAATGACACCCTGTAAACAGGTTAGTCTTAGACATGTAGTATGTACATAGTAGTGTCAAATTAATTGGATTTAAATTAAGTGGCAAATTAAAGCCTCAGTCCAGCTATAATTTTTCAGCATTTATAAGTTTGTTTTTCTTTTGGGAAAAGGTTTATGTTCCATTCACACCTAAGCGTATCACTTTCAGGCATTTTTTTCAGGTTTTTAGAGGCAAGCATTGACATCTGACCCAACAACACTTGTAATCTGCCAAAAAAAAAAAGCTTCTATACTTTGAGCTTCAGGCGAAAAAACGCTTATAAGTAAACAGGGACCATTGAAATAAAAGATTTTGCTTGTTGGGCATTTTGGAACTTCAGAGATGAACATTACGAGCTGAAAAACACTCAGGTGTGAACAGCGCCTTAAACCTTTCACTGTCAGAGATGTGTTTGCATTTTTTGCACACGTATTAAAATGGGGAATTTAGCTAATCTTTAGACCTAAAATGTGCAAACGTTATATGGTTTCTGAAAGCAGGGACTCTGGAGAATAAAATTGTGGTAATTAAAAAGTCACACAATATTAGCGCAACAGTATTTCAAATTCATATTTTCCTTTAAAAAAAAAAAACACTAAATTTAATGCTGGTTCACACTACCGCGCACGACTTCCGGGGCAACCTGTGAAGTCACGTGCACCGCGACTTCGGCGCGACTTGCACGGACTTCACATAATGGAAGTCAATGCAAGTTGCTCCGATGTCACCCCAAAGTAGTACAGGAACCATTTTCGAAGTCAGAGCGACTTGAGTCGCTCCTATTAGAACGGTTCCCGTAGCACAGAATGGACCGCGACTTGTCAGGCTGACCAGTCGCAGTAGTGTGAACCGACTCTTAATTTATTGCACACAAAAGCAATACATTACCAAAGTTCTTGGTAAAATATAAAAGAGGAGGCTGTGTTGAGTACAAAATGCATCCAACATATCAAGCCTTAAAATTTTCTTGGACAATTTTGAGCACTGATTTTTGGTTTTGCAGTCAAAGGTGGCACATTAGAGTTTATCACAGACCCTATAATTATTTATCTTACTTTGGCATTAATGGTAATATATAGCATGTAGCATAAATATTGTTTTTTCATGTCGAAACACCTAATGAATGTGTTTACATATGTATGTGTGTGGAGGTGCAGGGGCTGTTTTTATATAAATAAAAGCAGTCTTTTATAAGCATTCCGTATAAGGTTTGTCTCAACCCTTGTAACTTACAACTTTTGCTGGACAATGTGGTCTGCATGGAAATGTGGCGGGAAAAAAAAAAAATGGGATTTTTGTCTTACCGCAAATTCCTTTGATGTTCATTGACGGACGCAGTCTCTGTTTTTCATAACAGTAGGGTTATACTGCCCCCTACACGAGTAGGACACTTGGCCAAAAAAAAGTTCTGGCTTAGTGCTTCCTGGGTGAAAAGCCCAGGAAGCACTAAGCGCCCGAGTAGAGTGCGCCTTAACAGGTAAAGGTGGACCCTGACCCTTAATTGAATTGCACCGTCACAGTCTGATCCATCTGGAAATAGTCGCAGTGGACGCAGGCAACCCTTTCTTTGGTCCATCCATGAGTACAAAGAGCGAATCTGACTGCAAAAAAAGACTCCGTAGTCGCCAAGTACACCCTGACTGCCCGAATCACATCCAAAGTATGCAGTGAAAATTCCTTAGGATGCTTAGGCTTAGGACACAAGGAGAGTAGCACAATATCCTCATTTAAGTGGAAACTGGAAACCACCTTCAGAAGGAAGGACGGATCCTGACGAAGCACCGCTTTATCCCAGTGAACCACCAGATAGGGAGAACGACAGGACAACGCCGCCAGTTCCGACACCCCGCACACAGAAGTAATAGCCACCAAAAAAGCCACCTTCTGGGAGAAGGTAAGCAGGGGAATCTCTCGAATATTTTCAAAGGGAGGTTTCTGGAGAACTGACAGCACCAAATTAAGATCCCAAGATAGTAACTGAGGTTGCACCGGAGGAGCAAAGTGTTGCACCCCCTGGACAAAGTTACGCACCAGGCAATGGGTGGCGAATGGCCTCTGCAAGAGAATTGCCAAGGCCGAAATCTTACCTTTGATAATACTCAAGGCCAATTTTTGATCAACTCCCCGTTGAAGGAAGGCCAAGACCCGAGCCACCGAGTAAGAGTGAGGAGGAACCCCAATAGACTCGCACCACGCAATATATGACTTCCACATACAATGATAGAACCTTCTAGAAGTTGCTTTTCTCACTTTAAGCAGAGTGGGAATCACAGAAGCAGACAATCACATCCTTAACAGCTGGCTTTTAACAGCCAAGCCGTCAAAGCCAGCGACTGTAAAGCAGGGTGGAAGATCAACTCTTGAGACAGTAGATCCTCCCTGAGAGGAAGTCTCCAGAAAACGTCTGCACCTAGCCTGACCAGGTCGGCCTCCCAAGCTCGGCGAGGCCAGTCCGGAGCCACAAGGATGATCGTAATCCCTTCCGACTCGATCCTGCGAAGAAGTCGTGGCAGCAACTTGAGAGGGGGAAAGGCATACATCAGCTGATACTGACCCCACGGAGCCACCAGGGCATCTGTGGCGTCTGCCAGAGGGTTCAGAGAGCTGTCCACAAATCTCTGCACTTCCCTGTTGATCTGAGACGCCAACAGATCTATGTCTGGAGTGTCCCAACGATGGCACAGCTACTGGAATACCTCCGGATGGAGAGACCATTCCCCTGGAGCCAAGGCCTGCCGACTGAGGTAATCCGCCTGCCAATTTTCCACTCCTGGAATGTGAACGGCAGAAAGAGCTGGAACAAAACGTTCCGCCCAACAAAGTATGCTCACCACCTCTAAGGCCGCCAGGACACTCCTGGTAGCCCCTTGGCGATTGACATAAGCCACAGCTGTGCCATTGTCTGATTAAATGCGCACTGGATGGCCCCCGAAGGTACTCCGTCCAGTGAACTGGGCAAAGCCTGATCGCATTCAGGTCCAGAACATTGATCGGTTACCTGGATTCCTCCAGAGACAAAACCCCTTGAGCAGAAAGTTTGCCTAAAACCCCTCCCCATCCGGACAGACTGGCATCTGTGGTGATAACTGTCCAATATATTGGGAGGAAGGATTTTCCTTGTTTGAGTGTCGGGAACCGAAGCCGCCATGTCAGGGACCCCCTGGTTACCTGGCGCAACTGGATCTGATTGTCCAGGGAATTTGGATCTTTGTTCCTTTTGAGAAGGATTTCCTTTTGGTGTATTCTCGTGTGCAATTGAGCGAAAGGTACTGCCTTGAAGGACGACACCATCAGTCCCATATGGAACGCTCATACAAGTCCGAAGAGACGACGATTTGCTGGAGAGTAGTAGCTGAATCGCAGTCTGGAGCTTTTGAAGTTTTTCCAGAGGAAGAAACACCCTGGCTGAGGACGAATCCAAAGTCAGGCCCAAATAGTCCAGTCTCATGGAAGGAACCAGGGACGACTTCTGAAGGTTCAGAATCCACCCCAACTCCTCCAGAGTTCTCATGATGATCTCCAAGTTTGTCACCAGCACCGTGGGAGACTCCGCACGGAGAAGCAGATCGTTAAGGTAACACAGGACTGATATCCCTGCTGGCGTAATAAAGCCAGGACCAGAGCCAACACCTTTGTGAAGACCCGAGGAGCAGAGGCGAGACCAAATGGTAACGCCACAAACTGATAGGGATCCTCTCCCATGGCAAAACACATAAAACATGATGTCCCGCACATATTGGGATGTAAAGGTACGCATTTTTGATGTCTATGAAGGCCATGAAATCCCCCTGGTGTAGGGAAGCCACCACCGTGCAAACGTATTTCATCTTGAATTTTTGAACTTGCGCAAAGCAATTCAGTGCTTTTAATTCCAGACTGTAAACCCCTGAAAACGTTACGAATTTGAAACCGGAACTATTACTCCTTGTTGTAACAGGTCCTGCACCGCCCCAAAGAGAGCTTGTAAGCGATCCAGGGACAGTCACACATTGAAAGGAAAAAAGCTTACCGGAGGGACAGACCGAAACTTGATCTTGTAGCCGGACCGGTATGACCTTGTGGATCCACTTGTCTTGTAGTCGGGATAGCTCCGGAAGCTGGCAAAGATGTCCCCTCACCCCAGATATGGATGAGAGCGCACCTTTAGGCCTTATCCGCAGGTCTGGAGAAACCGGACTTCTGTTTTCCAGACCAGGGTCGCTTGGAGCCACCCAGGGAGGCCCTGAAGGACTTTGATCCTTTATCAATCGTCCCTGAGGGAGGAAAAAACATCTTACGTGCGGAAAGGAGGGACCCCGCCTACGACGAGGGTCCTCACCCTTGTTAGCCTGTGGGAGAAAAGTACTTACCCCCCCCCCGTAAGACCTTTGATAATGGCATCAAGGGTAGCCCCAAACAGGCTATCACCCTGAAAAGGCAGATCAGTCACAGCCTTCTTAGAAGTCTGATCCGCAGACCAGCATTTTAGCCAAAGTATACACCGGAGGACCACTGCCGAAACCGACAGTCGGGTCAATATTGGAGCCGCATCCAGCGAGGCATCGCAAACAAACTGCAGCCCCTGAATCAACTGGTCCGTCAGCTCCACAAAAGCAGAGGGAAGTTTTATTCCCTCCAGGTAACTTAGCCCAGTCAGTCAAAGTTTGTGACAAGGGCAATAGTAAAAACCGGTTTGAGCGCAAACCCAGTCAGGGAGTACATATTGCGGGCCACAGACTCCGCCTTTCTATCCGCCTTCTCCTTAAAGGACAAGGAATCCTCCACTAGGATCAAGGTAGCTTTATTCAGTCTGTAGACCGGAGGGTTCACCGTAGGTGGCACAGTCCACTTTTTAATAAAGGATTCTACAAAAGGGTAGCACCTAGCAATCCGCTTGGGCACCTTAGCGGCACGTTTTGGGCTGTCCCACTCTTTTTTGACCATGTTGTCAAAATATGCGGTAAGGGGAAAAACCTTCGCCGCTCTGGATGGCTTGTGAGTGCCAAACATAACCTGCGCCTCAGTCGCAGCTGAGTCCTCCATTTTTAGGGTCTCGCGCACAGATACAACCAGTGCGTCCACCAGCGCCTTTTCTAGCGCGGTGGCGGAGGGAGAGGTGTCATCCTTACTATCAGAGGAGACAGGGCGGGAGGAGGTAGACCCAGCAGGGAGACCCACGTCTGTGGTGGTTGAATCAGATTCAGAATCTGACACATCAAATGAGGCAGGGGTAGTTGGGGGGCATTTTTTGGCACCTCGCCCTTTATAGGCCACCTCCACACAAATGATTCTAGGACCGCCGACAGTGCAACTATGGACAGCTGGTATCCAGGGGGTCTTGCGGCCTCCTCCAAGGGGTCAGATGGGGAAGAATGTTTTGCAGGGTCCATGTTGCACTAGGGGGACCCTACAGCAAAAAAATGCAAAAAAAATTTTTTCCCCAAACGTCCCACCGCGTTATAGCGCCCCCAAGAGGTCAGGCAGAATGCACAGAGACCCCCAACAGAGAGAGAGACCCCCCCAAGACTTACCATCCCCACCAAAGGTGCACCAGAAAGGCCCAGAATGTCTGCACAGCACGTGTCAGCAGCGATCTCGATCATCTGAGAAAAACCAGTGTCAGCTCTAGGGTATAGGGAGGGGCTCCGTGACCACAAAAAACGCCTTAAGGGACTCCAAGAACATGGCCGCCATTGATTTCAACGGGGATCCACCGCAAAATGGCCACTCAGGTGTAGCAAGATGGCCACCGATCTTCCTCTGCACATGGGCTAGAATACAGCGGCCCCGCGCAGCCTATGAAGCCTCTAGGGACCCTCGTGTGGACCCCCCAGCCTCCTGGATGGGATAGGAAAGGGGCCCTGGAGTGACAGGTGAGCCCCCCCTTCCCCCCTGCATGATCGATCCAACTGTTCCAAGGGGGGGCCCACGTTCACCCCAAAACCCGCCAGAGGGAGAGCGGGGGGGGGAACAATTTAATTACCATACCTGGAACAGGCAGGCGCCATCTCCTGACAGAACCCCTCTCCACCGAATTGGGGGGGCTGTCCACCAATAGGAACACTGCAACTTGGCCGTATGCGACCTGGCGAGACGTTTAACCCGCAGGGCCAGTCCCCGTCCGGTGGGACTATGTCGCCACCAACCTAGCATGGAGCTGGGATTTGCGCGCGCTCGCTGGCCGGCTGGGGTGACCACTGGATCAAATATCCAACCTGTCACCCAGATCCAGCATAGTTGCTTGTAGATCTCACAGGAAACAAATCTGCTGAAAAAATCTAGCTAGGGAAAAAAAAAAAAAACTTTTGCCAGGACCAAAGATCCCAGCAAGGAACTGATCCTCACTCCTGACTAGGCAGATTAAAACGGACATCTTATAGCCGGGAGAGGGGGTATACCCCCTGGGACTGCCCATAGACGTAGCCAGAACTTTTCTGCCTGGTGTCCTACTCCTGTAGGGGGCAGTATAACCCTACTGTTATGAAGAACAGAGACTGCGTCCGTCAATGAACGCTAGAGAAAATGGAAATGAAGACATGCGAAATAAAAGTAAATCATATACTAAATAATAGCACTGCGGATATTGCCTACTTCTAGCTACAAGAATACAATTGTTTTAGCTTTGGTGGTCCTTTAAGGTTATTCCATTTAATTTATTGTACATGTAGGTTAGAGGTAGACATTTGTATCACATAATAATCATAATGGAAATAAAACACAAAACGCAATGCAAACCCAAAGTGAGATTTAATACAAAGAAACAAAAAGTACAAAGTGAGAAAAAGGTGAAAAGATTAAAATTATACAGTCACAATGGTATAATGAAAAACATGTATATAAAAAAAATGTTTTCTTAATGATGATCATAAAGATGTATCTTAACACAGGATTATTATTTGGCCACCACAAAATGACATTTCCTACCAGGATAAGGAAACTTGGTAAACATAATTTGCTTTTATACTTACATGCTTTAGTAGTTAAGCAGCCTGGAAATCATTTGTACGCTATCAAACCACTCAATCCTATTGGACATATTTTTAACACATCCAATAAGAAAATGGAAAATAAAGAATATCCAAGGCAACACTTGGAGTTGTCTATTTGATGCTTTCATAATATTTACTAATGAATTTTTTTTTTTGTTTAAACAGTTATTCTATGCACTCATTTATCCATTACATTGGGCAATACTGATCAGTGGTTACATAGAAACAGTTTTCTCCTCCGCTGACCTACATACTGATAATCTTGCTGTGATACAGTATGTAGTTTTATATCCAGAAACCACCATGGGAGTGCACCCTTTGAGATTAGCAAGTCCTATATAATGGTATTGCTAGATTAATACATCTCACAGGTCTCTGAAAACTCCCATGCTTTTTGCCACTCTGGCCACAGGGGCTGGCAGCAGCCTCCGGGCTCCATCACTTCCCCACATTGATCCACAACTAAAAATGTGCATCACACTCCATAACCTTATAAAAAAGCTTATTTGACTTTATTGATTCAGCAATGTTGAGACCTTCCAGGCACTCCCTCCCTTGATGTGTTTTGCCTTCTACTGGGGTCTTCTCATAAAGCCCCACGATTAAACATCAGGTGAAAGAGGAAAGAAGTAGAGTATCTCAGGGTTACTGAATCAATAAAGTTGTTCAAAACATTTAGGAGTTACAGGATGCCACTGCACATTATTACACTGTGGAATACTGCTATATGGTTTGTGGTATCTCTAGAAATGTAAAAAACTTTGTCAAATGTTTTTTTTTTTTTTAAAGCCCTTTACAAAAAATGAGCCCTTAAAAAGAACATGAAATTATATACATATGTCAGTTCATTGGGTGCACTTTGTAGACACAAAGCAGCTTCTTAAACTATGCACAACAGAATGCAGATGTCAGGCATTTTTCTGTAGCTTATGTTCAGAGAATAATTGTAGGCAACAATTAAAAAGATCAGAGACATTAAATAAAAAAAATAAAAAAAGTGAAATGGTATCCAGCAAGCACTGCAAAATCAGTGCTAAAGTCAGAAAGTTCACTGTACTTGAATCCAAGTGTTCTGCAGTCCACTGCACCAGAATACAAACAACACCTCACATGGTCACAAGGTGCGTACCTCTTAAAGCCTGTCTGGTTTTTTTTTGTCTTCCTCCTCCTGTTTCCTGCATCACTAGTCACATCTAGACTGAAGGTGGCTTCTGTACTACTTTTTTTTTCTTACATTAGGTTTTCTGTATGTCAGAGACAGCATGCAAGTGCATGCATACAGAGACAGCATGCATGGAAGTGCATTTAGGAAGTCCCCTCTTACTTCCCAAGCAGGGATTTTCATATTATATTATCGACAAAAGGGAGACAAATGGACTACCAGCTATGCGTAGATGAAAAAAAATGTATAAAATGAATATATATATATATATATATATATATATATATATATATAGCAAGGGTTAATATTTAATTTAGACTAGAGTTTAAGGTTTTATGAAAGAAACATGGAGGTTATCATTGGTATATGCTCGAACGCTAATCCCTCAGAATGCTAGCGGGTCAGAAATGATTGAACCAGCGAGTATAGATAACAGCCAATCAGATAGCATTTTCAGAGGTAAGTAAGCAGTGTGGACCCTATATTTCCTTCTAGACAGGTTACCTAAGATTTTTTCCATTTGGATAATCCATTGTTTTAGTGCACTGATAATAACTGGGCAGTCTTAAGCTGGTCATAGACTGTTTGAATCTCAATGATTCAGCAGGGACCAGACAGGGTTCAAACCATATATGAGCAGGCTGAATGTATCCAAGTTGATCCATCAATTACAATGGGTAAAACCAGCCTGTTGGATTTTACATGCGATTATTGCTAGTGGCTCCATGGGAGGTAATTCCCCCATTAACACTAAATGTGTTGATCGGGAATCAAGCGATTTTCTTTCGTGCAACCCGTGGCTGCAGGAAAGAAAATCCCTCCATCTATGGCTGGCTTAAAGACCTAGGATCAACCGACTTCAAACATGCCAGTGAAACTACAGGGTTGATCTCGACCCCTTATATTTAGCTGAATTCCTGGATGTAAAGGCTATGCAAATTAAATAATGACCAATAAACATATGCTCTATATACTAAAGGTTTAATTATTCAGAACAGAGCTAAAATTCCATAAATGATGCAGTCCAAAGTCAGGTGGATGCCCAGGAACTGTAAAGAGGAGGTTCGTGTCCTTTGGACTGCCTGAAAATAGGCTAAACTATATGCAATAAGATAAGTCTAGCAAAATGGTACACAAATCAATATTTTCAGACAATGCTGTCCAAAACAAAAATTAAAGTATATATCAGTCTTTCAAGTGAACTATTAACAAGACTTACTTTTTGCTACCAGATTGTGCCCAGCAGGTTTGGAGAATGGCAGCTAGCTGGAAAGTGAGAGATTAAGGCTGGCTATACATTATACAATGTTCCTTTAGATTTACCAAAACCATATAAATATGAGGTCAAACCTAAACATTTTCAATTTGTATGCAATCAGGTAGGCCCTTTACACAGTTAAAGGTAAATCTAAAGGAAATTGTATAAGGCAACTGTATAATTTATGGCCAGCTTTAGAAAAGTTTTCTTGATAAAATGGCTTCACCTACAAGAAAAGATAAATACTCTGGATTGTCAGTTATAACCTTTACAGCCCTAAGAAGTTTCCAGACACAGGCTTCAGTTGAGAAATTTGGAGTAAAGGTGTAGTGTCACCAAAAAATGCCGCCAAGTTCTTGCATGTATTTAAAAACCTGACACCGGGCTCTGTTGACCTGATGAAATTCTAGGTAGCTAGCCATTAGCAGTTTGGGGAGAAAGTGTAGGTAGAGTGATAATGTGAGTGATAGCTCCTATATAAATGCCCTATAGACAGGGAAATTCTAGCGTAAAGCCAGGTACACGCTATTCGGTTTTTTTTGTTGAACAAAAAAAAAAAAAAAAAAAAAGCTGTCCGCTACGGTCGGAGCCGCTGTACTAACCATGCGAGGTTAGTTCAGCGAACTCCCCCGCTGAGCTGCTGTGTACAGTGCCCTCTGCCATTGGCTAAGAGCGCTGATCGGGAGTCGGTCAAATGCTGGTTTTCCAACATGCACGTACGACAGACCAACATACACATGGGCCGAATATTGACTGTTTTCTTTTTTTGAACCGTCCGTTGTTTACCGACATTTTGCCCATGTGTACCCTGCTTAAAGTCCTAAAGAAAGCAAAAAACTGGATGCCTTCCCTGCATACACTTAGATAAAGATATATCATAAAATAATAGCAGTCAAAACAACTTTGTCAAAGGAACTATAGGCAAATACGTTTACAAAGCACAGTGAAGTGTAAGCTGGTTTCAAAAAGACATTACTGTATATGCAAACAGATGAAAAGCCAAGTTGTAATACAAACTGGCAGTAAGCACAGATCCAGGGCAAAATATATTTATAACAAAATATTTTAAGGCTGTAGAACCCTAAGCTTTGTTTACCAAAAAATACATTAAAATAAAAAAAATAAGTGCTTGTATTGGTAGAGAATGTATAGAACAATTGATGCTTTAAAAACCATGAACAAAATGTTGATCTGCCCACATGAACTGAAAGAAAAATAATGGAATGAAAAATGCTTAGTAAAAGTCTACACATCACTACACTGATAATTTCTCAAAATACATTTTTTTTTTTTTTTAAGAAAAGTAAACTAGCACCTTTACTTCTGGCATAACTCAATGTTATTCACCATTTTAGGTAACACTTGGATTATATAACTAAGGTCCACCAGCAGGAGTCCCTGGGTACTCCCCTGTTATGGTCATTGTTAACTTTTGTCTGGGTGAAGGTGAAGCCAGAGCACCACAAGAGGCTACAGAATGCCTACTAAAGGCTGTACTTCTTTCTATGCCAGAGAAGTTGATGTGGTTAGTAAGAAGTCCTAGCACTAAACATATTGCCAGTTTTTCTTCATCTATCAAATGTATGTAAAATGTGTACACTATTTGAAAAGTGATCAAAAAAGATGAATCAAAGGCCTTGAATATTTCTTTTTTGCCATTTAAACCGTAAAAAAAGCTATTCCCAAGATTTTCAACTTCGCATTATTGGCCAGCCTCCACTTCACTTGCGGTGGAGTCAAACTTTATCTACATCAAATGCGAGAGGAAATGAGCATTTGTTGTACATTTTATTTCCACTGCAGACTTATTTTGGAAAACCGATAAGAATGAAAAAAAAATAGCAAAACCATACCAAGTCAATATTATTGTAATCTGTCACACAATAAAGTCATAAAACATGGCTGTCCCAGATAGGTTATATTATGAACATATTAAAAATACAGCATCTTTAAGAACTGTATATATACAAAATGATGTTGCATAGATGGTTAGAGAGCTTCAAGCTTCTAGAATGAACAAGTCTCACATTATACCTGTAGCACTTATTAAAAGAATTGATTAGCTGTAAACTGTAGTCTCCAGGTTTCCTGTATGCTTTGGTCCGCTCACAATGTTAAGAGAGAAGGATGGCATGTGGTGACAATTCAAGCAACTAAATGACATGAACCTGCAAGTCCAATCTTGTCATGTAAGCCTGTGCATCTTAACTGAAAAAAAAATAAACATAAAATGAAGGTGAGATTAAAACAAACAAAAAGAATGATAAACAAAAAAAGTTAAATCAGAAGATAAAATAAGTTACTGCGAACTGGAGAACTCGCTGTATTCTTGTGCTATTTATACCTAGTGTGTGTTAGATCCTGGTCTTAGGAGTCTAGTTGAAACCATTCAATTTGCATCAACACTTGCTACCAGTTTATCTTCTGGTACATATGAATTTCTGCCTGCGTGTACCAGCATTGGACCATATCCCATATGATTTGGATATGGTCCAAGTCTCCGTATTAGCAAGTCTCCATTTTTTTGGGGCACTGTCTAAAGTCAGCCATAGATGGAATGATATTCTTACCTGCAACCACAGGAAAGAAAAATGGAAAAACAAAATTGCTCGATTGCCCCATCAACACAGTCCATGTTTATAGGGGAATCCCTCCCACGGGGACATTGGGGGCTCACCACCCCACCAGGAAAACACTAATTATTGCTAGTGGCCATAACAGCCACTAGTAATAATCAAATGTAAATCCGACAGGCTAGTTTTACCCAAGGTAATTGACCAACTAGGCTACATTCATCCTGCCCATACAGAGTGTAAATATACGCCGGTTCAACAGGAAGTGGCCAAGATTTAAAAAAATCTATGGCCGGCTTAAGCCTCATTATTACTAAATACCACTTTTTTGGGATATTGTCTAACCCCAAATATTACAAAATCTGGCGTTGTTAGTTCACTAAGCCCCCGTTCACATAGAGGCGACCTGGTCGCCTCACAGGTCGCCTTCCATAGGGAAGCTGCGGACCCGTTCTAATAGGAGCGACACAAGTCGCTCCGACTTAGAAAAAGGGTCCGGAGCTTCTTTGGGGCGACCAGGAGGCGACCGCCATAGACTTCAATGTTATGAAGTCCGTGGCGGCCGCTCCGAGGTCGCGGCGCGCTGCTCGCACCGCGACCTCGGAGGTCGCCAGCCGAAGTCGGATCGCCCCTATGTGAACGGGGGCTTAGTCCTACTTGGTCAATTGATTTATGGTGTTTACGTTTGAGGAGGCTACAATCAACTTTCACCATTTCAGCTATTAAATAAAATAGTCAGTATGTACAGTAGAAAGAAAAAAAAAAAAGTTTCCCTTCTTTTCCTTTTCGGTCGGACGACCCATACCCAGACTATACGAAACATTAAATCTCCCTAAAGGGATCACAGACCGCAATAAAATAAAATCTTAACAGAGGTCCTAAAATTTCCCTACTCTACTAGAAAATATATAATTTCCCTCACGGTCTGTTCTCTCGGACACCTCAAATGATAATAGGTGGTAGGATTTCTTCTCCTTTCTGTGAGGTCTGGGTGAGAAGAAAATTCCCTAACTCGCATACAGGCAGCAATAGAAAACCCTGTCAGAACACAATAGCACAGCAGGGGAGATTGCTGTACCAACATTGAATAGTTAGTACAGCTGATTTTTTTTTTTTCGTTTAACCAAGAAAAAATAAATAGTATCGTGTACCAGGCTTAAGGGAGGGTTTTTTTTTTTTTTCAACTATCTTTGTCCTATGAAGGAGATTTCCCTTCACTTCCTGCCCCGTCGACAAAACATTGTCAAAATGAGGGAATTTCAGCATGTCATTTAAAGGCCCAGGACAAATAAATTGGTTAAACTGTAAACAAAGTTGTTTTGGCATTTAAAAAATATATGCATTAGTTTCTTTGTTACCCTATGTAACAAAGTTATTGCCAAATCAACAGGCACAAATCAGAAATGTAAAAACGGCTCTGGTACATAAGCAGTGTACAGATGAACTGGTTAAAGTGACATTAAACCCTCAGTTCTTTTAAGCACTGCATGCTGAGAAAACATTTAAGTCACTCCTTTGAGTCGTGATAAAGTGCTTGCTCAAAGGAGTGACATCATCACGGCCTGGCCATTCACGTGGCCGAACAGAGTGAACCCGGAAGGAAGACCGGGAGAAGATGGAAGAACCTGGTTCGCTGACAGTGTAGTGCTGGAGGACTTCATTTGACAGGCAAGTCTGCTATATTGTGCTAATATACTGCGCATGCTAGCCCATTATGACCTAAACCTCCTGGCGGCCCATTTAAAAACAATATGTAGCAGCGTTTAATTTCACTTTAAGCTGGTGTCATGATCACTGTCCCAGGTTTCCTGTTTTAGGATGACATCCTTCAGAACCCCCCTTGTATACAGGGACTAGAGTTGAGTCTCCCTACACTGTGTTCATCAATAGAAACACACAACCCTGTAGCCTAGGATTGCATGGCACTCCCTGTGCTCCTTCCTCCTCCTCCCTTCTCCAAACAGACTGGATGGAGGCTATACTGTTCACTGTTAAAGTAGAACTATAGGCAAAACGTTTATCATTTTAGATAGAGTAAGGGAGGGTTATAATCCTGGTCAGATTTTTTTTTTTTTCCGCCATCTGTGTCACATTGCAGAGATTTCCCTCAACTTCCTATTCCATAGCCAAAACAGGAAGTGACAGGCATTCCCTGCGAATTAACCACTTTAGCCCCGGAGGATTTGGCTGCTCAAAGACCAGGCCCTATTTTGCGATTCGGCACTGTGTTACTTTAACGGACAATTCCGCGGTCGTGCGACGCTGTACCCAAATGAAATTGATGTCCTTTTTTTCCCCCACAGAGCTTTCTTTTGGTGGTATTTGATCACCTGTGCGATTTTTATTTTTTGCGCTATAAACAAAAAAAGAGCGACAATTTTGAAAAAATAACAATATTTTTATATGAAATTCTCAAAAAAAAATGTAAAAATAAAAATTTAACATTTTAGGCCAATTTGTTTTCTGCTACATATTTTTGGTAAAAAAAAAAAAAAAAATCGCAATAAGCGTATTTTGATTGGTTTGCGCAAATGTTATTGCGTTTACTAACTACGGGAAAGATTCATGTCATTTTTATTGTTTTTTTTTTTTTTTTTTTTACTAGTAATGGTGGCGATCTGCGATTTTTTTGCGGGACTGCGACATTGCGGCAGACAGATCGGACCCCTGACATTTTTCACACTTTTGGGGGTACCAGTGACATTACTACTGTAATCAGTGCTATACATATGCACGGTTACTGTAAAAATGACACTGGCAGGGAAGGGGTTAACTTTATTGGTGATCAAGGGGTTAAGTGTGTCCCTAGGGGCGTGATACTGTTAGGGGGCGTGGTTAGTGAAGTAATCACAGAGACATACGATCCTACATAGCAGGATTGCATATAGCCTCTGTCATTACTTCAGGGAGAATGACAGACAGCTGTGTTTACATCAGCCATCTGCCTTTCTCCCTCTCCTGCGGAAGATCGCCAGTGGCCGGCGGACATCGGAGACACCGGTCACTCGCACTAGGTCCCCAGGGAACGAGCGGGGGTGGGAGCGCGCCGCCGCTCGCCCCCTACAGGCGTGTAGGCGAGCGACGTAGGTCTACGTCGCTTTGCCCAGCAGCACCAGACTGACGCAGAAAATCCTCGTTAAGCACTAGTGTCCCCATTGGAAGATTTTGCCTCTATTACTTGGGGACAACCCAAAACGTGAGATTTTTTTTTACTTCACTTTCAAGGATAATGGTAAGCAAGACAAATATATATGGTGAATCTCCTTAATGGGGGCACAGGCAGCAAAAAAAACCGACAGGTGATCTAATCCCTCTACACTCTATCCAAAACGATAGAAAAAACAAACATATGACTCTAGTTAAACTTGAAGTTTTTCCTATGAAAACCAGAAGTTCAGGGAAGAAGCCCTGAGAGATCGAGGAGCCAGCAGCCCTTAAAGCTTTAAAACTGCAAGTAGTTTATGGAGGAATGTTTGTTTTACTGTGCTCAATCCTTTAAAGTGTTACTAAACCCAGAACCCTGCATTTACTATATCTGGTCTCTTCCTAAAATAATTGCATTTCCATGTTCTGTGTAATGTCAATGTAAACTGCTAAATACCTTTTCTCATCAGCAGTACATAAGTCTTGTGACGTCTATCAGTGTCTGGTTAAAGCTTGTAGGAGGAGTTTTCACTCTCCCTTGATTGTCCCATGAGACTACAGGTCCCCTGACTCTGTCTGGACAGTGCTGATCACATGCACTCTCCCAGGAAAAAAAAAAAACTCTAGCACACCAAACTAAGCATGTTCAGCTTGCCCCCCAGGCTCTGTTCTATCAGGAGATGGTTTGAGGACTGTGCAAGAAGGGGAGGATCAGAGAAGACAGGATAAAACAGACTTTTTACACATGAGGAGGATTGACCAATCGGGTTCCACAGTGAGTAGAGGATTGACCAATTAGGTTCCACAGTGAATATAAGAAGCATGCTTTACTGCATATAAAGTCTGAATTTACTGTTGTGAGTTTAGTAACACTTTAAGCTAAAAAGCGCTGAGAGTTTAATACTACTTAAAAAGATAGGGGTATGTAAATCTTTGAACAGGACCATTTTATTATTTTACTTTTCTGTGGTTTGTTAATGACAGTGCTTTTCTGTGATGTTGAAGGATTCCTAATTGCATCAAAAATAAAAGAATTGTGCTTGGTCTGATCACGTTTTCTTGAATGTGATTTTGTAAGATGACCATTTTTTAGCCAGTTGCCATCCACAGCCCATATATAAAAAGGACCTGGTCTTCCAAATGGTTGACACAAGCTCACAACTTCAGCTGTAAAGTTGCCCAACCACTTTTATATTACCGAGAGGATGCAAAGTGGTTAAACAGAAGGATCCCAAACATCAGCGAGATTCAGATGTAGCATAATAAATGTGAAATGCAGCAAAGAATGAAATATTTGATATATTTATAATCCACTGAGGTCTCTGCATAGGACACTATGGTACATGGGACACTACAGGACTCACTGCCACTGTGGATGGCAACTGTGGGGGCCTAAAGTGGTGCAAAATGGAACCAAACATACCAATTTGTAAAGCGCAATGCAATGTTTTACAAATGGGGCAAGGTATTTATTTTATTTAAAGGCAGCAGTGTAGATGTGGTTAGATCATACTGGTTAAAAGATTGGCCCCTTAGTTTATTTTAGAGGAAGAGCCATGGACTTTTTACATAGGTGCAGGTTGGGATGTACATTATAAAAAAAGTTCTTATCCCAAATCACATTGTTCTGTTGGTTATACAAGCAATGATTGCTCCAGCGCCTCTACAAATGTATATCACTTGTCTAAATCACAGAAAACACTTCAGGTTTTCTTGCAGCCGTTTGCTCTGGCTCTGCCCACAAACTTCGTATATTTGCAATAAGGTGAATGATTTACAACTTAGTTATTTCCATATAAAAAGCTGTCCAGTGAATAGCAGCCAATCGCATCCACGATGATGCATGAAACCAATGAAATTGAGTATATGAAGGGGCTTTCTGCTGCATTCATTGTCCCCTATTGTCCCGCTGACCTTGAACAGAAAGTACAGTACCTACTTCAAAGGACATTTTTTTTTTTTTACATTAAATTTTTTTTGAAGGTAAAACAAAGTACAGAAAAAGAAGTGCAACTTGGGGGTAATTACAAATGCATAAACGACTAAAGGACCAAAAAACAAAAAGCTTATCACGAGCACAAAATATAAGGTCTAAGCCATGTGTCTGGGTTAGAAGCAGGAAACCGATACTTCTTAGGAGTAGACAACCACCTTGACTGGTCATGGTCAGAATAAACAATGAGTCGTAGCAATTAGGAATACTCAATCACCCGGGAAGTGCAAGCAAATCCCGAGCATGAACCACAACGGTACCATTGGAGGCGAAGGAAAAAAAAAAAAAAAAAACAGGTTGATTAAGACAGTCCTAAATTTTTACCGGCCATGGGTTACGGGTCTTTCAACTAGGGGAGTTGCCCAGTACGCAGCAAAGACTCGTTGGGAAGTAGTGAGTGAGAAAGCGTACATACAGGATAGATTGAAAGAAGAACTAGAAGAAGAAGAAAAGAGGGGAAGGGGGGGTTCAAAGAACATCTTTATCCAGATTTAAACCATCAGTATAGTACAGGGTTACTGTGGTAATATACGATATCAAAAGCAGGGGGTGCTGTGGGTGACAATTCCAGCTTACCAAGCTGGACCCAAATTGAATAACTGCTAATAGAATAGATTTATTGTTGGATCCATTGCCAATAAATTGCTCCACATATTACATCAGGCATTCTTAAATCTCTTAAACATCTACTACTAACAAAACAATGGTGTGCAGCTAAGAAATTGCTTTAATTTTCAGTACTGGGACTTTTCCAGGGACACATTGTCCCTGGGACAGTGGGGTAGCGCCTATACGTTGTTTTAAAAGTAAACCAGTTATGTGAGAATAGGGAAGCTGCTATTGCTGACCACCTCATAAAAATGATAGTAGCCTGGCTGTTATGCTGACCTCCTGTCATCAATACATCATGTCATTAGATCAGGAAGATAAAAGAAAAGTCAAAAGTTTTTATCTGCTTACTTACAAGCAAGGCCAGCAGTAGTTTTAAAATAAGTTAACCACGGCAGTCTGATTCCCCTTAGATTCTTTCCTCCACTTTTAGGTCCCTCCTGGACATAACCAATAGACCCTTCACCCCATTATTTACATGTGACAGGTTGGCACAGATATGATGTTATGCCCAGTTTTCCCTAGCACATTGGACAACTTTAAAAATCGGAGGGGTTTTCACTGTCTTCATTTAAAGGATAAGTCTAGGCAAAAACGTAACTATCGCTAAACCTAATCACTTTGACCCTGTAAATCAAAAATGGCTGTAATTACCTATTCTGCAGCCGATCCGGTTTGGTCCCACGCTAAGCTGTCATCGGCACCTTTAGCGTAGAGACGGGTGCAGGAGAGGCACTTGACAACGGAAGTCCCATAGCAAGTCTAGGGGGGGGGGGGGGGGGGGAAGTCCCTCCCATTCATTTCACAGCCATTGTCGGTCCTCTCCTGCACACAGCTTCCATCGCTGGAGACCAGACTGGATCAGGTGCAGAAATGCTTAAGTACAGCGATTTTTGCTTTACATGGTTAGATAGATGAGGTTTAGAATATGGCACAGAGCAGGTTTAGCATTAGTTAGGTTTTGCCAGGACTTATCCTTTAAGGTCAGGGCACATTTTCCATTACCCTGAAAAACACCAACAGCCTGCTTTATATTTGCAGTGGAGAAAACGGAATTTTTGTAAAATCTTACCTGTAAAATTCCTTTCTCTGAGTCCTCCGACAGTCGCCGCCTCTTCATATTCGTCACAATGGGGTAATTGACCTTTGCTCCGTAGGAGTAGCTAGGCAACAGAATATGTCAATATTAAAGCTTTTAACATATCCCACCCCCAGGGGGTGGTCCCCTCAGTCAATACCCTCCTACTTCCTGTATCCATACCTCAGTTTCAGTAGAATAGCAGTAGAGTATACAACCAAACCCCAAAAGAGGGGCGGGGGCGGCGACTGTCGAAGGACTCAGAGAAAGGAATTTTACAGGTAAGATTTTACAAAAATTCCGTTTTCTCTTACGTCCTCCGACAGTCGCCGCCTCTTCATATTCGTCACAATGGGGACGTCCCAAAGCAGTGCAAACATGAGGGGTGGGAAACGCAGCCGCGCCTAAGGCAACGCCGTCTCCACATCAGAGAAAGGAACCTTACCAAAGGAAGGAACCAGCTGGGCAGCATGAAAAAAACTTGCTCAACAGAAGCAACAACCCAGGAAAAAACAAATAACCTAGGGATAAAAAACACATCCCAAACAGCCAAGGGTCCAACAAGGGACCTTAAAGAACTGCCGCACTAAGAACCTTGCGGCCAAAGGAAGCATCTGCCGATGCCTGAACATCCACCTTGTAGAATTTTGAGAAGGTGTGAACGGACGACCAAGTCGCCGCCTTACACACCTGGGCCACAGAAGCCCGATGATGACAGGCCCAAGACGTACTCAGAGATCTGGTAGAGTGCGCCTTCACAGGCATAGGAGGAACTTTCCCCTTCAAAGCATAGGCCTGTTCAATGGTCTGTTTGATCCATTTGGCGATGGTAGAAGCCGACGCCGCCATGCCCTTCCGAGGACCCTCTGGAAGGACAAATAAGGAATCCGACTTGCGAAAAGATTCAGTCAATTTCAGGTAAACCCTGATCGCCCGAACAACATCCAGGGAGTGCAAATCCACCTCCTTCGGATGTTTAGGTTTCGCGCAGAGCGAAGGCAAGACAATGTCCTCATTGAGATGAAATTCCGAAATCCTCTTCGGAAGAAAAGAAGGGTTAGGTCGCAAGACCACCTTATCCAAGTGGAGCACCAGATACGGAGACCTGCAGGACAAAGCTGCCAGCTCCGATACTCTGCGAGCCGAAGTGATCGCCACCAAAAAGGCGACCTTCTTGGACAACATAGACAACGAGATCTTCCTGATCTGTTCAAAAGGAGCATGTTGTAACACGGACAGAACAAGATTCAAGTCCCAAGGAGGCAGAGGTTCCCTCCTCGGAGGGACTAGATGTCGCACCCCTTGAACAAAAGTGCTAACCAAGGAGTTAGATGCCACAGGACGTTGAAAAAGAACGGCCAACGCAGACACCTGACCCTTGATCGTAGCCAGCGCCAAACGCTGGTCAACACCCGTCTGAAGGAAGGACAACACCCTAGACACCGAGTACGTGCGAGGGGAATACCCCCTGGACTTACACCAGGCAAAATAGGCCTTCCAAGTACGGTAATAGACCTTCCCCGAGGAAGACTTCCTCGCGTTGATCAAAGTGTGAATGATCTCAGGGGAGAGATCCCTATCCTTCAGGACCTCGGTTTCAACAGCCAGGCCGTCAAAGCCAGCGACTGTAAAGCAGGATGGAATATCGGTCCTTGAGACAGGAGATCCTCTCGAAGAGGCAGACGCCCCGCCAGATTCACGAGGTCTGCGTACCAGGACCGGCGAGGCCAGTCCGGTGCCACAAGAATTACCGCGTGCGGTTCCGAGTTCAACCTGCGAAGGAACCTGGACAGCAGTTGAATCGGCGGAAACGCGTACATCAGTCGGTACTGATGCCACGGAGCTACCAACGCGTCTGACGCGTCTGCCCGAGGATCGCGCGTCCTTGCCACGAACCTTTTCACCTTGTTGTTCAGACGAGACGCGAACAGGTCCACCTCCGGAAGACCCCACTTCGCGCACAACATCTGGAAGACATCCGGGTGGAGGGACCATTCCCCCTGGTCCAGGGTCTGGCGACTCAGATAATCCGCCTGCCAGTTCTCCACCCCCGGAATGTGAACCGCCGTTAATCGCCGGGACGTGTGTCTCGGCCCAAGACAGAATGTCGGCCACTCCTGGTGCCCCCTTGGTGTTTGTCAGTCTGCACCCGAACCGGACGGCCCTGCAGCCTGTCCGTCCAACGTCGAAGGCAGAGATTTATCGCTCGCAATTCCAGAATGTTGATCGGAAGGGAAGATTCCTCCTCCGACCAAGTTCCCTGGGCGGACAGAACGCCCAGAACACCACCCCAGCCCGATAGACTGGCATCCGTGGTGACCACCGTCCATGAGAGAGGACGAAAAGACTTGCCCCCCGACACCGTCGGGGACTGGAGCCACCACAGAAGATCCCTTCTGGTGCGATGACTCAACGAAATCCGGAGATCCAGAGATTGCGGTCGCCCGTCCCACCTGGATAGGATCTCCGCTTGGAGACCCCGTGTGTGAAACTGGGCGAAGGGAATCGCCTCGAAAGCCGAGACCATCAATCGCAAACAGCGCATGCACGTCCGGATGGACGAGCACGGAACGTCCCTGAGGGACCTGACTTCTTCCTGAAGAGTCCTGAGTTTGTCGTCCGGTAGGAAGACCTTCGCCTGGACCGAGTCCAGAATCATACCCAGGTAGGGTAGACGAACCGACAGGCACAGTGTCGATTTTGGAAAGTTTATCGTCCAACCAAACTCCTACAGAGTCTGCATCGTGACGGAAAGGTCCTTCACCAGACCCTGGCTGGTCGCAGACCGAACCAGAATGTTGTCCAGATACCCCAGGACAGAGATGCCCTGGGCTCTCAACAAAGCCAGAACCGGTGCAAGCACCTTGGTGAACACCCGTGGAGCCGAAGCGAGACCAAAAGGTAGCGCCACGAATTGGTAATGATCCTCCGCAATTGCGAATCGAAGGTACCTCTGGTGACCCTCGAAAATGGGGATGTGAAGGTACGCATCCTTCAAGTCGATGGAGGCCATGAATTCCCCCGGAACCAGGGCAGCCACCACCGACCGCAGGGATTCCATGCGGAACTTGCGAACCCGCACAAAGCGGTTCAGAGCCTTTAGGTCCAGAATTGGACGCACCTTGCCCTCCTTCCTGGGCACGGTGAACAGATTGGAATAGAACCCCCGAAATCTGTCCCGATGAGGCACCGGAACCACCACAGATTAGCCAAGGTTTTTCGCGAAGATTGATCCACAGACCAACACTTCAGCCAAACCAGGCGGCGTGACAACACCGCCACGCTGTGCACACGTGCAGCCAACGGGACTATATCCAAGTCCGCATCACACAAATACATGACTCCCTGATGGATTTGATCCACCATAGCCAGCGTCGCCGGAGGGGCAGAGTCAGCCACCAGGACGCGCCGAAGTACCTGCGTCCAATTCGCGACCGCCTGAGCTGCCATAAGTGAAGCAAAAATAGCTTTTAGCATAGAACCGGTAACCGAATAAGTATGACGGGCAAAAGACTCCAGCCTCCTGTCCGTGGCATCCCGAAACACCTGGGTATCCTCAGCAGGAATCGCAGTGGACTTATTCAAAACCGCCACCGCGTGATCCACCGGAGGTGGCACACACCAACGTTCATCAGTGGCGGGTGTGAAGGGATAACGCAGCTTGAACCTACTAGGCACAGCAAAAGGCTTCCGTATATTGCGCCATTGTTCACTAACAGCGCGCTGAAAATCTTCAGTGCAAGGAAAAACTTGCGATGATTTGCGTCTCCGCTGCGTCCCATAAGAGGCCAGGACAGCAGGAGGACATGGCTCATCCTGCAAACGCAGTGTTTGTTTGATAGAAGCAACCAATTCATCCATGAGTGCAAGCTCTTCAGACGAGCCAGGGGGGGAATTATCAACCCCTTCAACCTCAGCCTCCCCTTCAGACCCCACAAGATCCAGGGAGGAACGGGACCTCGATAAGGAGACCCCAGCCATAGCAGCCCCATCACCATCACCCTCTGAATCAGAGGAAATTGAAACTCTGGGCCGTTTTGTGGATTGAGCAGCCACAAGCATTTGCACCTGAGCAGCAAGGTTAGCCACAACAGCAGCCAAATCACCCCCTGGGGGGGAAACAGCAGCCCCTTGGCCTCCCACCAAAGTGAGAGGAAATTTGCTTTCCTGAGAATCCATGCCCCCAAAGTTTGCAGAAGAACAAAGGGTAACTGCCCCTTTAAAAGCGCGGCGAGCGCAGCCCACCGCACACACACACCAGCACAAAGTCGACCCCCACAGGGAAAAGCACAAACTCAGGCAAGGATTACAGGAATAGAGAGGATAAAAACCTGGAGAGACCACTGCTGCCTCGATCGGTGCGCCCAGGGAAAAGGAAGTGATGCAATACAGGCCGCTCTATTAAAGCCTATGGAAGGCTACAAAAAAATGGCCGCCTGCAGTGTTAGCATGAGGCCGGAGCGATCGCCACCAAAATGGCGGCGCTTGGCGCCGAAAACGCCGCTCCCCACATACAGTGAAAACACCAGTACACGTGCAGTATATTAAAACAATGGCAGACCGCAGCAGCGGCCGCCTCATGTATGCATAAACACGATCCAATCATGCCCTGCAGCATACAGCCTGTCACAAAGTAAAAAAGCAGCACACAGTCTGACACAGAAAAAGTGCAGCATAGCCCCCCTCCTTGCAGCCCACAGAATGCAGCCAAGACAGATAGGGAGTCCAATAGTGTGAACAGAGGCAGGGTTACACAGTCCCAGACTGACACCCCCCAAACAGACAGGTCCCCACACAGATACACTTACCTCCTAAACGGCGTGGGGAACCCGCACAAGCGATCAAGCCACTGCACATGGGACAGGGAGAGTCGCAGCCAGGACGCAGCAGAACTGCGGTGCGAAACCGCATGGCGTCCAGTGAGGTAGCCACCTCACCATAGCATCCCTGCAGCGAACAGGGATGGGTCGTTCACATATGCCAGGAAAAATACCTGACTGAACGCTCGATGGCAGGCTGAGAAGCCACTGGCCCACAACCTGCGACCAGGGGGGCCAGCCCGAGACCCAGCCCGCGCGATCCTCTTCATCAGAAGACCTAACTAATGCTGACAAAAGTAACAGCTAAGCAAGAGAGAGAAAAAAAACTCAAATAAAATCAAAAAAGAAGATAAAGGCTGAGACAAACTGCACCAGCATAGAGACATCCAGCTACTCCTGACAAGCTAGACAATGAAACTGAGGTATGGATACAGGAAGTAGGAGGGTATTGACTGAGGGGACCACCCCCTGGGGGTGGGATATGTTAAAAGCTTTAATATTGACATATTCTGTTGCCTAGCTACTCCTACGGAGCAAAGGTCAATTACTCCATTGTGACGAATATGAAGAGGCGGCGAATGTCGGAGGACGTAAGGGAAATAGGATTTTGGGGGTAACAGAATAGATGACTCTGCAATGAATCATTCATATATCTGGAAGTTTTTTTTGGGTTGCATTATGGTTTAAAGATAACTTGATCATTCTCAGTCTTTTATTCTGTGTTAAATATACAGCTCAGTCACATAGGACCACTGCCACACTAGACAGGTTAGTCCCAGAAATAAGAACTTTAGGCAGATTTAGCTATAAATAAATTTTTACCTTCAGCGAGTTCTCATTCATGCAGAAATTTTGCAAGCACATGCTCCAGCAGATGCTGCTCAACTGACTCAGCAGATAAACTACAGTAAGCAATTTCTTTGCTTAGAAGATAATCCAGGGAGAGAACAGCACGGAATTAGTGGACGGGATATTTTTTTTTTACATACTGAGAAACCTTTGTTAAAGACCATTTTTCTCTTGCTGCAGTAAAAAAAAAAATCTGACTATATTCCCTCCTTCAGGTGTCCACATCACTGCTTGAATGACCTGGACATTTCCTCTTGGCTGTCCAGTGGTGGGGTCCTCTAAGAATCCAGAAGAGAAGCCACGTTGGCATGATGGAATAAATAAGGGACCAGCAGGTGAAGGAGCATCTGCATTCCTGAATTAGCAGGGGACTTAGAAGTATATCACCAGTTAAGAAAAACACTCTCTGCAGTGTGGGTTAGAAGTGGGTGGGAAGGTTGTTATATTTTGCAAAGGATGAGGCTTTAAAAGGGCAACCCCAGGCACCAGCTAACATCCGTAAATTGCTAATGCTATCCAGGAACAAATGCTATTGTGCTAAAGTCCTAAAGGCCACTCTGTGGCTGCTACTGCCAACCACCTAGTTGCTCGACATGCTGACCCTCTGACTTCCATATTTTCTGAGTCACTGATCCAAAACAAGTACGCAGAATATATACCTTATACCTTTTTGTATACTTCTATTAGGTCAATGAGTGAAAAGATCAAAGGAAATAGGATCAGCAGGGCATCCAGGCAACTAGCTTTTTCCAAAGAGCTACAAGCCTCTCGTGTAACAGATTTACTTTATGATCCCAAGCTGCTAGATTAAATGGAGGTACCCATAGACTTTAGTAGACAGTCCCCTGTTCCAAAGGTTTTGGACTGCATTGGGGAAGAAGCCAACATCAACAGGTTACATGCAGACACCAACTGCCAAGAAATGTAAGGAGTAGAAATGATTTGATGTGTTGCAACATCTAGACGGACTAATAATATATCTCCCCCACAAATAAGCTAGTGCTGGAGGTGTCTTCACCCCTGCCCCACTGATAATGGGACCATTTGGGTCTAGCTTATACAGTCAAGAAAAGAGTAGTCAGTCCACTTGATAAAAGCAATGGAAAAACTGCTCAGTTAGGTTCAGTGAACTGAATTAATTTACTAGTGCACTGCAATCTGGCCTCCGCGCAGGTATATATGTGCTTTACCCTTGGTTTTAGCTGCAGTTCCATAGGCTATTAGATTGTGCATTGACATGTTTTCCGAAAGTGCACAAAGTCCCGAATGTTGCATCATCTGCAAAAACATGCAACGCAATAGAAAGTCTATGGGACTGTGGCTAAAACTGTGGGTAAAGTGCACGAGAATTGCAGATACAACCGCACTGCGACCAAAGCACAACGCACCGTGTGAAAACTGCCTAAATTAAAAAATATCATGCTGGACTGGAATATGCATTTAAAGATACATTTTTTTTTTGTAAAATCAGGAGCAGCACATTTTCTAGTTCCTATCCTAAAACCTATTACCCTGATTGGGAAAAAAGTACAGGCCACTTCATGGAGTTTTTCTTTTACCTGCACTGGGCATGTATAGGTGGAAGAAATTTGGAGTTTGGAAACCGATCAAGGCAGGACAGCACAGTTGCCTAGTGATTAGTACTTCTGTCTTGCACCACATGGGTCCTTTGTTTAAATCCCAACAAGGACACTATCTGCATGGAGTTTGCATGTTCTTCTGTGCTTGTGTGGGTTTCCTCCAGGTACTCCGGTTAGGTCCCACACTCCATGTTAGTAGATTAACTGGCTCCTGCCTAAATTAGATCTAGTATGTGTAGATATGCATGCGAGATATGGACTATAAAATGTAAGCTCGAGGGCAGTGACTGATGTGCATGTACAGTTTGTAAAGCGTTACATAAAATACCTGTAATAATAATAGATTAATGTCACAGTGTTGAGGCTAAGCAAAGACACAGCCAAAGTTTGGGACTTAATATAACTTAGAAAATAGAGCTCAGTGAACACTAATACATATGAATGAATGGGCCTTGTTTACCAAAGACTATACAGAAAATAAAAAAAACTTTGCAATCTTATGTGTATGGCAGCAGTAAGAACTCCCAGGCTTTAGCTGAGCTTCCCTAAGTTTGGTGACTGTCCTCGTGCCTACATCCAACTTTACACAGAAAGGAAAATCTGCCTCATATCGGCATTGTGAAGTATAAACAGGGATAGAAATGCTGAAGTAAAAACTGTGGTAAGAGCACAAGTACCGTAAACACTTACTTTTTTCTGTCTTTATCCTTCTTTAAAGGCTGCTGGGAAGTTGCTTGGTATCCCTGAGGCTGCAATGATTCCATGGCCATCTTTCGCCTGTTGAAGGCGTTCATCTCGTCCTCCATCTCCTTCCTCTTTTCCTCCAGCTTTCTGTTCTCATCTTGGTGTATCCTCTTCAGATGTGCAAACTTCTCTTGAAGCTACAAGCACAGAGCAATATATTCTCATGAAGCCTGCAGCATTATTAATGAGCAAAAACAGTTCACTTGCTTTCCTCAAGGCAATTTCTGCTATCAAAACATTGTGGATATCTGATGTTTATCATCTTTCATTACATTTACCATATGTCGATTTGGCTCTATATAATCGAGTTATACATTATGAGCAGACAAGCTACCACTAGATGGCAGTAATGCCTTCATTTGGTTTTCCATTTTATTAGAATAACTGAAAATAGGTTTTAGTTGCTTGGATCAAACCGGGATCATGGCAAAAAGGCACTTACTTCCCTCTCCTTTTCCTTCAGTTCTGCCTCTGTCTCCTTCACTCTGTTGACAAACAGCTGCCGCATTTCTTCCTCTTTCCGATGTAGGTCCTCCAGAAATTCTTTTCTTTTAGCTTCATAAGTCTCCTGAAGACTGAGAGCACAAGAATCATAAGAAAGGTACAAGGAGGAAAGCACAGGAAGTTGCAGACAATCTTTAGAAACCAGTTAGGGTGTAGCACCAAAAGTGTAGGTGCTTGCACCCGATTCATGTACTGGTCACACACAGGTACATGAATGTCTTTGTCTGCACTAAGGAAGGAGTGTCTCCATAATGTACAGTCCTTCCTCCATCTCCGGACACTGCACACATCACACTGTCAGGCGCATGGCTGGGGAGGTTTGTACTGGGGTCGGTAATGCCATCACCTGTACCCCCATTTACATTTAGTTTTGGGCTAGGGAATAGCTAATCCGACAGCAGAATGGGGATACAGCCCTGTGTGGAAACACACATACATGACAACAGGCACTGCCTGCTCTTAGTATTGGCGTACCTCTGTACTGTTGGTTTTCTTTTTTTTTTTTAATCCAAACAAAAAGGGTTTATTAGGAATTACACATCATAACATGGCGAGACAGAACAGTTCAATAATCTTATCTAGGGCAAACACATTAACGTACTGTTGGATTTCTAATTTGAAAACTGGTGGTAATTCTTTAATATGTCACTGCCATATTGACTTTATCTTAAAGAGGTGGTGGGAAGAACAATCTGAATTTGGTAATGTTACTGACACTAGTGCAAATGCTTGCCTAAAATTACACGCAGATAGTTCTAAGAACTACTGACAGAAAAGTGCCATAAGAGCGGTTTTAAATTCCATTGACTGTGCATCACGAGAACGCTTGGGGCACAAAATCCAGCCCATTCCTGTGAGATTTTTATCCCCCAGTTTTCTTGGATGGCATCAGTGACGCATAGTGATATAGTCTGCAACTCTTAGAAGTACCTTACTTCTTAGTGTGCTGATGTCAACTGAAAAATTTGGGTTTTTCTTTTACTTTCGATGATAACCGTAAACAGGACACACAGAGGGGATGAATATCTCCCTAAACGGGGGCACAAAGAGCAATAAAGACTGGCAGACTTTCTAACCCCTCTCCACGCTATGCAAAACTAAAAGCTTTACTGAAAGCTATTATTTTAACAAATTTTTTTAATATTTCAGTTTGGGGTAGGGACTAGCAGTAATGAAGGCCTTTCATTTTTCATGGAAGGTCCACCTAAAATTTTATATTAAAAAGGAATATGAGCTCAGCTGTTTTCCCAAGACAGCATGCCGATTAGCATTATACAAATCAAATGACTGCCATAGTATATAATGTAGAACTGCACAGTTACTAGATAGAATTATTTCAGTTATCCTTTTGCATCTGACTGTATGCAGAATGGAACGGTTGTAAATTTTACAGCCGATGGGATTATAATGTGTGCTCACATACAGTATCTTTAACCAGTCCCATTGGAGACAAAAGACAGAAGAATTTTAATAGCATGTTCCAGCACAAAATTCCAACCCTCCCCTTATATCTACCTAAAGGGCTGGTTATCTGGGTCAGTGTCTTTAAAACCCATCTCTTCAAGCTTGCAACGCCTGTACAGCTCATAGTGGCGCGTATGGGTCTGTTCCCTGAGATCCTCCATATTGACCCGGATCAGCATTTCCCTCAGCTTCACAAAGTCGCAGTGACTCTCATTTTCAACTATGGGAGAAACAATGTTAAAAAAAACACTATAAAAACATATGCAAAAAGGTTCAACTGCACCTGGAAAAAATTAATTTTAAATGATACACAACAGGAGAGAGAGAGAGCGAGAGCGAGAGAGAACGGCTGCACACCACTGCTGTTGGCGGTGTATGGTCATTATCACTTTCTCTTTAGTATAAACGGTGGCGAGCGCCTGCATAAGACTACAGCAGGTACACCAACCTGAGTGGTAATTATTCCTCAGTGGGATACACAACAGGAACAAGATCGGAAATTTAAACAAGGGTCCAACAAGAAAGCCCTCATTAGTCATGTAATGAACACCACCTCACAGTATGCACAACCTTCTTAAGGGTTAATAAAGGATTTGTGTCACAGAGTCACCCCTGTATGGGACACTTGGGAGACTAAGCCTTCTACAGAATATGGCTCACCCAACACTACATATACTGGTAGACTTTATATCTACTATCATGAGAATTAATATTTTGTTAAAGCAGCTAGAAACTGTGGTTAACATTAATGCCATCAAAAAGAAAACCTGTATTTACAGACATACAGGAGATACCCCTGATGATCCAAGATTGCCAGTTGACCGGCTGTCCCTGATCAACATGTCTGTTTCAAGATGCGTACCTCGGAAATTATTAAAGCCCCTGGGTCACCATGACAGCCATGCAAACAGTACTGTCAGAGGGGAAAAGGCCAGCAGCCTCCATATTTTCTTGATACAGAGTTTTTAGCTTTGATGAAGGTCTATCAAGCAGGATCTCTCCTGTTTAGATACAAGTTCTTCAAAAGCTATTCAAAGCATTGAGTAGAATTATTTACTTTACAATCTTAAATCCTAAATAAAGCACGTAAATATTTAAAAGCATGATAAATATTTAAAAGGCAAAAAAAACATTTTTATGTTCACACATACCTTGAACAACACCCCATGGGTACTGTCTGGCTCTCACCAGCTTATTCCCAACTTTTACTTCTTCTGTGCTCCCGACCACGGCAAATGGGAGATGAGCCTAAAACAGAAAAATCATAATTGGAATAAATCAATACGTGTGATAAAGGATCAGACATAAGAGCCAACAATAGCATGAGGGCAACAAAAAAAAGATGTAAAATAATTAGCAAAATTTACCAAAGTAAAAAATGTGGACGTACAAGGAACGGCCAAAAAAAAGTCATTTTAATATTTTGGTACACCTTTGTACCCAAAGCTTCCTCCTTGGCTGCACTTGCTCTGCCTGATGTAATCACCAGGACCAGCTATCAATATGTCCCGCTCTGTGTTTCAGGAGTGCCAAGATAAGCTCCTGTACGAATGAAACCTGCAAACTACACTTCTGAAAGTGCACAGGTATTCTGCATCCTGCCTACTATGAAAATAATTTGCCATGATTTTCAGCACGGTTTGATCATGCAGGCAAACTTAAGCCTAGTACACAGTTTATTTTCTGTTCAACCTAGCGGGTTTTTATTGAACAGCCGATGTTACCCGACATTCGGCCTGTGTGTACTAGGCTTTTTGCACACAGATCTGTAGGAATGGAGTCAGGTGTCATTGGGGTAATTTTTAGATCCACTGATCTTCGAGTGAAATAGTACATAAAATGAATTATGGATATTAGGGGTGTTGAATATAATTGCTGCATAACGATTCTGACGTTTGCGATTCTGCATCGATGCTCAGAGTCAGCTGAATCAATTATTGAATATGTCATGCGGTGCTCTGCCTCTCCTGGAGAAACACAGAGGCAAAGTCTAGCTGGTGAATAAAGCCCCCTCACCTTCCCCGCCCACCGCAGTATGCAGAGAGATGGACACTGGTGAAGAAAGTCAGCTGATGAGCTGACAGCCAGTGGAATGAATGGGGAGGAGTTCGAGGAGACTCCACGACAGGAGAGGCATTACTGGAGGCACCGGAAGAGAGGCAGAGACACACCGAGCATGGAGGAGGGGGAATCAACTGACACAGAGCAGGTAAGCGCCAGTGTCACTGATCCCATGCCACCACCATCCCCTCTGCCTGATCCCATCCCTCCCCCCACCACCATCACTTTACCTGATTTTCCTCTAGATGTAAAGAATACCCATTTGTTCTCTAATAAACAGAAAGTGAATAACTTGTAGTCCTCTTTTGGAATGGTTCTTAGAATTACCCTCCCCAAATAGGATATTGCGCTAAGAGCAAAAGAAAGTTCTGACTGCTTGAATTTTTGGATAAAAATCATGGGCAATAATCATGATTCATTGCGGAATCAAATCGTTGACAGGATAATCGCAATCCAATCATGAGACCAGTGAAGATGCGCACCCCTAATGAATATCCCAAAGCACACAGTGTCATAAATGAAAAGAATATGAAAACAGTTTTGTTTTTTTTATTTATTTTTTAAATGTTTTGGGATCTCTTAAGTTTATTGAGTGTAAGCCTTAGAAAACCATTATTTTCTGGAATAGCTGAGAAGACTTTTTCTCCAAAGAATAACCCCAAAACATGGTACCATAGCTAAAACCAGCTTCAGTAGTCACTGTCTGCCACTAGAGAGCAGTGGAGCACTACAAGATACATAGGAGTAACAAGCAAGCAGGCTCTCAAAAGAAAAAAAAAAGAAAAATCAATGCTGGAAGTAGTTAGAAAAATGATGTATAATTAATGATTTATTACATAAATTGATAAACAGGTAAAGGAAATTCCAAGGTATTAGCCAAGATTAAGTCTATATCAATATCAAAACACAAATTGCATGAGAAAGACTAAAGCTTGACAAGATCTTTGTCAAAAGGTGTTCTATAAACATAAGCAAAAAATATATAAAGAATTTCAGGTATGGATATTATTCTCCACGTCCTGTGCCGGCTGCCCTATTGCATTTTGAACACAGGAGGTCAGCTGATCGGCACAAATGCCATTCAGAGAATGCTTTGCAATTTTCTAAATGAATGCCAAGCACCCTCTGATTGGTTGAGAGGCCGGGCAGTGAAGTCATGCTTTCCACTTAGTCCAATCAGAGAACGCTTTGCATTCATTCAGAAAATGCAAACATTTTCTTTCTGTATGGCCTGTGTTTGGAAGAACAGATCACTAGCCAAACCACTAATATTTTCAATGCCATTCCAAGTCTTTTTTACTTACATTCATGACAGAGTTAATCTCAGCCACCGCTTCGTCATCAGTCGGGAATTGGTAAATCTGGACGCCATTGCTAACCAGCTCACTCATAATCTTGATTTTGAACTTGTGGAGTTCACTCTTGGATATTGTGTCAGCTTTAGCAATAATGGGAATGATGTTCACCTAGAGAACAGAAAGGGGAATTCAAGAGAAAAGATTTACACACCATGATTTAGAAAATGAGCTTTTAGAATAATTCCACTGAAAAAACACAAAACACTAAAAAGACAGTCTAATAGTCATTTTAAGTGAATTCGGGCTTGTGCAGTGACCTATGTTTGTCTGCTCTGGATACACACAGCTCATTGCTGGGGCACACAGAAAACAAGTGTTTATGTGCCCTGTTCACACCATACTAGTGTGGTTTGGTATGTGGAAAAATGCAGCATGTCTGCACTGCACATCAGTGCAAAGCACAGTGCTGTGACATAAATGAAGTTGAGGAAAAACAAAAAAAGCGGTGTGAAACCCTAAGGCTGGGTTCACACTTCTATTGGATGCGACTCACAGCAGGGATCAGGTGCATCCATGTTGTCCATTTCAGGGACAAATCAGGTCTGAATTTGGACCTAAAATGGAACCAAAGACGCACAGGACCCAGTGCTGTATCTTGGCCTAGGCCGACAAGGCCCAGGCCTAAGGCGGCAGTTTGCTGGGGGGCAGCAAAAAAGCTTCACCCCGCACTGAAAAAAAACCGCCTCCTCACGGCTCCGAAAAGAGTCCCCGCAGGCTTGCACTACACTATTAGTATAGTGCCAGTCTTATGGGGCCAATTGGGCCAGAGGGCAGGGTCCAGGAAGCAAATCAGTCTGGCACCCCCCATAAAGCGGTAACATTGCTACCTGCCGGTATGTTATTTAAATTAGGGGGTGCACAAGTTTTGTCAGGCCTAGGGCAGCACAAAACCTAAATACACCACTGACAGGACCCCCATGTACCCTGCTCCACAGCCACCAAGGAGATGCGTAAACTGGCTCCATTGAGAGCCAGGCACACTCTCCAGTCATGTGAATTGGATAGTCGCACTGAACCCAGCCTAAAAACACGCATTGCACTGCCCCTTGCCAAAGCTGGCACTGCACTAGCCTTCACTGTAAAACGCTGTTTTTTTTTTTTTTTTGCTGGCAGGCTAGTGTGAACGTAGCCTCAAATGCAGGGTTGATCATTGGGTACAATAGTTCTAAGACGTTAATTATGCACTGGACACAACCCCTGCTATCTCCAACTGTCTATATCAAACTTGTGGAATGAAAACATTTCAGAGTGACAGAGTGAGTCAGTGCATCAGCTGGTTATAGCTCAGGATCTGTTCTACCAATAAATGCAGCTCTACAACCAATCTTGCCATATGCATGTGGTAAAATCAAATGTAGACGCTGGCCTTCCATTCATGTAATGGACAATAGAGACTCATTTTAGATCAGACATGGACAGCTCTTTGTAGTCCCTAGCATCACAGACACATGGCAATTACTGGTAAACTATACCTAATCTTCCAGATACCTGATACCAGGATTAGCACCATTAACCTCAGTTATATTACTGCTTGCCTACACTACCTTTCTAGGTTAGCTTTGGATGTCTTCCAATAAGGTAGGGGGTAACAGTTAACCATTTTTAACCCACATGCTGCTAGCCCTAGTAAGCAGACAGAAAAACTGAATTTTTGTAAAATCTTACCTGTAAAATTCCTTTCTCTGAGTCCTCAGACAGTCGCCGCCGATTCATATTCATCACTAATGGGGTTATTGACCTTTGCTCCGCAGGAGTAGCTAGGCAACAAAATAGTTAATATCAAAGCTTTTAACATATCCCACCCCTAGGGGGAGGTCCCCTCAGTCAATACCTCCCTGCTTCCTGCATTCCCAACTCAGTTTCAGTAGCATAGCAGTAGAGTACATAACCAAACCCCAAAAGAGGGGCGGGGGCGGCGACTGTCGGAGGACTCAGAGAAAGGAATTTTACAGGTAAGATTTTACAAAAATTCCGTTCTCTTACGTCCTCCGACAGTCGCAGCCGCTTCATATTCATCACTAATGGGGACGTCCCATAGCAGTGTAAACATGAGGGGTGGGAAAAAACGCAGCCGCGCATAAAGCAACGCAGTACCCACAACAGAAAAAAAGGAACCTTACCAAAGTAAGAGAACCAACTGGGCAACAGGAGCAACAACCCAGGAAAACAAGTAACCCAGGGATAAGACATCCCAACAGCCAAGGACCCAAAGCAAGGGACCCTAAGGCACTGCCGCACTAAGAACTTTGCGGCCAAAGGAAGCATCCGCCGATGCCTGAACATCCACCTTGTAGAATCTTGAGAAGGTGTGAACTGACAACCAAGTCGCCGCCTTACACACCTGGGCCACAGAAGCCCGATGATGACAGGCCCAAGACGTACTCAGAGATCTGGTAGAGTGCGCCTTCACAGGCACGGGAGGAACCTTCCCCCGCAAAGCATAGGCCTGCTCAATGGTCTGCCTGATCCATTTACTAGATAAAGGTAAGCCTGTGGATGTGGTGTATCTGGACTTTGCAAAGGCCTTCGACACCGTTCCCCACAAACGATTACTGTACAAACTAAGGAAGATAGGTATGGACCATAAGGTGAGTACCTGGATAGAGAACTGGCTCCAGGGGAGAGTACAGAGGGTGGTGATTAATGGGGAGTACTCGGATTGGGCGGGTGTGGAAAGTGGGGTCCCCCAGGGTTCTGTCCTGGGACCAATCCTGTTTAATTTATTCATAAATGATCTAGAGGAGGGGATATCTAGTACAATCTCAGTATTTGCGGATGATACTAAATTAGGCATGCCAATATCTTCTATGCAGGATGTGGAAACCTTGCAAGCGGACCTGAACAAAATAACGGAGTGGGCAACTACATGGCAGATGAGATTTAATGTTGAAAAATGTAAAGTAATGCACTTGGGGGCCAGAAACCAGAAAGCAAGCTACTCGCTAGGGGGGGAACCTCTGGGTGAGTCTAGGATGGAAAAGGACTTAGGGGTACTGGTAGACAACAGGCTTGGCAGTGGCATGCAATGCCAGGCCGCAGCAAGCAAAGCCAACAGAATACTGGGATGTATAAAAAAGGGGATTCACTCCAGAAATAAAGAGATTATTCTCCCGCTCTACAAGACTCTGGTCCGGCCACATCTGGAGTATGCTGTCCAGTTCTGGGCACCGGTCCTCAGAAAGGATGTGCTGGAACTGGAGAAAGTCCAGAGAAGGGCAACAAAAATAATTAGGGGGATGGAGGACATCAGCTATGAAGAAAGACTACAAGCCCTGAACTTATTCTCTCTGGAGAAGAGACGATTGAGGGGGGATATGATATCAATGTACAAATACTGTACTGGCGACCCGAGCATAAGGAACAAACTATTCAGAGAAAGGAGATACAATAAGACACGTGGCCACTCACTAAAACTAGAGGAAAGGCGGTTTAACCTTAAAGTGCGTAAGGGGTTCTTCACTGTAAGAGCGGTAAGGATGTGGAATTCTCTTCCACAAGCAGTCGTATCAGCAGGGAGCATTGATAGTTTCAAAAAACTGTTAGATGGACACCTTAAAGACCACAACATACAGGGGTATACAATGTACGGCTAAAAGCAAACACACACACACATCATAGGTTGAACTGGATGGACTCATGTCTTTTTTCAACCTCACTATGTAACTATGCAACTATGTAATTTGGCGATGGTAGAAGCCGACGCCGCCATGCCCTTCCGAGGCCCTTCAGGAAGGACAAATAGAGAATCCGACTTGCGGAAAGACTTAGTCGCCGACAGGTAAACCCTGATCGCCCGAACAACATCCAAAGAATGTAAAGCCACCTCCTTCGGATGCTTTGGCCTCGCGCAGAGCGAAGGCAAGACAATGTCCTCATTGAGGTGAAATTCCTAAATCCTCTTCGGAAAAGAAAAGACGGATTATGTCGCAAGACTACCTTATCCAAGTGAATCACCAAGTAGGGAGAGCTGCAGGACAAAGCCGCCAGCTCCGACACTCTGCGAGCCGAAGTGATCGCCACCAAAAAGGCAACCTTCTTGGACAACAGAGGTAACGAGATCTCCCTGATCTTTTCAAAAGGAGCATTCTGCAACACGGACAGAACCAGGTTCAAGTCCCATAGAGGCAAAGGCTCCCTCCTAGGAGGGACCAGATGTCGCACCCCTTGAACAAAGGTGCTAACCAAAAAGAGTTAGACGCCACAGGGCGTTGAAAGAGAACGGCCAGCGCAGAAATCTGACCCTTAATCGTGGCCAACGCCAAACGCTGGTCCACGCCCGTTTGAAGGAAAGCCAACACTCGCGATACCGAGTACGAGCGAGGGGAATACCCCCTGGACTCACACCAGGCAAAGTACGCCTTCCAAGTACGGTAGTAAATCTTCCCCGAAGAGGCCTTCCTGGCCTTGATCAAAGTGGGAATGACCTCGGGGGAAAGACCCCTATCCTTCAGGACCTGGCTTTCAACAGCCAAGCCGTTAAAGCCAGCGACTGTAAAGCTGGATGGAATATCGGTCCTTGAGACAGGAGATCTTCTCGAAGAGGTAGACGCCACGGAGCGTCGACCACCAGATTCATGAGGTCTGCGTACCAAGACCGGCGAGGCCAGTCCGGAGCCACCAGAATCACCGCGTGCGGTTCCGAGGCCAACCTGCGAAGGAACCTGGACACCAGCTGAATCTGTGGAAAGGCATACATCAGACGATACTGACGCCAAGGCGCCACTAACGCGTCTGAGGCGTCAGCCCGAGGATCGCGCGTCCTTGCTACGAACCTTTCCACCTTGTTGTTTAGACGAGACGTGAACAGGTCCACATCTGGGGACCCCCACTTCGCGCACAGCATCTGAAAGACATCCGGGTGAAGGGACCATTCTCCCTGGTCCAAGGTCTGGCGACTCAGATAATCCGCCTGCCAGTTTTCCACTCCCGGAATGTGGACTGCAGATATCGCCGGGACGTGCGTCTCGGCCCAAGACAGAATGTCGGCTACTTCCCGAGCCGCTCGGACACTCCTGGTGCCCCCTTGGTGGTTGATGTAGGCCACCGCCGTGGCATTGTCCGTCTGCACCCGAACCGGACGCCCTAGAAGCCTGTCCGTCCAACGTAGAAGACAAAGATATATTGCTCGCAATTCCAGAATGTTGATCGGAAGGGATGATTCCTCCTCCGACCAAGTTCCCTGGGCGGACAGAACGCCCAGAACACCACCCCAGCCCGACAGGCTGGCATCCGTGGTGATCACTGTCCATGAGAAGGGGGGCAAGTCTTTTCGCCCTGACACCACCGGGGACCGGAGCCACCACAGAAGATCCCTTCTGGCACGATGACTCAATGAGATCTGTAGATCCAGAGACTGCGGTCGCCCATCCCACACGGCCAGAATCTCCGCCTGGAGACCCCGCGTGTGAAACTGGGCGAAGGGAATCGCCTCGAAGGCCGAGACCATCAATCCCAGACACCTCATACACGTCCGGAGGGAGGAGCACTGATTGTCCCTGAGGGACTGGACAGCGCCCTGAAGCGTCCGGAGCTTGTCTTCCGGCAGGAAGACCCTCGCTTGAGCAGAGTCCAAAATCATTCCCAGGTAGGGAAGACGAACCGACGGACACAGAGTCGACTTTGGAAAGTTTATCGTCCACCCGAACTCCTGCAAAGTCTGCATCGTGAGGGACAGGTCGTTCACCAGGCCCTGACTGGTCGCAGACCGAATCAGGATATCGTCCAGATACCCCAGGACAGCAATGCCCTGGGCTCTCAACAAAGCCAGAACCTTGGTGAAAACCCGCGGAGCCGAAGCGAGACCAAAGGGTAACGCCACGAATTGGTAATGATCCTCCGCAATGGCGAATCGAAGGTACCTCTGGTGACCCTCGAAAATGGGGATGTGAAGGTACGCATCCTTCAGATCGATGGAGGCCATGAATTCCCCCAGAACCAGGGCAGCCACCACCGAGCGCAGTGATTCCATGCGGAACTTGCGAACCCGCACAAAGCGGTTCAGAGCTTTTAAGTCCAGAATCGGACGTACCTTGCCCTCCTTTCTGGGCACAGTGAACAGATTGGAATAGAACCCCCGAAATATGTCCCGATGAGGCACCGGAACCACCACTCCCTGGGCCCGCAGGTCCCGCACCGCCAGGTGCAGATCCTGCAAGCGCTCCGGAGTCAGCTGAAGGTTTGAGAGGAAAAATCTGCCCGCAGGCCGAGAGAGAAACTCGATCTTGTACCCAGATTGAACGATTTCCTGAACCCATCTGTCCCGAATGCGGTCCAGCCAGGGTTGAAAAAAACCGAGCAAACGTCCCCCCACCCCAGATACGGGTGAGGGCGTCCCTTCAGGCCGCATTGTTATGGGCAGCGGACCCGGACTGGCCGGACTCCTGCTTACCCGCCCACGGCTTCTTCTGGGAGCCTTGGCCCTTGAAGGGCTTGCCCTTATAGTGCGACCGAAAGGCACGAAAGGACCCCTGAGAGGGCCTAAACGAGGCATTCTTCTTACCACGAACAAATTTATTCTTGTGAGTTTGGGGCAAGAGAGTGCTCTTACCCCCAGAAATACCCTTTATCAGAGTATCCAAAGATTCGCCAAAAAGGCGAGATCCCGCGTAGGGCAAATTAGCCAAAGTCTTGCGAGAGGATTGGTCGACAGACCAACATTTCAGCCATATCAGGCGACGGTTTAATACCCCCACACTTGAAAGACGCGCAGCCAAAAGGGACTAAATCTAAGTCCGCATCACACAGATACATGACACCCTGATGAATTTGATCCACCATAGCCAAAGTTGTCGGCGGGGCCGAGTCAGCCACCAGGGTGCGCCTGAGCACCTGCGTCCAATCCGCAATAGCCTGGGCTGCCATAATCGAAGCAAAAATAGGCTTCAGCATAGAACCAGCAACCGTATAAGCATGACGGGCCAGAGACTCCAATCTCCTGTCCGTCGGATCCCGGAACACCGGGGTATCCTCAGCGGGGATCGCAGTGGACTTATTCAAAACGCCACTGCATGATCCACCTGAGGCAGCACACACCAACGCTCAGTGGTGGGTGAAAATAGATAACGCAGTTTGAACCTACTCGGTACAGCAAAAGGCTTCTTTAACTACCTCCCACCCGGCCATAGTACATATACGGCCGGGCGGGAGTCTCGTCCTTCTGAATGGACGTTCCGGAACGTCCTTCAGAAGGAGAGAGATCGCGCCACCGCGGGCACGCGCAGCGGCGCGATCTCGATGTGCCTGTGTCCCTCGGACACAGAGCAACATCATTCGACAGGAGGGCCCTGTGATTGGCCCTCCTGATCACATGACGGCTGTGTCCAATCACAGCCGTCATGTAATGTAAATAGAGCCGTTGTAACGGCTTCGATCTCTTCTCCCCCTGACAGATCCTGTCAGTGAGGAGAAGAGGGATGATCGGTGCTGCTGAGGGGGTGATCAGTGAGTATTTCTAATTACTCACTGATCACAGGGGGGGTCTGTGCTGGTAATCAGAACATTGATTACCAGTGCAGCCCTGGGGGGGGGAGGGGTGCCACTAAGCCACCAGGGATGCCCACCCATGACCACCAGGGATGCCCACTATGGCCACCAGGGATGGCAAGCAGGGCTCAGAGAGCCCCCCAGTGCCCTCCCTATCAGTGTTGTCCACCAATGCCATCTATTAGTGCTGCCCACCAATACCCATTATTGCAATCTATCAGTGCCGCCCACCAGTGCCCATTATTGCCCACCAGTGCTGCCTATCAGTGCCCCCCATCAGTGCCCATCAGTGCCCCCCATCAGTGCCCATCAGTGCCCCCCATCAGTGCCCATCAGTGCCCCCCATCAGTGCCCCCCATCAGTGCCCATCAGTGCCCCCCATCAGTGCCCATCAGTGCCCCCCATCAGTGCCGATCAGTGCCCCCCATCAGTGCCGATCAGTGCCCCCCATCAGTGCCGATCAGTGCCCCCCATCAGTGCCGATCAGTGCCCCCCATCAGTGCCGATCAGTGCCCCCCATCAGTGCCGATCAGTGCCCCCCATCAGTGCCGATCAGTGCCCCCCATCAGTGCCGATCAGTGCCACCCATCAGTGCCGATCAGTGCCACCCATCAGTGCCGATCAGTGCCACCCATCAGTGCCGATCAGTGCCACCCATCAGTGCCGATCAGTGCCACCCATCAGTGCCGATCAGTGCCACCCATCAGTGCCGATCAGTGCCGCCCAACAGTGCCACCTATCAGTGCCCATCAGTGCTGCCTATCAGTGCCCATCAGTGCTGCCTATCAGTGCCCATCAGTGCTGCCTATCAGTGCCCATCAGTGCTGCCTATCAGTGCCCACCAATGCTGCATATCAGTGCTATCTATCAGTGCCACATATCAGTGCCCATCAGTGCTGCATATCAGTGCTACCTATCAGTGCCCATCAGTGCTGCATATCAGTGCCACCCCATCAGTGCCCCCCCATCAGTGTCTCCTCATCAGTGCCTGTCAGTGCGGCATCATCAGTGCTCATCAGTGCAGGAAAAAACTTATCTATTTACAAAATTTTATAACCTAAACAAAAAAAACTTTTTTTTTTTTCAAACTTTTCAGTCTTTTTTTATTTGTGCACCAAAAAAGAAAAAACCTGACGGTGATCAAATACCACCAAAAGAAAGCTCTATTTGTGGGGAAAAAATGACACAAATTTGGTTTAGGTACAGCGTTGTATGACCGCGCAATTGTCATTCAAATTGCAACAGCGCTAAAAGCTGAAAATTGGTCTGGGAAGGAAGGGGGTTTAAGTGCCCTGTATTGAGGTGGTTAAATTGCGCCATTGCTCATCAACCGCGCGCTGAAATTCCTCAGAGCAAGGAAAAACCTGCGATGTTTTGCGTTTCCTTTGCGTCCCATAAGAGGACATCAAAACAGGAGGACATGGTTCATCCTGCAAATGCAGCGTTTGCTTGATAGAAGCAACTAACTCATCCATGAGTGCAAGCTCTTCAGACGAGCCAGGGGGAGAATTATCAACCCATTCCACCTCAGCCTCCCCTTCAGACCCCACAAGGTCTAGAGATGAGTGAGACCCTGAGAAGGGCACTCCAGCCATAGCAGCCCCATCGCCCTCTGAATCAGAGGAAATAGACACTCTGGGCCGTTTTGTGGATCGATCAGCCACCAGCATCTGCACCTGAGCAGCCAAATTTGCCACAATAGTAGCCAGATTAGCCCCCTCGGGAGAAGCAGCAGCCCCTTGGCCCCCCACCAAGGTGGGAGGAAACTTGCAATCCTGAGAATCCATGCCCCAGCAATATTAGGAAAAAAGGAGCACTGTCCCTTTAAGATCGCGGCGAGCGTAGCCCCCCGCACCCACTGAATACACCGACCCCCACAGGGAGAGGAAACACTGGGCAAGGAATACAGGAAAATGGAAAAGTAAAAACCTGGAGAGATCCACAGGCTGCTGCACCGATCGCTGTCCCAGAGCAAAAGGAAGTGATGCAAGACTGACCGCCCCTATGAAGCCTATGAGAGGCTACACAAACATGGCCGCTCGGCTGAGGATTTCCATAGGCAAATAGAAAATGGCGCCGACATGTGGCCTGATCGATCTCCGCCAAAATGGCGGTGTTTGGCGCCAAAACGCAGCGCCTTACCACACAGGACCGGTCACCCTAATTGCCGCAGAAAAAATGGCGGGTCGCTGCAGCGATCGCCGCACAGCATGTCCAAAACTCAGACTGCAACATGTATTCACCCAGCAGAGCAGGAGAGCCCCCCCCTCACAGCCCACACACAGGCAGCAATTCCACACAGGAACTGACAGGGAGCTCAGCAGACACATAGACATGCAGGGTCACACAGTCCCAGACTGACACCCAAACAGACAGGTCCCCACATAGATGCACACTTACCAGTCCGGATGGCGTGGGGAGCCTGTTCCAGCGATCAAACCGCTGCACTGAAGGACAGGGAGTGTCGCAGCCAGGACGCATAGGAACTGCGGTGCGAAACCGCATGCGTCCAGTGAGGTAGCCACCTCACAGATAGCATCCCTGCAGCGAACAGGGATGGGTCGTTCAATGTGCCAGGGTACCCTTGGCTGAACGCTCGATGGCAGGCTGGGAAGCCCCTGACCCTGAGCCCTGGGATCCAGGGTGGCCAGTCCGAGACCCAGCTCCGCACGATCATCTTCATCAGAAGATGCTAACTAATGCTGAAAATCAACAGCTAAGTAGAAGAAAGAGAAAAAAAAAACTCAAAATAAAATTAAAAAGAGAAAAGAAGCTGAGACAGAGCCCCAGCACAGGAACAGCCAGCCTACTCCTGAGCTAGGCATTAGAAACTGAGTTGGGAATGCAGGAAGCAGGGAGGTATTGACTGAGGGGACCACCCCCTAGGGGTGGGATATGTTAAAAGCTTTGATATTAACTATTTTGTTGCCTAGCTACTCCTGTGGAGCAAAGGTCAATAACCCCATTAGTGATGAATATGAAGCGGCGGCGACTGTCGGAGGACGTAAGAGAAAGTTTATTTACTAGTTTTAAACATTTTTTTTTTTTTTTATATACATGTTCTCCATTGCTTCCTGATTTCTGGCCTAGGCAAAAAAAAATTGTCATACATCCCAGGACTCATGAGTATTTTTTTTTTCTTTAATATGGAGAAAGAGGGAGGAATTTTTAGCAAAGCCCACCCTTCCGCCTGCATGCCTAAGTTAAAGGCAGATAGATTCCATTAACTAAAAACTAAATGAAACGTGGAATATAAAAAACAAATTAAAGTGGTTCAGCACCCCAAATACCTGGCAACTCTTGATCCAGTGCTGTGCCTGAGAGCAACATTACTGCTCTCTCTGTTCACAGGCAGCGGTAAGAACCATTGGCTCATGCTGCGATCAATCAAGCAAGGGCCGGGGCCAAGCCACCTTGTGTGTGTCTATGGACACACACAGACCCGCTCAGGATCAAGCCGGCATGTCTGCACCCATAGCAAGCACTTGCTATTAGGGCATAGGGCAGAGGAGGAGGAGCCAAGACGCCTACAATGAAATAAAAAAACAGTAAAGTTAGCCCAATTTTTTTGTATAATGTGAAAGATGATGTTAAGCCAAGTAAATAGATACCCAAGATGTCATGCTTTAAAATTGTGCACGCTTGTGGAACGGCGACAAATGATGGTACTTAAAAATCTCCATAGGCGACATTTTAAAAATATTTACAAGTTACCAGTTTAGAGTTACAAAGGGGGGGCTTGCACTAGAATTCTTGTTCTCGCACTAACGATTGTGGCGATATGTGTGGTTTGAACACTGTTTACACATGCGGTCATGACTTACATATGCGTGCAAGCTAGAAGGGATTAGGAGCTTTATTTATTTTTTGTTCTTATTTATCTTCTTTTTTTTTTTTTTTTTTTTTTTTTTAAACTGTCCCTTTAATTTTTTATGCTCACTTTTATTTCTATTACAAGAAATGTTAGCATTCCTTCTAATAGAAATAGGCATGACAGGTCCTCTTTATTGAGAGATCCGGGGGTTAAAAGACCTCAGATCTCCGATTTACCTTTAAAAGCAAAAAAAAAAAAAAGTTATTTTGACTTTAAGGGAAAAAAAATCCTGTCAATCTGCCCGGGGACCGGAAGTGACGTCGTCGGTCGCTCCAGTCCTTCAAGGGCATAGAACCGAGTGGGGGCTATCTTGTTGTCTTGTCTCTCTCCTCAGGCATCAGATCAGCGGAAAAGTTGCAGGAGGGACACCGCCGCTGGGACCACTTTTAGCTAAAAGTTGGCCACCTGACTGAAAAAAAAAAAAAAGTTACCGGTATTTTATGCATTAAGATAAAAAGCCTTCTGCAGCAGCCCCTGATACTTACCTCAGCCCCCTCTCAATCCAGTGATGTCAACGAATGCCTCAGCCATCCGGGACTCTATCTCCTGATTGGCAAAGACAGCAGCAGTGCGATTGGCTCCTGCTGCTGTCAGTCAAACTCAGTTAGCCAACCAGGAGAGGGTGGGGCCAAGCGGCAGCCTCGTGCCTGAATGGATACATGGAGCTGCAGCTGAGTTTGCGTGCCCCCATAGCAAGCTGCTTGCTGTGGGGGCACTCAACAGGAGGGAGGGGCCAGGAGCTCCAGCCAGGGACCTGAGAAGAGGAGGATCCAAGCTGCTCTGTGCAAAACCAACTGCACAGAGCAGGTAAGTATGTTTTCTTATTTTAATAGAAAAAAATAAAGTAATGACATACATTCCCTGTTAGGCGGTCAGCAAGTGGTTAAAGTATGACTGAAGGCACATTTTTTTTAACCATCTGTGTTCCATTGGGTGGATTTCCCTTCACTTCCTATCCCATAGCCAAAACAGGAAGTGAGAGGAAATCGCTCCAAAGTGAGGAAATCCCTAAAAATAGTTTTGCCCTTTGAGGATTTCCCATCTATTCCCGTACTGCTGACAACCCAAAATTTGGACTTTCACTTGTGAATGAGAATGGTAAACAAGATGAATCTGCCTAAGGCCTCATTTACACCTGAGCATTTAGTAACTCAAAGCTCCAAACTCTCAAAACCCCATGCAATTAAAATGGTGGGTGTTCACATACTGTATGAGCACTTTTTAGGCAGACTTGGGCATTTTCGGCCTTAGAGACTCATTAAAAGGAATGCCTGTAAACACCTGAATCAAGCATTTTTTTTTCAGACCTATTTCAGGCGATTTTTAGCACGTAAGAACTGCTCTTCCCTCCCTAGTGCCTCAGGCTGCATGCACACTTGAGCCAAGTGTCTTTGGTTGTTTTTACAGGCTCTTTACTCAAGTGTTTCTACAGGCGTTTGAGTGTTTTTGTGTAAGCGTTTGTTAAAATTGCTTCTAGCCAATAAAAAACATGCAATACACACATTTTCCAGGCGTTCACCAATTAACCACTTGCCGACTAGCTGCAGTAGTTATACTGCGGCAGTTCGGCTCGGTTACACGAAAGACGTACCTGTACGTCGTTTTGTGTAACACTTAGTGGGGGCGTGCGCACGCACCAATTGGCTAGAGGGGGATCCAATCAGCGGGACCGGTGAACGCTGTGTCCGCCGGGCACCCATGATTGCTCACCATGGAGAGAGAACGGCGGTCTGCCGAACTAAACACTGCAGACTGCTGTTATCTCAGTGATGAAAACAGATCTCGGTGTTCATCCAGCAAACCCATCCCCCAAACAGTTAGAAAGCATCCTCTAGGCACACATTTAATCCTTTGATAGCCCCTGGTGTTAACCCCTTCCCTGCCAGTGTCATTAGTACAGTAATCGTGCATGTTTTTAGCACTGATTGCTGGAGTAATGTTACTGGTCCTCTGAAAAGTGTCAGTTAGGGGTCTGATCTATCCACCTGCAAAGTCCCGCTAAAAATCGCTGATCGCCATTACTAGTTAAAAAAATAAGTAAAATAAAAAATGACAAATCTTTCCCCTAGTTTGTAGACGCGACAACCTTTGCGCAAACCAATTAATATACACTTATTGGGATTTTTTTTTACCAAAAATATTTAGTAGAATACAGGCATACCCCGCTTTTAAGTACACAATGGGACCAGAGCATGTATGTAAAACGAAAATGTACTTAAAGTGAAGCAATACATTTTTTTATTTCCTAGGCAAGCTGGCTGGCCACAAATAGGATATGTTGTAGTCCTGGGTCCCCTCACATTGCTCCCTAAGTTTGGTATCCCTGTCACTTATGGTTTGGGAGTAGTGCCATGTCAAGCTGACCACGATTTCCCATAGACGCCAATGTTAAAAACTGGGAGTAATGCCATGCCAAGCTGACCAGGCTGTGTCCATACTCGCGAGTGTATGTAAAGTGAGTGTACTTAACCACTTAAGCCCCGGAGGATTTGGCTGCTAAAGGACCAGGGGTTTTTTTGCGATTTTTTACTGCGTGATTTTAACGGACAATTGCGCGGTCGTGCGACGCTGTACCTAAACAAATTTGACGTCCTTTTTTTCCCACAAACAGAGCTTTCTTTTGGTGGTATTTGATCACCTGTGCGATTTTTTGATCACGCGCTATAAACAAAAAAAGAGCGTAAATTTTGCAAAAATAACAATATTTTTCACATTTTTTTATATGAAATTCCTCAAAAAAAAAAAGTAAAAATCAAAATTTTTTAACATTTTTCGGCCAATTTGTTTTATGCTACCTATGTTTGGTAAAAAAAAAAAATCGCAAAAAGCGTATTTTGATTGGTTTGCGCAAAAGTTATCGTGTTTACTAACAAAGGGAAAGATTTTTGTCATTTTTGGTGGGTTTTTTTTTAACGCGTAATGGCGGCGATCTGCGATTTTTTTTTCGGTACTGCGACATTGCGGCGGACAGATCGGACCCTTGACTGACATTTTTGACACTTTTGGGGGTACCAGTGACATTACTGCAGTAATCAGTGCTATACATATGCACTGTTACTGCAAAAATGACACTGGCAGGGAAGGGGTTAACTTTATTGGACAGGGAGGGGTTAAGTGTGTCCTAGGGGCGTGATTCTAACTGTGTAGGGACATTCCTATTGGTGTAAAAGCAAAGATCAACCTTTCTACATAGTAGAACGGACAGATCTTCACTTTTACACAGGGAGAACTGACAGGCAGCTTGTTTACACAAGCTGCTCTGTCTTTCTCCCTTCACAGGAGCGATCGCAGTGTGACTGGCGGACATCGAGTCCGCCGGTCACACGCACTGACTTGTCTGTGAACGAGCCGAGGCGGGCGCGCGCCCGCCCGCGATAGGCTCGCAAGTCAGTGACAGGCGAGTGACGTACCGATACGTCACTCTGGCTGACCGCCGCAGTATATAGTCGTGCGGCGGTCGGCAACCGGTTAAAACGGGGTATGCCTGTATATATTGGTCTACATTGATGAAAAAATTAGATTTTTTTAATAGTTTTTATTGGGAATGTTTGGTAGCACAAAAAAAAAATGTGATCGAATAACACCAAAAGAAAACTATTTGTGGGGAAAAAAAAAAAAAAATTTTATTTGGGTACAGCGTCGCATCACTGCACAATTGTCAGTTAAAATAAAAAATGGCCTTAAGTGGTTACAATCTACTGTAACTATAAAGAAGCTCCCATATACTTTCAAGCTTCAAGGTACGCTACACTTTGGATGGGGAGCATTCTGGAGCTTAGAGCTGAAAAACACTCAGGTGTAAATGGGGCCCTACAAGTGACACAGACCGCAATGAAATATTCTAATCCCTCTCTATATGAAACAAAGTAAAAAGCGCCTTTAGTTATATTTGAAATAAATTAGAATGATTATAGTACGTATACAGGTTTATGTCTTGTGCAAACACCCTGGGGCTGATCTTCGCTTATCGAAGATGCAGTGATAGGTCAATAAAGTCTATCCCACGTAGCTTCTTCTCTTGAAGTCCGCTGTCCAGGGGGTGCTTACATAGGTCAGGTGCTGTCCATAGAAGTACTACAGTTTTTCAATGAAATCATGATTGGCTGGTTTAGATGACAATCATCTATTATGTATGGCCGTTCTGTTGTGTGTTTATATAAAAAAAGGTCCCTATGGGGATGTCATTATCAACTGACATCTAGGTACATACGGGGGGGGGGGGGGGGCTGGGTTCTTCAGCAACATACATCTTCCCATTATAGCAACCTATTGAAAGCAATAACCACCGGCATCAATTTACTGCATCTAGAAAATAAATAGCAGGGAGCAGGCAGATTTTCCTAGTACTAAGTACAGGGTAGGAGGGTGCATTCATGTGAAGAGTAAAGTGTGTAGGAGCAAGACAACTGAGAACAGACCCTGTGGCCAGCTGCTATGTAAATGGTGCAGTGTTCCTCCACACTGCAATATAAATGGTCAGTGTTTCTCAGACAGCCTGTTTATCTTATCCACACTGCCTAGAACCCCCTAGTTATTCTATTGTCAAAGTGCGTCACATTTTGTGTGTCCTCCACTGACAGTATGTCAATTTGATGGCTAACAACTACAGTATCATTTAACCAATGAAAGCTTACTGTAGGCTGTTAACTTATGTTGGGTGAGATCAAACAGGGAGGTGTGCAACTCTTCATCCTCCCAACAAACATCTATGATGCTTTCAACTTAATAAGCAAGAACAACAAAGACTAGGACAGGTGTTCACACGTAAAGCCCACACGACTCTATGCAGCACTGAACAAATTAGACATTTTATAAGGAGAAAAAAAACAACAAAATGTAATCCATCCAAAACTTTTCAAGATTTATTGCTGTCTGAGTCTCTGATGGACAGATCTGGCTCTGCTTTCTGTCCTGGGAAAACAAAGCCATAATACCTGAAAAGGTGTCAGATCCTTCCCCACTCCACAAAAAAAAAAAAAAACTACATGTGAAATGTATCTCCTTTTACGAGATTTCCTCACTTTAGACAACTTTTCCTCTCTCTCAGGTCTTCATGCAAATCAGGCCAAGTCCCGTACACTGAACATTTCTTTAGCAGATGACGTTCTTCAGTCGCACAAGATCATTTTTCTTTTCAATGGTCCGATTCCATCCACTACCTTGGAATCTATATAGTACCAACTATCCTCCCCTATTAAGGAACTGACCCGTCTGTTGGAGTCTTGGAATAAAAACTAATTTTTCTTGGTTGGGCCCGACTTGCCCAAGCCATTATATCCATTTAGAGGTTTTCCTGTTCTGGTCCCCCCACATGTTTTACGATCCTTCTAGCGCCTTCTCTTTAAATTTGTCTGGTGCTCGACCAAACCAAGGCTGAACAGACACTTACTCAATAATTCCAAGCTACAGGAAGGGCTGGGGATGCCAAACATCACTTATTATAAGGCAGCCAAAATAGCACCTCTTGCCCAATTGTTTGCAGGAAGACAGCGCCCCTTTGGACCTTTATTGATGTAGTAGACCAGGCATGTCCAACCTGCCGCCCGAGGGCCGCATGCGGCCCGGAACCTCAGGCAATGCGGCCCACTGCCCCCTGACAATTTTTTTTTTTGTTGGGGAGGAAGGAAGTCAGGTTGGGGGCACGGCCACAGCAGCTTCCAACGGTAGGCAGAGGCTGCCTCAGAGGGGGGAGGGGAGCATGTGCAGTGTTTCTGACTCCTACCACCATGACCACTTGAAATCACTGAAGTGGTCATGGTGGTTAGAGTGTTCCTTTATTATCGCTCAGAAGAAGTAAACCTCTGTATACTGATTCCATTTCATTTGATCATCCTCTAGTTGTGTTAAATTAGTGCGGGGGGTGCGGCGGCGCGGGAAGGGGCGCGGCGGCATTGTATTACTTATATACCTTAAATATAGTATATATTTAATATGCGGCCCGAGAAAATTTCTCTACACTCAATGTGGCCCAGAGAAGCCAAAAGGTTGGGCACCCATGTAGTAGATGTAGACCCGGTCCCGTTCTCTTCCTTATCTTGGCTCCAGCTGCAACTTCGCCCTAATCCTTTAAACCCTGTTTTTAACCCACACACTTGCGTTATGGGGCTCTATAAAATATTCGGCTCAATTGATCTCACCGCATCACCCTCTTCTAAAAATATTTAACTGTCCCTTATTCCCCCCACCCCGGTCTCGAAAGTCGCCGGAGCTATAAGTGGTGGTACAGTAAGGGCCCAACGACAGTTTGGTCTCTTCTCTCTTCCAGAGGCATAGTCTCCTTCCAATACCTCAAAGATACATACAACATTCCAGACTCTGAAACATTCTATTACCGCCAAATTCGTCACCTACTAGAAACCTTGACAAAAAACCATGATTAGTCTACAACCACAACGGCATTTGAAAATAGATGCAGAACATCGCCCACCACTCAAGGTCTCATCTCCTTACTATATTCTTCCATACTAAATAAAACTAATTCACACATCCCATCTTACTGTTCCGATTGGGAAAGGGACCTCAGAGCGACACAAACCACAGAGACATGGAAAATCTGGGATGCATTATTTTGCTCCTTTCGTAATATTATGGCGTTAGAAAATTCCTTTAAAGTTCTCTCAGTGGTATTTTACCCTAGCTAGAATTGCGAAATGCCTTCCTTCTTATCCCTCTACATGTTTCAGAGGTTGCAAAGACCTAGACGATATGAAGCATATATAGTGGACATGCCCTAAGGTCAGGGGCTTTGGATTAGGGTCTATAATATGGTCAAATTGGTGCTACATATAAATCTGCAAAAAGATCCCTGGGAGGAGCTCTTACACATACTGATCGATGGCATCACTAAACATGAGCGCACACTAGTGACTCATATCTTCTCAAATCGCAAAGGCGTGGAGGATGCCAACTCTCAACTTCAACGAGGTTAAAAGCAGGATACATGGCACATTGTTGATTGAGAAATGATGGCAATATTAACAAATACACACAAAAAAATTTACGCACTTGGTGACCCTGGCTAGACTACTTCCTGTCAGCATGACCACCCACACGATTTCTCGAACTGTAACTCACTATCATGGCGAACCCCTGGGGCAGAGGTGGCTTCCCTCTTTTCCTTTTTTTCGCTATCCATTTCATTCCCCCACCCACTCTTTTTTTTTTTTTTTGTCCAATACTACACTTTGTCGGAGAGAAACTCTCCCTACTTTAGATCACTCTTTATACAGTCCTTCTGCTTACGTATTCAAGTGGTCTTGTCCCCATCCAGACACAGCTCCCAATAAGGGGTGTCCGGAGGCCCTGGGGGCACGACTGACATCACAAGCAAACCATAGAGTTTCTCCTACTTATTGTTTCATAATGTTCTATTCCTCTTTACTTTCTTTACCGATTATGTTGGATTATTCCCCAATGTTCGTTACTGAAAATGGATGGTGCTTTATCCTACTATTCGTTTTTTGTTAATTTGTTTTTGAAAATCTCTAATAAAAACATGGTAGAAGAGATTTCCTCACACTTCTTGTTTCAGCCTGAGTTCCCACTGCTGCGGTTCAGACACAGCATGTAATTTGCACAGGAATCGCAGCACATTCCTGTGCGAATAGCATGCGATGTCTCTGGTGTGCGATTTGAGCCATGGATTTGTATGGCTCAAATCACATTGCATTTGCACCAAACTGGTGCAGGATCCTTTTTTTGTCCGCACCAGATTCGTATCGCATGCGATTTAATTCTGCACATGAGCCTGCGTTTTGCAAACCGATTGAGGGGCATCGTTAACATACATCCGCATCTAGTGTGAATGAACCTAGGCTCAGTGACCAATTTTGCATATAAGCTCAGACAATGTCTTTAGTCACACCACTAAAAAGAAAAAGTATCTCAAGACCTAATCTGGATTTATCAATCTAGGTCTAGGAAAACTATTAATGGGCACTGTAAAAATCCCCAGCTGACTAATCTCGGGAAAATTGTGATTGGACAACATCTTCAGCATGTCCAAGACCTGATACCTCCTCCAGCCTTAGCTTAGGCTGGAGGTGTCTGGCCTCACTGCCTTTGTTTTTTTTTTTTTTTTTTTTTTTACATACCATACACATTCAGGTATGCTCAGGCAATCTGAGCACATTTGTATGCTAAAATATGCCTAAGCCTGGGTTCCCACTTGTGTAATGCAGGACACCGTATGGGATTCAGCTAGGAATTGCACCGCATTCCTATTAAAATCACATGCAATTCTTTGCAGTGCGATTTGAGCCCATTCATTTTGTATGGCTCAATTCGCACCACACCACATGAAAAAGTTGCAGGCATTTTCTTCTGCCGCATCGGAATCAGATGTCAACGCCCATGCGGTCCAATTCTTGCAAACGCACTGCATTTTGTAACTGGTTTTGGGGTGTAATTAACATACATTGACACTGGTGGCAGATCGCTAGAATGGAGTGCGATTTCAATGCGATGTGGGAAATGCTCAGGATTCACTGTGTTTCCCGCAAGTATGTGAACTGGGACTTTACTTTTCCTATACAATAGACCGGGGGTCTCCAAAAGTTCCAAACACAGGGTCAGTTTACAGTCTTTCAGACTTTAGGAGGGGAGCCGGATTGTGGCCACTGGGGGTAGAAAATGTCATGGTTTAGTGGGAATAAAAAATGCCTCACACTTGGTGAACAGTGGGAGCAAATAAATTACAGTGCCTGAAGAGATACATTGCAATAGGCACAGGAATTGGTGGATTTTAAACCTGGTCATACAGTAGAATTTTAATTGAGATTTTGTTTTAAAACAGTTGGTTAACTTATTTAATCAGTGCGGTCAAATCAACGTTGATATTCAATTGCAGTGATGAGAAAATATTTTAACAGTGTATGCATTTAATTTGGAAAAAGAACATTCATTCCAAAACAATGTTAAAAATAAACAAAATACTGAATTACTTTCCAATAACATTCATCAAGTCAATGTACAGAGAATTTCTGTAAAATGTTCCTACTAGCTAGTGTATGACCAGCTTAAAGCAAAGCACCAGCCCCCCCCCACCCCCAAAATATGTTAAGTCAGCTGCTACAAATACTGTAGCTGACAACTTACTAGTAGGGCATTTACCTGTCCAGGGAGCCGTGGTGTCCTCACCCAAGACTTTTACTAGTAGGGCATTTACTTGTCTAGGGAGCCCATGGTGTCCTCACCCAAGCAAATTCTTGAATTGGTTCTAGGGCGCTGGCGACGCCATCTTTGGTAAGGGAAAACAGAAGTGAAGCCTTGCAGCTTCACAGCCTGTCTCCTGCTGCGTTTTCTCAATGGGCCAGCTGCGGCAAGGGCTGTACTTTCGGCTGAGTTAGCCGGGACAAACTTAGCAGGAAGTAGGAACCTATCTAAACCACCCCCCCAGAAGGTGCCAAAAGTACCACGGGAAGGGGGAGTCAGGCAAGCAGAGCTTCCCCTTTTAGTGCTCTACTGCAGAAATATTTTTTAACAGATACTTTACATATAAAAATTAGTGGATGCCAAAGACCTCAGTTTATTACACCGATTAGAAAAAACATTACCTTTTGTCTCTTTTTTGCCCAGTTCAACCATCAGTAACAACTGTAGTAAGCTCCACGATACTCTAGCTGGGGCTTACACAGGATTTATCACAGTATTACCATACTGATAGGGCAGTGCTGGGCCAATCCCCAAATACCAGCACTGACCGCTGTTGACTAAAAATGAGAAAAGCAGATGATATCTCTTTTCTAACTCTCCGTCTCTGTGACTGAAACCTCTGACAAGACTGAAATTTGGAGTGGGATAAGTCACTGATAGGATTCAATTGTGTGTATAAATTTCAGTACAAGCTACTGAGCTATGTAAACAGTATCTTCACAACAAAGTAGATATGGATAACTGGGATAACGTTCAAAGTCAACTAGAGCTCCATCTGCTGGCTGTATGAAAGAATGCACATTTACAGGATTACATTTGATTTTACTTTTTAGTCATGACCAAAACAAATAGAAAAAAATAGGTAGAAGTCACTATACAGTAGTATACATTTGAAACTGATATCTAGTATTTTTTTTTTTTAATTAGATTATATCCCAACCCTGTTGTACAGCACTTTTCAAGTAGACTTCCTAGTAAAGTGGACATATAGGAAAAGAAAAAAATCCAATTTGTTTTATACCATGTAACAAGCAAAATCAAATACTTTGTGGTTTGTTAAAGAAAAAGTAGTCAGGACTTGCCACTACCTTACTATCCAGCTTCTTCATGGTGACCAGATCTAAGGATTTCAGGGAGTGCCCAGTTGGTGTAATGAAGTACAGACAGACATGTATCCTAGAGTCATGGAAGTTAAAAAGGGATCGCCGGATCTTCAGCTCTTCTTGGAGATAATTCTCAAATTGAGTATCAATGTAGTCAACGACTGACCTGTAACTGCACAAAGACACCATGTAAAGCTGCTGTTCAAGAAAAAGCATAGCAATCATTTTGCCACTACATTTAATTGGTACGATAAACCATACATACGTCTGTGGAACCAAATTTGTAAAATAAAAGTCACACAGCCAAGCGGCTGCAATTGCAAGATATTAGGAGGATGTGCAGCTGCCCCTTGTTATAATATTCTATAATGTGAAAAGAGAAAAAAAACTAAACTATTTATACTATACAAAGCGTTTTGAACTGTGGTCATAAGAAATGCCACAGCTGATCTGGCCAAGTGTAAGAAAATGTTTTGAACAATATTATATGGTTTCTTGGCATATAAACTGTTAAACTAGCCAAAGGCCCAAGAGGCTGTGTGGGTCAGATTGTTGCTCATTACTAAACAATGCTGCTTCTGTGTTTTAACCCAAAGAGCCAAACAGTTTTCCTCCATAGGCATCAATTGGAGTAAGTGTGGGGCAGAGCACACGTGCCCAATAGTTCAGCCAAGTTCAAACTTTTAAAGAACACGGTAGCAGCAAAGGGTAAAAGGGACCGGAGAAAGCCATGCCAAGAAATAAAGGATTTAGAAGTCCCATCAAGGTTATCTTTAAAGCAGTAACTACAACTATCATAAAAACAGCTGAACATACCGCTCAGGGAAATCTCAACTATTTCATATACAAATGTAAACCCTTGGGGATTAGCTTGAAGTCTGCTCTAAAGATTCCTTAAAAAAAAAAAAAAGGATCTGAACCCAATGTTTGCCAAAATAAATAAAGCCAGTCTTGTTCACCAAAAAAACAAATCTATTAGACCAAGATAGCTTAATAAATATTTGTCATTATAGACAAAGTATTTTGTATTAAGGAGATCTTGGAGGGAAAAAATGCTAAACAGAAAGACAGGCATTCTAATCAATATGAGTTAGTTTGTAGTCATAAAGGGATGGACATGGTCAGCAACAATACTCTGAGGCTTTTAAACAACGCTCAATTGGTACTAAGGGGCCCAACGTGTGCCATGAAAATATACCCTACACCATTACACCACCACCACCAGCCTGAACCGTTGATACAAGGCAGGATGGATCCATGCTTTCATGTTGTATACGCCAAATTCTAGCCCTACCAACTGAATGTTGCAGCACATTTTTCCAATCTTCTTTTGTCCAATTTTGGTGAGCCTGTGCTAATTGAGCCTCAGTTTCCTGTTCTTAGCTGACAGGAGTGGCACACAGCGTGGTTCATGGTTCGATGTGTTGTGTGTTCAGAGATGGAATCCTGCAAACCTTGGTTGTAACAACTGGTTGTTTGAGTAACTGCTGCCTTTTTATCATCTTGAACCACTCGGACATCAGCAACGCATTTTTGTCCACACAACTGTCGCTCACTGGAAATTTTCTCTTTATCGGACCATTCTCTGTAAACCTTAGAGATGGCTGTGCGTAAAAATCCTAGTAGATCAGCCGTTTTTTAAATACTCAGACCAACCCATTTGGCACCAACAATACTACATTCAAAGTCACCTGAATCCCCCCTTCTGATGCTCAGTTTGCGCAGCAACTCAATGCATTTAGGCATCTAGAGTGGTGAAGATGATTTGCTGAAGTTCAAACCGAGCATTAGAATAGGGAAGAAAAGGAATTTAAGTGACTTTGGACATGGAATGGTTGTTGGTGTCAGATGGACTGGTCTGAGTTTTTTCAAAAACTGCTGATCTACTGGGATTTTCACACACAACCTAGGTTTATAGAGAATGGTCCGAAAAGAAGAAAATATCTAGTGACCGGCAGCTGTGTGGATAAAAATGCCTTGTTGATGTAAGAGGAGAATTGTCAGACGTTTGAGAAGATAGAAGAGAAATAACTCAAAACACCACTCCGTACAACCAAGGTATGCAGAATACCATCTCTAAACGCACAACACACTGAACCTTGAAACTGGACAATAGAAAATTGGAAAAACGTGGCCTGATCGGATGAGTCTCGTTTTCAGCTGAGACATTCAGATGGTAGGGTCAGAATTTGGTCTAAACATGAAAACATGGATCCATAGTGCCTTGTATCAATGATTCAGGCTGGTGGTGGTGTAGGGGATATTTTTAAGGCACGCTTTGGGCCCCTTAGTACCAATTAAGCATCATTTTAAATACCAGGGCCTACTCGAGTATTGTTGCCGACTAGGTCTATTCCTTCATCTTCTGATGGCTACTTCCAGAACAATAATGCACCATGTCCCAAAGCTCAAATCATCTCAAACTGGTTCTTGAACAGGACAATGAGTTCACTGTACTCTTATGGCCTCCACAGTCACCAGATCTCAATCCAATACAGTGCCCTTGGGATGTGGTAGAATGGGAGATGAGCATCATGGGTGTGTAGACGACAAATCTGCAGCAACTGGGTGATGCCATTATGTCAATATGGACCAAAATGTAGGAATATTTCCAATAAATATCTTTGTTATTTTTAGAGTCTTTGCAAAGTTTTTTTTTTTTTTTGGGGTATTTTCTTTTACTTTAATATTGCTAGGTTATTACACTACATGTTAGAAGTGTAACAAAGCTCAGATTTTTCAAATGAAGAAAAAAAAAAAAAAAAAAAGACCCGTAAAGTGCAGATTTTAATGCCCAAGCCTCCATCAGTCCTAGATTGATTAGTTCTGCTGTTGCTCTTCCTAGTCGTGTATTTAAATGAAAGTCTTCTATTGTTTTCTTACCTAATACATACAATATTTCTTTTGAATATAAACACCTAATACAAAAGTATTTCCAGAGCACTGTGGGTTATTTAAAGAGACCACAAAACAGTATCTGTGTGACCTGAGGCTCCCTTTGTCTGAGCCATCCATTAAGAGATGAATCATTCCTCTGACCCATTTGCTTGTGTGTGTAGATTTTAGTTGGAGCTATTACACTCTGGTAACCTTTGCTGGAATGCTACAGGCCTAAAAAAAAAAAAAGTGGGCGAACTAAATGAGCACACATCCTATGTGAGGCCATGGCAGTCCATGAGAACACTGTGGACTTCGGGTTTCCCACTAGCAATCATTCAAAATGCTATTTAATAAAAAGGCTTCCACAATTTGCAATTGTGAATTTTGATCCCAGTAAACTACTATAGGGGTCTGCAGGATTTTAGCACAGTGCATCATCCAGCCTGACAAAGTCTAAGAGAAGCAAACAGCTACTGTGGCTTGACTGGACACAAAATTGTAGGGAAATCCGACGCGATTGTAACGTTTTTTTTTTTTATTAATAAACATGTTATTACTTACCTGGTCTTGCACTAAGCAGCCCCCAATCATTCTTTTCAGGGGTCCCCTCCGACACACTTGGCTCTTCTCAGGGTTCTACCACAGGAAGCAGTTTCCTATGTTACCATATGTGCGGGCTCGATCCCAAGCCTGGCTGTGTGCATCTATAGAACCTCGCTCTCTCGTCACTAGATTTGACAGAGCAGCAGCTGATGGTTCTCACAGCTCTGAGTCCAGGGAAGAGAGGGGGGGGGATTGTGCAGTCACATAATGCTGTACCCAAATAAAATTTCCTTTTTTTTCCCCACAAATAGAGCATTTGATCACCTCTGGAGTTTTTATTTTTGCCGCTATAAAAAAAAAAAAAAGTGCAACAATTTAAAAAGAAATTCTGCTTCTTTCTGCTATATAACACAGCAAATAATAAAAATGTAAAAAAAATATTTTTTTATCAATTTAGGCCAATATGTACAGTGGGGATCGAAAGTTTGGGCACCCCAGGTAAAAATGTGTATTAATGTGCATAAAGAAGCCAAGGAAAGATGGAAAAATCTCCAAAAGGCATCAAATTACAGATTAGACATTCTTATATGTCAACAAAAGTTAGATTTTATTTCCATCATTGACACTTTCAAAATTACAGAAAACAAAAAAAATGGCGTCTGCAAAAGTTTGGGCACCCTGCAGAATTTATAGCATGCACTGCCCCCTTTGCAAGGCTGAGACCTGCCAGTGTCATGGATTGTTCTCAATCATCATCTGGGAGGACCAGGTGATGTCAGTCTCAAAGGTTTTAAATGCCCAGACTCATCTGACTTTGTCCCAACAATCAGCACCATGGGATCTTCTAAGCAGTTGTCTAGAAAACTGAAATTGAAAATAGTTGACGCTCACAAAGCTGGAGAAGGCTATAAGAAGATAGCAAAGCGTTTTCAGATGTCAATATCCTCTGTTGGGAATGTAATTAAGAAATGGCAGTCATCAGGAACAGTGGAAGTTAAAGCAAGATCTGGAAGACCAAGAAAAATATCAGACAGAACAGCTTGCAAGATTGTGAGAAAAACAATTCAAAACCCACGTTTGACTGCACGATCCCTACAGAAAGATCTGGCAGACACTGGAGTTGTGGTACACTATTCCACTATAAAGAGATACTTGTACAAATATGGTCTTCATGGAAGAGTCATCAGAAGAAAACCTCTTCTACGTCCTCCTCACCACAAAAATCAGCGTTTGAACTTTGCAAATGAACATATAGACAAGCTGATGCATTTTGGAAACAAGTTCTGTGGACTGATGAGGTTAAAATCAAACTTTTTGGCCGGAATGGGCAAAGGTACGTTTGGTGAAGAAAGGGCACAGAATTTAATGAAAAGTACCTCTGTTCAACTGTTAAGCATGGGGGTGGATCAATCATGCTTTGGGGTTGTATTGCAGCCAGTGGCACAGGGAACATCTCACGAGTAGAAGGAAAAATGGATTTAATAAAATTTCAGCAAATTTTGGATGGTAACTTGATGCCATCTGTGAAAAAGCTGAAGTTAAAGAGAGGATGGCTTCTACAAATGGATAATGATCCTAAACACACCTCGAAATCCACGGGGGATTACATCAAGAGGCGTAAACTGAAGGTTTTGCCTTGGCCTTCACAATCTCCTGACCTCAACATAATTGAAAATCAATGGATAGACCTTAAAAGAGCAGTGCGTGACAGACAGCCCAGAAATCTCAAAGAACTGGGAAGACTTTTGTAAGGAAGAATGGGCAAAGATACCTCAAACAAGAATGGAAAGACTCTTAGCTGGCTACAAAAAGCGTTTACAAGCTGTGATACTTGCCAAAGGGGGTAGTACAAGATATTAACTCTGCAGGGTGCCCAAACTTTTGCAAGCGCCATTTTTTTGTTTGTTATTTTGAAAGTGTAAATGATAGAAATAAATTGTAACTTTTGTTGACATATTATAAGAATGTCTAATCTGTAATTTGATGCCTTTTGGGGATTTTTCCATCTTTCCTTGGCTTCTTTATGCACATTAATACAAATTTTTACCTGGGGTGCCCAAACTTTCGATCCCCACTGTATTCTGCTACAAATTTTTGGTAAAAAAAAAAAAAATCCCAATAAGTGCACATTGATTGGTTTTTGTAAAAGTTAGAGGCTACAAACAATGCAATATTATAATGGAATTTTTATTTATTTTTATTAGTAATGGCAGCAATCAGCAATTTTTAGCGGGCTAGGGACATTGTGGCGGACAAATCAGACATCTGAGACTTGACACTGTTTGGGGACCAGTGACATTATTACAGTGATCAGTGCCAAAAACAACAAAACAAACAAATGGACTGTCACTGCACTACTGATACTGGCAGGGAATGGGGTTAACATCAGGGGTGATCAAAGGGTTAAGTGTGTCCCTAGGAAGTGCTTACTAACTGTGGGGGGTTGCACTGATTGGGGGAAGGCAGATTTCTATCTTGTCCCCTTGCAGAATGGCGATCTGCTTTGTTTACAAAGGGAGATGGTCATTCTGCCACTCACGGGGATGATTGCAGGCATCCATCCGGCAGACTTGGGGTCCACCATACCTGTTGATTGACATCCCTGCTAACCAATCACGGCACAATGGTGCGATCTAGTGGCTATTTAACGAAAAAATGTACAGGTACGTCATATAACGCAATAGCGCTACTTTGCCGCAGTATATACACGGTGGCCGGTCGGCAAGTGGTTAATGCAGTATGTGTCCAGGAATTAGTATCTGGAATGCAAGCAGTCTGTTTCGCACATTTGTCCCTGGGCACATACTTTACTAAACAGAAGTACTGCTCCGTGCACTGTCCAGCCGCAGGAGCTGACAGCCTATCAAGAGTTTTACAGGCTGCGATCAGCAGGGAATAATAGTGCAACTGTGCCTTCCAGCCACACCTAAACACTGTAACGTTATACACCAGGGCAATGTCAGAATTCAATACTCTCATTGGGAGATTTTTATATCTGCACTGTATAGCGTGGAAGGAGAAAACGGTTACATTTTTATAAGCTCACAGGTTAGTGCTCTGCTAGTGTGGCCAGCACAACACCCATACAATCACTATAAACTATGGATAGACATATAGATAGATTGGTATCCCAAGTGCTGGCTTGCTGCCACATTTACAGCAGCATTACTGGCAAATGCTTTTGGGCCCAGCACCCCTTTCAGTATAAAATGTCCCAATTTACAGTAAAAGCCTATATTAAGCACATTGTCTATTAGTCGTTTACACTCTAGCCCGAGTGCTAATGACTTAAATTGACAGTCCATGTATCAGTACAGAATAGGAAGCCACAGGCATGTCATGGCAGAGCCAAGACTTACTGGAAAGCATGCAAGAGACACTTGTGCCTGATTTATCGCTCTCAGACACAGAGATGACGGCTTCAGACAGTTCAAATATTTCTGACGAAATGGGCTCTTCAGCGCGCACAGAAAAGTGTAACCTCTATTAGTTTAATTACAGGGTACGACAAAAAAATAAAATATGGCTGCCTCACCTAGCTAGGGAGACAGAATGAATTAGGCTACACAGTAGCTGATAGTCAGGTTGCTTCTTCAGAATCCAACTGCGATTTGTAGCACAGAACTGTACTAATTTTATATATATATATATTCTGAATCAATAATTTGCAGTTACAGTTTACTTTTACCAATTCGCTGACCTCCATGGTGCATGCAATAGAGGCCACAGGAAAACCTTTACTGCCTGCAGCCTTATAGAAGTGACAGGCTCAATTAACAAGAAAGCAGCACAATTATCTGGAGAGGTGTCAAGGACTCGGGCAAAGCTGAACTGGCCAGGTTTGCCATTGTTGCTTAATCTTTGTTTTCATTGTTCTCTTTGTGCAGACATCTATGTTACCACATTTTCTTTGACACCCCTATGACAGGATGTTAGTGGCTGCACGCTTTAATGCAACCTTATAAGACAAATACTCCCAATGAAATTTTATTTTCCGGATGCAGCTTCTTTACTAGCCCTAGCAAAGTCAGTGCATCCAAGTTCCTACCACAGTGACTTCTGGGCTGCATGTACTGTATATGTAAATAAGCAAATAAATGAAAGCCTGAATAATAAAGGAACTCAGACATGGAATACTATATTTAGAGCACTAACTTCATGCACACTCAAAAAACAAAGGTGCAAAGTAAAATATACACTGCAACTTTCCAGTCCTTAGGCCCCATTCACCCGAGCATACCGATCTCTACACCCATGAAAAAGTGCTGTCCTCACTCATGCGGGATGCAGAGGTGTTTCACACAGCCCAGTGCAGGCAGCCAGCTGCAGAGACCTCCAGAAGCTCCTGGAGTGGACTCTTGTGCAGGTCCAACACACAGATCAGGACACAGACTGCATTCCGAACTGTGTATTGGAGCAGATATACACCCCAGGGTATGCATAGAGATAATTTGATTTGAACAGGCTGTGATTTGAACACAGTGGACCAACGCCAGCAGATGACATGGCTCCCTAAATCATCACTGACTTTGGAAACCTCACAGTGGACCTCATGCAACTTGGATTCTGTGCCTCTCCACTCTTCCTCCGGACTCTGGGACCTTGATTTCTAAATGAAATGCAACATTTTCCACAGTCCGTGATGATTTTCAGAGCCATGGCATCTGGTGCTTTTCCACTGTTTTATCAAGTCCAAAGTCAGTGCCACCCTCTACCAGGAAACTCTAGAGCACTTCATGCTTCCCTCTGCTGATCAGCTTCTTCGAGATGCCGATTTCCTTTTCTAGCAGAACTTGGCACCTGCCCACACTGCCAACAGTACCATTACTTGGTTTAATGATCATGGTATCACTGTGCTTGATTGGCCAACAAACTTGTCTGACCTAAACGCCATAAAGAATCTATGGGGTATTGTCAAGAGGAAGATGAGAGACACCAGACCCAACAATGCAGACGAGCTGAAGGCCGCTATCAAAGCAGTCTGGGCATCCACAACACCTCAGCAGTGCCACAGGCTGATCGCCTCCATGCAACGACACATTGATGCAGTAATTAATGCAAAATGAGCCCCGACCAAGTATTGCGTGCATACTATACTGTACATGGACATAATTTCCAGTAAGCCAACATTTCTTTATTTAATCTTTTTTTTTTTTTTTTTAATTGGTCTTATGTAATATTCTTATTTATGAGATACTGAATTTTGGGTTTTCACTAGCTGTAAGCCATAATCACTAATATTTAAACAAAGAAATACTTGATATATATCACTCTGTGTGTAACGCATGTATATAAAACTATATAAGTTTGACTTTTTTTTTTTTAAATTGAATTACTGAAATAAATTAACTTTTTGATGATATTCTAATTTTATTTGATGCACCTGTAACACTTCCTGTCCCCTCATTTCAAAACATATTTCTCCATTCTATCTGTGGAAGTCATGGTGATCATATATGATGGCCTTCAAACATGCCTGCCTTTGTTCATCTCCATTACATGGTGGTGGATTGATGGGACTAGTAGTTTACACAAGATAGATAAGGACATATGCAGTCTTTTCAGCTCACAGGAAGTAACAAGGACTCTGCACATGTAGCAAGATCAACAGGTTTTCTGTGCTTGGTGAAACTGTTCTTGGTCAAAAAAAAAAAAAAAAGGAAGATTAATGAAGAAATCACATCTAAGGACTAGCAAGCTGCAACGTGTTACATTTCTATTTTTGAAATTTAGATACGCTTAAAACCATACAAAATGAGTTATTTACCCAGAAGTCCTTTCTCCTTAGTGGGACAGTTGCTGGTGGACTTTTCTCAGGCAGTGCAGCTTAACCACTTAAGCCCCAGCCCTATTTCGGACACTTTTTGTTTACAAGTTAAAAGCAGTATTTTTTCCTAGAAAACTACTTAGAACCCCCAAACATTATGTATATTTTTTTAGCAAAGACTCTGGAGAATAAAATGTCGGTCATTGCAAAACTTTTTGTCAAGCGGTATTTGCGCAGCGGTCTTTAAAACGCCATTTTTTTTGGAAAAAAATTGAAAAATCACATTTCACTGCATTTAAAAAATACTAAACAGTAAAGTTAGCCCATTTTTTTTGTATATTGTGAAAGATGATGTCATGCCGAGTAAATAGATATCCAACATGTTACGGTTTACCCAACATGTTACGGTTTAAAATTGCGCCCCCCCGTGGGATGGCGACAAACTACGGTCAATAGAGATCTCAATCTGCAACGCTTTAAATTTATTTAACGGTTACCAGTTTAGAGGTAGAGTGTAGCTCTTTTTTTTAAATTATTGCGCACGCTCTGGTGATCGCGGAGATACCTCACATGTGGGGTTTGAACAGCGATTTCATTCGCGGCTCGACTTGCGTATACGTTTTTTTTGTGCGCGAGCTAACGGTGACGGCGAAATTTTTTTTTTTTTCCTATTTATTTTTTTTAAACTTTATTACAGTTTTTAAAAAAAAAAAAAAAAATCTGATCACTTTTATTGCTGTCACAAGCAATGTAAACATCCCTTGTGACAGCAATATGTGTGACAGGTACACTTTATGGAGGGATCGAGGGTCTAAAAGACCCTAGACCCCTCCACTACACCTCTCTGTATGCAAAACGCCGTAAACGGCATTTTTGCATACAGCCGGTTTTTAAATTTGCCGCCTTTTGCAGCACAGTAACCCGGAAGTGACGTCATGGACGCCGCCTCCGGGTTACGTCATCGGAGCCCCGATCGATGCCGTTTCCGGCATTCATCGGGACTCCATCCAGCCGGCGGACGCGCCGGCTGGGTGCTCGGGGCTCCCGGTGGGACGGGAGCCCCGGGCAAAGCCACGGAAGTGCCCTCCCGCCCCCCCGGGTAACGATCGAGCGGCTCCAGAGCCGCATCGGTCGTTACCGACGGAAAGCCGACCGTCGGCTTCAAACCACAGTACCGGGATGATGCCTCTAACTAGAGGCATCATACCGGTATAAACCCGCAAAGTGTACCGACGTATCGGTACGTTGATATGCGGTAAGTGGTTAATACCAAAAGGTAGTGTGTACACTGCTCAGGTGAGCCATAAAAAGCAACCTGATGTGGGAGCTCGCCCCCGCAACTTTAAAAAGGTAAAAAGGAAAAGCCTAGTCCACACACCACCACAGAGCTGAAGTAAAATAGTTTACTGTTACCATGCAGGACAGAATATTGATGTGTTTCACACGGACATATTGTGCTTACTCATAATCTGCCGCTTAATCACCTAAAGATTTTACTTGCTTCCCGCACGGCCTATAGACAAATCATGGCCGAGTGGGATCACTACAGTTCAGGGTAGACGTTCTAGGACATCCTACTAGTCACATGCTTCCTATGCGCCCTATGGGTCGCGCTGCAGCGCAACCCGTCAACCGCTGTGTCCATGGGACCAAATCACAGCTATCACAATAGTACACCCTGTGACTGAATGGATGAATTGCTTTAGCGGCTAAAAAGCCATGAATTGCCTAGCTCAACAAAAATGACTCAATTACCAATATGGGTGGTTGGCTGTAGTCTAAGGCCCCTTTCACACATATGGTCCCGTTTGTATATTTTTCATCCATCCGTTGACGGATGAAAAACGGACATCAATGCATCTCTAAGTAAAAACGGATGACAATGGATGATGATCCGTTAACATCCGTTTTCATCCGCTTCCGTCAATGTCCGTTTTTTGGAACGGATGAATGCCCTATTTTTTAAACGGACGAAAAACGGAAGTACACAAACGGTCCATTTTTCATCTGTTTTTGCATTGGTAGTGGATGTAAAAAAAAAAAACAGATGAAAAAACTGATGCAAAACAGACAAATGGTCAGATGAAAAAATGATACATTTTGATGCGACTGAACTGATGAACTGAACGGACCCATATGTGTGAAAGGGGCCTAAGAAGACCACCTAATTTAACCACTTGCCGACTGCCTAACGCCGATCTACGTCGGCAGTCAGCCCCTCACAGGCAAAGTGACGTAGGGCTACGTCACTAGCTTGTGAGGGTCTAGGGAGCGAGCGCGCGCCCCCGGAGGCGCGCTCCCGCGTGGTCACGGACCCCCCCCCGCGCGTGTGACCGGCGGACCCGATGTCCGCCGGTCACTCGGCGATCGGCGGGGGAGAGGGAGAATGTCAGGCAGCTTGTGTAAACAAGCCACCTGTCATTCTCCTTGCTGTTAGGATACTGATCACTTGGATCTAGTATGTAGATCCGTTGATCAGTGTCCATACAGCTCAAGCCCCAGCCAATCACAGTAGAAAGCACGCCCCTAGGGATACACACAGCCCCTCCCTCCCAAATAAAGTTAACCCCTTCACTACCAGTGTATTTTTACAGTAACAGTGCATATATATAGCACTGATTACTGTAGAAATGTCACTGGTAACCCCAAAAGTGTCAAAAATGTCAGTCAAGGGTCCGATCTGTCCGCCCCAATGTCGCAGTACCGCAAAAAAAAATCGCAGATCGCCGCCATTACACGTTAAAAAAAAACCAACAAAAATGACAGAAATCTTTCCCTTTGTTAGTAAACGCGATAACTTTTGCGCAAACCAATCAAAATACGCTTTTTGCGATTTTTTTTACCAAACATAGGTAGCATAAAACAAATTGGCCGAAAAAGTAAAAAAATTTTGATTTTTACATTTTTTTTTGGGGAATTTCATATAAAAAAAATGTGAAAAATATTGCTATTTTTGCAAAATTGACGCTCTTTTTTTGTTTATAGCGCGTGATCAAAAAATCGCACAGGTGATCAAATACCGCCAAAAGAAAGCTCTGTTTGTGGGAAAAAAAGGACGCCAAATTAGTTTAGGTACAGCGTCGCACGACCACGCAATTGTCCGTTAAAGTCACGCAGTGCCGAATCGCAAAATACCCCCTGGTCGGAATGGGGGTAAAATCTTCCGGGGCTTAAGTGGTTAAGGTTCACCTAACCATGACCTTTTACAAGTACTTTGTTAGTGTCAGTAGCAGACAGACTGAAAGCCTGTCATTAAGAGGCACGCTATATCACTGATCTGGGAAATGATGGAGTTCCTTTAGTGTCAGGACATTAATTAGAGGTTTATACTATTAAAGGGTCTGGTTTATACCACTGTTCTACACATTCCTAGAATGGTTCTTCCAAAAGACACAAACATATATGAAAAAATCACATAGGAAAAACGGTAACAGCTTGCAACCTATAATTAGGAAATCACATTTGTCAGGTTAGGGAAAATATTTCAGTCCTGTCTGACTTCCAGTCTTTGATCTATCTAGAGTTTGGCAGACTGAAAATACTCACTATAGTTGCCAAATAGATTATCAAGTTCATTGTTCATGTAGGAATAGACGTGAAATGACTGTCGGCCAATTCAGGCAGTTTGTGTGTTCAGGTGATGATTAATACATCTCAATAGAAGCGGTCAAATGACCGCTTTTGGTCAGGTATGATATTTTTACCCAATTTACATACCTCCTAGTTAAAGCAGACCTTAGTGGCTCTCCCACCCCCTTACACAAATCACACGGTCCACCATGACCATCATCAGAATCCGGTCTAATGATTGGCTTCTGTTGAACAGAGGGGTACACAGAGATTGAAATTCCGCCGGTTTAGCAGGAACAATCAATTTATGTATACCCAGCTTATTAGTTTGTTGCAGTGATACTGCTTTTGCTCTATAAGGTTGCATGAGGATAGCAAGTGCACAGCCAAAAATGTCTATTGGATTCTAGTAAATCAACCAAAAGGAAATTAAAGGAGGTCAGATAGCAGAACTCACCTGGAGCCATCACTCATAGAACTTTCTTTTAGCAACAAGATGGCCTCAGTCTTCTACGTTGAATGCTCAATAATTAAACCAAGAAGACAGAGGACCATTCTATGAATGTAGGGCATAATGGTTCCACCCCCTGAGGGGGGCATTACTACAGCCATCTTTATCTTTAGTGTATTGATGCAGATACTGTTTCTGACTTCAGCCCTACTCTATACATCTCCAATAACTTTCCACTGTTGGAAAGTTTAAGAGCGGAAGAGGACCTGGTGTCATGTGATCAGCCAGAAGACATCAGAAAAGGATATATATATATATATATATATATATATATATATATATATATATATATATATATATATATATATATATATATATATATATATATATATATATATATATATAAATAAAAGCAGACCATACACACTGGGGGAATCTGGATTTTAGGCTTTCTGGAATCCATGTGTAGTATTCACTTTTTGCATAGCCCTGCTAAAATAAAAATTGCACTAGGCTCAGGGTCTTGAGGACTACATCAGGTTTTCCTCCTGGAATTTCATGCTTGCTACATTCATTCTATCCTCAGAAGCCTTCTAATGCCAGACAGATTTGCATTCCCAATACCATGCACTGTGCAAACTATTGGCGCTATATAAATCCTGTATAATAATAATGATGCTGCCACCATCAATCTTCTGAGCGTTACACAGCCTTTATGTCTGAATGGTAAAAGGCTCAATATTAGCACAATCCGATTTCAGAACCTTCTTTCAGCTCTCTTCAAACTCCCATGCTGGTTCTGTGTCACCTAGGACTGCATAAATTAAATGTTAATTTGGCTCAGGGGAAAGGAATAAGTATAAATACATACTTTATTCCTAATTCCCCCAGCAATCAGGGCTCTCCTGCTCTCCCTGGCCATCCTCCATCATCAAGTACAATGCAGGACTGCTAGTTGTGAATTGTACGTGATAACATCAGAAAGCTGCAACCAGCCAAGTAGCAAAGTGAAGTGCATTCAGGGGACTGGTCACACAGAGAGGAGGAAGCCCGTGGAAGGAAGGATTAAAATATTTCTTTATTAGATTAATTTAACTATGCTAAGTATTCTAGTTTGTCCGAACCCGTTACTTACGCTGGTCAGGTTATTTTTACCTTCCTTGATTTCTACATGCAAATAGAAGAAAATGGTTTTCATATACTAGATAAGCATATTAAATGCAAAAACCACATAAAGTCATCTAAATACAATATTATTTGTGACAGCGGTCCCTTAAAAGTAAAGAGTCCTACTTGAGAGAAGACAGCTTATGATGCCAGCTATTACCCTTTTTTACACGTTAAAGCCATTGTGATTGGGGCCCAACTTTCTCAACTTGAGGGCCAAGTCTGGCCAATCGCCACTGCCCTTTCCTATAAGTCTTAGCAGCTTGGGGCTCTCATTGGATGGCAGATTCGCAGTTTAATGAAGCTCAGCCATGAAGTCAGGGAGAGCCCCCCCCAAAAACTGAAAGTAAATCGAAGTTTAGAGCCTCAATACAGTCCCTACACTACTATCCCAGATATACCAAACAAAAAAGTGTGCAATCTCTGATGCTTGCCTGTCATCTTTGTTGATCTGGTCCCCAAAGCCCACGGTGTCCACAATCGTTAGTTTCAGGTGTACACTGCTTTCCTGAAGTTCATATGTCCGTGGTCGTAAACGAACTCCGTTCTCATAGTGGCTGGCTTCTTCTGTCTCAAACGTTGTGTTAAAGAGTGTGTTCATTAAAGTGGACTTTCCAATACCAGTTTCACCTAAGAGATAAATAAGGTAAATTATACAAATTATGGCACCATAAGTACCCCAAAAACAATATTTTTTATATATTGCAGTATACCAGTACCAGGTTATGGTGGCTGCACAAGTCATCTTTTTTTCCAGGCTTTTCACCAAATGACCCTGCCAGTTACATACTCCCTGTCCTAGGCTGACAAGGCTTAACGTACTCATTGTACACTATTAATGACTTCACTCAGAGGTTGTTCACTCCTACTTTGAACTACAGAATGCCACCTCTTCCCATCTCCATAATGTGGGTTGGGGGTGGTCTGTAGTTTACAGAAAATCGATCAGGGTTGATACCACTGCTTGAGATTCTTATAGAATAGTCTTACAACAGCTGAACTTCACTAGTGATTTTATCTAGTTACTAAAAGAATCTATTAGATAATTCAAACCATACATAATACAAACTGCAAGAAAGTAACAAAGGAGTTGCCCAGAGCAGCCAGACAGATTCGCAGCATTTTGTAAGGAAGGTTACAAAAGAAAGTCTGATTCCAAATTAAAGAGAAGCAATTGCATATTTTCAGTAAGTTATTATTGTAACATTTAACAAAGTTTAATTCATCACAAATCTTTCACATCTTTGATTAATTGCCTTTCCATATTTTAATTATTTTTCAGCAGATGTTCTAACTTACTCAGTAAAATCCTGTTTTCAACTAATAGTGGAAAGAATTAAAGTAGCACAAATATTATGTTATTGCCTCAGTAAAACCATACCTAAAGATAAAAATGTTGTCAAATTTAAACTGCTGTCTGTTTACGCTAGGGAGATACACTTTCTAATTGCCCTGATCAACAACGTCTCTTGAAATGAGAGGTAAATACAGAATTCTAAGTTGTCACCAGAATAGGAGCAAAGGGGGGAAATTTCCAGTGGGCACACCCATTTATGTGACACACGTCTAATTAGAAGTACAAAGATCTCTTTGGCCCCTTTCACACATACGGTCCGTTTGTCAGTTTTTCATCCATCCGTTGACATATGAAAAACGGACATCAATGCATCTCCATGTAAAAAACGGATGACAACGGATGATCGTTCGTTAACATCCATTTTCATCCGCTTCCGTCAATGTGCACGCTCGCTGCAGCAGCAGCCATATCACCATCTGAATCAGAGGAGAGAGACAATCTGGGCCTCTTTTTAGCAGCATGTTCAGCCATCAGCATTTCCATATTTGACACCAAAGTCGTCACTACAGCGGCCAAATCAGGTCTCAGAGGGGCCACAGGAGAACTGGGGACCCCCACTAGAGCTGGGGGGAATTTGCTGTCCTGAGAATCCATAGCCCAATGTGTCAAAAAAAAAAAAAACAACAACAGTGCAAGAAGTGTGTACTGTCCCTTTAAGATCGCTGCGGAGTGCGCAGCCCACTGCTACAGCTACAGTGACAAAGACCCCCAAACAGGAGAAGGAAAAACTGAGCCAGAAGCGACAATACAGAAAGATATTGAGAGCGATAACCTGCAGAGCTCCGCAGAGTGTTGCCACCGCTGTCCTGCATCAGAGGAAAAGGAAGTGCTGCTAAAGTAGGCTGAACTTATAGGCTGCATGACAAAGGGGAAAATGGCTGCCCCATAGGATTTGCATTGAAGGCTCCGCCAAAATGGCCGCCGAACATGCGGTCGGAACGATCGCTCCGCTACCGCAAAATGGCGGCGGATGGCGCCAAAACCAGCATTTAGTTTGCCCATAGAGAAGCCAAACATGCCTGCCCATACTTAAAATGGTGGACCGCGCGGATTTGCCCGCTGCGGTCGCCACACACTCAGTCTGCACCCCGACAAACACCGAAGTGATACAGGGAAGGGGACCCCCAAAAACACACAGCACCACAGCGCATGTACAAGCGATCCCCGCAGGGACCGCATCAGGGAGGCACACAGGCACAGACATGGGGAACACACAGCAACACAGACTGCCACCCCAGACAGAGGCCCCACACAGAAGTACTTACTTGTACCAGATGGCGTGGGGAGCCTCTCAGAACGGAAAGCCGCTGTCCTCATCTGACAGGGAATGCCTTTAGCCAGGGACATTGCACTGCAGAATCGCAGATGCGTCCAGTGAGGTAGCCACCTCACGGCTGCATCCCTGCTGCGAACAGGGATGGGTCGTTCATAATGCCAGGGCGAACCATAGCTGAACGCTCGATGGCGGGCTGGGGGTCCATCTGACCCTCTGCCCTGAAGAACCAGGGCGGTCAGTCCGAATCCCAGCACCGCATGAATCCATCTTCTTCCGAAGAGTCGACTAAAACTAAAGCTGACAAATAAACAGCTAGTAAAGTAAGAAAAAACTGACATTGTCAAAGAAAATCAAATAAAAGATTTAGATAGGCTGAGACTATAGCCCCAGCACAGGGAAGCCTAACTACTCCTGACGCTAGGCAGATTAAAACTGAGTTGGGAGTTGTCACTGCAGGGGGGTATTGACCAGATGGGACATCCCCCATGGGTGTGTATATGCTAATGCCTTTTGTTTTTGACTAAGTCTATATGCCTAGCTACTCCTGCGGAGGGGAAGTCAATACCCAACAATGATTACTTAGAGGCGGCGGCGACTGTCGGAGGACGTAAGAGAAATACATTTTAACGTGACTGAACTGATGAACTGAACGGACCGTATGTGTGAAAGGGCACTTAAATTCTTGCTGATTCTAGAATAAGGCCAGTTTTACACAGGCTTTAGCAGTGTGAACAAGCAAGCTTTGACAATGCATTTGCAGAGCTTTCAGCAAGCTTTATTGAAGCTTTTAAAGTACCTTTCAACTCCAGTTTATAAATGTTTATTCTAATAGGAATGTTGATTGCCACTTTAAACAAGCTGCTTCAGCCCTTTTTGAAGCTTGTTAAAAAAGTCTGCTCGCTTGCTTAGTGTTCCTTAAGGCTGAAGGTATTTTTACCTTCATACATTCTAGGCATGAAGGTAAAAAAACCTTCAGTGTGCAGTTACCCCAAATATTCACTTGAGCCTGATCTTCCTCCAGCAATCTGCATGAAAGCCTTGACTCTCTAGCGACTCTCTCTCCTCATTGGCTAAGACAGCAGGGGGAGCCTTTGGCTCCCCCCTGCTGTCAATCACAGCCAGTGAGGCAATGAGGAAAGAGAGCGGCCAGGGCAGAGCCGCGGCTCTTTGTGTGAATGGACACGCAGAACTGTGGCTTGGGAGCGAGCCTGTTTGGGTGCCCCCATGGCAAGCCTTTTGCTTTGGTGCCACTTGGCAGGAGGGAAGGGCCAAGAGCGCCAACGGGGACCTAAGAAGAGGAGGATCAGGACTGCTCTGTGCAAAACCACTGCACAGAGCAGATAAGTATAACATACTTGATTTTTTTTTACTTTAATATCACTTCAAAGAGGCAATCAACACTCCCATTAGGATCTGTGTTCAACATTCACAAACTGGAGTTGAAAGGCACTTTAAAAGCTTCAACAAAGCTTGCTGAAAATGCTTTGTCAACGTTTGTGGTTCACACTGCTCTTATACAAGCTGAAGCCCATGTGAAGCCTAATGGGCCATACACACTAAGATTTTCTGAAGACTTTTTCCTTTAGACTTACCAAAACCATATAATATGAGGTCAAACCTAAACACTTTCAATTTGTATGCAATCTGGCAGGCCCTTGCACTATATAGAAAAAGTAATTTCAGATGACAGACAGACAATTGACAGCGCTCAATGCAAAAAAACAATTTGGCTTTAGATATACTTTGGGGATCACAAAGGGTGATAGTGTACTGGTGCCCATGTACTTTATTTGATGAGGGGCAGAAAGTCTCCATCAATTAATTTCCAGAGATATCTTCCTGCCTATGGTCAAAAAAATAAATAAAATAAATGCAAATATTTTTGCAATTAAGAAAACTTGCATTCATTATTTTTCAAAGCATTGCACCAGTAGACTTTTCTTCCAGCTCTCTGCCCATAACAAGATATAGACTTTCAATTGTAGAGCTGGAGAAAAATGTCAATAAACGAATAGCGCGGTGATAAACGCACTTATGTTCCCTTAAGTACCTCAAGTCCGTCTGGCACAGTGGCAGATGGGACTTGCAGTTCATTCATTCAAAGATATTTGGAATGAATGTTACAGCTTTGTGGGTGGAGCTCCACACAGCCTTGGCAATTAAAAGGTGACAGCAGCTTGGGCCATCTGCATCATGTTACATCCTAAATACAGATCTAACATGGTGCAAACGATGGGGTTAGCCTTTAAAACTGCACTCTAAGCAAACTATTGAAATGAATACAGCGAGTATAGAAAAGAATCACCCTCCTATTAAAATAATATTTTGTTGCTTTGCAGCCTGAAATGAAGACAGACACAGTGACTGTTTTATCCAGTTGTATTAACTTACTGGACTGCAGTCTTCAAGTCATTCCACAGATTTTCAATGGGGTTTAAGTCTGGGCTCTGACTAGGCTACCTTTTTCTTCTTAAACCACTGTGTGGTAATTTTTGCTGTGTGCTTTGGGTCATTTTCATGTTGGAAGGTAAACCTTCCCATTGACAACTTTCTGACAGAGGGCAGCAATTTTCCCCAAGACTTTGGCGGTATTTTGCCCAGTCCATTTTTCCTTCCATCTTGACAAGTGCTTTTAGTCCTTGCTGCTGAGAAACACCCCCATAACAGGTAATTACCATCTCCATGCTTTACTGTAGGAATGAGGTTATTTGGATGGCGAGCTGTATTGGATTTCCGCCAGACATATCGTTTGGTGTGGAGGCCAAATAATTAAATTTTAGTCTCATCTGACCACAACACCTTTTTCCGTGTGGCCTCAATCTTCAAGGTTCGTTTTGGCAAAGCTCAGTCATGGCTGCATGTGACCTGTCTTGGAGTGTTTTTTTTTTTATTTCTTGCAATCCTCTCATACAAGCCACATTTGTGGAGAACTTTTGATACTGTTGTCACAATGCAATGACCACTCCGTCATAAATTCCTGAAACTGTTTTAGAGTTGCTGTAGGCCTCTTGGGAGCCTCTCTGACCAGTTTCCCCACTGGCTCTTTCATCCAGTTTGGAGCAATGTCCTGATCCAGGGAGGGTCTGCGTTGTACCAAATTCCTTCTACTTCTTAATAATAGACTTCACTGTGCTTCTAGGCATTGAGAAAGCCTTTGAATTTGTCCCAGAGATCCAGGTGACAGTGGCCTTGCCACCCATAGTTGATTGCTTGCTTCAGTTGCACTACCAGAGACTGAAATGCTCCAGGAAAGCTCTTTTCATGCTGAGCCAATCAAAATGACCACAGCTGATCACAGTCTAATGTCAGATGGTTTTGTGTGCCATTAAGAAGGTGATTAGCTACATCTGACTGAGTTTACAAGTCATTTTTAGGAGGGGGTGATCCTTTTCCAACTCAGTGATTGTTTTTTATTATTTAAATTTTTTTCTGACATGTTGGTGTAATAGCTTTCCCTTGGATGTTATAAGTTGGATACAAAAAATAAATAAAAAAAAAACACACCTTAAACTGAAACAAAAACCGTGTCTTCATTTCAGGCTGTAAAGCAACAACATTTTTTAATAAACCCACTGTATTACATTTTAAGTTTTTGGGTTTGCTCATGCTTATCCATTCTTTAAGCATTAGATTCCGCACCCCCAGAGTGTGGGTGCTACTGTGCAAGGCTGATTAAGGAGTTGTGCGCTTAAATACTTTTAATACATTTTAATAGATACATAAATAGATTAAATTGTGTTTTCTATATTTGCCAGCTGTTCAGTTTTAATGACTGCCGAGATAAGCTCAGCTAGTTTAGCTGTTTTCAGTCCTGACCCAAAGATGGCTATTAAAAAAGAAAAAAAAAATGATGCACAGAAAAAAACATTTTTAAAAATGAACTCATTTATAAAATCACGCACATTAAGATATAGTTTGCCATTAATCCTGTATGTGTGCATGAGGCCTACTGTAGCTCAATTATTCTCACAACCATAATTTCCTATCAATGAATATTTAATAAGCACTGTAGGGATTCTCCAGGGTTAATTTCAAATTATGTTAATAAACAGATAAATGTGGAATTAAAATAACCTCAATTGCCGAGTTTAAGGGATTTTTACCATTTTGTTTCCCACCCAGACAAAATATAGCATTTTAAAACATATTTCAGATCAGACAGATATAAAACACGTATAGAAAATCCCAACGCGAGTCACATGAATGACTTGCAGCAGGAACACCACCTGTATCTACTGTATCTCTGTAGAGATCAGGCGTTTGTGAACATGTCAGACATATTTTGAGAAATGCCTCAGTTTTGCTGACGTAGGGCTTCAGAAAATATTTCTTGAAATGACACAAGTTCACAAAGATTACCCGCTAAAGTTTACAGTTTCATCTAAGGCTCCATTCACACCTGGGCGTTTCAGAATCGTGGGCAAAAACAGGCGAATCTGCCTGCAATTCCAGAATTGCAACAAAATGTGGGAAGTGTTTGCAATGCTATTACTTCTTAATGGCAGCCCAATAGCGTTGATATTTTGCCATGTCGGGCATTGCAGAATAGGGCGCGATTGGGGTGGCAATAACAAAAAATGGCATCAAAAACGCACCCTGCATTTTGCCACGATTTTGGAATAGCGGGCAGAATCGCCTGATTCCGGAACGCCCAGGTGTGAATGGAGTCTAAGGGTCTTGTATTGCCTGTATATATAATTTAAATAGGCTGAAACTGAAAAGAAAAATAGTGCTTGCACTGCAGCAAACTGCATGGTCCTGTATCATGCAATTGGAGGTCTGCGTTTAAGGTGTCATTAACAATACATTCGCACCCGCATGCACATTGCCCTAGCTCCGATTCCTGCTTTGCAGTGCTAAACAACGGTTGTGCTTTAGCTCTTGCACATGGCTATAAAGAACAGCATATGGGCGTATAGTGTAAAAATGCATCGGTTGTGGCGCCTGGGATCCACGGCTGCAACATATTTGTTACCCATAGGTATGCATTACCAAACACCCTGTGTAACGGTCCTTTCAGCCCGGTGGACTCAGTTTTGCTCAGCGGAGTGGGGATCGATCCGCCAATCCTCGCTGAGCAGGCAGATGACAGCTCCGTCTCCGCTTACTTTGCAGAGACAGGGATGTCAGATCCCCACTCCCCTCTATGGAAGATCAAATGAAAATGGACCACCTGTTTCGTCCCATACTCGTGTGTGTTCCAGGCTTTAGCTGATCAACACTACAGTACTGGATACTCACATTTGGGCTTGATTCACACTAGATGCAGAGCAAATTCGCTGCAGATTCCGCAACGCATTAAAATCACAACCTGTTCATGCAAACTGATTGCAGAGTGTGTTTAGGTAAAAACTCCCCTCAATCAGTTTGCAAAACACAGTGCCATTTGCAGAATTGGATCACATGGGTGTTGGGATTCTGGTGCGGACAAAAAAAGGGTTCTGCGTGAGTTTGGTGCGAATGCAGTGTGATCTGAGCCACACATCAATGGCTCAAATCGCACCCCTGAGAAACCACACGTAATTCGTAAAGGAACGTGCTGCGATTCCTGTGCAAATTACATGTGGTGTCTCGCACCGCATCAGTGTGAACCTGGCCTTAGGACTCATATGCATACTGCAGCTTAAAAAAAAAAAAAGGCTGCCATTACTGGCATTTGAGTTTTTATTTCTCTGCCTAAAGAGAAAAGGTGTATAGGTCTTCACAGATCTATCAATTTGATCTGTTAACAATGAGAACCTGCATGATCCCTCCTGTACTCAGAACCGGCACCCTCATCCTAGTCCTGAAATAGGTTCACCTGGGTGTATTACAGTAATCGACAACTTGTTTCTGTTAGAAAGTCTTCCATACTTGGTTTAATATAAACTGAGAAATTTCTCATCTGTGCATTCTGCACGAATGACTCTCCAGATAAAGAATATTGTAAAAACACCAGGATGCCTTCTAATCACCACATGCTAGATTTCACATAAAAAACACTGAGAAAACCTCTGAAGAATGCCATGCATTTTGAAGCAGCACCCTGCTTATTCACCATGAATCGTAACACAGAATTCCAGGCAAATACATTTTTTAATTCTGTCCTAAAAGTGGTATTAAACCCAAATGCAAACATTATTCAGTGTATATAAAAAGTCCACACACCCCCGTTAAAATGTCAGGTTTCTGTGATGTAAAAAAATGAGACAAAGAAATTCTTTCAGAATTTTTTCCACCTTTAATATGACATATAAACTGTACAATTCAATTGAACAAACTGAAATCTTAGGTGGAGGGAAGTAAAAATAAAAAATAAAATAATATGGTTGCACAAGTGTGCACACCCTTAAACTAATACTTTATTGAAGTACCTTTGATTCTATTACAGCACTCAGCTATTTTGGGTATGAGTCTATCAGCATGGCACATCTTGACCTGGCAATATTTGCCCACTCTTCTTTGCAATAACACTCCAAATCGGAGACTGCGAGGGCATCTCTTGTGCACAGCCCTCTTCAGATCACCCCACAGATTTTCAATTGGAATCAGGTCTGGGTTCTGGCTGGGCCATTACACAACTTTATTCTTCTTCTGGTGAAACCATTCCTTTGTTGATTTGGATGTATGCTTTGGGTCGTTGGCATGCTGAAAGATGAAGATGTGCCATATTTTCTACACTTGATGATGACAGTCTTCACTGTGTTCCATGGTATAGCTAATGCCTTCTCCTGACTGAAACCTTTTAACAATGAGATCCCTCTGATGCTTTGGAAGCGCTCTGCGGATCATGGATTTTGCTGTAGGATGCGACTAAGAAAATGTCAGAAAAGACCTACTAGAACAGCTGAATTTTATTTGGGGTTATGCAGAGGCACTTTAAAATGATGGCAGGTGTGTACTGACTCCTATTTAACAGGAATGTGAATGTTTTGAATGTGATTGCTTAATTCTGAACACAACTACATCCCCAGTTAAAGGGCGTGCGCACTTGTGCAACCACTAGGGCTGCAACTAACGATTATTTTCATAATTGATTAATTGGCTGATTATTGTTTCGATCGACTAATTGAATAAAAACCTCAAAAAAAAAGGTTGGTTTATAATTTAGTTAATATTCTTGAATATCTGTATGCAGTGGTAAATATAAATATCCAGCTATATAGTTGGATATTTAATCCACTCTGAGACAGTTATATGTATTATTAGAGGTTTAAATGTGGTACATAGACTCGGAGATCAATATTTTTAAAAGACCTAAAACAATGTTTTGCTAATTTTTAGATCGGATTGGTATATAATATTTATGATAGACTCCCGTATTAATAGGCAGGTAGTTGATACAAGCTCCCTGCGCCTGCTGTCACTTATGCTGGCCATACACAAACTACATTTTTTTAGAAAATTTTTAAAACATTAATCCGATTTTTCTAACCATTATTGGGGTCCATTTGGTGTTCAGTGTCAACCACAGTGGCAGGAAAATTTGAAGGAGCAGAATAGAAAACTACTTGATCAAACAAATCTTCAAATAGTGTGTGTGGTTTTTGCTCAGAAGTTATATTCATTTTAAAATTTAAATGTTAAAAGCAAGTGGAATTTTCAAACACTCGTCAATTCAACGAATATACAAATAATTTTTGTACAAATATAGATGGAAATATTTTGGTCCAAAAATCCAATACATGTATGGGCAGCAGAAGACATTTAGTAGCAGCAGCATGCTTTTTTTTTTATCACCTGTCATGATTGGGTTAAAAAAAAAAAAAAAAAAAGTAAAAACAGCAGATATCGCTACTGTAATATAAATATAATTTCTACTGTGAAACAGTGAAAGTATTTATATCTTGTATCATGTGTGTGTATATAAAAAAAGAAAAAATATGCCCAGAAGTCAGATATGCAGGATATTTTAACTGGGAGTCAGACATGAAGCTATATGAAGGGTGGAAAATAACATTTTTATTTTAAAGAATTACTACTAAAAGCTGAGACTTTTTTTCATGGATATAATAATTTGAAATATAATGCACAATACTAGTTAAATTTTACTTTAAATGTAATTGTAATGCCTTATATCACCTCTAGTCTATCGGCCTCCACCTTCTCTGGGTTCAGATGCTCATCTTCCCTGCACAGAGCCCTTAAAGTGATTGTAAACGTTGGATTTCTTCTTAACAACAATCTTGTCATACTTACCCTCTGTGTAATGATTTTGCACAGAGCAGCACCGATTCTCCTCTTCTAACCCCCCCACGGCACTTCTGGCCCCTCCTGCTTTCAAGGTGCCCCTTTAGGAAGCAGCAAAGTTTAGTACTGTATAGAGTGTCCCTATTGCAAGGTAAAAAAAAAAAAACCTCTGCCTTTAGGCTGCATTCACACTTGAGTGTAGCGGTTTTGCGTGTTTTTTACCGCGATTTTCAGGCATTTTTTCAGGCGTTTTTGGAGGCAGGCATTGACATCTATCAAAAACGCTGGTAATCAGCCCAAGACCAAAAAGAAGCTCCTGTACTTTTTTCAGCTACAGGCATTTTGCGTCAGGCGTTAAAACGCTCAGATGTGAACAGGGGCCATTTAAATGAATGGGGTTTTACTTGTTGGGCGTTTTGGAATGTTTTTTTTTTTTTTTTTTTTTTAGCGTTTCTGGAGCTGAAAATGCTCAAAAACGCCCAGGTGTGAATGAAGCCTTAGAATGACTTGGTTCCTTCTCTTGCCCAGGACTACATTTCCCATGAGGCATTGCTCCTCACATTCACAAGTTCTCTGCCATCTACATACATGTACGGATGGTGTACTGAGCTGTATGTGCGTTGCACTGTATTTTCTGATATGTAAACAAATAATGCATTCTGTATGCAGGACAACTAATCGGCTGACCGATTAATCGATTACGAAAATAGTTGACAACTATTTTCATAATCGATTAGTTGCCGATTAATCGATTAGTTGTTTCAGCCCTAGCAACCACAATAAATTTTTTTATTTTTACTTCTTCCCCTCCCCTAAAATATTTCAGTTTGTTTTTCAATTAAGTTGTGCAGTTCAGAGGTCACATTAAAAAGGTGGAAAAAATTCTGAAATAATTTATTTTTGTCTCATTTTTTCACATCACAGAAACTGACATTTTAACAGGGGTGTGTAGACTTTTTATATCCACTATACTGGCCAAGGTAGATAGACATACTGGGACCTACAGTCATCTACAGCTCACATAAGATGTTCTGACCTTCCTGATGTGAAGCCCTTTAGAAAGGGTCTATAACTATTTCATTCAAACCTGGAGGTTTGGTAGCCCCCAATTTATGTATCCAGCGAGTTTCTTTCTGAAGTAAACACTTGATCCAGTCGTCTCCTCTGGGGTCCAGAGGGTGCGAATCCAGGCCGCAGAAGAAGAGGAGGAGGAACATATAGATGGACCTTGGCCATGTGCCTCCTAATGGCTGAGTATTGTCCCCTGAATTTGCAGCTGTCACATGTTCTTTTATCCTCCTTTTGGGACAAACTGGGATTGTGTTTCCCCTATGATCCTACAGAAACACCCCTTGTACCTAGAGTGTTTCTGCAGTAACTTTACGAATTAGATAGATTTCAGCTTGGGTCTTGGCTTTCCATGCCTTTTTACACCTCCCTTTCTTCATGCGTTCAATGCTTTTTCCCTGTGTCATTCCATTTTATTACACCCAACTTCTTCTGAACTTACTTGTTTTGGTTTCTTTGCATGGATGGATTGCATGGGTTGTTACCGACATGTGGTAAAAATGTATGGTTAATAGCACCTTTAGAAATCTATTAACCTAGAAAAATATTGATGTGTTCAATACTCGCTGTATTTCATTTTTGTTATTTAGGTTTAATACCACTTTAAATATTCATAATAGCTGGAGGAAACCATTTCAAGCAAGGTTCAACACCATTCCCTTGAAACATTTGTATTGGTGCTCCCCCATCTAAAAGGGAGTGCTTGACATTAAATAAGTCTTAAGGTTCTGTTTGCTTGGGCTGTAATTGGACAAAAAAAAAAAAAAAAAAAAAAGAAGAAGTGGGAAAAACATCCCGATGGGGCCACAGAGAAGTAAAAACTTATACCCGATCTACTCTTCCTTAACTCGATCCAGAAAAAAAGCTTTGGCTTGAGATTGGCTTTGGGTTGTACAATGTTTAAGTGAATACATAAAGTGAACTAACTGGATTGAATTGGGTCTATTGAACAATAGCCCGAAGTTTCAGTTTAACCACTTGCCAACCAGGCAGGTACATCACTGGATTTTTTTTTTTTTTTTTTTTTTTTTAATAGAGCCAAGGGTTGTCTCTCTTGTAAAAGCAAATCTGGCGGCTAACTAAAAGGGGGCGGATCCATTTTGTTTAGTTCTGGCAATAACCTGACATTTCTGATTTACCCAGATGTAAAAGGCGCCATGGTCAAAAATGAAAAGCATTCGAACATCAATCTTAGCGTCATCAAATGCTTTTAAGGGCAGGAGGGATCCGGGGTCTTATAGACTCCCCAGATCCCTCCATAAAGGAGTACCTGTCACATGCCTATTGCGGTCACAAGGGATGTTTACATCTCATCCCATGCAAACCGTGATCATCCCACACATGCGCGGTATTACTGCCAAAGTCACATCATCATTTGATCTTTTCGAAGGCACAAGGGTGGGGGTATGTTCATATTTTTCATAATGGTTCTGTTGCTTTTAGCTGAATCTCTGCCCCTTATTCATGCCAGTGGGACCAACAAGGAGAAGAATTCCACATGCCCCATAGTGCTAGTGTTTCCACTGTTAAAAAGAACTTGTTAGTAAAAAGACAAAATAGGTTGTCTTTTCCCTGGAAATGGTGGCTACCCTATATTGTACCAATTATAAAAAATGCAGGGAATTGTACACTCACTGGCCACTTTACGGAGGTACATCTTGCTATTATTACAGAACCCAATTTTGCCTTCAGAAGTGCCTAATTTTGTTTGTGAAATTGATACAACAAAGTGTCGGAAACATTCCTCAGGGATTTTTTTTTTAATATTGACATATCATCATGCAGTTGCTGCGGATTTGTCGGCTGCACATCCATGATGCGGATCTCCCGCTCCACCACATCCCAAAAAGGTGCTCTATTGGATTGAGATCTGGTGACTTGGAGACCACCATTGGAGTACAGTTAACTCATGGTCATGTTCAAAAGAACAGATTGAGATTATTTGAGCATTATCCTGCTGGAAGAAGCCATCAGAAGATGGGTACACTGTAGTGATAAAGGGATGGACATGGTCAGCAACAATACGCAGGTAGGCCATGGTGTTTAAACGATGCTCAATTGGTACTAAGGTGCCCAAAGCGTGCCAAAAAAAAAAAAAATCCCCCACACCATCAAACATTGCTACAAGGCAGAATAGATTGATGCTTTCATGTTTATGCCAAACTGACCCTACTATCTGAATGTCGCAGCTGAAAAATCGAGACTCATTAGACCAGGCAACGTTTTTCCAATCTTCAATTGTCCAATGTTGGTGAGCCTGTGCGAAATTGTAGCCTCAGTTTCCTGTTTTTAGCTGGCACCCTGTGTGGTCTTCCACTGCTGTAGCCCACCTGCTTCAAGTTTCGATGTGCTGTGTGTTCAGAGATTGTATTCTACAGACCTTGGTTGTAACGAGTGGTTATTTGAGTTACGGTTGCCTTTCTTTCCATCATCCTGAACCAGTCTGCCCATTCTCCTCTGACATCAAGGCATTTTTGTTCACTGGATATTTTCTTTCCTTCGGATCATTCACTGTAAACAGTTGGTTGTGCGTGAAAAAATCATAGTAAATCAGCAGTTTTTTTTTTTTTTTTTTTTAAGTACTCAGACCAGCCCGTCTGGCACTAACAACCATGTCACGTTCAAAGTCAATTAAATCCCCCACTCTGATGCTCAAGTTGAACTTCAGAAAGTCATCTTTACCACATCTAAATGCCTAAATGAGTTGAGTTGCTGCCATGCAATTGGCTGATTAGCAATTTGTTTTACCAAGCAATTGAACAGGTGTACCTAATAAAGTGGCCAGTGAGTGTATACATTGTCAATAGTAATCATTCAGATAGATTGAGGACATTCCCTTTCACCTCTTCTCTAGCTCCTTAATGTTATTGGGCAATAAATATCCGAAAGGAGGCTGGAGAGCTACATCATGACACTAGAATGCAGTTACAAAGATTGGTCTGAATCTCAGACAGAACAAATTCCAACAGCTGCTTAGCCCCCCCATAAGCCTTAGTTGGTTTCCATGTCCTCCTTCCTAACCTGGAAGCTTCAAGGCACACAGCTATGTAGGGGTATACAAGACCTTTCAGGAACCGTGACTAAAATATCGCCTCATTCTCAGTCATAGTGTACACCCCCCCCCCCTTTATATGCCATTCATGGATGACCAGTATTGTAGCTGGCAAAGATACATTTCTATATTTATGGTCACAATGGATTCCCCTATTGTATAAAATGTTCCATATGCACACATTAAACCTCACAAAAGTAAATAGTGAGAGCCTACTCCTTCTGCAGTAATGATACCTAAGACTATGTCATGAACTTGTGAAAGATTAACAGTAATAATAGAGAAGTAACATCTGTGCAGAAAAGACCCTGCACTTGAAAGGCTGCACAGTCCACTGCCCTCCTGGAATGCTAGGCATGATCCTGGAGGAGTCAAAAACTGGGAGGTTTTAAGGTAAGCTGGAGCCATGAGGGGGAAAGGGGTGATTATTATTATTATTCAGGATTTATATAGCGCCAACAGTTTGCGCAGCGCTTTACAATGTGAAGGAAGACAATACAGTTACAATACAGTTCAAAACAGGAGGAACTAGAGGGCCCTGCTCGTTAGAGCTTACAATCTAGAAGGGAGGGTCAAGTGAAACAAAAGGCAATAACTGTGGGGGATGGGTTGATGGAGAAAAGGAGGTACATTTGTTAGGGGTTGGTAGGATAGGCTTCTCTGAAAAGGAGGGTTTTCAGAGATCGCCTAAAAGCTAATAGAGTGGGAGATAATCGGACAGATAAGGGTAAGGAGTTCCATAGGATTGGAGAGGCTCTGGAAAAGTCCTGGAGGCGAGCATGGGAGGAGGTGATGAGTGAGCTAGAGAGCAGGAGGTTTTGAGAGGAACGAAGAGAGCGATTGGGTTGGTATTTTGAGATGAGGCTGGTGATGTAGCTGGGGGCTAGGCTGTGGATTGCTTTGTAAGATGTTGTAAGTATTTTGAATTTAATTCGTTGGGTGAGCGGAAGCCAGTGGAGGGCTTGACAGAGAGGAGCAGCGGACACTGAGCGATTGGTGAGGTGGATGAGTCTGGCGGCAGCATTCATGATGGATTGAAGGGGGGATAACCTGTGTAGAGGTAAGCCAATGAGAAGGGAATTGCAGTAGTCGAGGCGCGAGATGACCAGGGAGTGAACTAGGAGTTTTGTTGTGTCTTTGGTTAGAAAGGGGCGTATTTTGGAGATGTTGCGGAGGCTGAGGCGGCAAGATTTGGACAGCAATTGGATGTGGGGTTTGAAGGAGAGTTCAGAGTCCAGGACAACACCTAAGACCTTGGCATGTGGGGATGGGCTGATGGTAATGCCATTGATATTGACGGAGAAATCAGGGGAAGGGGCACGCGGTGGAGGAAAAATTCTAAGCTCGGTTTTGGATGGATTGAGTTTGAGGAAGTGGTGTGACATCCAGACCGATATATCTGATAGTAAATAAGTGATACGTGAGGAGACGAGGGAGAGAGCTGAGGAGTGGATAGATAGATTTGGGTATCGTCAGCGTAGAGATGGTATTGGAAGCTGTGTGAGGCCATCAACTGACCTAGAGAGGAGGTGTAGATTGAAAATAGGAGGGGTCCAAGAACAGAGCCTTGGGGGACTCCAACAGAGAAGGGAAGAGGAGAGGAGGAAGTAGAATTGTAGGTAACGCTAAAGGTGCGGTTAGATAAGTAGGAAGATAACCAGTGAAGAGTACGGTCACGGAGACCAAAGGCATGGAGTTTTTTGAGGAGGAGGGGATGGTCAACCATATCAAAAGGCAGCAGAAAGGTCCAGAAGTAGGAGTACTGAATAGTGTCCATTGGTTTTGGCCATTAGCAGATCGTTTGTCAGCTTTAGGAGTGCAGTTTCAGTGGAGTGTTGAGGCCGAAATCCAGACTGAAGGGGATCAAGGAGGCTATTCTCGGCAAGGTGGTCGCACAGTCGGTTGTAGACTAGACGTTTGAGGAGTTTGGATGAAAAGGGGAGCAAGGAAATAGGGCGTAGGTTGTTCAGATCGGTTGGGTCCAGTGAGGGCTTTTTAAGTATGGGGCTGACTAGGGCATGTTTTAGAGAGTTGGGGGAAGATGCCAGAAGAGAGGGAGAGATTGAAGATGTGGGTTAGAGAGTGTAGAATAGGCCCAGAAGGTGACCGTAGCATTTGCGAGGGAACAGGATCCAGAGGGCAGGTTGTTAAGTGGACATTAGCAAGTAGTTTAGCAACCTCGTCTGTAGTGGCGGGGTTGAATGAGGGAAGTAATGATTGCACTTGTGGGCGTGAAGCATAAGGCATGGAGGAAGGTATCTGAACAGCAACGATCTCCTCACGAATTGTGTCAATCTTCTGTTTGAAGTGGTTGGCAATCTCCTGGGCAGTGAGTGAGTCGGTGGGAGGGGGTAGTGGAGGACGGAGTAGAGAGTTAAAGGTAGCGAAGAGTTGCCGGGGGCGTGATGACAGGCTGTTAATGAGAGTGATAAAATAGGTCTGTTTGGCAGTGTGGAGACTGGAATTGTATTTTTGGAGGGCGTATTTATATTGTTTGAAATCCTTCTGAGACCGAGTCTTACGCCATAGGCGCTCAAGAGCACGGCTATGCTTTTTCAGACTTCTAGTGTTATCGGTTTGCCAAGGTTGAAGGGGTCAGGGCCTGATTCGGTGTGTGGTGAGGGGGGCCAGTGTGTCCAGGGAGGCTAAGAGTGAAGTGTTGTAGACAGAAGTGGCTAGGTTGGTGCAGGACAGGGGTGCAATTTTGTCATAGAGGTGGCCGGTAGCAGAGAAGAGAAGGGTTGAGATGGCGTAGGTTTCTGCGGGTAACTGTACGGTAGCTGGAGGGAGAGGTGGTGGAGGAGAGGGAGAGAGTGAAACTAATAAGGTAGTGATCAGAGACAGGGAAAGGATTGTTTGAAAGGTTGTGTGGAGTGCATAGGTGTGAGAAAACAAGGTCAAGGATATTGCCTTCAGAGTGAGTAGAAGCATGTATCCATTGCTTCAGGTCAAAGGAGGAGGAGGTTAGATTGAGAAGTTTGGAAGTGGTAGGAGTGTTTGTATTAATAGGGATGTTGAAGTCGCCGAGAATGATTGTGGGGATTTCAGAAGAGAGAAAGTAGGGTAGCCAGGCGGAGAAGTCATCAAGAAAGGTTGATACTGGTCCAGGTGGGTAGTAGATCACAGCTATCCTTAGAGAGACAGGGGAGAAAAGACGAATGCAGTGTACCTCAAATGAGGAGAGTGACAGAGAGGGAGGCGGCTGAATTACCTGAAAGGAGCTATGTGGGGCTAGAAGGATCCCGACACCCCCTCCCTTGCGTCCATTGGGTCTAGGGGAGAGAGTCCATAGAAGACCACCTTGGGATAGGGCAGCAGGAGACGTAGTGTCTGATTCGTGCAGCCAGGTTTCGGTGATGGCAAGTAGATTAAATGAGTTAGCGATGAAAAGGTCATGGAGAGAGGTGAGTTTGTTACAGGCAGAGCGGGCGTTCCAAAGGGCGCAAGAGAAAGGGAGTCCGGTCTTGGGAAGAAGAGACATTGGAACTAGATTGTGCTGAGTGCGGCTGTAGCCAGAGGGTGTAGGGTAGGTGGTGTATTGAGCATGGGTAGATGGAGGCCCAGGGTTTGGGGATATATCTCCAGAGGCCAGGAGAAGTAGAAAGGTGAGGGTGGTAAAATGAGAGTGTGATTTATATGAAGGGACATGCCCCAGTGTCCTGGAGGATTTGTGTGCATGTGGATTTAGAAATAGCAGGAGATGGTGAGTGCAGTAATAAGGTGAGGACAGAAGTGAGGGTGATATATATAAGCTGTGGGGTGGAGAAGAGGGGTGAAGTAGAGAGAATTTAAGGATGGAGGATAGGGCAGTCAGAAGAAGTGGCAGAGAGTGCATTTTACAAGATTAGAGATGAAGAGGTGGGGGAAAAAAAGATCACCTGCAGTATATGTGGTGTATATCTCAGCCTTTCATGTGTTCATTCACTTTGTGCATTCTCTGAAGTGCAGAATCAGAAGTGCAAGCCACTTGTAGAAATCGTCCCCCCACTTAGAGAAGAGAGCCCCCCGAAAGCAAATGTGCCCCCCTGCAAATGTGCTGTCCCCAAGTGATGCTGCACTTATATACTCTTAGACCTGGGGTGGGGGCTTATCCAATTAAGCAATCATGAATTGATAAATTAGGGCTGCTTAGCTGGCACTGGGTTTCACTTCAGAAAGATCTACAGATAACCGGGGGGATACCTCTAAAGGTTAAAGGCTGTAATGGTTATAAATTTAAGGTAAGAAAGCATATAGCAGCACCAGTCTACAGCTGGATAAACAAACATACCACATTAAAACAAAGTCTAGAAAAACGCAGGTACAGTCTTTAGACCCGGTTCACACTTCTGCGAGTGCCGGGTTCGCATGTAATGTCGGAGCGCACTGCTCCGACACTACATGCGATCAGCTGTGCGGTGCGAGTTTAGCCATACAGTTTGTATGGCTAAATTCGCATCGCACCCGGTGCAAACACGCACAGGAGGCATTTTTGCAGCCGCATCAGGATCGGATCGCACAGCGGTTCACACTTGTGCGATCCCATCCTGTGCGAACTGCACGATCGCACTGCGATATGCGATCAAATTGGGGGTGTCGTTAAGATTACATTGACACCCCCAGCGTATCGCATATGGCAGTGTGAACTGCCGGGGGTGCGTGTGCGATGCGGGAAAAGGCTGCGAATTCGCAGCCTTCCCGCATCGCATATATGTGAACCGAGCCTTAGTGTTGAATGCTTGCACGCAAAGTTGGACACATACCACATTAAAACAAAGTCTAGAAAAACGCAGGTACAGTCTTTAGTGTTGAATGCTTGCACGCAAAGTTGGACACATACCACATTAAAACAAAGTCTAGAAAAACGCAGGTACAGGGTGATCTTACTTCTTGGTATTATCAGCCATGTAGGATTGTCCTAGGTTTATTACAGGCAACCAGGAGACACAGCGATATCCGGATGTTGGAATCATCATGGCAATTCTCAGGAAATGAACAAGCCGGTGGATATGAAACACAGTTTATTGACAACCAGGAAAGGTAGAACTGGATAATTGTCAATTAAAATTGCTGATACAGTACCAGGCTGGCCAAGTCCAATGGGCCCGCTTATCTGTCTGCGGCTTTTCTGAACAGCAACAACATCCGTCAGTGGCCCTCCATCCCTGCTCCATCCAGAAGACCCAGCAGCCATCCACCGGTCCCCATCAGACTAGGCCAGCCTGGTACTGTATCAGCAATTTTAATTGACATTTATCCACTTCTACCTTTCCTGGTGGTCAATAAACTTTATCATATCCACTGGCTTGTTCATTACCTGAGAACGGTCATGAGAGCACCAACATCCGGATAGCGATGTTTCTCCTGCTTGCCTGATGGATGGTCATTTTTGTATGGATTTTGAAGCCGCACGGGATTGGTTTGTGATAATACACAGTGTGGGTGCCACAGAATTCAGCGCTGGGACCTTTTGTTGTTCCTAGGTTTACTAATCAATGGTAAAAATGAAAAAAATGAAATGGATTCGGAGGGAAACGGATCTATATTCTAGATGGCCCAAGGTGTATATATATATATATATATATATATATATATATATATATAAAAAATCATTGAACTTTATAGGACAACATGCACAAGGCTGTATTTCAAAACTGCATTTTAACATGACAGACTCCAGAACCGAAAGCAGAACTTCAAGAATGATCTTTTTTTCACACTTACAATGGTTCAGCTTGTCTCGATGCAAGACCAGGCCTTTTCTGGCACTTTTGTTTAAATGTAATAATCAGTATTTTTTACTAGAAAATTACTTTGAACCCCCAAAGAGGCCCTAGAGAATAAATTGGTGGGTTTTGTAATTTTCTCAAGTCACACGGTATTTGTGCAGCGGTTTTTCATATGCAATTTTTGGGGAAAAATTCACTTCTTGCAGCTGCAGGCATCACCCCAGTACAACTACTTGAAATCAAATGACAAACTAGGTACGTGATTTGGTGACAAGTGGGTAATCATATCCTGAGGGCCACTGGGGATGCTAAAAATCACTAATAGTCCATGCTTTATCACCACCTTCCCCATTGCAAGGATCCTTAAACTACGGCCCTCCAGCTGTTGCAGAACTACACATTCCAATGGAGCATTGTAAAACTCTGACATTCACAGACATGACTAGGGCATGATGGGAATTGTAGTTCCTGAACAGATGGAGGACCATAGTTTGAAGACCCCTGATTTAGAGGATACCTTGTAATTTTTTTTCTAAGGAATTCTCTGAAAGAAAGTGTAGGCGAGAGTTAAATAATGTCACAATCAGTGAACGTCTGGTGAAGGGGTCGAGCGAGTGACCCCGTTTTCACTGTGCAGAGGGGAAGCCTCTGGAGTAGCACCTTGAATATTAGTTCTATCGTATGTAGCATGGGCTACTAAAATGATTTTCAGCATCGCCAGTGGCCATATAGAAACTTACATTGAGCCAAGCTGAACCAATTTAAGTTTGCAGAAATTATCATTCCCGATGTTCCACTTTAAAGGTCCATGCACACTAGAGCCAGAAAAATTCCAGAACCCCTGGCTCAAAAAAAAATAACTGTATACAAAAATACTCATAGTAGCTCGTATTTCACAAGAGTTTTGGAGCCTTTAGGCCCCTTTCACACTTTGCAGTCCCAAGTCGCAGGACAAGTTGCACAAGTCGCATGACAAATTGTACTCCACGATTTGCAATACGGTTCATATCCGACTTCAAAGTAGTCCCTGCACTACACTGGTCCCACTGATGCGTTTTGAGTTTCATAGGCATCGCAGCAAAAAAAAAAAAAAAAAAAAAAACGCACAATTTTTAGTTCGCAAAAGTGCACATTTGCTTTTTTCCCCAAAAAAGTCCCCTCTCCTTTTCTCTTAGCTCATTGACAGACGTAGTCCTCTTTGATTCACATCAATAGGGTTATGCTGCCCTCTACAGGAGTAGGACTAGGCAGAAAGAAAACGTTCTGGCCACACCCTAGGGACAGTCCCAGAGGGTATATCCTCTTCCTGTCTGCTACAGGAAATCAGTTCGGTCACAAAGCAGTGTCAGAGAATTTAACCCAACCCAACTCAATGATAGAGGGGCGGGTACTACGTCTGTCAATGAGCTAAGAGAAAAGGATTTTACGGTAAGATCCCAGGGTGGTAACGGCGCGCGCACTGGCGGAGCCAGGTGTCGCACCCCCTGGATGAAATTCCGCACCAAGGAATGAGTAGCCAAAAACTTCTGAAAGAAGATAGCTAATGCTGAAAACAGACCCTTGATAACACTCAAGGCCAGCTTCTGCTCAACTCCCTGTTGCAGAAAAACCAATATTCGGCCCACCGAATAAGAACGTGGAGGGAACCCAAGGGATTCACACCACGCAATCTAAGACTTCCATGTGCGATGATAGCCCTTTCTGGAAGTCGCTTTCCTTGCTTTAACTAGAGCAGGAATAACTGAAGCTGACAATCCCTTGTCCTTCAGCACCTGGGTCTCAATAGCCAGGCCGTTAAAACCAGCGATCGTAAAGCAGGATGGAAGATCGGTCCCTGCGACAGCAGATCCTCCCTAAGAGGAAGTCGCCAAGGAACGTCTGCAACCAGCCTGACCAGGTCGGCGTACCAGGCCCGACTAGGCCAGTCCTGATCTACCAGGATAACTGGGATTCCCTCCACCTCTATCCTGCGAAGAAGCTTCGGCAGTAACTTGAGAGGAGGGAAGTAGCTGATACTGCCCCCATGGGGCGATCAGCATGTCTGCGGTGTCTGCTAGAGGATCGTGGGAGCGAGCCACAAACCTTCGCACTTTCCTGTTGAGCTGAGATGCCAACAGCTCCCATTCGGGGTGCCCCAACGGAGGCACAGTTGGTGGAATATCCCTGGATGAAGAGATCATTCCCCTTGATCCAGAATCTGACGGCTGAGATAATCTGCCTGCCAATTCACCCCCGGAATGAATACCGCAGAGAGAGCTGGAACAATCGTTCCGCCCAACGAAGAATGCTGGCCACTTCTATGGCCGCCAGGACACTCCTGGTGCCCCTTTGATGATTGACATAAGCCACTGCTGTGGCATTGTCCGACTGGATCCGAACCGGGCTGCCCTGGAGCTGCTCGGTCCAGTGAATCAGACAAAGTCTGATCGCTCTCAGTTTCAATACATTTATCGGTAACCTGGACTCTTCCAGGGACCAAAGCCCCTGAGCCGAGAATTTCTCCTCACCCGGATAGACTGGCATCCGTGGTGATAAGCGTCCAAATATTGGTAGGAATGACTTCCCCTGGTTGAGCATTGGAGACCGAAGCCACCAGACCAGGGACTCCCTGGTCCGCTCGCTCAGCCGGACCCGATTGTCCAGGGAATCTGGATTCCGGTTACACTTGAGAAGAATCTCTCCTTGAAGGATTCGGGTATGGGACTGGGCAAATGGTACTGCTTCAAAGGAAGCCACCCTCAAACCCAGGACCCTCATGCAAGCCTGGATGTGTCTAAAATTAGACCCAAATATTCCAGCCTCCTGGTGGGAACCAAAGATGACTTCTGCAGGTTCACCAGCCACCCGAACTCTTGCAAAAGAGGTCATGGTGATCTCTAAGTTTAGTAATAGAGCCGCACGGAGCAGAAGATCGTCTAGGTGACCTAGAATCGATATGTCCCGTTGTCGTAACAACGCCAAGACTGGGGCCAACACCTTTGTGAAGACCCGGAGAGTCGAGGCGAGACCAAAGAGTAACGCCACAAACTGATAATGGTACTCTTCTACGGAAAAACGCAGGAAACGCTGATGTCCTGCATAAATAAGAAAGTGAAGATAGGCATCCTAGATGTCTATGGACGCCAGAAAATCCCCCTGACGCAGGGAGGCCGCTACTGTGCGAATGGACTCCATCTTGAATTTTTGTAAAGATTGAATGCTCTTAAGTCCAGAATTGGACGCACCTTGTCCTCTTTTCTGGGTATTGTGAAAAGGTTCGAATAGAACCCTTGAAATGCTCTGTCCAAGGAATGTGGACCACCACACCTTGTTGCATTAAATCCGTGACTGCCCCTCGTAAGCTCTTAAGTGATCCGGGATAGTCGAACATTGAAAAGGAAGAATCGCACTGGGAGAGTGACATACAATCTTGTAACCTGACCGTATGACCTCGCGAACTATTTGTCCGAGGTTCTGGAAAGCCATGGATCCGGAAACCGGCGAAGACGTCCCCCTACCCCAGCTATGGGCGGGGGTGCACCTTCAGGCTTTAGTAGTCTTATCTTCAGGTCTGAAAGAGCCGGGCTTTTGCTTGCCCGACCAACGCCCCTTAAAAAAAAACCTCCCGAAGGAGTTTGAGGACTTTGCTTTTTTCGCCCGTGGGGCGAAAAACCTTTTTATGAGCGGAAAAAGAAGGCGCCCGTCTCTGACGGGATCCTTTACCCTTAGTACTTTGTGGCAAGAAAGTGCTCTTTCCTCTAGTGAGATCCTTAATAATCTCATCTAAATTGGCCCCAAGATAGGCGCACACCCTGAAAAACGGAATTTTTGTAAAATCTTACCTGTAAAATTCCTTTCTCTGAGTCCTCCGACAGTCGCCGCCTCTTCATATTCGTCACATATGGGGTATTAGACTTTGCTCCGAAGGAGTAGCTAGGCAACAGAATATGTTAACAATAAAGCTTTAACATATCCCACCCTCAAGGGGTGGTCCCCTCAGTCAATACCCTCCTACTTCCTGCAACCATATCTCAGTTTTAGTGGAATAGCAGTAGAGTATACATTCAAACCCCAAAAGAGGGGCGGGGGCGGCGACTGTCGGAGGACTCAGAGAAAGGAATTTTACAGGTAAGATTTTACAAAAATTCCGTTTTCTCTTACGTCCTCCGACAGTCGCCGCCTCTTCATATTCGTCACATATGGGGACGTCCCAAAGCAGTGCAAACATGAGGGGTGGGAAACGCATCCGCGCCGAAAGGCAACGCAGTCTCCACATCAAAGAAAGGAACCTTACCAAAGGAAGGAAACCAGCTGGGCAACAGCAAAAATAAGTGCTCAACAGGAGCAACAACCCAGGAAAAGACAAAAAAACCAGGGGATACAAAAAAACTATCCCAACAGCCAGGAGTCCCCAACAAGGGACCCTATGGAACCGCCGCACTAAGAACCTTGCGGCCAAAGGAAGCATCCGCCGATGCCTGAACATCTACTTTGTAGAATTTTGTGAAAGTGTGTACGGTCGACCAAGTCGCCGCCTTACACACCTGGGCTACAGAAGCCCCATGACGGCAGGCCCAAGACGTACTCAGTGATCTAGTAGAGTGCGCCCTCACAGGCACAGGGGGAACCTTCCCCTGCAAGGCATAGGCCTGTTCAATGGTCTGCCTGATCCATTTGGCAATGGTAGAGGCGGAAGCCGCCATGCCCTTCCGAGGACCCTCTGGAAGAACAAACAAGGAGTCAGTCTTACGAAAAGACTCAGTCGATTTAAGGTAAACCCTTATCGCCCGAACAACATCCAGAGAGTGCCACCTCACCTCCTTTGGATGTTTAGGCTTCGTGCACAACGAAGGCAAAACAATATCCTCGTTAAGATGGAATTCCGAAACTCGTTTCGGTAGAAAAGAAGGAATAGGTCGCAAGACCACCTTGTCCAAATGAACAACCAGGTACGGAGACTTGCAGGACAAAGCCGCCAGTTCCGACACTCTGCGAGCCGAAGTGATCGCCACCAAAAAGGCGACCTTTTTGGACAACATAGACAACGAGATCTCCCTGATCTGTTCAAAAGGAGCACGTTGTAACACAGACAGAACTAGATTCAAGTCCCAAGGGGGCAAAGGATCCCTCCTAGGAGGAACCAGATGCCGCACACCCTGAATAAAAGTGCCAACCAAGGAGTTGGAAGCCACGGGACGTTGAAATAGAACGGCCAGCGCCGACACCTGACCCTTAATCGTAGCCAGCGCCAAACGCTGATCGACACCCGTCTGAAGGAAAGACAGCACACGGGAAACCGAGTACGTGCGGGGTGAAAACCCCCTGGACTCACACCAGGCAAAATAGGCCTTCCAAGTACGGTAATAAACCTTCCCCGAGGAAGACTTCCTCGCGTTGATCAAAGTATGAACGACCTCTGGAGAGAGATCCTTCTCCTTCAGGACCTCGGTCTCAACAGCCAGGCCGTCAAAGCCAGCGACTGTAAAGCAGGATGGTAAATCGGTCCTTGAGACAGTAGATCGTCTCGAAGAGGCAGACGCCAAGGAGCGTCGACCGCCAGATTCACGAGGTCTGCGTACCAGGACCGGCGAGGCCAGTCCGGTGCCACAAGAATCACCGTGCTGCGTTCCGAGTGCAACCTGCGAAGGAACCTGGACAGCAACTGAATCGGTGGAAACGCGTACATCAGCCTGTACTGATGCCACGGGGCCACTAACGCGTCCGACGCGTCTGCCCGAGGGTCGCGCGTCCTTGCCACGAACCTCTTCACCTTGTAGTTGAGGCGAGACGCGAACAGGTCCACATCTGGAAGACCCCACTTCGCGCACAACATCTGGAAGACAGCCGGGTGGAGAGACCATTCCCCCTGATCCAGGGTCTGGCGACTCAGATAGTCCGCCTGCCAGTTCTCCACTCCCGGAATGTGAACCGCCGTTATCGCCGGGACATGAGTCTCGGCCCAAGACAGAATGTCGGCCACTTCTCGAGCCGCTCGGGCACTCCTGGTGCCCCCTTGGTGGTTGACGTAGGCCACCGCCGTGGCATTGTCCGTCTGCACCCGAACCGGGCAGCCCTGCAGCCGGTCCGTCCAGCGATGAAGACAGAGCCTTATCGCACGCAATTCCAGAATGTTGATCGGAAGGGAAGACTCCCCCTCCGACCAGGTCCCCTGGGCGGACAGAACGCCCAGAACACCACCCCAGCCCGACAGGCTGGCATCCGTGGTGATTATCGTCCACGAGATCGGACGAAACGACTTGCCCCCGGACACCAACGGGGACTGGAGCCACCACAGAAGGTTTTCCCTGGTGCGATGACTCAACGAGATCTGAAGATCCAGAGATTGAGGTCGCCCGTCCCACCTGGACAGGATCTCCGCTTGAAGACCCCGCGTGTGAAACTGCGCGAAAGGAATCGCCTCGAAGGCCGAGACCATCAATCCCAGACATCTCATACCCGTCCGCAGAGACGAGTGTGGAACGTCCCTGAGGGACCTGACTTCCTCCTGAAGAGTCCTGAGTTTGTCTTCCGGCAGGAAGACCTTCGCCTGCACCGAGTCCAGTATCATTCCCAGATAGGGGAGACGAACCGACGGACTCAGTGTCGACTTTGGAACATTTATCGTCCAACCGAACTCCTGCAGAGTTTGCATTGTGACAGACAGGTCCCTCTCCAGACCCTGTCTGGTCGCAGACCGAACCAGAATGTCGTCCAGATACCCCAGGACAGAAATGCCCTGGGCTCTCAATAATGCCAGAACCGGTGCAAGCACCTTGGTGAAGACCCGCGGAGCCGAGGCGAGCCCAAAGGGCAACGCCACAAACTGGTAGTGATCCTCCGCAATGGCAAATCGAAGGTACTTCTGATGACCCTCGAATATGGGGATGTGAAGGTACGCATCCTTCAAATCGATGGAGGCCATGAATTCCCCCGGAACCAGGGCAGCCACCACCGAGCGCAGGGATTCCATGCGGAACTTGCGAACTCGCACAGAGCGGTTCAGAGCTTTCAAGTCCAGAATCGGACGAACCTTGCCCTCCTTCCTGGGCACGGTGAACAGATTGGAATAAAACCCCCGAAATCTGTCCCGATGAGGCACCGGAACCACCACTCCCTGAGCCCTCAGGTCCCGCACCGCCAGGTGCAGATCCCGCAGGCGCTCTGGAGACAGTTGAAGATTTGAGGGAAAAAATCTGCTCTCCGGCCGAGAGAGAAACTCGATCTTGTAACCAGATCGAACGATTTCCAAAACCCATCTGTCCCTCACACGGGCCAACCAGGGCTGAAGAAAACCGAGCAAGCGTCCCCCCACCCCAAAACTGGGTGAGGGCGCCCCTTCAGGCCGAACTGTTATGGGCCGCAGGTCCGGATTGACCGGACTTCTGTTTCCCAGACCAGGGCTTCTTCTGAGAGCCTTGGCCCTTGAACGGTTTGCCCTTGTAGTGCGGCCGAAAGGCACGAAAGGACCCCTGAGGGGGCCGAAACTGAGCATGCTTCTTCCCAGAAGCCCCCTTAGCCTTGGGGAAATGGGGCAAGAGAGTGCTCTTACCCCCGGTAATCCCCTTAATCAACACATCCAGGGACTCCCCAAAAAGGCGAGACCCATCATAAGGCAGATTGGCTAAGGTTTTACGTGAAGATTGGTCCACCGACCAACATTTCAACCAAACCAGGCGGCGAGACAACACCGCCACGCTGTGCACACGCGCGGCCAACGGAATCAGGTCCAGGTCCGCATCACACAGATACATGACACCCTGGTGGATCTGATCCACCATATCCAGGGTCGCCGCCGAGGCCGAATCGGCCACTAGGACGCGCCTAAGCATCTGCGTCCAACTTGCGATCGCCTGGGCCGCCATGAGAGAAGCAAACAGAGCCTTAAGCATAGAACCCGTAACAGAATAAGTATGACGGGCAAGAGACTCCAGTCTCCTATCCGTGGCATCACGGAAAATAGGGGATCCCTCTGCAGGGATCGCAGTGGCTTTGTTCAAAACCGCAATAGCATGATCCACCGGCGGAGGCACACACCACCGTTCATCAGTGGCAGGCGAGAAAGGATACGCAGCTTAAATTTACTTGGTACCGCAAAAGGCTTGCGCAAATCGCGCCATTGGTCCTTAACAGCGCGCTGAAAATCAGCATTGCAGGGAAAAACCTGCGGCGTCCTGCGTTTTCTCTGCGTCCCATAAGCCGCCAAGGCAGCTGGGGGACACACCTCGTCCTGCAAACGTAGCGTCTGCTTAATGGAAGCAATCAACTCATCCATGATTGCAAGCTCTTCAGGCGAGCCAGGGGGAGAATTATCAACCCCCTCAACTTCAGCCTCTACCTCAGACCCCACTAGATCAAGAGAGGAGCGGGACCCCGATAGGGAGGTCCCCGCCAGAACAGCCCCATCACCTTCACCCTCAGAATCAGAGGACAGAGCAACTCTGGGCCGTTTAGTAGATTGAGCAGCCACCAGCATTTGCACCTGTGCAGCAAGGCCAGCCACAATAGTGGCTAAATCCCCCCCTGGGGGGGAAACAGCGGTCCCCTGGCTTTCCACCAATACTGTGGGAAACTTGCCCTCCTGAGAATCCATTGCCCCTGTATGCCAGACAACCAAGGGTTAACTGCCCCCTTACAACAAGCGCGGCAAGCGCAGCCCACCGCACCACACTCAGGCACAATGAGACCCCCACAGGGAACATACAGACTGAATACAGGCAATGGAACACAGGAATAGAAGGATAAAACCTGAGGAGACTCCGCTGCTGCTGCTGCCTCGATCGGTGCTTCCAGGAGAGAGGAAGTGATGCTGCCAGGGCGCTCTATGTAAGCCTATGGAGGCTACAAGAAAATGGCCGCCGTGCATGCAAACCATGCGGCCGGAGCGGGCGCCGGTAAAATGGCGTCGTTTGGCGCCGAAATCGCCGCTCCACAGTGCATAAAATCACACACAATATTAACCCATTATATGGATACATGTTAGATCGCCGCAGCGATCGCTGTATATGCCCCAACATGCCATTAAAAACATGCCCCACAGCACACAGCTCCTCACACTGCCCAGCCTGACATACTCAGTGTCATACAGCTCCCCCCCCCCCTTGCAGCCCACAGCATGCAGCCGAGAGATAGGGAGACAAGCAGTGTGATTAAAGGCAGGTTACACAGTCCCAGACTGAGACCCCCCCCAGACAGACAGGTCCCCACATAGATACACTTACCTCACATGGCGTGGGGGATCCGCACAGGCGAACAAGCCGCTGCACATGAGGCAGGGAGAGTCGCAATTCAAGACGCACACAATGGCGGTTCAGAAACCGCACAGCGTCCGGTGAGGTAGCCACCTCACCAATCATCCCTGCACCGAACAGGGATGGGTCGTTCACTGTGCCAGGAGCGTTACCTGGCTGAACGCTCGATGGCAGACTGGGAAGCCACTGACCCACGACCTGCGACCAGGGGGATCAGCCCGAGACCCAGTCCGCATGATCCTCTTCGTCCGAAGAACTAACTAATGCTGACAAAAATAACAGCTAAGTAAAGGTAGAGAGAAAACTCAAACAAAATATCAAAAAGAAGAAAGAGTCTGGGACAAAAAGTCCCAGCACAGAGAGAGCCAGCCACTCCTGACAAGCTAGACATTAAAACTGGGATATGGTTGCAGGAAGTAGGAGGGTATTGACTGAGGGGACCACCCCTTGAGGGTGGGATATGTTAAAGCTTTATTGTTAACATATTCTGTTGCCTAGCTACTCCTTCGGAGCAAAGTCTAATACCCCATATGTGACGAATATGAAGAGGCGGCGACTGTCGGAGGACGTAAGAGAAAGGTAGATTTAACCAAAGCTTCCTTGGAGCCTTGGTCTGCCGACCAATATTTTAGTCACAGTGTACGCCTGAGGACCACTGCTGAAACTGATGCTCGCCCCAATAGTGGAGTGGCGTCTAGTGCAACGTCGCAGACAAACTGTAACTCTTGTATCATCTGTTCCACCAGATCTGATACCGCCTGGGGGATATCTCTCCCCTCTAAGCCACTTGGTCCATTCTAGACCAATAGCAATTACTGGTCTGAAAGCTGACCCAATTAGGGAAAAGATGGCGCGAGACACAGCTTCCACCTTACGATCATCTTTAAAGGATGGAGCATCCTCCAATAGGATAACCGTAGCTTTGTTCAATCTGGAGATTGGAAAATCCACCACAGATGGTACTATCCATCTCTTGAGGAATGATTCCTCGAACGGATAACGCCTATTAATGCGTTTAGGAAATAGTAGGGGCTCGTCTTGGATGACCCCATTCCTCCTTAGTTACATTACCGAAACACTTGGGTAAGGGAAATACTTTCGCCATTTTGGTGCATTTATTAGTACCAAATGGGATCTCAGTATCAGCTACTTCTGATGGTGTAACCTCCGAACAGATACAATTAATGCGTTACTAACGCTTCCTCTCGGGCTATGGTAGATGCCGAAACATCTTCCTCACTGTCTGAAGAGACAGTACCCGGGTCACAAACCCCAGATGAGGTACCTGCAACTGCAGGAATAGGCTCAGACTCTGAATCTGAAGTTTCAGATGAAAATGGGGGTAGGCGGGGGTCGCTTTCTTGCGCCCTGTCCCTGACAAGCCAATTCCACCCGGGATAGACAAAAAGTTTCCAAAACTGCTGACAATGACTCACTATTAAGTGGGGAACTGGAGGGTCCTGCAGCCACTTCGAGGGGATCAGGTGGAGATACATGTGTGGCAGGGTCCATGTTAATCCAGGACACTTTGCCAGTAAAAAAGAAAAACTTTTTTTTTTTTTTTTTAAATAAAAAAATACCCTTTAATTCACCAGCGCAATAGCGCCCCTCAGCGTACCTGCTTTGGACCCCCACAGAGAGAGAGAGACCCCAAGGGCTCACCACCAGATGCAAAGAAGTTGCTTATTAAAACTGCTGTCAGCGTTGTCTTGTGCAGACTGGGAAGTCTTGCACTAGGTTTCCCGGGTGAAAGGAAGTGGCTCCGCCCCCTGTGTACGCCTTCCGGCGTTCCCAGCTGCTCCTCGAGGTTTGCTGGGCACATCAAACATGGCCGCCCCCATGCAGGAGACAATAGGCTACGAAAAAATGGCGGCCTGCATGACCTGCGGGCGGCTTGTGTAGACAATGCAGACATGCGGTCTACAACAAAATGGCGGCGGACTGCCGATCTAGCGTGGCTCCTCCAGTACAGCGGCCTGCATGCTTTGAAAACAGCTGATGGCGGCCTGTCGGCCTGCGGGAGTATGGCGATCTAAGGTAGGCTATACCTCCTATGTGTTTACTATAGCAAATCAAACTCGGCTTCCTTGCTAGAGAACCCAAGGCTTGCTGAAGTATCAGCTCCCAAACCAAGCCTGCTGGAGTGTCAGCTCCCAAACCAGATCACACTATCACAGGGGATATGTGAACATGTCATAGGCTACAAGGGGGAACTTTAATGTCAAAGGATCCGACCATACACAGAGGGGCCCGTATCCCAAAGACCCCACAGGGGGGAACATTTACTCACCATACCGGCTGACGGCACCCTCTCTTCACAGTACCCTCTCCACCGGGGTGGGGGGCTGTCGACCAATACGGACGCCTTGACTCTCTGGTTCCTGGCGTCCAAGCGAGACGTTTAACTCGCAGGGTCAGTCCCCCAATGGGACTATGTCGCAGCCGACCCAGCGCGGGGCTATGGTCTGCACGCGCTTGTAGGCTGAACCGGGATGACCACTGGATCTCAACATCCAGCCCGTCGCCCGGCCCCGCATACTTACTTGAATGTGTCGCGGCCGACCCAGCGCGGAGCTATGGTCTGCGCGCGCTCGTAGGCCAGCTGGGGTGACCACTGGATCTCAACATCCAGCCCGTCGCCCAGATCCGGCGTGATTTGCTTGAAGATCTCACAGGAAAAACTGGAGACAAAAAACTACCTAAAAAAGGAAAAATTTTTTCTAAAAAATCTTGCCAGGACCAGAGATCCCAGCAAGGAACTTAGGTCCTTACTCCTGACTAGACAGAAAAAAACTGATTTCCTGTAGCAGACAGGAAGAGGATATACCCTCTGGGACTGCCCCTAGGGTGTGGCCAGAACGTTTTCTTTCTGCCTAGTCCTACTCCTGTAGAGGGCAGCATAACCCTATTGATGTGAATCAAAGAGGACTACGTCTGTCAATGAGAGACAGAGAAATTTTTTTTTTTTTTTTTTTTTTTTAAATTGATGCTTTTTTTTTTGTTTATAGCACAAAAATTAAAAAAAAAAAAAAAAAAAAAAAAAAAAATCGCACATGTGATCAAATACCACCAAAAGAAAGCTCTATTTGTGGGGGAAAAAAAAGGACGTAAATTTTGTTTGGATACAGCGTCGCACGACAGTGCCATTGTCCGTTAAAGTAACGCAGTGCCAAATCACAAAATAGGACCTGTTAGGGAGGGGGTAAAATCTTCCGGTGCTGAAGTGGTTAACTAAGGGAAAGCAACAGGGGGAGAGGAGAAACATTGGAACACTAATCAGTACAAGTGTGCAAAGGTGTATATCTTTAAAAATAAATCACCTCTAAGGTTGGGTATTCTATATGTGTGGATGTTGCTGGGTTATGTAAAGCCATCAGTTTAGATTTTTTTACATTTTAGAATGGGGTGCCTCGAGAATTTTAAAAGGGGCCTTGACGGAAAAAAGGTTGAGAAACACAGCTCTAGAGCATGTCTTAGCAGTTGGAGAGAAAGTTGCTGTGAGGCAAAAAATAAAAATGCTATTTCCTAAGGTGCGTGCATCTTATTTGAAAAACAAAGAACTGGAATGGTATGAATAAGGGCTCTTTCACACACGGAGTCCGCCAATCCCCCTCTGAGCAGGCGGATGACAGCTATGTCTCCGCGCTGTGTGGGGAGACATAGCTGTCAGATCCTGATCGGATCCTCCATGCATCCCTATGGGGCAGCAGATGTCAGCAGAGGCATGTCCGCTGACACCCGCTGCTATCCGATTCTGATCCTGTCCGTCAAATCCAGATGGATGGAAACCATATTTTCTACTGTCCAGGGGATCGGATCGGATGAGAGCGGACAGGCGGTCTGCTCTCATCCGATTCCCCCATAGAGAGCAGCGGGGCTCTGACACCTCCCTCTCCGCACGCAGAGCGGAGAGGGAGCTGTCACCTGCCTGCTCAGTGGGGATCGGCGGATCGATCCCCCCGCTGAGCAACACGGAGTCCGCCAACGGAGGCGGAACTTGTGAAAGGACCCTTTCACACATGGAGTCCGTTCATCCTATCCCCATAGGGATGCATGGGGCGTCCGTTCAGATCCGCCCAAAAACTGACAGGCGGATCTGAACGGACGCCCCATGCACCCCTATGGGGCATTGGATGTCAGTGGAGACATGTCCGCTGACATCCGATCCGATAAAACCGGACGGTTAGAAACCCTATTTTCCATCCGGCTGGCGGATCGGATGAGAACGGACAGACGGTCCGTTCCCATCCGATTCCCCTATAGAGATGAATGGGAACCTGACAGCTGTGTATCCGCACACAGCGCAGAGACACAGCTGTCATCCGCCTGCTCAGTGGGGGATCGGCGGATCGATCCCCCACTGAGAAAAAAAGGAGTCCGAAGGACTCAGTGTGTGAAAGAACCCTAAACGTCATTGAATCACACAGTACTTCACACAATCACAGTGAAACCCTGACTTAAAAACATCCAACTGATTAAAATGTTGTGAAAATGTTACTCTTCTTCCCCTCCCTGGCCTGCTGTACACCTGAACAGCAGCATGCATTGCAAAGTTAAGGTAATTATGGACAAAAGGCAATACATTGGAAAAAAAGTAAACCTCAAAGCATGTCAGCATGAATGAAAAACTCAGCAATGTGCAAACAGTCCATGCCTGTCTGCAACATAGATAAGCATGACACTACAGGAAATATTCCAAACACAGATGGAAATCAGTTATATGCTGATTGAGCATGAAAGGAGGAGCAAATGCTCTGTATTTGTATTTCACTTGTATAGTTCCAAATGGAGACTAAAAAGGTAAAACCCAAGCCAATTAGAGCTCCCTAAACAATACCTGAGCCATGATAAAAAGTAGCAGCCATGGACTACAAAAGGTATCAGCACTACAACAGGCTCCAGACTATGACCATGCAAATGGAAGTTCTACGTAAATACCTCCACAGGACATGCAAATCCCAAGGAGAAACAGCAGGCTTTCACATAGGAATGTAGAAGCAACACAGCCAGAATCATACATGCAGGTATCCACTACACTTGAGAACTCTCTATATGAGAACAGACCAATATAGTTAAAGAACTATTTCCGGCAGCTATCATAATTCCACAGCATTAATCTGCACTGCTGGATAGTAAGTAAAATTTGGCCGAGTAGACTCATGGTTCTTCCAGGTACATAAGGATAACAACCAACCAGCTCATGGCTGTCCAGAGTATCAAAGTCCTACTTTGGCCACTCCTTCAGCATGCCTCAGTAGCATTGCCATGCAGAGATGTGTAGTGAAGACAAAGCTCTCTAAAAGGAGTGTCAGCTTTGCGCCCCACTCCGCTCATATATACGTTGTCTGCCGGAAAACCAGTGTCAAGTGTGGGAAGTCTGCATACACTAACACCTCCTAGTAGACTATCAAGGTGTGCATTTTATTTGTGACTACTGTTAGTAGGTGGACAAACCTTTTCCAGCGTTTTGTGATCTCCACTGTTTATGTAAGTGCAATGCAAAAAAAAAAAAAAAATAAAACCATCATTTTTGGCTACTGGCAGTGAATACAATGAATCAAACCGATACGAAGTTCATTATTTCCTTCTCACTATTCTAATGCAGACAGGACAATTGTTTACAACAGTGTGGATCTGTAAGGACAGTTCTCAGATCGAAAGATCGATTGCAGTCAAAAAGTACTGCTACCTTAAAAAATTAAAAAAGTAACATTCTCACTAGATCGCCTTTATTTGCATCTTCATAAATAAAGGATTTTTAAGTCCACAGGCAGCTTACCCACGCAGAGGATGTTGAAGCAGAAGCCTTGGGTGACAGATTTACTAACAAGCTGATCCGGAAGACTGTCGAAACCCACATGGCCTCCCAGTGCGAGGCTCCGTTTTTCGTCATTCTGCCAGAGAAAAAAAAAAAAAAAGACAGACAATTACAATTTGTGCTGGTTCTCACAGGGTTAAACAGAGCGTGCTACTGAGATATGCAAGGGGGGCACTGGTGGATGTGTCCTAAGAAGTAACCCCCCATTTTGTTTTGATATGCTACATTCCAGACATACTACTAATCAGGGAACAAGGATCAGCAGGGAAAAAAAAAATATCAGATTAGGACTCTCAACCTAAAGCTGCAAAGTTGAGAAGCCAAAATAAGGGATAATACTATCTCAAACTCCTACAACTCACAAAATGTATATAGGAATGTACAATTTAGACTAAAGGGCACACCGAAGGTCTTTACACTTTTCATTACTTTGGCATATTCTTGGGCAAGCACCTAGGTAGAAAGACTGAATGGTAGGAGAGCACTGCAAACTTTGGGACTCTCATTAAAGGATCTCCCACCCTCGCTGCCATCTAGATGGAAAAAGCCAGAAAAGCTTTGAGCGACAAAAGAAGGCCAATTTACTCAATAAAATTATGTGGGTATCCACTTCACTTATCCAACCGTGCAAATTCCTGTACACTTAAAAAACCTACTATACATACTATAGTACTAAAGATTCTATGAATAAAATGTGATCTATGAATGGGTAGATTGAAAGATTCTCCATTCATAGATTGTGTTTCAATCGTAGAAGCTGTAGTAACAGCTCTTCTGAAAAGAAGAACTGGGTGGAAAAGGTGGGCATAGTTGGGTACTCTTGGCGAGTGCAAATCACAGCTCCCTCAGTTCTGTTGACCCCCATTACACAGAAGAGTGAGTGGTTCTGTAGGTACATTGACGATGAAAAATGAAATGTAAACCAGGAATTAATAGGAAGTCATGTACCTTGTGCTAATTTTATTTTATTTTTTAACCACAGACTTCAAAATTGAAAGAACAACATTTTAACATGCTACGGAGTCCAAGCCAAAGCGTACTATAAGGCCCTTTCACACTTTTACAACCTGAAAGTCACACGACTTGAAGCAATGACTGTGCAATCTTGAGGTCTATGGACCTCAAGTCTCATCAAAGTCGGACCAAAGTAGTGCAGGGACTACTTTGAAGTCTCACACATATGAATGGTACTCATTGGAAATCATGGGGTACGACCCTTATGCGACTTTGCAGTCCAAAGTCACAGGACAAGGTCGCACAAGTGTGAAACGAGCCTTAATATATTTATGCATGTTTTTCATGGAACCAACGCAGACACATGTACACAAATCATTCACTCAGAATGAGTTCTGTGGGGATCAACAGTCAGCCCTTTACTACACAGGGCTGCTTAGGGTAAAGGGGGCTTCTGCCATCTTCAACATTATATCAGTCCCCCAACATTAAATAAGTTACCGCTTTTCTATATCTATATACAGTAAAACCTCTATAAAAGGCGACGAAATCTATAGAAGTGTGTGCTAGAAGTATAAGTGCCATGATACTTGCCTTTATGAAATTTCCTTGTGTTTAAATATTTTGTATAATAAAAATGTATAATAAGATGACTTCATGTTTGGCCTATATCAGGGGTCTTCAAACTATGGCCCTCCAGTTGTTCAGGAACTACAATTCCCATCATGCCTAGTCTTGTCTGTGAATGTCAGAGTTTTACAATGCCTCATGGGATGTGTAGTTCCGCAACAGCTGGAGGGCCGCACTTTGAGGATCCCTGGCCTATATAGTTCAAGCTTTGTGGTTTATCTATATACAAATACAGATGTTGGCCCATACTGTCACATTAATATACATTTGTGCTAGAAGTACTGGTGGCAATACCTGTGCCATCTGCTTCAGGCACTATTACTGAGATGAGCAGAGGGGCCATGGCAGATGTGTCCTTAGGAGTCAGTCCCCATTTTGTTTTGATTCTACATTCCAGACATACTACTAATCAAGGAAAAAGGGATCCAATTCTGACTTTGTGGCCTACATACAGCCAAGTCATATTAAAACATTACTTTTACTCTACATGCACACACCGTGCTACTTTTGTTAGCAATAAACCAAGTTCCTTTCCTAACGTATAAACATAAATACATGAACAGCATGGGTTAAAAAGTCACCCTGCAATTTTTCTCTTCCAAACAATATTCATTGATTTACATCAAGCCCTATTGCACAATCTGTACTGCAGTTTCAGGTTCATATTCTTTGATCTGAAAATAGCACAATATGCCATGATTTATCCATAAAGTGTGCACACAACTGAAAAGCCAAAACACAGCAGGCCCAGGACGTGTGTGTATAGACTGGCCCGCCACCCTCCAAGCAGCTACAAAATACAGTATGTGCGAAATACTTTCTTATTCGGGATCAGGGATATATGAAAAGGTTGTCATTTGGAGGACATAGATTCATAGCAAAAAAATTTTCAAATTCTAAAAGTAAATTTATTCTGTTTGTTAGAAATAATTTAATGTTAAAAGTGGCATTAGAGTAATAAGTTTAGCGCCTATAAATATAGTATACTTTTTTGACCAAACAATTTTTCAGCAAAACTTTAGAACCTTTATAAGGCCAGCCATAGATGGTTCAAATCTCAGCCGGTTCAGAAGGGACTAGCCGAGATTTTATCCATGTACAGGCAGGCTGATTGTACCAAGGTCATCAATCGACTGGGGTACAACCAGCATGTCAGATTTCTAACATGTGATTATTGCCATCACTAAGACCCCGTTCACACTGGGGCGACCCGACTTTGCCGGGCGACCTGTGAAGTCGCGGTGCGCAGCTCGCACCGCGCCCTCGGAGCGGCCGGCAGGGACTTCATATCATTGAAGGCAATGCAGGTCGCTCCGGGTCGCCCCAAAGAAGCTCAGGACCCTTTTTCTAAGTCGGAGCGACTTGTGTCGATCCTATTAGAACGGGTCCACAGCTTCTCTATGGCAGGCGACCCACGGCGACTTGTCAGACGACCAGGTCGTCTGACAGGTCGCCCCAGTGTGAACGGGGTCTAAAAGTAATCATGTATTAAAAAAATAAAAATAAAAAAAAAAAATGTAGAAGAATGAAGACTAAAACATGTCAATCAGCTTAGAAATATTACCCAAGGGCACACAGAAGGAGAAGTTGGTAATAACTAAAGCCAATTGGGATTAACCAAGGATTATTTATATAGGAACAGTATTAAAAAAAAAACACAACCTTTTCCCCACTTTGGAGGTCATTTAATTGGACATATAATACATTTTAACAATGATATTGTTTATAATGTAGGTTGACTACAATTTATACAGCAGCTGCTGTCTGTACTCTACACTCCAGCAAAATAGCACAGGCCCCATTGACTTTGCCCAACATATCTGCTGTGGCAGGAAAACAAGCACTGAGCATACCATGTACACCCAAAGCACTTAAGAGTTTTTGGAGGTCCCTCCTTCTCCCCAAATCCTCAAGTGGGAAAAGACCAGGACACCCAACAACTTTTTAAAGTTTTTGTTGGGGAAATTTCCCTTGACTTTTTCCTAAAGAGGAAATAAGGGGAAATCTTCAACAGGGAAACCAACAAAAAACTCCACAGAAGCTCTAAACTATTTTTTTTAAAAAATGTGTTTATTGCGGTGTGTACTCTCTTATGGAAGAAATAACTTAAGTTTCACATCAGCGAAAGGCCATATACAAACAATTTGCTGCCAGACCTGTCAGACCCTCTGAGAAATATCTACCATTATTCTTTTTGTTTTCATTTGTAGGAGCAAAGTAATAAATCTCCATCAGTGTGATTCAGTTTCCAGTTTTATTATAGATCATGGGAATTTTGCATGGCACAATTTCCTGCACACTCTTCAAAATATAACCCATAGTATTTTCTTGTATTCACTGTATGTGGACAATGTTTGCTCATCACATTAGGCCAAGTGCATCTCCTCCTTTAGGTCATGGTATAGGTAGATCTAAAGGAAATGGATAAATTGGATAGGTCTATTTTTTATATTACAAGTAGTGGTATAAATTCTCCTTCACAATGTCTGTTGGCCGCAACACAAAGAGAGATGCCTATCTTCCTCACTCAAACACTTGTCATTCATTATTTACTACACATACACAAGTAGACTATTGTAAGACATAGGATTTTTTGATGGCATTTCACAGCCATAATAAAATAAAAATTATTATACCTTGCCCATATCATACTCAAGTGTCTAGTTTTACCTTTGCAAAAGAGGTTTGCAATGCTTTGGACCCCATTGCCTAGTTCTAACGCACCTCAAACACCTGGTTTTCTCATCTGACATACAAATGTCTATCTATAGGTAAAATAGGTAAGGATTAGAAAGCTTCTCAGGTTTTCATACAGTTGGAGGCTCCATTGGAAAGATTTCTTCACTTTCGGTGAGGTAAAAAAAGAGGATTGTCCCCAGAATAGAAAGTGATGGCAAATCTTTCTAAGAGAGCTCGGACAGAAGAAAAAAGGTTTACATTTTTTTTATTGTAGGGCAATGCTAGAACCTCCGTCAGTTTTTTGTGTTGTCCCTTTACCTACTGCAGATTTTTCTTTATTTCCCATCTCATAAAAGGTTGTGCCATAACAGAAAGTAAGGGGAATCTCTCTAATGCAGACTCCGATCCCAGCAGAACCCGACAGGGGTTTCTAAACTTTCCTCACATTGTTCAGAAAAATATAAACAACGTTAAGGCCCCTTCCACATGGGGTGGAATAAGTTAGTCCAATGGAGACGCTTGCACAGTGGGAAATCTCCGCTGAGCAGAAGGATGACAGGCTCATGTCCACTACAATATGCAGAGCGGACACAGCCTGCTGTTCTCTATATTGGAGTCGGATGGAAATGGACTGCATGTCCATTTCCAACTGACTGTCATCTGATCCGCTGGCAAAAGTATCCCCGTCCGCCTGTTTTTAGCAGACTGTATTAGATGCCAGCAGACGCATGTCCACTGACATTCGCCACTTCATTAACCGCTTGCCGACCGCCGCACGACTATTTACTGCGGCGGTCAGCCCCTCACAGGCAAAGCGACTTAGTACTACTTTGCTAGCCTGTGAGGCTCCAGGGAGCGAGCGCTGCCGGAGGCGCGCTCCCGCGCGGACACGGACCCCCCCCCCCCCCCATGTCCGCCGGGCACTCGCGATCGTCCGTTACACCGGAAGAAAGGCAGGCGGCTGATGTAAACAAAGCCGCCTGTCATTCTTCCCTTTGTAAGAATGGAGATCAGATGGTTCTACTATGTAGGACCGTTGATCTCTGTTCTTAAGCCCCGTACACACACACAGATCGTCGTCATACAAACGTCGGCGGACGAAAGATCTGCCGATTGTACGCGTGTTAGTATGGTGCCTCCGACAGCTGTCTGCACACAATCCGCGGACAAGAGTCTTTCTTGCAAACATGAAAATTTTTGTCTGCGGACACCAGAACGGACGATTGTTCGCCTGTCAGTACAGAAATCAGCCGACAGACCGCAGATTTGCAAGACTGGGCATGCTCAGAAAATAAAAAACACAGGGAAAGTTAACCATTACATGACATCACTTCTGCAGTCAGCTGAAGTCTGCGGACAAAATTCTTGTGCTGTCCTTGTGCTGTCTTTGCACTTTTCAACAGACACCGACATCCCGGGGAGAAAAGACGAACATTTGTATGACGACGATCTGTGTGTGTGTACGGGGCTTCACACTAGTAGCCACAGCCAATCACAGAAACTCGCCCCTAGGACACACTTAACCCCTCCCTCTCAAATACAGTTAACTCCTTCACTGCCAGTGTCATTTTTACAGTAACAGTGCATATGTATGTCACTGGTAACCCCAAAAGTGTCAAAAATGTCAGTCAAGGGTCCGATCTGTCCGCCGCAGTCCCGCAAAAAAAAAAAAAAAAAAAAAAAAGAGGCAGATCGCCGCCATTACTCGTTTAAAAAACAAAAATCTTTCCCTTAGTAAACGCGATAACTACTTTTGCGCAAACCAATCAAAATACGCTTTTTGCGATTTTTTTTTACCAAACATAGGTAGCATAAAACAAATTGGCCGAAAATGTTAAAAAATTTAGATTTTTACATTTTTTTGGGGGGAATTTCATATAAAAAAAAAATGTGAAAAAAATTGATTTTTGTAAAATCTTACCGTAAAATCCTTTTCTCTTAGCTCATTGACAGACGTAGTCCTCGGTGATACAGCACCTTCGGGTTATGTTGCCTCCACAGGAGTAGGACTAGACAGGAAATAAAATGCTCTGGCCACACCCTAGGGGCAGTCCCAGAGGTTATATCCTCTCTCTCTCTGCCTCAGCAAATCAGTTATGTCATAAAAGCAGTCTTTAGAGAATTTAACCCAACCCAACTCAAAAAAACAGAGGGGCGGGGACTACGTCTGTCGATGAGCTAAGAGAAAAGGATTTTACGGTAAGATTTTACAAAAATCCATTTTTCTCTATCGCTCATTGACAGACGTAGTCCTCGGTGATACAGCACCTTCGGGAAGTCCCAGAGCAGTATCACAAATGAGGGGTGGGAAAATGGAAATCAAATCCAAATCTAGAAGGCCCAACCGGTGCCAACTAGAAGTTTACAATGCTCATCCTTAATGATGAGACTCAACAAAAAAATTTTCAAACAGAAAAAAACCCTCGAGGTAGACCACCGGTCTCCTCAAATTGCGGCCTGCAAAAAAGAGGGGAACCCATCCTTACCATTACAGAGAGGGGCCCGCGTTCACCACAAGACCCGTCAGGGGGAAAGGGGGAACATACTACTCACCATACCGGAACCAGGCGGGCGCCAACTCCTGACAGTACCCCTTTCCACCGAGGTAGGAGGGCTGTCGACCAATACGGGCGCCGTGACTCATGGTCTTTGGCGTTTCAGCGAGACGTTTAACTCGCAGGGTCAGTCCCCGTCCAGTGGGACTATGTCGCGGCCGACCCAGCGCGGAGCTATGGCCTGCACGTGCTCGTAGGCTGAACTGGGGTGACCACTGGATCTCAACATCCAGCCCGTCGCCCAGTTCAGCTTTCTTGCTTGAAGATCTCACAGGAACACTGGAGAAAAAAAGCTGTCTTAAAAAAAAGTCTTTTCTAAGAAAAAAATCCTGCCAGGACCGAAGATCCCAGCAAGGTATCTAGGTCCTTACTCCTGACTAGACAGAAAAAAACTGATTTGCTGAGGCAGAGAGAGAGAGGATATACCCTCTGGGACTGCCCCTAGGGTGTGGCCAGAGCATTTTATTTCCTGTCTAGTCCTACTCCTGTGGAGGCAACATAACCCGAAGGTGCTGTATCACCGAGGACTACGTCTGTCAATGAGCGATAGAGAAATATTGTTATTTTTGCAAAATTGACGCTCTTTTTTAGTTTATAGCGCATGATAAAAAAAAAAAAAAAAACGCACAGGTGATCAAATATCACCAAAAGAAAGCTCTGTGGGAAAAAAAGGATGTCAAATTAGTTTAGTTACAGCGTCGCACGACCGCGCAATTGTCCGTTAAAGTCACACAGTGCCGAATCGCAAAATAGGCCCTGGTCAGGAAGGGGGTAAAATCTTCCGGGGCTTAAGTGGTTAAGAACAATGGGTGGTCCGATCGGGTCCGCATGAAAAACAGGCAGGCAGACCTGATCAGTGCACTGGTGTGAAAGCGGCCCTAGAGTATAGATACATGTCAAATGCTAACGGACTGTAAACTGAGCTGTGTACTACATAGTCCTGACCACAGCAATGTCTGCATTTCTTTTTTTGCCCAACATACGGTAATTGTTTAGTTTCATGATTGTTACGGAAAAAATAAAATAAATAAATAAAAAAATATTGTAGTCAGAGTAAAAAATAGTCTTTACTGGACTTCCTCCAATGTAAAAATGATGGTGAAACTTTGACACAATGCCCAATTAAAAAAAATAAAATAAAAATCTAGGACCTGTAGATTACACACTTTCTACCAGTAGACTTTGGCCATCCAGTAATGTTGATACACTTTGACATAACGCACCTTGGCTCCAAGGCACCCCTTTCTGCCCCTTCTTTGTCCCGCTCTCCAAAACACCCATCAATTCCTGGCTGTTCTGATTCACAGTATTTCAGATTTTTTCACGCAGTTGTCAGATACTTACAGGCACTTCTTACATTGTAGATCTTTGCTATAATTCTAATGTAATGGGATACTAGGTCATGTTTCTGTACAATATAAATCAGTACTGTGGTTATCCAACTGCCTGTATATTCTATTTCAATAAATCAAAAATATTGAAAATGAAAAGAAAAAAAGTATTTGTTATACAGAGGTGATGGACTTTAAAAACTGATCTACTTCCAGGTTTTAAATATTTTAGGTATGTCTCCTTCCTCATCCACAATACTACAGTACTTAAGAGTTCCCTAATATGAAACCCACTTTTCTATTTTCTTGAACGCTCTTTATTTATATTGCAACACTAAAACAAAATCAATATCTATTACGTATCCATTTTCTATTTAGAGATCATTTATGTACATGTTCCTCTGACAACCCTCTATTAAAAGGAAACCCATCTCTGATGAAAGCATGTCATGTTACACCTCTTAACATTTTAACACATGCATGACTCATTTCCACATCAACGTTACTGTGCATTGCTTGTAAGTGCAGATCTACAGTACATATGGGGAGGAAAAAGGAGCAGGTAGTCTTTACTCTAAAGAAAGTGGAACAGCCTGCATCAAATGAGATTTCACAAAAAATATAGTTATGGTTAAAATGTACTAATATATGGTTTGTCTGCCAACATCAGGCCTCCATGGAGGAACTTTTGCTAACCAACCTTACAAATCCAATATTCAGAGCAATGTTAACCTGCAGCTTATCTCTGCTCACTCTGCTTAGTACTAAACATTAATAGGGGCAGAAGGTTTTTTTTTACCTTAATGCATTGTATGCATTAAGGTAAAAAACCTTCTGTGTGCAGCTCCTGCTTATACTTACACAAGAGCAGCACCACGTATCGCTCTCTCCTCACTGGCATAGAGAAAGCAGGGGTAGCCATTAGCTCCTGTTGCTCTCAATCACAGCATGTGAGAAGGGAGCAGAGGGTGGGGCCAAGCCGCACTAAGTGGGTCAATGGACACAGATAGCGTGGCTTGGGAGCAAGTCTGCATGAGAGCCCCCATAGCAAGTGGCTGGCTATGTGGGCAGTCCAGAGGGGGGGAGGAGCCAGGAGCACAAGCAGAGAGATACAAGGAGGAGGATTGAGGCACTGCTCTGTGCAAAACCATTGCACAGAGCAGATTAGTACATTTTTTTTTTTTAAGGTTTTACCTTTACAATCTCTTCTGCCGGGATTTTATGTCCAATAAGATTTTCTTTAACTCCTGTAAACACCAGAGAAAACAGGAAAAATCTCTCCAAAGTGAGAGACATGCCCCGTTAAAACCGATGTCACCAAAACCCACATTGATAGGAGGTTTCCTTTAGGCCCCATTTGCAATTGTGAGACTTGTCCTGCGACTTGGGACTGCAAAATCTCATGACAAGTTGTACCTCATGATTTCCAATAAGTACCACTCATATTTGTGCGACTTCAAAGTGGTCCCTGCGCTACTTTGGTTCGATTGAGGTTCATAGACCTCAAGATTACACAGGCATTGCTTCAAGTCGCGTCAAAGTCCCGTGACTTTCAGGTTACACAAGTGTGAATGGGGCATTATTCGGGTTTCAGCTCCAACTAAAAATCTGGGGATTTTCCTCACTTTTAGTCCCAGTAAAACAGAGGTCACCATGACAAATATCAACATAGGGGGACACACACTGCAACCAAAACTAGAAAGCGGGATTTAGATTTAAATGGAATTATATATTATATATATATATATATATATATATATATATATATATATATATATATATATATATATATATATATATATATATATTTTTTTTTTTTTTTTTTTTTTTTTTTTTTACTATAAAACAAAGGCTGCCACAATCAATTCCCATTAAACATATGAAGCACTTACTACACCTTTTGTTTGATGAACCTAGAATATAGGTTCAACTGGGCTTTACATTATAGAACAGTATAAAAGAGTTGTAATTTTAATAAAAAGGTGTGAAAAGAGTGTTCAGATTTCATTTTCCAATGCTTATAGTTCAGATTTCCTTTCCAGAGAAGAGTGAATACTTACCTTTCGTGCTGCCTGCACCAAACTGTAAAAAGAAATCCTCAGTTGATGGCAGCTGGGAGAGTCAAAAGCTTTATTACTGGGACACAAAAATGTGGAGTTTTGCAGAAGAGGCCATTGAGTATTGGGACACAAAAATGACGTAGAGTGCTACAAGGGGATCAATGAGATTGACACCTTTGAATGTGTCAATTTCCCAGCACACTTCAGCTTAGGTTTTCTCTTGAAAGGAATGCTGTTCTGGTGACAGACAGCAGGAACAGTAAACATTAAAATATTCACACTTTTGTATTACAGTTGGCCATTTGGGTTTTTTTTTTTTTTTTACTGACAAGGTTGCTATATAAAAAAAAAACAGCGGTTGTGCCTTTGCGCCGAGCAGCCGCATATTTGCGTGAATTAGTGTAAATACAGCTGTGCCGAGAGTACACGCCCTGCATGCTCCCGGCACAGATATCGGAAGCTAATGGAAACCTCCCGATTGCTACTTGCAATAGGAGGTTTTCTGATCATGTGACCGCTGTGACAGCCAATGATGGCGGTCACATGATCCTAAACCCTGACCGGCCTCCCGGCATCCCAAACCTCTTAAAGGGCTGGGAGGCGCAGGCGCCAAGAGGGTAAAGTGCAAAGATGTCAAAGAGACCAAAGTGATGACCCTGCTATGCACGCAGACCTGTAGGAATAAAAATCCAGTATCTAAATTGTGTGGCTTTTGAAGGGGAAAACAACATTCCAAACCTGAAAATAAACAAGACCCCGAAAGTTGTCTAACTGTGAAGGGCCTCAGGGATGAGCGCAAGTGACCCTCGTCTGAACCCACCTGAGCTATCCTGTTAGGATGCGGTCACTGCAGACTGGCAGTCATATACGGCCAAGGCGTTCCTCACCTCGCAGCCACACATATACACGCAGCTGTGGGTGGGAAATGCCTTGTTCACTTCTAGTTGGCAGTCTGCAGTGACGGCTTTCTGGCGGGATAGCTCAGGTGGGTTTGGACTAGGATCCGAACACGCCTGAGCTCATCCCCAAGGCCTATATAGCCAATGTCTTACTACTTCCATTCCTATGCATTCTTAAAGCCGATGTACAATTAAATCATCATACCAGTTTACACCAGTGACACCAGGTCAGAAGCATAAATACTTGAGATGTGCTCTTGTTTAAACATACAAACAACCAGAAGCTAGGAGAGGATGAGAAGTACATATACATGAAAGACACATCGAGCCCCAGTTTGATATGCCTCAATAGCTAGATTGTAGCACCTTTATGTTCCTAGAACCCGAGTTCTTGGCGTTTGAAAGAATGTTCCTCTCAGCACAGCTGCATTTGTTTTTTCTAGAATTACGCTCTCACTTGCTTGTGTTGAGATATTTTAGGCTGCTCGTTTGCAGATTGGTCTGTAAAACAGGATTTAAAAAGGGGGGGCGAACTATGCCAAAAGATATTTGAGCTTCCCAAATGATCTAGTGAATATGCAGCTTATCCAACTAGCTTGATTAGGAAAAAAAGCATCCTGGGATCAGCGGTGTTCCCAGGCAACCACAAGCTTCAGCTCTGTCATTTCATGGCTCTGCTACAGAATAAATTCTTAAACATTGGAGCATTGTGGCCAGATTAGATGCCATCAGAACTTTCTCAGGATCAAAGATTTTGGCATCTCATCTAGTCCATCAGCCTCTATGCTGTATTAACTACTTCAGCACTTAAAGTGACATTGAGTGCCAGTCCCACATATGCGATGTCAGACACTGCTATGCAAATCACATGCGATGTCTGTGCATTGCAAATTCAGCCATACAGATTGTATGCCTGAATTTACGTCACATTCGGACCAAAGTCGCACAGAACCCTTTTTTGTTCCGCACCATCGGTGTTCACACCGATGCAATCCGATTCATGTCCGGACAGTTCGCACTGCGATATGCGAACGGATCTGGGGGGGGTCGTTAACTTTGTATTGACAACCCCAGCGATTCGCATATGGCAGTGTGAACTGCCTAGGTGTCAAGTTCGATGTGGGAAATCGCAGTGGGTTCACAGGGTTCCAGCATCGCATGTGTGTGAACCGGCACTAAAGCCTTTTTTTTTTATTAAAATAAAAAAGATGGTATACTTACCTGCTTTGTGAAATGGTTTTGCACACAGCAGCCCAGGTCTTGTTCTGGGGTCCTCCGACAGGCTCTTTATGCCCCTCCTCTTCGGCAGGGGGAACCCGTGTGTGCTCACTCCCGAGGCCCACTGCTGTGTCACAGCATTTAACTGACAGCAGTGGAAGCCATTGGCTATCAATCTGCCCAATGAGGAGGGAGACAGCGGCTGTCGTACACGTCGCTGGATCGGATTAGCCAAAAAAAAAAAAAAAAAGGGGGGTCTGAGGAGGAATAGAAGGTCTTTCACCTTAATGCATAAAATGCATTGAGATGAAAAACCATTAAGGCCCCTTTCACACATACGGTCCCGTTCAGTTCATCAGTTGTCACGTCAAAATGTATCCCGTTTTTTTTACATCCACTACCACCTGTCCATCTAAATGCATGTGCTTCCATTGTTGGAGACTCACTGAATTTAGAGTTAGGACCACAGATAATAGGGTGCCTTGTCGGGGCTCTGTGCCTAAAGCCCCGTACACACGTAGCGATTGTCGGCCGTAAATATTCGGCCACCGACCGATCGGACGATTGTCGGCTTGTTAGTATGATGCTTCCGACAACCGACTGCGACTTTTCGGCCGAACAGAATCTGGTGTGCAGGCATTAAAATTTTTGTTGGCCAACTACAGAACGGCCGATTGTTCGCCAGTCAGTACAGAATTTCGGCTGACAAACAGATGAGAAAGACTGGGCATGCTCAGAGAAGAAAAAAAACACAGGGAAAGTTAACCATCACATTAAATCACTTCTGCAGTCGGCTGTTGTTGGCCGACAAAATTCGTGTGCGGTCTTTAGCACTTTTCAACCGACAGGACAGCACCGGACAAAAGACGGCCGATCGTTCGGCCGACATTTGGTACGTGTGTACGGGGCTTTACACATGTATTTGCAGATGTGTGCAACTAAACCCGTTTATAAACGCATACTGTTGGACAAGTCAATTTGGCTGGTCGCAGACTGGTCAGTAAGGAGAGCTTGGGATCTTTTTGTGCCTCGTTAAATCCCACCTGTGTCTACCTAATGCAGCATCTTTGTATCGGTGTGGCAACAATGCTGCACTGCTAATGTCAAAGCAGAGTTGCTACTCATGTGGGCTGCATCTGCTTGTACTGCAGTGGGATGAGAAAATATTGCAGGGAAGTGGCAATCCCTATTGTAGCTGGTCAATCAGCACATGGCCACGCCTGGTTGCCAGCACTACCTGTGTTGCTAAAAGCTTATTACTGTCAGCTGCAGTGTCTGGGAGGGGTGTGTGTGAAATGAAATGTGAAGATATGGCTCAATCAGGGAAGGTATAGGAAGATTCTGTGGCGCTTGCATTACAAAGTACCTGGATTTGATACCTGTGTAGACTGTTTTTTTTTTTTTAGGAACCCTCAGTTTTACTTTAAAGCAAACCTATCAAAAGAAATAAAAGCTACCAGGACAGTCATACTTCTGAAAATGCTAGTTACAAACTGATCCACCAGCTTCAATGCCAATTTGCACGTGTCCCCCAGATCCATGTCTCAAAGTCAGAAGTCCTTATCTGCATACTTGTTCTAGGTCAGTGGCCCAAGGAAATTACACAAGGTCATGACAACCACCATGCACCTAACAATTCCAGAAACCGTGTACAGTAATGGGTAGCTTCTGGGTTTCTCTTCTAAAAGATTTTTTCTAAATTCTCAAACAAGTTACAGTAGGAGGCACCTTTCCATACACAGTTTGAGTTAACGAGCAAGTGCAGCAGAAAATTCTATTTAAATACTGGCACTGGCCTCAAATAGCAAGCCAGAATATATAGGTGTCAGAAATTCACAGCAGAGCTTACTTCAACAGAACAGACCACCTACTGTGTAACCAGCTAAAATCAGCAGCCAAGCTACAAGTGTAGAATTAGAGAAATCATCCAACACACCATTATGCCAACAAGAACATTGCAGTTTATTTTTGCTGTTATCATACAAATCCAGAAGATCCTAAACACCAAGGAGACCCTACAGCACTAAAGAAAACTTGTCTGTGTGCATTAGGCTAACAAAACGCTGTGCAAATTTAACCTAGAGGATAACCTTGTCAGCTGAAAAATGAAAAGGAGCCACGCTGAAAATGGTCAGCTGAACAGTGGCTGGATTCAATCAGATGCAGCCACTGCTGGAGTATTTTGACAGCCAGTGGGGCCAGCTGTCAAAACACAATAACCACAGTATTCACACTGAAATATACAGCCAGCATTTCGATTCAGCAGAGTAATGACAAAATCCTACCATATTTGAAATAAAAATGGTCACCAAAAGCCTTTAAGCCAAACAGTAAGACTCCATTCACACTAGCACGACTTGTCAGGCGACTTGTGTGCCCTCAAGTCGCCCCAAGTCGCTTGTCATAACAAATGAAATGTAAATGAATGAGAGCCGTCTTAATTGGCACTACTGAAGTCGCTCCGACTTCAGAAAAGGGTCCTGTACTACTTTGAGACGACTTGTATCCAACTTGTGTCAATAGACTTCAATGGGAGTCGCCTCCAAGTCGGATCCTTATCTTATTTGAAGCGACTTGTTATCAGACTTTTCAGGAAGATAGATTAGCCAGGCATTCCCCACATTGCAGCCATGCCTATATGGTATATATATATGTAATGGTATATATATTCCATTATCTCTGCTTGGTCTGTGTGAGTGGCACTGGTGGACACTGATTCGTGGCACTGATACATGGCACTGGCGGACACTGATACGTGGCACTGATTTGTGGCACTGGTGGGCAGTGGCACTGGTGGACACATACGTGGCACTGGTGGACACATACGTGACACTGGTGGGCAGTGGCACTGGTGGACACATACGTGGCACTGGTGGGCACATACGTGGCACTGGTGGGCAGTGGCACTGGTGGACACATACGTGGCACTGGTGGGCAGTGGCACTGGTGGACACATACGTGGCACTGGTGGGCACATACGTGGCACTGGTGGGCAGTGGCACTGGTGGACACATACGTGGCACTGGTGGACACATACGTGACACTGGTGGGCAGTGGCACTGGTGGACACATACGTGGCACTGGTGGGCACATACGTGGCACTGGTGGGCAGTGGCACTGGTGGACACATACGTGGCACTGGTGGGCAGTGGCACTGGTGGACACATACGTGGCACTGGTGGGCAATGAGGTAATGAGTAAAAAAAAAAAAAAAAACAGAAAAGGGGAATTAGGTCACAACACATCATATTCTGATTGGCCAAATACAAAGTCGTCTGTCATATAAGTCGCGCAAAATAATTCACAAGTCGCGCTGAAGTCGCAGTAAAAAGTCGCTCCGACATAGGGCAACTTATGGTCGCGGCAGTGTGAACCGGCTCTAATACTGTCATCTGGAAACAATTCGCGAAAATATCAGTAGTGTTTATTTAACAGTCTGCCAGAAGTCCAGTTTCTAGGGCTCCATGCACATTGGGCATTTTCCCTGCTCTTCTGGCAGGAGAAAAGCCACGTTTGTGCAAACACATTAAGGCACATCAAGCGCTTGGGCATTCATTAATTTCATTGGCTAGACTAAAAATGGAGAAACTTGGGCAAAGCTTTTTTGGTTAGACAACATCTATGGATCACCGTAATGAAGTTCGCTCTGCACTGCTGTGGCCCATTTTCAGCTGAGATCACAGAGCCAGTCCAGGCTCTAAAAACATCACAACCATATGGTTGGGGTTGGGATCCATCCAGAGCCGCCACCTGGCTCTGCCTCTTAGCAATCCGAGAGCCGGAGCCATCCCCCTCCGCCCCCCTCCACAGCCCAGTGCTCCAGCTGGAGGGGCAAAGCAGAGCTGGTGACTGACAGTCACAGCTCTCTGCCCAGAGTGAAGGGGGAAAACACTGCGATCAGTGGCATTTGATTGCTCAGTTCTCACTAAAGAGAAGGTGGGGGATAGATGCAGCATTTGATGCATGCTGCGTCCACCTAGGATATTAAGTTTGCTTTTTACAAAAGCCATACTTCTCTTTTAAATGTATTCTAAAAATTGAAATGTTGATCACTCAAGGGATTGATGCGCCTAGTGTTAAATGATAGGTTCACCTTTAGGAACATGTTCCCACTGCTTCAGCCGCCGTCAGCTGCTTGTTCTCCCTGTGGCAGCCGTACAGGGAGAAGTTCCCCATATTAGCTGTCACTTTTCAAAAACAGCATGGCCATGCGGGGCTCCGCCCACACAGACGCGTCATTCATACGGAGGTCTGTGTATGAATAATCTACAAGTCCTGACATTCTTTGTGGCTGTCGGCTTGTAGTTTTCAATGAACTAGTTCATTGATCCTTCCTGTCAGAATGTATCAGCTTCCTCCCACGAGGTATGAGCAAGCAGATACACCGACAGGTCTGCAGGAGGCCTGCATTGCATCAGTGCTGATCGCTGGTGCATTGCATTACAGGCTACTGCAACAAAAATAAATGCACATTTTTTTACCTGCAAAAAAAAAAAAAAAGTGCGATTTACAAATTATTTTTTTTAACAAAAGTGAACTTCCTTTTAAACGCACATTTCGATGCATATACACGCTTAGTCATTAGGCGTTTTCTAGCAGCAAAATGCTCCTCTCCTAAAGGTTAAAGCACAAAAGGTGACGTGTACCAAAAAAAATTTGTAAGCTGACTTTTTGTATAGTTATCCAACACCCCCTCACATCCCACAAAGTCTTTGGCTGTTTTTGCATGCTGGCAGAGCATAACGCTCTTTAGCGCACAGTAATGTGCTGCATTAAGGCAGCCCATACATTGCTTTAGTACACTGGGATGCCATTGAAAAGGAATGGCACCACAATGCATTAATGTGTGCATAGTGCAGTACTATGGTAATCTCAATGCAGAAGTTATCAACCCAGCCTTCCATACTCCGCAGATCTTGTCTGTGCAGTCCACAGGGAACATCAAAGCTGCCACTGCAAACTATGTGGTACTATGCTTTGTCTGTGCAGGTGTAGCATCAGCCCATTCCTTCATAGATAAAAGGAGTTGTCGATTACTGAAAAGTGAAAACGCACTATAGATGACATCTCTTTAGAAAACAATGGGGTTTGCTGTGCACACGCATATAAAAAATCCAGCCAGAAAGTAAGCAGCAGTGACTGTGCGACTCCCCATGGGCCATACAGAAAAGATCTCAGTTGCACCATGGACAGGAAAAATTAAGACTTTGGGTAAGCAGTTGGAGGCAACTTAAAGGAGAACTATACATAATGAACAGTGGTTAGAATTTAGGTTCTTGTTTTAGTGCCATAAATACCAACTTAATATAAAGTGGAGTTAAAGTATGGGTTACCCCAACATTTAAAATCCCTGATATGCGTTTGTTATAGCTGTGTTAAAAGGTATCCGGTTCTCTTTGTACTACTTCCTTTGTGTGAAATACCTAGTGATCCTGCCAATCCCTCTGGTTTCCCATTTCACACTGACCACTCTAGGCATAGAAGCACATCCTTTCCAGAACGGTCAGCTTTCTGGCTGCACTGGGAGCATAGCCTGCCTGTCCTCCTATTGCCAAGGCTTGTGCTGATACACCCTGCTGTTCCACTGCTCAGGCTGACGTGCCCCCTGCAAGTCTCCAAGAGGGTTGAAATACCTTTCCTAGAAAAAAATAATGTCCTGAGTTTTCAGTACTCCTCAGTACTTTTCTCAAAAGCTCTTAGGGCTCTTTCACACAGGCATTCCTTTTTTTTTGCCCGATCAGGTCCTTTTTTTTTTTTTTTTGTAACGGACACGGATGACACTTGTGTCATCCAGTCCGTCTGTCCGTTTTTCATCCCATCTGTTTGCGGATGAAAAACTGACATAATGCATATCTATGTAAATACGGATGTCTGCGGATGACACCACTGACATCCGTTTTTGCTTCCGTTCAGTTTTTTGAAAGGAAGAAAAAATAGGGTTCTCCTCCGTTCAAAAAAACTGAACTGAACTGAACTGACAAAAAACGGATGTCAGCGGATGATCATCCGATGACATCCGTATTTAGAGATACATTATGTCCGTTTTTCATCCGCAAACGGATGGGATGAAAAACGGACATACGGAACGCCCGTGTGAAAGAGCCCTTAGTCCTGGTGCAAGAATTGAGTAATGCAAAAACAACAACTTGGAGGAGTGGATATCAGTCTGGAAGAGTGGGCCTTCTGCCTTATGTACTATCCACATAGGTTTCTGAGCCTTCATGATTTAAAGGACCCAAACCCAATGAAAAGGGTGGGCCGGGAAGAGCGAGTCCTTAGGAGGAAAAGGCTGGATGCGATGCCTGACATCTAGTTAGTAAAGAAGGCAGGCTCTTACATGCTGCAGCTTCATATGCACACTGTGAGAAACGCATTTCACAGATTTTAAAACATGCAGAAAATGAAAGCATGACTCTCCAGGGACAATTAGGGAACAGCCAATGTATCTTGGGACAGAATAGAAACGGGAATACACATGCTAAGTTTAGAACAAGAGAGCTCCTAATGCCATTCGGATGTATTCATTATATCAACAAACCAAGTGGGAAAATTGAAAAGAACAATAATTACAACATACACTGTGAGCTACTATTAAGATGGCGAGGGCCACAACCCAGAATGTTGGAGAGCACTGGATACCAGGCAACAGCAAACAAGGCAAGTATACCTGCTTACGCCAATCCCTCTAGACTTAACACGCATTTATCCCTCGCAGTATGTGTGGGAAGCACTTGCATATAAAAGTCACTATACAGGTGACCTGGGAGGGGGAGTGAGGTGAGAGGAGCTGCTTGAACGTCAGTGCTTTCTTTGTGAAATTTAAATAATATGTCAACCCAACATTTCAAATTCCTCATACCATGTACTTGTATTAATCATCCTTTTCTCTTCATATGGCCTCCTTTGTGTGAAATCCCTGAGAACAGAAGATATGTGATCACTTATTAAAAATGTCTCCCCACCCCCCCACCCCCCGCCTTTTTTTTTTTTTTTCTATATACAAAATGTTTTGCCTTTAATTTCTATTTTAAATGGAATGGGTTGTTTTAGAAGGAAAGGGTTCACATACTCTAAGGATGAATTACTCCACAGTGCATCCAGTTAAAGTATAGTTTAGTTTTTAATAGAGTGGAGAGGGATTAGAACGCTTGTCAGATTTTTATTGCCATCTGTGCCCCTATTAAGGAAAATCTCCCTTTCCATTTGTCCAGTTTCCATCATCATTGAAAGTGAAAGCAAAAGTAAAAGAAAATCCCAGATTTTGGGTTGTCCCAAGAAAAGAGGGGAAATCTTCCAATGGGAAGGGGGGGGGGTGTCAATGGATCCCCAATGGGTTCTCTTAATTTTCAGGGATTTCCTCTCACATCCTATTTGGCTATCAGACAGGAAGTGAAGGGATTTCTCCGCAATGGGACACAGATGGTGGAAAAAAAAAAAAAAAAAATCTGACAGGGGTTACCACCCTTCCTTGCTATAGCCAAAATGAGACAAATATTTTGCCTATAGTTCTTTAGGGAGGTCAGAGAAGGCGTGTTTTCCAGATAATTTACTGTTAGTTGAGAATATGTAAAAATCTGAATGTTTATAGCATATCAACAGGATAATTTCAAGTGTAAGAAAAAACGAAGGTTAAAAGTATAAAATTATAAAATAAGTTGTATTAAGTTTCACCAATAGTGGGTATGGGTAAAAGCTCAGTTGCAACTATCTCCCCAGTTTATAATTAGGATTTGCTTTACCATTGTAAGTGTCGACAGGATACTAAAGATTGTGGTAGAAGGAAGGGTAAGGCCAATGGAGGGGTCAAACATCCTGGGTCAGGGGAAAAAAACTATAATCCTTGTCCATCACTAAGAAATGGCATGGGAAAAAAATGTTCATGTCACCGTAGTCACTCTTTGTGAAGCAGAACCTGACAGCAACATCACAGTGATCAACCCACAATTGAAATATTGCCTCTTAATGTATTCTAATTTACAGTAGGTATACTTTTACAGGACACCTCTGATTGGAGCACCTGCTGTTACAGCACTTCTCTGCAACAAAAGCCACCTTGCCTACTTGATAGTTTGGTAAAGTGAACGCCTAAAGAAGAAACATCCAGGTCTTTAAAAGCACAGAGTGATCCCATAAATCTGGCACACAAATAGGCAGTTTTCTATCTAGCTTCCTGGTTGATACCCAATCATGCATTGAACGGTCTCAGTGGTCAACGAGTAGGTGCAAATGTAGGGTAAGGCAAACCATTTACTGACCAGGAAGAGGTGTGGTCAACAATTGCCTAAAGCAGCCCCAAACTTTGGGGACACGAGTTTACAAATCACAAAAGGAGCCAGCAAGCAACCACCTGGAAGTGTGCAGAAAGGATTAGTCTGATCCAGTATGCGCCTTGGGCCACCTGTGGTACACAGATTTCCCTTAAGCTCCATTCAAATTTGTGAGACTTTAATGCAACTTGGGACATCAAAGTCGCATGACGAATTGTTCCCCATGTTTTCCAATGATAACCATTCCTAAATGTACGACTTAAAGTTGCAGCAACTCCAAAGTAGTTCATGCAGTACTTTGGTCTGACTTTTATGCAACTTGAGGGCCAAAGACTTCAATGTTAACCCTCAAAAGCTGCATGAAAGTCATACCTGAATGTTATACATTTCAACAGTTGTCCATTATCACTGGTCAAAGCCAAAGTCATATCCAAGTTGCACCCATCCAAAGTTGAGTCAAAGTTGCATTTCAAAAGTAGCGCAACTTTGGAGTCCTACAAGTGTGAATGGAGTTTTAGGCAGAGTCTGTCAAATATACAGTAATTACTCCTGGATTTAGCAGAAATCACAAACTGCACTGTGCTCTATACACATCTCATACAGATAACAGGCAAGCCAGTATGGTGGTATGGAGCAAGCATCAAGATCTGCATTTATCCTACACAAAGGGGAGGAAGGTAGACAGACCATGTCTTCCCAAGGATCCCAAGGCAATAGGGAGGCTTTTATAAAGGCACAAGAGATTACAAAACTTAAGAGAAAAAAAAAAGTTCCCTTCGGATATTAACATTCAAGATTCTCTTTGATAGAGCCAGGCATTCTGTCAAGGTGGATACACTGCATTTGGTGTCACAAGATCCTTACAAACAACATTGTATTCTGTTGGTGACCTGTGCAAAAATTTAATAAAAAGAGAAAAAAAAAAAAAAAGTCAGGAAAGGGGTCCTTTTTTATCTCACCTTTTATGGCAAAAAATTTAACCACTTTACCGCTGAGTACCGCAGTACTACTGAGGCAAAGTGGCTCTTGTAGGTCTGACGATGTAGACCTACGTCGCCAGACTCCTCCCCCTGTAGGCGGCGCTCGCACGCCGCCGGAGGCGCGCTCCCGCTGTTTTCATTCACAGCGGGAGTCGGGCCAGGGGAGGAGCAGCGGCGATCGCCGCTGCTCTGCCCCGATCCTCGGGGAATCCAGTTTGGAAATCCGCCCGCTTGTGCAAACAGAGCGGGCGGATCTCCTCAGTGACAGGGAGTGACAGATCGGAGTGTTCAGCATAGCTGGACATCCGATCTGTCCCTGTCTCACACAGTCACCTCCCCCCCCCACACGTCAGTAAGCACCAGGCATACATTAACCCCTCCCTCTCCAATAAAATTAACCCCTTCCCTGCCAGTGTCATTTTTACAGTAACAGTGCATATTTATAGCACTGATTACTGCAGTAATGTCACTGGTACCCCCAAAAGTGTCAAAAATGTCAGATCGCCGCCATTACTCGTTAAAAAAAAAAAAAAAAAAACACCAAAAATGACAAATCTTTCCCTTTGTTAGTAAACGCAATAACTTTTGCGCAAACCAATCAAAATACGCTTAGTGCGATTTTTTTTTACCAAACATAGGTAGCAGAAAACAAATTGGCCAAAAATTTAAAAAAAAATTGGTTTTTACATCTTTTTTGGGGGGAATTTCATATAAAAAAAAATTTAAAAATATTGTTATTTTTTCAAAATAAACGCTGTTTTTTTGTTTATAGCGCAAAAAGTAAAAATCGCACAGGTGATCAAATACCACCAAAAGAAAGCTCTGTTTGTGGGGAAAAAAGGACATAAATTTCGTTTGGGTATGGCATCGCATGACCGCGCAATTGTCAGTTAAAGTTGCACAGCGCCGAATCGCAAAAAGTGGCCCAGACGTAAAACAGCAAAATGCTCTAGTGGTAAAGTGGTTAAAGTAAGCAGGATTAGCATTTTTTTCCTACACCATGGAAGGGAGTTTGGACACTTAGTAGTCTTTGCATAATAGGAAGCACCTGTGGCCCAGTGGAGAGGAATTTCAGAAAGCCATTTACAGACACCTTGTAGTACATACTGTTACTCCGTTAGGTCAGTTTGTTCTGTATTGTCTAGTAACACGTTACCTTTAAGCGCTGAACATTTGTGCAAATCTAACCATTTTGCCAGAAATACAATAAAAATATGTAGCTGCTATAAAAATGTACACAACAACAAAAAATATCACATAAAACCATTCTCGTAGCTGAATGGAGTGGAGGCTCAGAGGCTCCAGGATGACAGGAGGTTATGGGAATGGACTGAAGGAATGATAATTCTGTTATCCCAGCTGGGAAGTCTCTTGAACTGACCCCGGTCATTACTGGGATAGAGAAAAGGAAGCCAAAATTCACTGAGAAAATCCATGCCGGGATTCAGAGTTAAAATTAATAGGATCACAATGCTGTACTGTGGGGGTAAAAAAATTCCTTTGAAATAACCCTTTAAACTATAAAATGCTATTCTCCCTTGAGATGATACAGACAAGTTCTTTTTCATCTGAGAAAGGTTAAACCTTCTAGACATGAAGAACGTGACTCCCAGCTTGACCAATAATGACCAAATTAAAGCTTCCCACTGAAACCCAAATAACGGAAAGCCATCTACTGGTGCCTATACAGTACACTGCGGCCATTTGCATATTAGCTTTTGTTTTCAATACTTCCTAGTAAAAAATAGAATCAGGTCTGTTACTGTATTATAGGTAAGAGCTTCACTTTTTAAAAAATAGCGGCTAATCTTGATTACCCGTGTGCAGTTTTTAAATAGTAGATTTATTCTGTAAGATTAAAAATCTTCCTGCTAGGGTCCAGGTTAAGTAGCTGTCAGATTCTTCAACCATCTGGATATCTACCCAGTTTTGTCCGGTCTTTCAACTAAAAGACCTTTTCGAAATAGGCACCTAGGACAATAATTCCACAATAGACTGCAATCTTTCCTAAGGCCGCAAATACACAATGAAAATTTCTTTCCTGCAACCTGTGAAAGTCACGCAATTCCCCAATAAACACAGAGTACTGACAGGGGAATCCCACCCAGCAAGATATTGTCTGCTCCCGGCAGGGGCGAGCAGGTGAAGACAGTGAATATAAATCGCAAGAGAATCCGGCAGGCTGGTTGCGATCTGCTGCCATAACCCCGGGATTTAACGGCGAGGTAGCGACATAAAACTGCGGTGGGCGGTCCGTAAGGGGTTAAAGAGAGCACTTTTGGTCTTTTGTCAGTTTGGCCAACAAATTGTTACATTGAAACAGATCTAAGATCAAAATGAAAAACAGTTTGCGCTTCAGGCCCTGTTCACCCCTGAGTGGTTTTCTGCTTGAAGCTCTAATACGCTCAACAAACAAAATCCCATTTCAATAGCCCCTGTTCACATCCAAGCATGTTGTTATATAAAGCAAAATCCATGCCGCTCAAAAAAAAGTACCTGAGCTTCTTCTAGGCAGATTGGACCCAAAAACTTCAATGGGAATGCCTGAAAAATGGTCAACATGTGCATTTTACAAGAGTTTTACTAACCTTTGATTGCACGTTTTCTGGCAAAACAGCAGCTCTCCACCCTGAATCGCCTCCCCTTAGTGCTTTCTATTAGCTAAAATAAAAACACCCGACGCTTAAATACACATGTAAAATGCTTGTAATTCGCTTGCAAAATACTCTAATAAAAACACCTGGTAATCGATTGCAGGGTTCCATCAACGTATGACAAATACATCTTTATAAGCCTAGATCCTATAGTGCCATTGAGCAGGACTGGGATGGTTGGTGCATTAAGAACATTTATTAGGGATATCAGTATTGTACGGCAATGGAGATGGTGACAGGAAACCAACAACAGGATTGTAAGCAGAGGCAGAACTCTGTGGTGGATCTCCGTAGACGAGATGAACCCATCAGAGCACCATGTGAGAGCAATATGGTTATTCTGTTATTACTGTAGAAGATCACTCCACCCTTGTTCTTTACTCTTGTTTTAGATCTAACCATATAGCTATCTGTACGCAGAATGATGTCTGAAAGCAGCTAAGGCCCTGTTCACACCTGAGCGTTTTTCAGCTCGCAAAACGCTCATCTCTGAAGTCTCAAAACGCCCAACAAGCAAAATCTCATTCATTTCAATGGCCCCTGTTCACATATGAGCATTTTGATGCCTGAAGCAAAACGCCTAAAGCTCAAAAAAGTACATGAGCTGTTTTTTTTGCAGATTACAAGAGGTCAATAACTGCCTCCAAACACTTGCAAAAAATGCCCGAAAAAGATATGCTCAGGTGTGAATAGAGCCCAAGAGAGGTAAAGATGACAACACCTGGCCTCATGGACTTAAATAACTTTCAGAGGATCTGGTGACTATTTGTTCCCTGACTGGTCCAACAAAGAAGTAATATGGCTTCTTTCTCAAGGCTAAAATACAGTGCTAACTTGTTTTATAAAACGGGAGGGGGAGAGACACATAGGAGAGCCTTGGGTGGTCTCATGCACATCGCTGGATCGAGACCGGGCTTAGATAAGTATAAGGTGGGGCTGAGGGGGGAGCTCCATACTGAAAGATTTTAACCTTCCGGCATTTTATTCTTAAAACCTTTAGCCTTTACAACCACTTTAAGGCTGGGTTCACACATGTCCAGTGCGAATTGTATGTCCGCAGTGGTAACATATACATTTCTCGGTGTACGTTTTCTTTAAGGATTGACTCCACTTTTGTTAAGAAAAAAAGATTCCACTTTGGGTGATCAATGTACATTGCAAGGAGTCCTACCTTTTGTTACTCTGAAGGAATAGCCATTTGTCTGTGTCCCTGTGCACAGTGACTTTGTATGGGAGTGGTTTTATATTTATCAGCTGCTGCATTTGCAGGGCTCTAATGAGAAAAGGAGGAAAGCTGCTGGGTCTGCATCCCTTTAGACGTGATTTCCCTTTTTGAGTGTATCTCACTAAAAATTAAATTTTTCTTTCAGGAGATAGCAAAAAATGTGATTTGTATCTTATTGAAGACTTCTTGTAAAATCAGTAAGCCAATCACACAAGCAGGAAATTACATATGGTCGGGGCGTTATGTACACCATCTTCCAGGTAGCCATATTGCATTTTACAGAAAATTACAGAGCTGCAGATTGAGAAGGTAATTTTTAATAACATTAAATTACACTAGGATTCGTATCGCAATTGTATATGCTATATTTTTCTTTTATTTGCCATTTTTTTCCCCACAAAGTAGTTACCCTTTAAAGGTAAATTCACACTTGCCAATGCGCAAGAACCCCAGCAGCGGTTCCCAGCAAATAGCTATGGGAGGCAGTCCCTTTGAAAGCAATGGGAGGCTGCCGACTCCCGTAGCTAATCGCAGCCTCTTGCCTGTGACTGCTAATGCAACAATCGGATGCAAGTGATCAGCCCTGGACAAAGACTGCACCAAGCAAGCTAGTTATTCACTTTCATGGACATCATAAGAAAAAGCATAGTTTACAGTATTTCCAACATTTCTAAAGAGATAGAATTTAGGCAACAAAACAAAGGAAAAAAAAAATACAGCATTCTTCCTAGACATTTTAACAAACTCATTTTTTTTTTTAGTTACAAAGTCAATGGGATCAACAAAATGTTAAAGCGTATTACATTGTTGGGAGATGAAAGTATCTTGTGCATGGAGGCCTAACGCGCACCATTTCAGAATCTGAGGAATTTTCAGAGGAAATGAAGCTTTGTTATTCTGCACCCTGCCCAGTGCAGGCCCAAAGCCCCCTAGACATGTCTAAAATGTTATTAAATTAAAGAAATAATCGAAATGTCAGTCATGTAGACGTGTACTGCGAGCCACAGGCCTCTGAAACAGAACAAATAAATTGAAGCAGACATCTCATACAAGATCACGGTGCAAAGCTGGACAGCAACAACTGTCTTTCTACAAGTACATCGGGCCAAGGAAGTCAAACAGTCTGAAAGGTTCTGAGAATTACCAGTAGCATAGTCAAGCAGTATAGAATACTTTAGTAAAAGTATATATCACTGGGGAAATGTTAATTAGGGGGATATCTCCTAAAATGTGTTTAGCAGAAGTTCTCTATGATGAAAGTTGTTGCCTTACAAATTGCTGGTGATAACCATACAATTTCTCTCTTCTGTAGCAATACAGTGGTTACTTTCAGACCAGAGTACTTCCTTATATTTAATCCACTGCAGGCCAGTCATGCTCCCCTGTGTCTGAGTCAGGCGGCTGCTGCAGGGAAGAAGAGGGAGGGTATGGAAGCCTATGGGTGACGCAACAAGCTCCTGGAATTCAGAGTCCTCATCAAGTGCTCCATGACACAGAGGTGTAGGATCACGTGAACGGACCAGAGCAAAATAAAAATAGTTAAGTACACAGATTTTTTTTATACAGGTCGGGAAAAATAGGAAGAGGGATCATTTTTAAGAATACTTACATTTAGTCTTTTCCACTTTACAGAGGAACTTCAGGCAGTTATAAAGAAACAAATTATTGCAGCTGTGTTCAATACTACAGGCAGTCCCTGAGTTCCATACATCAGACTTACATACGACTCATACTTACAAACGGAGAGAGACAACAGGAAGTGAGGAGAAATCTCCCCCTAGGAAGGGAAATTCACTCCTGGAAGAGTTCTCATGGGAAAAAGGTGTTTCCATTGAAGCTTTATCACTAATCCTTGTTTCCACAGCAACCCAAAATTTACAAAATCCAATTGTCACAGGGACAGAAAGCGGGGTGACATTCTAAACAGGGGTACAGACATCAAAACTAATGTTAGAGGTTTTAACCCTTCCCTATGCTATCCAAAAAAACTGAAATTGTTATTTTTTGGCTGACGTTATATTAAAAAAAAAAAAAATGTATCTGTTCCAACTTCCATACAAATTCCACTTGAGAACAAACCTACAGACCCTATCTTGTTTGTAACCCGGGGACCACTAAAGCATTGCTGATAGCATTTCTGTGCAAACATTACCTTTATGTTAATGGCAGTGAAAGGGTTACAACCAATCTGCGGGAAAAATGAAATCCCCTTTAATGATGCACTGAAATTTCGGCCACAGAAAATTATCGGCCTAAAATAGGGTTTTCAGCATTGTGCGGTGATAACGGCTACCGAAAATGCCTGTGGTTTTACTGCAATTTTGCCTTGCTTATGGTGTGTTTTTTCTTTATAGGTCTTGAGACTCAAATAGTCATCAAAAACGCACCATGGGTGCATTTTTGATGCGTTTGTGCTGCGTTTTCAATGCATTTCAACAGGGACGCACCAGACTTTCTGCTGTGAGCCGCGGCCGCAGCTAGTGTGAGCCCAGTCTCAATTTCGGTTTTGGCCAAGCGCATCTTGAATTACTGGTACCCAAATTTTAATTTCGGTGCACCACTACCTCTAATCCATTCAGTGTAAAAAACAAAAAACCACAGTTGGAGATTATATACACTTATGTGCGTGTCCCTCACAAAGATTTCTTATCTCCAAGTCTCAGGGACAGGAAGCGAGGTCAAATGTCTCCACTGAAAGTCATACTTCATACTACCACTAAAACTTTTTAGCAGAGTGAAAAGGTCTGTCTGGTTTTGATAGCTGCATTCATTTTGTAGAGGTTATCCTGTAGTTTCCATCCCACTGACAACCTTTTCAGCATGTTACTAGACAGGAAGAGTGGAAATCTCTTTACAGGGGACACAGAGAATACGAACAAAAAAAACTTTACTGGAGTTGAGCCCGAAAATGTCCACGGGGCAAACAAATATGAAACGTACAAATAACATTTTATTTTGTTGAAATGAATGGTCTGGCAACAGTCTGTTTGAAGTAAGGGAAGAAGAAAGCTGCACAACATGCAGGGAATATAGAATATAAAATATAGACTGCTGCAGACTGGAATTTCTGTTCTCAGTTTTATACGTCACTCTTTGAAGAGACTTTTATGTCTCAATCTGTGTACAGTTATCACACCATGTGATGCATCCTCATGTCTGGCCACATCGGATTTTGAAAATCTGCCAGATCTGGATATTCAAGAAGCATTTAGCTTCATAAATGCATAATGTCATTTATACAACCTTATTGACGAACGCATTGCAAAAGCCATTGCCGTCTAAGATTTTCTTTAATGCTAAACTCCAGATATTCAGCCACTTTCTAAAATGAGCCAGATTACCCTGGGTGCATGTAATCCTGCTGAAATTTTACATGTATGATTATCATTAAACTTAAGGCTCAGCCAGTAAAACTGTCAAGTTGTAACTAAAAGATCTGTCCCCAAGGTGGTATGCACCTTGTTGGGCTTACTTGTAGTAAACTCTTTTCCCTATTTTTACTTACAGGTAAGCTTACAATAAAGCAGATCTTAAAAAGGTAAAAGGACATATGTCCTAAATATGCACCGAAGCTCTGAAGGAACGGCATACTCTGTGCCGTAAACAGTGAGGTCACTGCGGCCCAGTAATTCAGGCAGTCGAAGCCCACGACCCCAGAAGGAAGACTGGGTAAAGATGGAAGCTTTTGCAGTGGTGACAGTACGCCGCTGGAGGGCTTCCTTTTAAGGTAAGTCTGCGATGTATACTAGCACATTCTATTACCTTGCAGGGAGATTTCTTATTTTTAATGTGGAAACTTTACTACCGCTTTAACCACTTGCCGACCAGCCGCCATGTTTATACTGCGGCAGGTCGGCTCTGTTACACGAAACGGCGTACCTGTACGTCGTTTAGTGTAGCAGTTAGTGGGGGCGCGCACATGCCGATTTGCTAGAGGGGGAGCCAATCAGCGGGTCCGATGGACATGTCCGCAGGGCCCCCGCGATTGCTCCCAGAGACAGAACGGCGGTCTGCCAAAGTAAACATGGCAGATCCCTGTTGTCCGTAATGAACACACAGATCCTGTGTTCCTCCTATATAGGAACACAGGTCTCTGTGTTCATGCAGCAAGTCCATCCCCCACACAGTTAGAAAGCATCTCCTAGGGCAGTGATGGCTAACCTTGGCACCCCAGATGTTTTGGAACTACATTTCCCATGATGTTCTTGCACTCTGCAGTGTAGTTGAGCATCATGTGAAATGTAGTTACGAAACATCTGGGGGTGCCAAGGTTTGCCATCATTGCCCTAGGGACACATTTAACCCTTTGATCACCCCTGGTGTTAGCCCCTTCACTGCCAGTGTCATTATTACAGTAGCAGTGCATATTTTTAGCACTCATTACTGTAGTAATGTCACTGGTCCCCTCAAAAGTGTCAAAATTGTCAGTTAGGTGTCCGATCTGCCCGCCACAATGTTGCAGTCACTCTAAAAATAGCTGATCGCCGCCATTACAAGTAAAAAAAAAAAAAAAAACACAAAATAATAAAAATGAGAAATCTTTCCCCTAGTTTGTAGATGCGATAACTTTTTGCGCAAACGAATCAATGTACACTTATTGGGATTTTTTTTTACCAAAGATTAGTAGCAGAATACATATTAGCCTAAATTGATGAAAAAAAATTGACTTTTTATTGGGAATGTTTTATAGCAGAAAGTAAAAAAATAATTTCAGAATTGTCCCTCTTTTTTTGTTTAGAACGCAAAAAAATAAAAACTGCAGAGGTAATCAAATACCACCAAAAGAAAGTTCTATGGGGGGGGGCATTTTATTTGGGTACAGCATCGCACGACTGCGCAATTATCAGTTAGAGCAACGCAGTGCTGTACCGCAAAAAATGGCCGGGTCATTAAGGGGGCAAAACATCCTGGTCCTTAGGTAGTTAAAGAGGTACATACAATTACCAGTCCTGGTTTCCACAGATGTCCTCACTCAACTGGCTCTTTGCCAGTCTTCAGGTCCAGATGCCGGCATCCTAACTATGGGCAGGCGACTGACTCCTTGCAGAAAGAAGACTGGGTAAAGATGGAGCACAGTGGTGACAGTGCACCATGGAGGGCTTCGGTTTTTTTTTTTTTTTTGGATGTGGTTTACTACAGCTTTAAGCTCTGGAAGGACAAACTGAATGGACATCTCAGAAGTGACATCCATATAGTTTGGCTCCAATTCAGCATGAGATCTGTCCATGGCTTACCCATTGATCAAAACAAACATAGCTGTTGTGAAAAGGCCCTTACTGTTCTATATACTTCTAAATACAGACATATGAATATTCTAGCAGCCCAGAAGATTTCTAAGACTGCTGGTGCAGAGTTTTGTTTTATTAAGCCTTATACCTATATGGGATGTAGGTATCAATTACTTCAAGATTTTCTAATATAAAGCACAATCATATCCAATATCAAGCCTTTTACCTAATGCTAATCACATTTTTGTATTATGTTAAACATGCTGCGTCTTGTGTATGGCTGAGATGTGATTGTGAATTCTTGGTTGGTGCGGGTTGACCTAATATAATGATGTCTATGACTTGTTTCTAATAACTATTATCCTATTACATAGAGCAATACAAGCAGGGCACCTGTGTATTGTCTGTGTCGAGTAGCATTGGCCAGCTCTAGTCTCCAGCTTTTTGGCCAGTGTGTCCTGCCAGTGCTGGCTCATCCAGACTGATTAATGGGTTTACAGTGAACCTGAGAGGCTTTCTGTTTGAGAACAGACATCTGTTGCTGGCAGAGTGAGCATGCTAGGATCATTTATCTTCCTGCTGTCTGCCTCTACACCTATATTTATCATGTGTGAAGAAGGTGTGCCTTTTACTACTGGATGACATCCTGCTCCGCTGAAAAAACAGAATTAATCACAGAGTGAAAAATGACCGGCTAGTAAGAATGAGATTTTTCTGTATGACTGTACACCATTGTCCTTGATTTCGAGGGACTGTCTCTGTTTTGGCACAAATTTCCTCAGTCTTCTCTATATAGTTCTCATCTTTAAAATATACTACTTATCTTTCAAAAAGTATTTCCCAGTTTCAAAAGCCAGTATAAAGGAATAGTAGTGGTAAAAAAAATAAATACTTGTTTAATCATTTAATCATTTTTTTGTACAATTCTCCTTTAAGGGGGTGTGGTAGAGGGTGTGTCTTATGCCTACATACCTTTGCTAATAATAGGTGCCCCTCGCTCCCATCTCAGAAAATTGGGAGGTATGCCTTTGTAATGCTTGGAATCAATCTGATTATTAAACAATGTCTTCTTTACAACGATCTGTTTTACCATCTTTGAAATCCTTTCTAATTTAACCATGGATTGTATTGTGGACCCAGTCTGCAACTGCCTCACCCATTTCCATGTTTGACTGCGCTTTTTTCTATCAATTGGGTACTGCGCTTGGGGTTACCTACTAGTTGGCCGTCACTCCAGGACCACTCTCGTTTGGCCCCTAGAGGCTTAAAGCGGAGTTCCACCCAAAAGTGGAACTTCCGCTCATTTGCTTCCCCCCCCCCTCTGGTGCCACATTTGGCACCTTTCAGGGGGGAGAGGGGGGAACGGGTACCCGTTTTTGACAGGTACCCTTCCCCACTTCCGGGAGACGGCGCCGCGGCGCTGTCCCTCGGAAGTTCAGACCCCTCCTCCTTCCCCCGCCGCCTAGACAATCGGAATGCGCAGCGAGCTTCTCGCATGCGCATTAGAGACCCGCCTGTGAAGCCGCAAGGCTTTACAGCTAGGTTCCCTCACCAGCAATGGCGGCAGCAGCCCCCGACAGCCAATGGAAACATCGGCTGCTATGCCAACATCGCTGGACTCCAGGACAGGTAAGAGTCCAAATATTAAAAGTCAGCAGCTACATATACTTACATACATACTTACACATTAATTTTTGAAGGGGAAGAGGGGAGGCTGGAACACCGCTTCAAGCTGTCCATATTAACTTCAAAGCATCTATGGGTAAACTGATTGTACCAAAGTCGATTCATAGATTGACTTGGGTACAACCAGCATGTTGGATTATTGCCACTGGCTATAGCTGCTAGCTATAATCATGTTCTCGCAGTAGGAATGGATCCCTGTGCCCCTAGCCAGGAGAAAATAGGGGGTATTTCCCCATCAACACAGACTTTTTGGGGGGGGGGGGGGCGAGGGGAGAGAGGGGGAGAAAAGGAGGGAAATGAAAAGAAAAAAGTGGAGTTTTATTTTTACTGAAATTGTGTTTCCTAGTGTTTACCTTTGCGGTAATATCGTGTGACCTAAAAAATTGGAACTACCACTTTTTATACTCTAGGGGATTTTTTGGAATCTTCAGGCCTAAATTATTTTTTATACATATGCAAAAAAAAAAAAAAAAAAAGAACAGCTCTAGCTGTGAAAAGGTTAAAGGAGAAGTAAACATGTTACAAATTCCATCCAGAAAATGTTACAAATTCCATCTGTATAATTTGTTAAAAAATAAACTGGCTCCTAACTTTTTTTAGCTTATTCCTAGATTCAAAGCAAAATGTGTCAAGCCCTGGACTAGACCCTCCTATTCGCTGCTCTCCTGAAGAAGTGGACCACGTCTGAGACGCGTAAAGAAGGAATGGTCATCTGTTCATTGTCACCTTATTTTATTGATTGTGGTCAATTATTCTTGTATCCAATAGCAACATTTTGGATAATATTGGATACATGACTAGCTGGGAGAGACTAGTGGGCAGAAGTTGTGTATATATATATATATATATATATATATATATATATATATATATATATATATATATATATATATATATATATACACATACAACATTCTACAACTGCAAGCATCAGGAAAAAATTGGTTTTATTATACATTTTTGGAAATAAAAATGGTTGATACGCCAAGAGATATGTTGTTAAGATATAAAGTCTCGGTGTTTGCCATGCTCTATTTTGTACATTGGTACATGGGAACTGCCAAAAGGAGACATTAACCACTGCAAAAAAAAATACTTTTGTGGGGAAAGATGGCCTTTTATAGGGTTATATTCAGGAAATACAAAATGGTGTGGCAATCCTCTGATCTCATACCAAACCCTGTTTAAGGCCTGCAGCTTGGGTATGTAAACCTTAATAGGCCACATAAAACTTTTAAAATTTGGAGTGCATATACACACACACCTTATGTTGGTTGTGGTAAGAAGGACTTCCTCCCCACAGCCGGTCCCTAGGAAGGTGTGGGGGTTGGGATTTTTTGGAATCTGGAGCCTCCAATAGATTGGAGCTTAGGGGAGAAGAGGGAAGCGTTGGATCAGGGGACAGGGTAGAGACATATGGAGTATAACCCTTGCAGATTTTTTTTACAATTTCCAACTTAAACAGTAACTGGCATTTAGTAGATATCAAGCCAAGACACAAAGTCTAAATACACAGACCTTTGCCTAAATGTCAACAGTAGAAGATAGTAAACCAGATGCTTGGGTACAGGCGTTTGCAGTCCAGATAGCATTGCAAAGACATTAGCCTATGCTCCCTTGCTTTACTCCTCACTGCTTTGCATAATACAGGCACATTTTTACCTAATACAATACGGAACACAGCAAGTCCATCATACTCAGAGAAACACCTCCCCATTCAAAAAGAGAAATGCAGCATATACACGATTAGCTCCAGTTCCTGAGTCCTATGATTCAGTATGCAAAAGGGTTAGGGGGGTCTGCAGTAATGCCTGGTACACACAATGAGATTATCAGACGCATGATTGTCCATTTTCTTTTTTTTGCATGCTAGTCAAGTTTATTAAAGTGACCAAAAATTCCCGTACGACAGAATGAAAATTCTGAAGTGATGTAATGTGTTGTAGTGTATTTTCAAATGACAACTGTACTGATTGATTGAAAATTGTACAATCTGGTATTGTAAGAGAAAAATGGTTTGTGCTTGTCCCAACAGATAATATGAACTGTCAAGATCGGCTCTTGAAAGCTGTGTACCAACAATCAGGTTATCGTACAAACGCTTCGAAAGCAGTATTATTCATACAATTTTCTGATCCTGTACGGGCTTAATGGCTGGTTCGCACTGGTGCGATGCCAGACATCACATGTGATTCGCTTTGCATTGCTGTGCAGATCACATGCGAGGTCTGTGCGATGCAAATTCAGCCATACAAACTGTATGGCTGAAATTGCATCGCATTCGGACCAAACTTGTGCAGGACCCTTTTTTCGTGCACACCAGAATTGGATCACATGGGTGTTAACCATGCGATCCGATTCCTGTCTGAATTCACAGTTTGCGCTGCAATCTGCGAGCAGATCAGGGGGTGTCATTAACTTTGTATGGACACCCGCAGCAGTTCGCAGAGGGCAGTGTGAACCGCCAGCGATTCAGGTGCGATGCGGCAACCCGCATTGCATTTGCAGGGTTTCTCGCATCGCACCTGAATAGTGGGCGGTTCACACTGCCCTCTGCGAACTGCTGCGGGTGTCAATACAAAGTTAATGACACCCCCTGATCTGCTCGCAGATTGCAGCGCAAACTGTGAATTCAGACAGGAATCGGATCGCATGGATGTGAACACCCATGTGATCCAATTCTGGTGTGGACAAAAAAGGGTCCTGCACAAGTTTGTCCCGAATGCGATGTGATTTCAGCCATACAGTTTGTATGGCTGAATCCGCATTGCACAGATTATCGCATGTGATCTGCACAGCAATGCGGTGCGAATCACGCGATGCCTGGCATCGTATAAACTGGCCCTTAAGCCCGCTGAATCAGCCCGAGTTGCTCTCATGCAGAAAAACTCTATAGACATGGAGTAAAGCAGCAGTGATAAGACACCCATGAAGCCTAGGGAGCAGGTCTAAAACAGTTAGCGAGTCTTGTGTTTAAAAAAAAAGGTCAGCCACTCTCTTAAAAACATTTGAAAAAGCAAAGTGAACAATGCCAAAAATTGCCATGGTATTGGACAATAAAAAATCCCAAGAGGCAGGCAGCCAGTAAATCTAAAACATTACAGCTAAAACCCAGCTAATTCTGGGCAGTACAAATCCCAGATGCCCAGGCAGTCAAAAGGTCTAAAATATGACAGATGTAGCCCAGCAAGTGAACAGTACAAATACCAGGTGGAAGGCATTAAACACGCAAAAAAAAAAAAAAAAAAAAAAAAAAATCGCTACACATGGTGGTGCCTATGTAGTAGTGGACAAAATAAAAACCCCACAGTGTAAAAACCAGAAGGTAGGCAGTCAGACCACCTAAAACATTACAAATTAAACTTAAAGTGGAGTTCCGGTCTATTTTGCAACTTCAGTGATTCCTGGAGTGCTCGCTATGCTGATAAACAATTGGGCATTTTCAATTTTTTGGGGGTCCCTTACCTTATTTTCAGGGCATTTTTGATTGTACTTCCTCCTCCTCCCCCCCCCCCCTCTGTGGCCGCGGCCACCGACATCACTTCCGCCTTTGCATTGCATCCTGGGAGCTGTTTGTCATCACTCCTAGGAGGCTGGAATCAGGAAGAACTCCCAGAACACTCCCTGGAATCAGGAAGAAGGGCACAGCAGATTACACTGCGGCTTCAGATGCCCACGTCTAAGATGGCCGCGCCCAGACAGGGTTTTCAAAAGTAAGACTGACTAAAATCCAACACTGTACACCTTGTAAGTATGAGAAAAGCGGTTCTGTAAAGGGGGGGGGGGGGGGGGAGATGGAGAAATCAATCTGCTGACCCCCGCTGAGAGGGCAGAATACAGGTCTGTCTCTGCTCACTGCGCAGAGTGGAGACGGACACAGTCCCGCTCTCCTCTATGGGAAAATCTTGTGAAAACAGACCACCTATCCATTTTCACCCGCTCTTATCCGATCCGCCAGGCGGATGGCAAACAGGACCCACCATCTGTCTGGATTTTGTGGACAGGATTGGATCAAACAGCAGTGGATTTCAGTAGACTGCTGACATCCGCCGCTCCATAGGAGTGAATGGAGGGTCCGACCAGGTCCACCTGAAAAACTGACAGGCGGACCTGTTTAGACAGCCATGGGAAAGGGGCCTAAAACATTATGGATAAAGCCAAACTAGTACTGTGCAGTTCACACCTCAAGAACCAGGTGTTCATACACCTAAAACATTGCAAGTGAGCGTCAAGCGATTCTAAAACAACCCATTTGGTTTAAAATAGAAATGAAAGGCAACACATTTGTGTATGATTAAAAAAAAAAAATGTATATATAATCTTTTTTTTTTCCCCCCTTTTTTAAAAGTGATCACAATCCCTCCGTTCTCAGCTGCATAAGAGCTGGGGAGAGCAGAAACAGCAGCACACTAATCTTCCTAGTGAAAGGCTGTGCAGAGTGTCAGGGTAAGTCTAATCATTGGAGAAGAGCAGGCTGCATTTCCAGCAGAGCTAGAGACCTGACCACAATGTGCTCTCCTGTTTAGTGTGGTCAGTTTAATAGGAAAGCAGAGGGACAGGCAGGAAAACCAAGAATTTAACATAAGGGAAGCAACACAAAGATAACAGGATACTTTTTCATACAAGTACATGGTACAGCAGGCACATATCAAAAAAATGAAGTCTGGTTTACATATTCTTTAACAGTGGACAGCACAAAAACCAGGACTCAGGAGGCAGACAGTCAATCCCCCTCCCCCCCCCCCTTCAATTACACATACAGACTAACTAGTAGTTGGCAGTATAAAAGTCTGGGGCAGGCAGTTAGTGCACTTATAACATTACAAATGGTTTTCACTATAGGAAATAATGAATCCTTAGGTCCCATGATCTGACCAAAGACGATCCCTGTATGTGGCTGCTTAAGGCCAAACACAAGATATTTCATTAAAAACAGAACTCAGAAACTTCAGCGCACAAAGTAGACAGCGCACAAAGTAGACAGCGCACAAAGTAGACAGCGCACAAAGTAGACAGCGCACAAAGTAGACAAGACTGACTGCTCAACTAGAGCAACATTTTTGTTTTATTTAGGATTTACAGGGACGTCAGCTATGTAAATCTTTGTCCCAATATAGGTGGGTAGGATACTATGGATACAAAGCTAAGATTCAACTTCGGATATCTTCCAGACAAGCTCATGCTGCGTGTGCCAAAACCTCAAAACCACACCTATGTGTTACAAAGGCTTCACCAAGTATGTGGCTGCAATCCATACAAATGAAAGCTGTACTGTGCCAAAACACCTGTTAATGCTCTAATGAAACATGCAAGGTCTTATGCTGGCGATGGCAAGAAGGGGGGCCTTTATTGTACTGCTCCCTTCTCCATTTAGATTACATGCCAATTAAGAGCCCATTCACACTAGCACGACTTGTGAGGCAACTTGTGTTGCCCCAGGTAGCTTGACATAACAAAAGCAATGTTAATCAATCAGTGCCGTCTTAATTGGCACTACTGAAGTTGCTCCGACTTCAGAAAAGGGTCCTGTACTACTTTGAGGCGACCTGTAATCCGACTGTCCCATATACTTCAATGGGAGTCGCCTCCTTATCTTAATTGACATGACTTGTTATCAGACTTTCCAGGAAGAAGAAAGATTAGCCAGGCATTCCCCACAGACAAAGTCGCCTGTCTCGTCAAAGTAGTGCACAAGTCTCTTCCCAAGTCTCTTCCCAAGTCTCTTCCCAAGTCTCTTCCCAAGTCTCTTCCCAAGTCTCTCCCAAGTCTCTTCCCAAGTCTCTTCCCAAGTCTCTTCCCAAGTCTCTTCCCAAGTCTCTTTTCCCAAGTCTCTTTTCCCAAGTCTCTTTTCCCAAGTCTCTTTTCCCAAGTCTCTTTTCCCAAGTCTCTTTTCCCAAGTCTCTTTTACCAAGTCTCTTTTCCCAAGTCTCTAAACAAGTCTCTAAACAAGTCTCTAAACAAGTCTCTAAACAAGTCTCTAAACAAGTCTCTAAACAAGTCTCTAAACAAGTCTCTAAACAAGTCTCTAAACAAGTCTCTTCAAGTCACGGGGCGACTTTCTGGTAGTGGTAGTGTGAACCAGCTCTAAGGCACATTGGCAGAAAAATATTGTCTTTGCCTTAAATAAAATAGAGTTAGAACCTCTGTCAGGTTTTTGTCTGTGTCCCTGTTCAGTGTCCTCCCTAGAAAATATATTCAGTCAAGTCAGTCGTAAGTCAATAGGCTGAAAAAAACAAAAAAACAAAATACATGGCTCAAAGCTGGTTCCACAGGGTGAAAAAAACAAAACCCTTAGTGCTGGTTCACACTGAGGTGACCTGTGAGGCGACCTGGTCGCCTCACAGGTCGCCTCCCATAGGGAAGCTGCGGACCCGTTCTAATAGGAGCGACACAAGTCACTCCGACCTAGAAAAAGGGTCCGGAGCTTCTTTGGGGCGACCCGGAGGCGACCGCCATAGACTTCAATGTTATGAAGTCCGTGGCGGCCGCTCTGAGGTAGCGGCGCGCCTATGTGAACGGGGGCTAAATCATGTATGGGATGCCGAACTGTCTAAATGAAAAAACTGTTCCAGACTAAAACGTTTTGGAAACAATTGATACATAGACTCCTAGGAGCTTGCCCACACACTGAAAGTAGGGAAAGAGCTCTTGGGAAACAAAGTTCTGGGGGTATGTTTACGTTACTAGGAACTGACCTCCCAGCAATTGCCCTTGTAAGCCTTGTGAAGTTTACACAGAGTAAACAAAACCAGTGGTTACTTGCTACACCTAAAAAGTGCTAAAAAAGGATAGGAAATGATTCATTGGGGGGGGGGGGGGGGGATGGCGGAGAACACCAACATTTATAGATGTTCCATATAAGGTAATTTTGATTTTAAGTCCACTTTAACAGCAAACTAGTCCAAGCCATCCATAACTGCAAAACATTACAAGATGTTTTATCAGCATCTACAATCGGAGATAGAATGTTCTGTAGAGTATTAGCACACAGAATATGTATGTGGGTGGACTGCTCCCCAGTATAACCTCACCCATGACACTGCTCCAATCAGACAGAAGCACTAAGTGACACTGCAGGCTGAGCAAGTCATGCAGGTTACAGATCAGTACATGGTGTGTATACAGAGAGACGACCACAAAACCTCCAGTCATTTCAGCAGAAGATACTTTGCAACAAACTTCATACAGTATGAGAACATCTAAAAAAAAAAAAAAAAAAAAAAAAAAAAAAAAAAAAAAAACTACAGCTTCTCTCATTTTTAGCTATATAGTTTAAGTAAAAGTCTCAAAGGAGCATTATATCAAAGTATCAGAAGCAAAGGGAGATGAAGATATTTAAAGCTAAATCCCTAGTATGGCTATTTTATTATGTGACAAACACAGAAGGCTGCTCGCTCATTATCAGCACCATTCAGAGAACACTTTGCATTTTTCTCATTAAATGCAAAGCCTTCCCTGATTGGACGAAGCGGAGAGTAGGGTGGTGACATCATAATCCCTGCCTCTTCAAATTAGTAAATGCTTTGCTTTCCACACTGGATAAATGCTAGTTATCACAAGGGCACATACAATAGGTGTCAATGTGCCCTGTTCATACCACAATGCTGGTGGGATGCAGTACACCAAAAGGAAGGCATGCTGTGATTTCTGCAGTGCACCGAATGGCATAGCATGCCGTGGCACTGCAACGCAACATGGTGTACAGAGACATGATTTAGGTGTCACTTTTGCATGTCAAATAAAGTTAAAAAAAAAAAAAAACACACATTAACACCACTCCCCTCACTGCAGTGAAAAACGATGCATTTACCATTCAGGCAGTGTGAATGAATCCTAAAGCTAGACATGGACTTCTCCTTCTCTCTCATTCAGCCCATGGACTGAATGGGAAAGAAAATAGAAAAATGTGCCATTTCCCCTACCACAAACAGCATGGATAGAGGAATCCCCCCTTCTGGCTACTGTATTCAAGCTGTCCCACTGCCACAGCTGGTTTTAAATACCTGAACAGCGGCTGCAGCTGATTGGCTGCAGTCACTGTTCGGCTCCTTTGATTTTTCATTCATAGTTTGCTGAGCCAGAGAATGCCAACAGGGCCAGAGTAGCAGAAGGTCAGCTTAAAGCAGTGCAGTATATGGCCTCTTACATCTTTTGCCCTTTTTTTACTAATCTGAATGCAACACATTTCAACGGGCCTGTACAAAACAGGAGCATACATATCAGCAACCTAGCGCCGCGTTTAAATTAAAAAAAATAAATCCAGAAAACCCAAAAAAATAACACACACAATTTGAGTTAGCGGTCAGTATTTGAAGGGCAAATACACATGTAAATTACACCTCCGCAATATCATTTAGCGTCGTAGGAGCACATACAGTACAGAATACTGGCAGTTTCTGATAGGAAGATCTATCATTCATACATTAGTACTATGTACAAAGACCCTATTAGTAGCCTAAGGTCCGGTTCACATTTATGCGATGCGGGAAAGCTGCGAATCCGCAGCCTGTTCCCGCATCACACACGCACCCCCGGCAGTTCACACTGCCATATGGGATACGCTGGGGGTGTCAATGTAATCTTAACGACACCCCCAGTTTGATCGCATATTGCAGTGCGATCTTGCAGTTCGCACAGGATCGGATCGCACAAGTGTGAACCACTGTGCGATCCGATCCTGATGTGGCTGCCAAAAAGGGTCCCTGTGCGTGTTTGCTGCGGGTGCGGTGCGAATTTAGACATACAAAGTGTGTGGCTAAACTCGCACCGCACAGCCGATCGCATGTAATGAAGGAGCAGTGCGCTCCGACATAACATGAGAACCCCGCACTCGCATAAGTGTGAACCGGGGCTGAAGGCAGTATTAAACCCAAAAGCAAGCATTTATTATATTGCAGCTTACAAATGCTTCAATGTGATGGCTGCATTTGTTTTCTTTTTTAGTCTTTTTTTCTTCTATTTTCATCTGGTGATCCAGTCAGTAAACCTTTTCTTTTAAAAGAGCACGCTCTCTACCAGATACTGTATATCAGTTACATGGATAAGACAAACCATTTACTACAAGCAGGGGTGCTTACAATGATCTGCTTATTAAGTATTAGCTGGAAATTTGCTTCAATTTGTTAGAGTATCTAAATCTGCTACAACATCTAACACTTCCCTCACCCCAGACTGACAATGCTGCTGTCCAAGGTGCCCCCCCTGTGGTCCTTCATCCAGAGTGGAGGCACTCTATACAAGATTGTGTGTTACTGGTCAAATCACCTGGTGAAAACAGAGGAAAAAAAAAAACCAAAAAAATTATGACTGATGCAGCCACCACATCTGATTGGTAAGCTGCAATATATTGCATTTGGTTTTGGGATTAATACCGCTTTAACATTTTCTAATGTGAAATACAAAAAGGCACAGAGTAGTGCTATGAGAAACAGGCTCTTTTTAATGTTTAGATATCATACTTATCTTTATTATACCCACCCATGCCTAACTGCTTCCCGACCACCATAAGTGTGTTATATATATATATATATATATATATATATATATATATACCAGGTGCCCCCTTTGTAAGGTTTCTCCTCACCTCTTGTTCTGGGGATAAGACTAAATTCTGAATTTTCCCTCACTTACATCCCAGGGTCCAATGGCACAAATACAGGGGTGAATCTAACCCAGCCCACACTTTCCAATACTATAAAAGGAATTGCTTAGAGATGCATCTCAATACACAGAACTTGGTGTCTTTCAGTGATTTAGGGTACATTACTGCATGGCTTTTCTCACTGAGGTACTTCTACTCCTTGAACATCCCTCTTTAATAAGATGTCTAAGTCCAGTGATTAGAACCCCTGTATGGATTTTATTGCATTCTGGTACTCAGAAAGATTTCCCCTCACTTACATTGACATGGTGTTTCATTAGACAGGAAGTGAGAAAATCTGCAACAGGAAGACAGATAGTAATAGTAAAAGCTGACAGAGGTTCTAGCCTTCTCCTACATACAGTACAGAAAAAAACAAACCCTGATTGACAGAAGTGGCTCCCACTACGGTCAATCACAACAGACTGGGGGGGCCAAGCTGCGGCTCTATGTGTCTTATGGACACACAAAAAAATAAACCTTTACTATCACTTTAAGGTATTAGCATAATATACAGTGGATATAAAAAGTCTACACACCCCTGCTTTTATGCCAGGCTTTTGGGCCTTAAAAAAAAAAAAAACACTAGACCAAAATAAATTTCTAAATTTTTTTTCCACCTTTAATGTGACCTATAATCTGTACAATTCAATAAAAAAACAAAACACCAGAAGAAGCTCAAAGTTTTGTAATAGCCCACCCAGGTTCTGGACCTGATCTTAATTAGATTTAGAGCACTTTTGCAAGGAAGAGGTGGCATAGATATGCCATAACGATAGACTCCTAAGCCCAAAAGACTGAGTGCTGTCTAAAATCAAAAGGTGCTTTAACACAGTTTTAGTTTAAGGGTGCGCCTATTTATGCAACCACTCTTGTTTTTTTTGTATCCCCCCCCGCCCCCCCTTGCCTACTGAGCACCTAAACCCCCCTCCTGCCCAGGGCAATTTTCAGCTTTCAGCGCTATCGCACTTTGAATGACAATTGCGCGGTCATGCAACAGTGTACCCAAATTACATTTTTATCATTTTTTTCCAAACAAATAGAGCTTTCTTTTGGTGGTATTTAATCAATACTGGGGTTTTTATTTTTTGCTTAACAAAAAAAGACCGAAAATTTTAAAAAGGGAAAAAAAAAAAAAAAAACAATTTATAAAATTTTGTAAACAGGTAATTTTTCTCCTTCATTGATGTGCACTGATGAGGCGGCACTGGTGGGCACTGATAAGGCGGCGCTGAAGGGCACTGATAGGCAGTAATCATGGGCACTGATAGGCACAGATAGGTGGCGATGGTGGACACTGATGGGCTCTGGCAGGTGGCACTGGTGGGCACAGATACCCCTCTCCTCTTCGGGACCGATGTCCTTCTGACAGCAACCGGCGATCGTTTACTGCTGTTTACTTCACATGATCAGCTGCCATTGGCTGACAGCTAATCACGTGGTAAGGGGGCGGGACCACCCCCTTACTCCTGATCTGTGATGAGGCAAGTCTCATGGACTCGCTGATCACAGAGCGGGCTGCTCCGCAGGGAGAGCACAGGCCGCTCGTGCACGGGACGACGTCCGTGTACGCCCTCCCGGCAATTTAGGTCCGCGCTGTAGCTGTCATTCGGCTATAGCGCGGACACAAGGTAGTTAAAGATTTCAGTTTATTTTAATTAAATTACAGATTCTAGGTCACATTAACCCCATAACGACAACACATATATGCAGCGTCCAGGAGGTAGGCTTTAAACCTGGGCACTGCATATACAGTGTGTTTTTCTGTTTTTGATGAGGGAGCATGCTGTGCGGCTCTTGTATTAACAATCGATCGGGACCTAGGACTCCCAGTCACCTGATCACTGTGATAAGCCTTTTACTGACTATCACAGTGATCACTGTGCAGCCCACCCATGTGTTTTTTTTTCTCTTCTGAACTAAGAGAAAGGTAGACTGTATCTGTCTCTCCTAGCAGGAGATAAAAGATGTAAAAGAGTGCGAACAAAATTAAATAAATTAAAATTATGAAAAAGATAGCTAGATTAAGGTTTGATCTGGGTGAGATCTGGGTGAGGGTTAGAGTCAGAGCTCAAGGGTAGGGTCAGCATATTTTAGATAGGATTTTAAAAAAAAACAAACAAACTGAATTTTTAAAATAGGTATCAGTGTCGCTTAAGGCCCGTACACACTTGATGAAAATCGGACGAAATATCCTCCAAATTTTTCTCTCTCATGCTCAACGGTAATAACCGTTTTTAGTTGACAGTGCATAACACAAAATTTCTCGTCCAATTTCTTTTTTTTTGGGACATTTGTTCCTAGACTTCCGGGTCGGCAGATCATGCGCGGTCTTTAGTATCCAATTTTTCACGGACGTACTGCATACACATTAAACAAAAATTGGTCGTCTGGGGACGGACGATAAAAATTTTGGTTTTTTTCCCCCTCCGTTTTTGTTTTGTTGAAAATGTCGGCATCGCTGCTGAAAGTTGTGTACACACTAGCCGAAAATCGTACGATTTTACCTCGGAGGGGAATTTTCTACTAGTGTGTACCCGACTTTAGGGGTTCATTTACTAAAACTGGAGTGTGAAAAATCTGTGCAGCTGTGCATGATAGCCAGTCAGCTTCGAACTTCAGCTTGTTCAATTAAGCTTTGACCAAAAAAAAAAAAAAAAAATCCGATTGGTTTCTATGCAGATCTGCACTATTGTTTCTGGGCCCACCATGGATACAAAACAACAACATACACATAATGTGATATTGCTACGATTGTTAGAAGCAAGAGAATTTCTTTAGGGTTGTTTCTTGGTGGCAACTTGGGTATAATCCACCTGGATACAAAGTAGTTGCGAAACTGGACTTTAAAGCGGAACTCCATCCAAAAGAGGAAGTTCTGCTTTAAGCCCTCATCCCCTGCTCCTCTTGCACAATTGGCATTTTTGAGGAGCAGATACCCGATATTGACAGCTACCCGCTTCCCACTTCCGTTCCAAGCTCAACAAAAGTTCTCCTTCCTCTCTCCTCTGCAGTCTTCTGGGGCACTTACAGGTCCCAGAAGACCGCATCCACCATTCAGGATGCGCAGCGCAACTCTGGGCACCCGGCTGTGAAGCCACAAGCGGTCACAGCCGGGTGCCCATTGTGAAGATGCCAGCGGTGCCGAGGAAGGACAGAGGATGAAGACGACTGGGGAGAGTGTTGATACGCTGGACCAAGGGAAGGGGAGTGGCTGATTTTTAAAAGTCAGCAGCTACACTTTTTGTCTGCTAAAATATTTTTTTGACAGGTGGCTGTAAATCCTCTTTAACCACATCCCGCCCGCCCTATAGCAGAATGACGGCGGGAATGTGGTTGCATTATCCTGACCGGACGTCATATGACGGCGGCAGAGCGGCGATGCGAGGTGTCAGTCTGACTCCCTGCATCTCCGATCTCGGTAAAGAGCCTACTGACGTAGGCTCTTTACCATGTGACCAGCCGTGTCCAATCATGGCTGGTCACATAGTAAACAGGAAGAGCCGTTGATCAGCTTTCCTCAGTACGTGCCTGACAGGCACGAGTAAAGGAGCGGCGATCGGCGGGTCCCCTGACAGGGGGGGGGGGGGGGGTGGGCACTGGTAATCAGATCATTGATTACCAGTGCAGACCCTCGGGGGGGGGGGTGCCACTAGAACCACCAGGGATGCCCACCCATGACCCCAGGGATGCCCACTATGGCCACCAGGGATGCCCACTATGGCCACCAGGGATGGCAATCAGGGCTCAGGGAGCCCCCCATTGCCATCTATCAGTGCTGCCCACCAGTGCCATCTATCAGTGTCACCCACCAGTGCCCATTAATGCCCACCAGTGCCACCTATCAGTGCCCATCAGTGCTGCATATCAATACCACCTATCAATACCACCCTCATCAGTACCACCCTCATCAGTACCACCCTCATCAGTACCACCCTCATCAGTACCACCCTCATCAGTACCACCCTCATCAGTACCACCCTCATCAGTACCATCCTCATCAGTACCATCCTCATCAGTACCATCCTCATCAGTGCCAGAAAAAAACATTTACAAAATTGGCTAACAAACAAAAAAATGTTTTTTTTCAAACTTTTCGGTCTTTTTTTTTTATTTGTTTAGCAAAAAAGAAAAAAACTTGCAGTGATCAAATACCACCAAAAGAAAGCTCTATTTGTGGGGGGTAATTACATAAATTTGGTTTAGGTACAGTGTTGCATGACCGCGCAATTGTCATTCAAAATGCAACAGCGTTAAAAGGTGGAAATTGGCCTAGGCAGGAAGGGGGTGAAAGTGCCCGGTATTGAAGTGGTTAAAGGTTTGTTTTACCCTCTGCCATTAAGGAGTTGAAGGTGGAAAAAAAAAAAAAAAAAAAAGCAGAAACGATTTATCTTGGTTTGATTTTTCTGACATTTTTACAGGGGTGTGTAGACTTTGTATATCCACCATAGTCTAACGAGATAGAACCTCAGACAGCATTCTAATTCATCAAATATTGGATCGTTTTAAAGAATGAAATCATTTTGTCAACTTAAATACCCAGAGACCATAATTCTGATAAAAGCCCTACTTGGCTTCTATAATAAATTAGGGTCCTGTGGTAATGATGTTGCAAAATTAAACAGGAATAAAAATAAAATAATAATCCAAGAGTACCGGAAGACACATAAAGGGACTCTTGTCGTGCCAAGGACTGCGGCTGGCTGGATGCTTTGATCTCTATCCAAGGATTGATTACAATATGCTTTTTAAGATAATGCACAATTAGAGCTCAAGATAGAGCTGTCAAAGTGGCAAAGGACAGGCTGGTCCTAGCTCCAAATATAATCAGCTCCCCTACCTCTGCCATAGAGGCAAATCATGAACACAGCCTATCAAAAGATAAAAAAAACAATGTAATGTGTAGTTAGAAAGAAACAATCTTGCACCATGCTTTCCTTTTCAAGTGCTGAATAAGAACACCAGATTGTGATGTTATGCTATAGGCCAACAGCACAGAACTGCAAAGATTGAAAGGAACTATTAGCGCCGGTTCACACTACCGCGATGCTACTTCCCGGGGTGACCTCCGAGATCGCGGTGCGAGCAGCGCGCCGCGACCTCGGAGCGGCCGCCACGGACTTCATAACATTGAAGTCTATGGCGGTCGCCTCCTGGTCGCCCCAAAGAAGCTCCGGACCCTTTTTCTAGGTCGGAGCGACTTGTGTCGCTGCTATTAGAACGGGTCCGCAGCTTCCCTATGGGAGGCGACCTGCGGCAACCTGTGAGGAGACCAGGTCGCTTCACAGGTCGCCTTGTGTGAACCGAGGCTGAGGTACAAGTTCAACCAAATTTTCAGTTAAATCAGCAAAATAGATTCCTGGTTTATCCAAAAAAGGTGTGCTCTGCAGTCAGCAGGAAAAAATGTAATTTTCTAAATACAGAGCTATAGGTTTGCCTCAGCAGGGGACATGCTGCTTTCAAGTGGATAGCAAGGGTAGCATATAGGCAGGGGACAGGCTTTTCTACTCAGGCTGTCCAAGCTTTCTGAAAGAATACAAAGGCCCCATTTTCACTTCTCCATTCCTGTGTGCTGTGTTCTGCATTAAAAACCAAAAAGTGCAGCGCTGAAATCAGTATACAATTATATAGCTGAAAAGCTCATATAAAGAAAACAAAAAAGGAGAGGGGATAATGTCCAAATGAATAGTCCCAATATTAAGTGCAGAGATGTGAATCCACATGCAAAATAACTTTCTTCCAGTGACACCAGGGAAAAGTGTAGGAAGGGGACACCCTTGTGCTCAGGTATAACAAGCAGCTTACCGAAATTCCGTGGCTGCTCAATTTAATGAGACAGCCTCTCCCAGCTAGTAGTAAACCAGTAGGTCAACCGATATCAAGCTCAGGTGCTTCGAAAGACTCCAAAAGCCGTTTCCGGTGTGTTGTTAAACCGATCACATTAATATGTGGCACACTTGGAACTTCTCATATACTCCATTGAACGTAAAGCCATATGTAGAAAGAAACAGAGGCCCATAGCGTAATCCCGTAAACCAATAGGTAAATTTATTAAAAAAACTACTTACAATTTAAAAGACAAAAACAGGCATGTAGTATGTGCCGGTCATGGATCTAACCGCGGCGTCCCGCAAGTCTCCAGATCAGCATATGGATAAACAGCCGGCTTCGTTGGGGGGCGTGTGGACGTTTATGTCTGCATTAACAAGTTGTTCTACTTTAAATAGGATGACAGCCCACAACAGTCCAAAAAAATAAATATGCAGCATTATTTTCAATGTACTGTACCACAACGCAAAGGAGAGTGTTACTGCACATTGCGGTACGCTGCAACACATTTGCATAGGAGCTGCCTTGCCTTAGAGTGCTAGGGTGCCATTCAAAATGAATGCTACCAAGAGGCACCAATGCAATTCACAAAGGGGTGTTTCTACCCAAGCACATGGTATGTATTTAGCCGGTTACACAAGTAAAAAAATATAAATTCACATCAGCTGCCTATATTTCAGGATCTACTGATCTTCACACACATGGCTTTCTCTGAAAACAATCTGTGTGTATAAATGTTTTCATCACAAGCTTCATCGCACTGCCCAGATAAGTAGCAGGTTAGATCTAAATACACTACAGGACTCAATTATGGAGAGCAGATACTATGGCAGCAGTATGGCCTGTTCATAAAACTCAGGCCTGTAGTACCATAGTTCAGCTTACTTCATAGTAGGGAAGGTTGAATAAAGACAATAGTCCATCCAGTTCAACCTGTGTAGGTGTGTGTGTGTCAGTGTCGATAATAATTTCCCATATCCTTGTATATTGTTTACTAAGATTCACATCTTACTATACTCCCCGCTGACACCACCAATTGTGGAAGAGAGCTGCACATCCTTATCGCTCTGACAGTGAACCCCCCCCCCCCCCCACACGCAAATGTCTTAAAAAGGAGATTTGGATTTCCAAAAAAAAAACACCTTCATACTCCTATTCATTACTGTGATACTGCAGCTGCCCCATGTTGGCTCTAAGACTGAGAACTGAGTGATCACATGACTTGATTGCTCAGTTCTCGGTGTGCTCAGGGCAGAGAGCAGTGACCATCAAGTCACCACTCTCAGCTCTGCACCTTCAGAGCTCACTGGAGCACTGGGTTGGGGAGGGGACGAGCACGGCTTGGCTTCGACTCTCAGCTGTGCACCAAGAGCCGGAGGCAGTTGCCAATCAGGCAGCTGGATGGTTTCTGACAATATGGTCAGAATCCTTTCAGAGCCTGGAGTGGCTCTGTGACATCAGCTGACAGACTATAGTTTGCTGATGGCCGATTCTGGGTCACAGGAGGTCATAAGTACACTCCTGTGATGCAGAAAGCTTTGGTCATGCTTCTCTTTAATGCAGTAGAGAGAACTCCACGAATGGAGGAACTGGTCAAATTTTTACTAGTCACTGACCAGGCTCTCCTCTCCTTCACCTCCCCCCCCCCCCAAATTCATTTTTAGGGCTTGTTTACATTAGTGTTGCCTTCTGTAGGGCGATCTACGGGGAGTCATTTTTCAGAGGGCATTTTACAGGCAGCTGGGATGTGTTAAATCGCCTCCGCACCACCACCTTAACCCCTAAAAAGCATGCACCACCTTTGAAAAGCATCACAGCAGCCGCAAGTATACAAACTCAACCTGCTGCCTTTGATACTTAAAGGGGGCAGTTAAAATGCAGCTCAACCACTTGTTTTTTAGGGCCACCATTTGCAAGTGTAATTTAGGCCTTATAGCACCATGCCGGTGTTCCGTGAAAAAACCATACCCATATAAAATTCCATACCCTCGTCACTTCCGGTGCACCTACGTCATTGAACAGCAGAGGAGCTTACTAGTGCGCATGGCTCTGAGGGAATGGAATGTTTGCGGTAGTGTGTGTGACGTTACACCGCCTCAGCTGTTGTGGCGGTTACATTAAAACAGCTGGGCTGCAACATGAGTCATCTCCGCTCCTATCCCTGTCACTTCCCTGAACTCGGCTGCTAAATGTAAAAGCTACGGCGGGTCTACGAAAATTTAAATCACGGAGCCGAGATCTCCGTCATTTAGATTTCATACACCCGCCGCCGCTTTTATATTTACTAGCCCAGATCAGGGAAGTGACAGGAGTAGGAGCGGAGATGACTCATATTGCAGCCGAGCTGTTTTAATGTAACCGCCGCAACAGCTGATGCGGTGTAACGTTACACACACTACCGTGAAAATTCCATACCCTCCGAGCATGCGCACTTGTAAGCTCCTCAGCTGTTCAATGACGTATCCGGGGCTGTGAGCATGCGCACTGCTACGCTGCTCAGCTGTTCCATTACGTTTCTGACAGGAAGTGACGTGCGTATGGAATTTTTGGTTTTCTAACGTTACACCGGCTTATGTACTAAGCACATTTATAAAGTACATTGCTGTGCTTTATGTGGCTTGTACTTACCATATCACTCCTTTATTAGGATTCCCTTATGTTTAACATATAGGGCTAGAAGGTTGCTGGGACTTTAGAACCTCATGTGTAGCTTTGTGGCTTCCTGGTCTAATGCCATTTGCATGTGGAATCAGTCACCTAGATTTGGCAACAATGACTAAGTAGTTCACAGAAACTGTATCAATGTAAAATGTTAGGTTTGCACATTCATCATTTTGCACAGGGAAATCCCCAGGAGTGTTTCAATTTTATTATCTCTTCCTTTTTTCTTAGATACCACAATAGGAACTTTGTCCCAAGAGGTCCATCCCTAATACAAACCAAAGAACTTTTTCCCCGTACCCCAAAATTCTTTAGTGAATTTCACTAGCAGAAGCTTCCCCGATAGTCTCTTTATAGCTTAGGCCAGAACAAATGTTCCCAAAATCTAAGAGCCAGTAATACCACTAGGCCTGATGAATACAGTTCTGAACCCTTTGGGATACAGTTTTCTTAACCCCCATATGGCAGCAATTTATACATATCCCCCATCACAGCTGCCCCTATACACACACTTCTCTTCACCCTATATGACAGCAATATATTATACACTCATCCCCATCACAGCCACCCATATATACAGTTCTCACCCCATAGGACAGCAATATATACACTCATCCCCCAATACAGCCGCCCACCGCATTGTTGCGCAGATCACATGCGATGTCGGTGCAATGAAAATTCAGCCACAGTTTGTATGGCTGAACTCGCATCCTATTCACACGAAAATGGTGCAGGGTCTTTTTTTCCCCTGCACTTGAATCAGATTGCATGGGTGTTTACACCCAAGCGACCTAATTCCTGTCTGAATTCACAGTTCGCATTGCGATCTGTGAACAGATCTGGGGGCGCCATTAACTTCAAATTGACACCTGCAGCGGTTTGCAGAGGGCAACGTGAACTGCATTAGAATCGCGCCGGTTCCCACATTGCAGTAGTGTGAACCCAGGCTCAGGGTGTATGTAAAAAGATCTCCTCAACCCACCACCCAGCATTCCCCCTACACTCCCTCCTCTACCGCAGCCAGTGTCAGAATACCGTGTGCTTCTATGTATGGGGAGCATATGACTGCCTCTCATGTGATGTTGCTCGGGTCCAGCAGATAACTACTAATGATTTCACTATTCCGATGGAAGGACACTAGACAGACAAGTGTCAGTAGGACAAGAGGGTCCTTCCCATGATGATGACACAGTCATTTTTCTCTTAATAGAAAGCTCCAAAACAAATGATTTTTCACAGCTTCTATGATATCACCTATTTAAAACCTAAAGTAAAAACGCAAAATCGTTTCATTCTCTGCTTTATTAACAAGTGTCACACATAGCAGATCTGCTTTATCTGCTACAATCCAGTTGTACAACACCTGCAGCTTGAAAGTTTGGTCATACTGGGAAAAGGCTGTGGCTTGCGTGGTGTAACAGCTTAAAGTGGTTGTAAACCCTTCCATAAACCCAGTGAATGGCCTATCTTCAGGTGATATACAGAAATGAAACAAATCCTCCTAAATAAGTTGTACATGTTTATCTGCAGGCTTCGCTTCTCTACTCCCGTTCAAAATGCTGAAATACATACACTTGTCTGAGAGTTCCAAAAAAAGAGGGCGGGTAGCTGAAGTTACACTCTGCAGAGCTCAATGAGGAGAGCACTGAGAGCTGACTGGAGGGGGAAGGGAAGGCCCCCCCCTACACACAGCAACAAAGCTGAGGCTGTCAATCTCCTGGAGCCCCATCACCATTTTTCTCTTAGCGTCAGGAAAACTTTTCAGAAGTGATTCATGCAGATAGAGGAACAAAGCAGCAGATGGAAATTATACTTAGTGCTCTAGATAGAGACAAGTACACACTATAGAGGGATGTGCTTTGTTTCATGTCACCACTTTAAAGATATTAGACCTTGTTCACACAGCCAAAAACTTGTGTCCCCCATGCAGGGCCATGTTTTGCCAGCCCAGGAATGAACAGATGTGTGCCTCACCATGCAGACCCAAAGATGTCCATTAGGACACGCAGCTGCATGGACACATCGGTTACGTCCAAACGGGACAGCATGTCAGGGGTGTGATCTCTAGTAAAGATGGCTGTGCTGGAGAAGAGGAACAGTGGGAGAACCTCTGCTTCAAGACAAGAGACCGGGACCAGTGTTCAGCAGGGTACACCACGTGACTAATGTCGGGAGACATTTGCTGGTTCAAAAAAAAAAACGGCTGACGCTTGGCACATGTGTATGTCTGTCCGACAAAAGTCATCTGTTTGGCCAGCTTCTGTCAGACATGCATGCTGGAAAACCAATAGCAGAGAGCACTGACCAGAGTGGGGGGGGGAGGGGGGGGAACACTCTGGTCAGCAACAGCTCAGCGGGGGAGATTGCTATACTAACTACACATAGTTAGTATAGTGGCTCCGACCAGAGCGGAAAGATTTTTTTTTTTGTTCAACCAACTAATCGTGTGTACCCGGCTTTAGGACTCCTCACACTTGTCCCTGTGCTTGCCACTCCTCTGAAATCCAATATGGATCACTTTGCAGTGGCATTTGACAAGCAGTGAGGAGGCGATATGTTACCTCCACACTGACTGTTGTAACCCTCAAAATGCCAACCCACTGCAACTGTGTTGTGATGTTACCCAACCCCATTTTCTAGAATATATTCTGTGGCCACGAAGCAAAGCATCATGGCTGCCGCATTAGAGCAGCCCTGTGCAGTTGCATTACTGTGCTAAGGTGGGTGGCCCTGGGGGTAGTAAAACCATGGCTCAACTGCCTGCTTTCACAGTTGCCAATGTGAACAAGCCCCTAGGGATGCACCGATCCGACTTTTTTGGACCCGATACCGATATCTGGTGTTGTGAAATCGCCGATACCGATCCGGAGCTACACACAAAGCAAGCGGCTGCAGTACAGAGCAAAGCCGCTGCTTCATGTGTACGGCTCCTCCATTCACAGGCGGAGTGCATCTGATATCACTCCGCCTGTGAGCCGGTGTTCCGTGAGAATTACCTACCCGTGAGAAAAACCTACCCTCGTCACTTCCGGTGCACGTGTAGCGCGGCGGTTACATTAAATCAGCTGTGCTGCAATATGAGTCATCTCCGCTCCTGTCCCTGTCACTTCCCTGATCTCGGCTAGTAAATATAAAAGCGGCGGTGGGTGTATGAAAAGATAAATCACGGAGCCTAGAACCGCTTTTATATTTACTAGCCCAGATCAGGGTAGTGACAGGGATAGGAGCGGAGATGGCTCGTATTGCAGCACAGCTCTTTTAATGTAACCGCCGTGTGGGTAGGTTTTTTTCACGGACACCGTGATCGTTTCATACTAGTGCGCATGCGCACTAGTCAGCTCCTCAGCTGTTCCATTAGGTATCCGGGGCTGTGAGCATGCACACTGCTGCGCTGCTCAGCTGCTCCTGGCAGGAAGTGACGAGGGTAGGTTTTTCTCACGGGGTAGGTAATTCTCACGGAACACCGGGACTATACAGGAAGTAGCGGCTCCCATCCCATACTATTACTGCACCTAGTAAGGGATGGCTGAGCAGTTACCAAGCAAAAACCAGATCGGCCAGTGGATCGGTCAATGTTACCGATCCCCCGATCCATCTAAAAATGGCCATATCGGCGCCGATATCCGATCCGAATACCGGATCGGTGCATCCCTACAAGCCCCTAAAGGATTTTTTTGGGGTGGGTTAGGCAGAGTGAAATTTTGCTTTAAAGTGTGTCAGTCTTGTACAAGTCCACAATCCAATTACCTTTTAAAGCAAGTTTTCATACTAAACAGTTCAGGGTTTATGTGCTGATTCTTTCTATAAAAAAAAAAAAAAAAAAAAAAAAACTGTAATAAATGCATTACAAACATTGAAAAACCTGGCAGAAACATTAAGAACAAACCTTCACAGCCAAATAAAACATGAAATTTTCCTAAAAAGAGATCTTTTACTAAACAGATTATGTGAATCCCATCTAATTAGGACACCCCCTCTTCCAATTTAATGGAATTCCTTTACATACAGCGTTTTAATTGCTGTTGTGGGAAGCATGCGGAAATTGAATATTTTAGTAGAGGAGCAAATAAATTGAATTATCTAAAGTGTCCAAAATCTTTTTTTTTTTTTTTTTAACCACTTTAAGACCGGAAGATTTGACCCCCTTCCTGATCAGGCCCACCTTTTGGTGGCATTTGATCACCTGTGCGATTTTTAATTTTTGCGCTATAAACAAAAAAGCGCGACAATTTTGAAAAAAAAAAAAAAAACAATTTTTCGCATTCTGCTATATAACATTCCCAAAAAAATTAAAAAAAAAAAAATCAAAATTTTTAACATTTTAGGCTAATTTGTTTTCTGCTACATATTTTTGGTGAAAAAAAAAAAAAAAAAAAAAAAAAAAAAAAAATCGCAATAAGCGTATTATCAGCAAGAATAAGTCCTTACATTTAAAGAGCACCTGTCATTTCAGATACATTATGGCAGCGCCCATTAGGCATCCACTCACCTGCTGCCGCCACATTCCTCACGTTGTTGTGTCACTGTCGCATCACCAGAAGCCCCATTAAAGAGAATAGGACTGTCGGTGAGTCAACAGCGAGTCAAAGGAGGAGCTGCTGCAGGACAGAGATGACAGTTGCTCTTTAAAAAAAAAAAAATAGGATTTAAATCGAGTTGATTTAAATCAAGCCTTTTTAATAGTCATTTAAATCATATCCCCCTGATCTTTCATGAAACGGTTTCTCACTTTTTTTTTCTTCCTTCCAACATCCTCTGTGTGCTCCCACACCATTCCTTTTCTTCTTCACTTCCATTTGGAACGAGAAGTGCATGTCAGTCATGTGGTCATGGTCATACGCCATGCTCTATCACATTCATGAATACAAGAGCTGCATTAGCCACTTGCTGAAGTGATACCATGGTCTGTCTTGGAGTCTGCAACTGGATTTTAAGACTGCACACATTCACGGGTCAATTTAGACAGAAGCCAATTACCCTTACCAGCATGTCTGTGGAAAAGGGAGACTATGCAGACTCCAAGCAGACAATGCCCCAGCCTACAGCTGCCAGGCATAAGTATTAACCACTAAGCCACTGGGCTGACCCCCCCATAATCTTCATTTTTATTTGCTTCTACTTCCTATATGCCAGATTTGTAAAATAGAATACTAGAGGTTTTTTACTTTAGCAAAGAATGTGTTCATTTGTCATGCCACCCTACCAGCACAGAGGAGATGGCAAATATAGATAGCAGGAGAAGAAAAGGTTTCTACTTTTATTGGAATTCCAGCCCCTGGAGTACCTTGTGTAACACACTACACTTTATACAAGAACTTCTATGAACAAAGCCCACACTGGAAGACACAAAAGGCAAGAGCCAGAGGTGCTCTCAAACAGCTGGCAGGCACAAGTGCCATCACAGGGCAGGAAGGTCACTGTCACATGCAAATCACCATTTACCCCTTACATGGCTGTACAAGACACATTCTACTTCTAGCTGCAAATTAGACTTTACACCGTATATTCTGAAGATCAGTAATAGTTTTTGCTATTGCAACAGCACATTTAAGAGTAACCTGGTGAGAAGACCAGCAACATGGCATTGCTCTAGGACTTAAGGGTCACCAAGTCTCAGGAGGCCGAACACATTTAAGGGTCATCAATTCAGGAGCCTCCATATCATGATATTGCTATAGACCATCTAAGAGTTACCAGGTCAGGAGACCCATTTCATGGCATTGCTATTGCAATTAAGAGTCCCCAAGTCAGGAGACCTATATCACGACATTGCTATTGCACAAGCACATTTAACAGTAAACAAGCCAGGAGACCTAAATCATGGCATTGCTATTGCAAGAACACATTTAAGGGTCACCAAGTCAGGAGACCGACAGTATCTCACAAAAGTGAGTACACCCTCACATTTTTGTAAATATTTTATTATATATTTTCATGTGACAACACTGAAGAAATTATATTTTGCTAAAATGTAAAGTAGTGAGTGTACAGCTTGTATAACATTGTAAATTTGCGATCCCCTCGAAAGGCACAGTGGTGTAGTGGTTAGCACTTTCACCTAGCAGCAAGAGGGTCGCTGGTTCGAATCCCAACCATGACACTACCTGCCTGGAGTTTGCATGTTCTCCCTGTGCCCGCGTGGGTTTCCTCCCACACTCCAAAGACATGCTGGTAGGTTAATTGGATCCTGTATAAAAAAAAATTGGCCCTACTGTGTATGTATGTGAGTTAGGGACCTTAGATTGTAAGCTCCTTGAGGGCAGGGACTGATGTGAATGTACAATGTATATGTAAAGCGCTGCGTAAATTGACAGCGCTATATAAGTACCTGAAATAAAATAAATAAATAAATAAATAACACCACACAGCCATAAATGTCTAAACCTCTGGCAACAAAAGTGAGTACACCCCAAGGTTAAAATATCCAAATTGGGCCCAAAGTGTCAATATTTTGTGTGGCCACCATCATTTTCCAGCACTGCCTTAACTTTCTTGGGCATGGAGTTCACAAGAGCTTCACGGGTTGCCACTGGAGTGCTCTTCCACTTCATGACGACATCACAGAGCTGGTGGATGTTAGAGACCTTGCGCTCCCCCACCTTCCATTTGAAGATGCCCCATAGATGCTCAATAGGGGTTAGGTCTGGAGATATGCTTGGCCAGTCCATCACCTTTACCACAAGCTTCTATAGCAAGGCAGCGGTCGTCTTGGAGGTGTTTGGGGTCATTATGTTGGAATACTGCCCTACGGCCCAGTCTCTGAAGGGAGGGGATCATGCTCTGCTTCAGTATGTCACAGTACATGTTGGCATTCATGGTTCCCTCAATGAACTGTAGCTCCCCAGTACCAGCAACACTCATGCAGCCCCAGATCATGACACTCCCACCACCATGCCTGACTGTAGGCCAGACACACTTGTCTTTGTACTCCTCACCTGGTTGCTGTCACACACTCTTCACGCCATCTGAACCAAATAAGTTTATCTTGGTCTCGTCAGACCACAGGACATGGTTCCAGTAATCCATGCTCTTATGCCCCATACACACGTGCAGATTACCTGAAGACTTTTGTCTGCAGACTTACCAAAACCATATAATATGAGGTCAAACCTAAACACTTTCAATTTGTATGCAATCCGGCAGGCCCTTGCACTACATAGAAAAGGTAAGTCTGCAGACAAAAGTCTTCAGATAATCTGCACGTGTGTACAGGGCATTAGTCTGCTTGTCTTCAGCAAGCTGTTTGCGAGCTTTCTTGTGCATCATCTTTAGAAGAGGCTTCCTTCTGTGATGACAGCCATGCAGAACAATTTGATGCAATGTGTGGTGTATGGTCTGAACACTGACAGGCTGACCCCCCCCCCCCCCTTCAACCTCTGCAGCAATGCTGGCAGCACTCATATGTCTATTTCCCAAAGACAACTTCTGGATATGACGCTGAGCACATGCACTTAACTTCTTTGGTCAACCATGGCGAGGCCTGTTCTGAGTTGAACCTGTCCTGTTAAACCGCTGTATGGTCTTGGCCACCGTGCTGCAGCTCAGTTTCAGGGTCTTGGCAATCTTCTTATAGCCTAGGCCATCTTTATGTAGAGCAACAATTCTTTTTTTTCAGATCCTCAGAGTTCTTTGCCATGAGGTGCCATGTTGAACTTCCAGTCACCAGTATGAGAGAGCGAGAGCGATAACACAAAATTCAACACACCTGCTCCCCATTCACAGCCGAGACCTTGTAACACTAATGAGTCATATTGACACTAGGGAAGGAAAATAGCTAATTTGGCTAAAATAATGGTTCCCACGCAAAATATCGACACTTTGGTCCCAATTTGGACATTTTCACATAGGGGTGTACTCACTTTTGTTGCCAGCGGTTTAGACATTAATGGCTGTGTGTAGAGTTATTTTGAGGGGACAGTAAATTTACACTGTTATACAAGCTTTACACTCACTACTTTACACTGTGTCAAAGTGTAATTTCTTCAGTGTTATCACATGAAAAGGTATAATAAAATATTTACCAAAATGTGAGGGGTGTACTCACTATTGTGAGACTGTATATCATGACATGGAATTGCAATAGCACATTTAAGGGTCACCAAGTCAAGAGCCCTATATCTTGTAACAGCATTGCAACAGCACATCGAAGGGTCATGAAGTCAAGAGACCTACATCATAATATAATAGAGATAAAGCATATGTAAAGGCCCGTACACACTTGACGGAAATCGGACAAAATATCCTCGATTTTTCTCTCTCTTGCTCAGCGTTCATAATCGTTTTTAGTTGACAGTGTATAAATGTTCACGAAATTTCTCATCTGATTTTTTTTTTTGGGGACATTTGTTTCTAGACTTCGGGGTGGTCAGCAACTTCAGATCATGCGCGGTCTTTCGTATCCGACTATTCGTAGATGTACTGCATACACATTAAACGAAAATTGGTAGTTCGGGGACGGACGATAAAAATTTGGGGGTTTGTCCCTCCATTTTTTTCCTTGAAAATGTCGGCATCGGCTGCTGAATGTTGCGTACACACTAGCCGAAAATCGTACGATTTTACCTCGGATGGGAATTTTCGGCAGATTTTCTACTATTGTGTACCCGACTTTAGGCTCCATGTACACGGGACGTTGTTAAAAGTCCCTTTGAATGCTGGAATTTTTAGGACGTTTGAAACGTCCGTTCGGTCGCGTTTGTACCCGCGTTTAGCGGCGTTTGCGTTTAGAACCGTTCCTAGAGGTCAAAAAAATTATTCCCATTTAAAATGGAAAAACACGAACGCTAAACGCGGGTCATCGCGTTCGGACGCGTTTGTGCGTTTGAAACGCCGGGAAACACGCGTTCGAACGCAAATAATTGCGTTCTAAAAAAAGTCCCTGAACGCAACTGCCTGCAAATGACTGTAAACGACCTGGTGTACATGGACAGATAAGATAAAATGTAGGTGGGTTCAGGGGCTTCTGAAAAAACGCCCAACTGCTCCTAAACTGCCATTTCCAGCATCCCGTGTACATGGAGCCTTAGAGTCACCAGGTTAGAGACCCTATATAATGACATGCCATTGCTATAGTACATTGAAGTGTAAAAGTCTGGAGACCCATATAATGACATTGGAATTGCAATAACAAAATGAAGGGTCACCAAGTCAGGGGCCCTATATTGCGACATGGCAATAGCACACTGAAGTGTCATGAAGTCAGGGACCCTATATCATGACATGGCAATAGCACACAGATGTGTAAAAAAAGTCAGGGGCCCTATATCGTGACATCGCAATAGCACACTGAAGTGTCATGAGTCAGGGGACCTATATCGTGACATGACAATAGCACATTGAAGTGTCATGAGTCAGGGGACCTATATCGTGACATGGCAATAGCACATTGAAGTGTCATGAGTCAGGGGACCTATATGGTGACATGGCAATAGCACATGAAGTGTCATGAGTGAGGGGACCTATATCGTGACATGGCAATAGCACATTGAAGTGTCATGAGTCAGGGGACCTATATCGTGACATGGCAATAGCACATTGAAGTGTCATAAAGTCAGGGGCCCTATATCGTCACATGGCAATAGCACACAATAAAGTGTCATGAAGTCAGGGGCCCTATATCCGGACATGGCAATAGCACACACTTAGGTGTCAAGCAGTCAGGGGCCCTATATCCTGACATGGCAACAGCACACACTGAAGTGTCAAGAAGTCAGGGGCCCTAAATCCTGATATGGCAAGAGCAAACTGAAGAATCATAAAAGTCAGAGTCCCTATATTGTGACATGGCAATAACACACTGAAGCATCATGAAGTCCGGGGCCCTATATTGGGACATGGCAATAGCACACTGAAATGTCATGTAGACAGGGGCCCTATATCGTGGCATAGCAAAAGCACACACTGAAGTGTCATGAAGTCAGGGGCCCTAAATCCTGATATGGCAAGAGCACACTGAAGGGTCATAAAGCTAAAGGGCCATATATTGTGACATGGCAATAACACCGAACTGTAAAAAAGTCAGGGACCCTACTATATCGTGATATGGCAATAGCACACTGAAGTGTCATGAAGTTAGGCGCCCTATATTGTGACATGGCAATAGCACACTGAAGTGTCATGAAGTCAAGGGGGGGGGGGCTATATTGTGACATAGCAATAGCGCACTGAAGTATTGTGAAGTTGGGGTGGGGGGGCCCTATTTTGTGACATGGCAAAAGGACATTGAAGTGTCATGAAGTCAGGGGCCCTATATTGTGACATGACAACAGCACACTGAAATGTTATGAAGTCAGGGGCCCTATATCGTGACATGAAAACAGCAAACACTGAAGTGTCATGAAGCCAGGGGCCCTATATCGTGACATGAAAACAGCAAACACTGAAGTGTCATGAAGCCAGGGGCCCTATATCGTGACATGCTTTTAGCATGAAGTGAGAGGCCCTATACCATAGATAGGAGTGGGTTTGAAGTTGGTATCAGTGACAGTAGTGGTTGGTAGTTGCAGAGATGTATAAAGTGGTGATCCCTCTATAGCAGAGCTCAGAGTTGGGTGTAGGATGGTAGAGAGAAGTTGTAGTATGATGAAAAGTTTGCCATGTGTGCCGGGTATCTCCGGAGTGTCCATACACATCCCCAGATAGAACAGAGAGAGAGTATAGCCGGCCCCTCTCCCCCCCATATCCCCCATCAGCACTCACACTGCTCCGCTCCACATCAGTCGCTGCCATGGTGTCTCGGCAAGGCTCAGTCCCCGGCACTGTGTCCCTGGCTGTGTTCTTGTGAATTGATGCAATCCCAGCTCATAGATCTCAATGGGATCCAATATGGCCACTGGACTTCCTGGAAACTCCCATCTGCATCAGTGAGTCCTATCACCTCCCACCCAGGTCCAGACTAGGCGTACCGTACACCCGGCTCCGTACCGCTTCCCAGCACACACTGCACAGCCCGCTCCCGCCACACCGCCACCACACACACCGGGCAGGCACCGCTCACACTGCCCCGATTCTACGGCCCGGCCCCGCCCTCCCGCTGCGGAGCATGCTGGGAACTGTAGTCCGGAGCACCGCTACAAAGGTGATGCTGTCATTGCACTCCGTACATAGCACATAAAGCGGGTCGCACAGCCGAGGTATGAAAACAAAACACTGATAATAATGGCGCTACAGAACCGACACGACGCCGCTCTTTAATATCGCTGTTTGTATTCAAATTGTACACAGCCCCGGGCCTCTGCTGCCTTCTACTGGACGGCTGAGGGTATTACAACTATCACAATTCTACAGCTCAACCTGATTCACCTAATAAATACTAAAGTGCTATTAACTGTTCAGCCCTGGAAGGTTTTACCCCCCTTAATGATCAGGCCTTTTTTTTTTTTTGCGATATAGCGCTGCGTTACTTTAACTACTTAAGGACCAAGCCTATTTATTTTTATTTTTTTTTCAAATTTGTTTATTGTAGCAAAGTTTCTCATATATAACATATTCAATTGGTATTGTAAGCGGTCTTGTCAAAATAAGACGATAAAACAACTTTACGATCAATAAAACAAAAGATTACAAAAGCATGCTGAAGCAGGTGAAGTAAGCATGCTGCTGGGTTACCTTTAAGGCCTCATGCACACAGGACACTTTTACAGCTGCTTTTTTTGGCGTCAGACATGTTTTTTCTGCAGCCAGTAAACTCCCCAGCATATTATCCTATGTGTGCATGCACACATAGGCTGTTATCAGTAGTTTTTGGCAGGGGCGATTTCTGGCTGTGAAAGCCCCCCAGAACTAGTGGGTTTTAAGAGGCGTTTTTCAGCTGTAAAAACGCTCAAACTCTGATAAAAGCTTAAAAAATGTGGCTATTTGGCGTTCATCAACGTTTTTGAGTCATAAGCTTATGTGGTATTATAGTTTTGTTAAAAAAAAAAGTTATAAAATGCTACAGCTGAAAAACGCTACTGTAAAAAAACTGAAAAAATTCTACAGCTACAGCTTTCTACTGACGTTTTGATAACGCCCAGTGTGCATGAGGCCTGACTTAAACAGGTGTCCAGTGTGCAGGAGGCCTTACATCGACAGACGTCCAGTGTGAATGAGGCCTTACATCTACAGACGTCCAGTGTGCAGGAGGCCTTACATCGACAGACGTCCAGTGTGCATGAGGCCTTACATCGACAGACCTCCAGTGTGCATGAGGCCTTACATCAACAGACCTCCAGTGTGCATGAGGCCTTACATCGACAGACGTCCAGTGTGCAGGAGGCCTAACATCGACAGACGTCCAGTGTGCATGAGGCCTTACATCGACAGACGTCCAGTGTGCATGAGGCCTTACATCGACAGACCTCCAGTGTGCATGAGGCCTTACATCGACAGACCTCCAGTGTGCATGAGGCCTTACATCGACAGACGTCCAGTGTGCAGGAGGCCTTACATCGACAGACGTCCAGTGTGCATGAGGCCTTACATCGACAGACCTCCAGTGTGAATGAGGCCTTACATCGACAGACGTCCAGTGTGCATGAGGCCTTACATCGACAGACGTCCAGTGTGCATGAGGCCTTACATCGACAGACCTCCAGTGTGCATGAGGCCTTACATCGACAGACCTCCAGTGTGCATGAGGCCTTACATCGACAGACGTCCAGTGTGAATGAGGCCTTACATCGACAGACGTCCAGTGTGCATGAGGCCTTACATCGACAGACCTCCAGTGTGCATGAGGCCTTACATCGACAGACCTCCAGTGTGCATGAGGCCTTACATCGACAGACCTCCAGTGTGCATGAGGCCTTACATCGACAGACGTCCAGTGTGAATGAGGCCTTACATCGACAGACGTCCAGTGTGCATGAGGCCTTACATCGACAGACGTCCAGTGTGCATGAGGCCTTACATCGACAGACCTCCAGTGTGCATGAGGCCTTACATCGACAGACGTCCAGTGTGAATGAGGCCTTACTTAAACAGGTGTCCAGTGTGCATGAGGCCTTACATCGACAGACGTCCAGTGTGAATGAGGCCTTACATCGACAGACGTCCAGTGTGCAGGAGGCCTTACATCGACAGACGTCCAGTGTGCATGAGGCCTTACATCGATAGACGTCCAGTGTGCATGAGGCCTTACATCGACAGACCTCCAGTGTGCATGAGGCCTTACATCAACAGACCTCCAGTGTGCATGAGGCCTTACATCGACAGACGTCCAGTGTGCAGGAGGCCTAACATCGACAGACGTCCAGTGTGCATGAGGCCTTACATCGACAGACGTCCAGTGTGCATGAGGCCTTACATCGACAGACCTCCAGTGTGCATGAGGCCTTACATCGACAGACCTCCAGTGTGCATGAGGCCTTACATCGACAGACGTCCAGTGTGCAGGAGGCCTTACATCGACAGACGTCCAGTGTGCATGAGGCCTTACATCGACAGACCTCCAGTGTGAATGAGGCCTTACATCGACAGACGTCCAGTGTGCATGAGGCCTTACATCGACAGACGTCCAGTGTGCATGAGGCCTTACATCGACAGACCTCCAGTGTGCATGAGGCCTTACATCGACAGACCTCCAGTGTGCATGAGGCCTTACATCGACAGACGTCCAGTGTGAATGAGGCCTTACATCGACAGACGTCCAGTGTGCATGAGGCCTTACATCGACAGACCTCCAGTGTGCATGAGGCCTTACATCGACAGACCTCCAGTGTGCATGAGGCCTTACATCGACAGACCTCCAGTGTGCATGAGGCCTTACATCGACAGACGTCCAGTGTGAATGAGGCCTTACATCGACAGACGTCCAGTGTGCATGAGGCCTTACATCGACAGACGTCCAGTGTGCATGAGGCCTTACATCGACAGACCTCCAGTGTGCATGAGGCCTTACATCGACAGACGTCCAGTGTGAATGAGGCCTTACTTAAACAGGTGTCCAGTGTGCATGAGGCCTTACATCGACAGACGTCCAGTGTGAATGAGGCCTTACATCGACAGACGTCCAGTGTGCAGGAGGCCTTACATCGACAGACGTCCAGTGTGCATGAGGCCTTACATCGATAGACGTCCAGTGTGCATGAGGCCTTACATCGACAGACCTCCAGTGTGCATGAGGCCTTACATCAACAGACCTCCAGTGTGCATGAGGCCTTACATCGACAGACGTCCAGTGTGCAGGAGGCCTAACATCGACAGACGTCCAGTGTGCATGAGGCCTTACATCGACAGACGTCCAGTGTGCATGAGGCCTTACATCGACAGACCTCCAGTGTGCATGAGGCCTTACATCGACAGACCTCCAGTGTGCATGAGGCCTTACATCGACAGACGTCCAGTGTGCAGGAGGCCTTACATCGACAGACGTCCAGTGTGCATGAGGCCTTACATCGATAGACGTCCAGTGTGCATGAGGCCTTACATCGACAGACGTCCAGTGTGCATGAGGCCTTACATCGACAGACCTCCAGTGTGCATGAGGCCTTACATCGACAGACGTCCAGTGTGAATGAGGCCTTACTTAAACAGGTGTCCAGTGTGCATGAGGCCTTACATCGACAGACGTCCAGTGTGAATGAGGCCTTACATCGACAGACGTCCAGTGTGCAGGAGGCCTTACATCGACAGACGTCCAGTGTGCATGAGGCCTTACATCGATAGACGTCCAGTGTGCATGAGGCCTTACATCGACAGACGTCCAGTGTGCATGAGGCCTTACATCGACAGACCTCCAGTGTGCATGAGGCCTTACATCGACAGACGTCCAGTGTGAATGAGGCCTTACATCCAGGGCCGCTGATAGGGCAGTACAACCGGCCCTGTTGTACCGGGCCCGGCCATCAGCTACACAGTGGGGGCCCGGCCCCGGCCACATTAAAGTTCGTTACTGCATATTTAAAAAAAATAGCTTTCTAAACTCTCCCACTTCTACTTGCCTATGGGGTGGTGTTATATAATTTTCCTGGGCCCCATCAGGTCTACAAAGGGGCCCAGGAGGTGAGCGCAGTGGAGGGACTATTTCTTTATTTTCGGGCGCAAGTACATCATGCCGCCCCACTATTCAAATAGTCCCGGCCGGCGGAGTGATACTACTGTTCTCCGTTCGGCTCCCGGGTTCTGTCCTGAGGAGATATGAAGCAGTTGAGAGGCTGTCAGCGAACAGCAGAAGGAGAGTGCAGCAGCAATGGACACAGTGAGTGGAGAATTAGAGGATAGAATCCTCACTGTGTCCTATTATACCACAGCACAGCAGGTTATCATTAGCAGCACAAAAAGCAGGGGCTCTATCCTGTCTCTGTGTCACACGGCTGTTGGGTGCTGACTTTGTCAACTCATGGCTGTTAGATGTACTGAGTTTTACAGACTGTAACACAGCACAGCCATAACAAAGTTAGCATCCAACAGCCATGTGACACTGAGCCATGATAGAGCCCCTGCTTATTGTGCTGCCTGTGTGATGATCATAGGACACAGTGAGATGCTACTTTACAATTCAGTTGGGGGAGCAGTAAACATGTGCAGCAGAGCTGCATTTTTACTGCCCCCCAAACCAATCCCCTACATACCAATATGTCACTGGATTGGAAGGGTGATATCTTGGTCATTACTACAGCAATGAACAAGATATCATTTTTTTTTTTTTTGCCTCAGTGATTCTGAACACAGTAAAAGTAACCCTAGTGGCTAAGAAGCCAATGGATTACTTTTACAGGCAGTGGCATCCCTGCCTTTACCACCTTTGGGATGCAAACAGTAGCATCCAGTTCCTGAGACACAGTGAGAGGGGCGGATGTCGTTCCTCCCACTGTATGGCATGAAGCGACAAGGATTTTATCACTTCCAGTTTCGGTCTCGTAGCCATTACCAGTTTGAACAAGCATCTGATCAAACTGATCTTGGTTTGATCAGATGCTTTGGACAGATATGGGGTCTAAAAGACTCCAGATCTCTCCATAAAGAGTACCTGTCGTGGCTCATGCTATCACAAGGGATGTTCATCCCTTGTGATAGCAAAAAAGAAAAAAAAATGTAAAGATACAGTGTACGATTTTTTTCTTTGTAATAAAATTAATAAAAATACAATTTTAAATAAATTTAAACTGCCCCCACTACTTAATGTCTATGCGCAATTGTGAACGCACACGTTGGCTCCGCAAGCATTTATATAAACGGTAACAAACCTGCATTTTGTTTCGAGTCGTGATCAGGGGGCGGGGCAATGGGTGGTGTCAAGGGTTTGGTTGAGGGGGGCCCCATCAGGTGGGCTGTATGGGGCCCCATGATTTCTAACAGCGGCCCTGCTTACATCGACAGACGTCCAGTGTGCATGAGGCCTTACATCGACAGACGTCCAGTGTGCATGAGGCCTTACATCGACAGACCTCCAGTGTGCATGAGGCCTTACATCGACAGACGTCCAGTGTGAATGAGGCCTTACTTAAACAGGTGTCCAGTGTGCATGAGGCCTTACATCGACAGACGTCCAGTGTGCATGAGGCCTTAAGAGAAGGGGAACTCTTCGTGCAGTTGAGACAAAGCTTGATGGGGCAAGAACTAATGTAGGTATACCTGCTTTGTATGTTCCCCTAAATGAAAATAGCATTTAACCCTTGCAGTACAGGGAGCCCCACTACAAGGATTACACTGGCAGAAGCCCTCTGAAAGACCTGTGGTGGATCACCTTCTCTCTTAACCCCTAAAAGCCTCACTCATTATGTTGCCTTCTCACCACCTGTTTTAACCCCTAAAAAAAGCCCACACTACCACACTGCAACCGCATGCATTGTATAGAGTTGCAGCCATGGCCCCAATTGCTTTAAAAAGTTGCACGTGGAGTTTGGTACTATCCCCCCCCCCCCCCAAATGTGACAGGGGGTAATTTTTGCATGTGTATTCCTCTGTACAGCTGCCTTTACAGCTTTATTTTTTCTTTTTTTTCATTTAGTACAGTGGTCTCCAAACTGCAGCCCAGGGGGCCAGTTGCGCCCCTTTGCTTGCTGCTGTCTGGCCCTTGGGTCACTATTTCATCCACTGATACCAATAATGGGGCATTATTTTCTCCAATGACACCAATGATGGGGCACAATTTCTCCCATTGACACCTGCAGTTTGGCCCACTAACACCAGTGAAGGGGCACAATTCCTTCCAATGACCCAATGACACCAACAAATAGGCCCGATGATGAGACACAATTCCTCCCAATGACACTAACAGTTTGGCCCACTGACACCAATGTTGGGACACAATTCCTCCCAATGACACCAACAATTTGACCCAGTTATCAATGATGGGGTGCAATTCTTTTCAATGACACCAACAATTTGGCCCAATGACAACAGTATTTCACAAAAGTGAGTACACCCCTCACATTTTTGTAAATATTTTTATTATATCTTTTCATGGGACAACACTGAAGAATTGACATTTTGCTACAATGTAAAGTAGTGAGTGTACAGCTTGTATAACAGTTTAAATTTGCTGTCCCCTGAAAATGACTCAACGCATAGCCATTATTGTCTAAACCGCTGGCAACAAAAGTGAGTACACCGCCAAGTGACAAAGTCCCAATTGGCACAAAATATGGTATAATTGCTGGGCTTGGTACTAAGAAATAAAAATATAAAAATAACAAGTTGTACTAAAGAAGAAGCTAGCACAATATTATGAAATGAACAATAAAAGACAGTATCAGAATGGTGCAGCGCTAAATAAAAATTGACCAAAGTCCACATCCAGAGATAAGAGTCCCAGTGGAAAGGAATATGGGGATCTTCTCTCTAAGGCCTCTTGCACACGATACTCCTTTTTGGGCATCTTGCGGCTTAAAAATGCTCAGTACAGCTTTTTGAGCTAAAATACAGCCCATTAATTGTAATGTGCCTATGCACACAGGCGCTTAAACAAGCGCTGTGTATTCTTCAGTAAGAACAAAATAGAAAAATCTGCATTTTTGGTCAGTAATTTAAGCCTCAATACTCGCGAATACACGCGAATACTCTCAAATACTCGCAAATACATACAAGAAAAAAGGTCTGGAAAAAAGTAGATGCTCAAACAGGAGTATTGTGTGCAAGAGGCCAAAAGGAGATGCTCAAACAGGAGTATCGTGTGCAAGAGGCCTAAATGTGATAACCACCACCGGCACCCAACCACACAGCCTCTTACCAGATAATATAGACCCTCACTACAAAGGTCTATACAAGTGGTGTATTAAAAAAGAATAGCGCAACCATGCAAAAGAAATGACTATTAAATATGGAGACAATCCATAAATAAAAATGGGGGTTTAGTCCCACCATATGGCCATATCGTGCTCAAGCCCACCACTGCGTCAAAGTACCCCATTATCAGTGGGTCCTACACTATCCATAGAAAAGGGGTGAATCCAGCCTCTCCAACCCTTGGAGACAACACTCCTTGCTGGGATGGATGTGCTAATGCACTACAAAGGACTCCTCCTGTATCTACTTGATGGTGTACTCTGATAGAGTACAGGTGTGTGTGGGGGGTGGGATGCTCAACCACAGAAGTCTGGTCAGACTGAATACATAATAAACAAGCAAAAAATTGGGGGAGCAAACCCTGAACATGTATATCTAAAGCCGGTGCAGCTATGGACCAAGCAACATGTATATTATACAAGTGGTGTATTATACATCAGGCACAGATGGTAGAAAGTTCCTCAAATTGTCCACTATCGATCAAGAAAAGACATGAGGTCCTCTTTATGTCAAATAGATGTTAAGATGCCATAAACTAGAACCCCTCTCCCCGAATGCCTGCCCTGCTCTCCACTACTTCCGCTCTGCCCCAGAAACGACCCGGCCTGGGCGGAGACCCCCTGCATGTGTCACTTCCGTTACGGCCTGTAAGTCAGGAGGGGAGAGTGGAGGAGAGCAGAGGAGCAGCTGCTATATTACTCCCAGCAGCTGCTCCTCTGCTCTCCTCCACTCTCCCCTCCTGACTTACAGGCCGCATAGTGAGTAACACATGCAGGCGGTCTCTGCCCAGGCCGGGTCATTTCCAGGGCAGAGCAGAAGTAGCGGAGAGCAGGGCAGGCAAGTGACAAGAAAGGGGTGAAAAAAATCGGGGAGTAAGAAGGGATTAAAGGGTCAGGGATGGAAGGGGGGGGGGGGTTGCAGGGGAGATGGAAGCTGCTCTAGTCAGGGGGTATTGGTTTAGTCTGCTGCGAACTGGTACTTATGCCAGTAACAATTTTTCCAAAATTTTTCTTACTGTGTATTAGAGAAGAGGTTATGTCCTCCGATCTCCGGAGCCATACTTTTAGGTCTTTTAGCCTCTGTACATTAGCGCTAGTAAAGTATTGGGGGGCACAGGGGATAGAGAAAGTAGGTAGAAAAATAGATCTTTACATTGCTTACGCTCTCTTTAAAAACTGAGTGCTGACCTGTTTGCAAACCACATGGCATGGAGGGTACATTTTAATGCTGTATAGACTATTTGTTGTCCTATCAACAGGCATTGGAGAAGGATCCTAACTTGGACCCTGGATTGGCAAACCTGGAACACTCGTATTCATAAGGGTATTATGAATGTTGCACTGGTAGAGGCAAGCTTTATGGTTTATTCTAGGTGATATTTAGAACCAGAACGCCTCTCCAAAATGTTTCCAGGTACTTCACCCTCATGCTTTTGGGGTGGTGGACAGGTGGGAAAACCCCTTCATATCTGGTGGACATGCCCTAAGGTTAGATGGTTCTGGGGAACGTGTCCACTCTTTCATATATCCCGTCACAATGGTTAATATTGTTAGGGAATAGGGATGCTCGGATTGCGCTGTTAAGCATGCCAGTAGATAACATCCTGAGACATACACAGATCCTAATTCTCTATATATTTATGGCCTCCAAGATACCCATTGCAACGGCTTGGAGGAGCCCTGTAGTCGACTTGGTCCCGTTGAAGAGCAAGTTGACTTGGATTATGCTTAATGAAAAAGTAGTGAGTGTCCTGCAGGATAAACAAATACTTTTTGATAAGGTATTGGAAGCCCTGACTTACTGATTTACAAGTACTGGATGTTTGGTGGCAATTGGATATGTGGTCGGTGGGGAACTTACGAATGGACAGGATTCTTTCCTTTTCTCTTTCATTACTCATTTCTCCTCTCCATTTTTCTCCTCTCTTCTCCTCTTCCTCTTTTCTCCTCCTTCCTTTCTTCTCTTTTTCTCCTTCCTTCTTATTTACCAAAAATGCTGCAAATTGTATGGCCTTATGACTACACCTTTTTGTTGGATGATTGCCTTCACTTAAAGTATATCTGTTCCGGTTCTAACAATATGTTTTCCAAATAACATTTTTCTGTTGGAAAGAAAAACAATTAAAACGATTGAAACAGAAAAATAGATATTTTTTATTGTATATATATTTTTGGGAATGTTATCTTTGCTATTTTGGTGTTGCAATAATATTACTCTATTTTGGTTGCATTTGTTTTTATGGTTGTCAAGGAATAAAATATACACACTTCTAAAATGACACTATTGTTAGAATTGTCACACATTTGTTAACGTTTCTTGTATATGTAGAAGCTGCAGCAACTCCTCCACTATTGTATCCAGGTCCTGAGAGCTCACTTTTTCTGTTTATTCCTGTTTACCCTTAACCCAGACATTGTAAATCCCCTATTCATGGGAAAATGGGACTCAATTTCTCTCTCTCTCTTTAACTCCGGCCACTGTGCTGCTACTGCGGCACAGTGGCTCATTATTGTCCAGCGACATAGACCTACGTCGCTGGACTCCTCCCCCTGTAGGCGGCACTCGCGCGCCGCCGGAGGCGCGCTCCCGCTGTTTTCATTTACAGCGGGAGTCGGGCCAGGGGAGGAGCGGCGGCGATCGCCGCCGCTCTTCCCCGATCGTTGGGGAATCTAGTTTGGAGATCCGCCCGCCTGTGTAAACAGAGCGGGCGGATCTCCTCAGTGACAGGGAGTGACAGATCGGAGTGTTCAGCATAGCTGAACATCCGATCTGTCCTTGTGTCACTCAGTCACCTCCCCCCCCCCACACGTTAGTAAGCACCAGGCATACAGTAACCCCTCCCTCTCCAATAAAATTAACCCCTTCCCTGCCAGTGTCATTTTTACAGTAACAGTGCATATATATAGCACTGATTACTGCAGTAATGTCACTGGTACCCCCAAAAGTGTCAAAAATGTCAGTCAAGGGACTGATCTGTCCGCCGCAATGTCGCAGTCCCGCAAAAAAAATCGCAGATCGCCGCCAAAAAAAAAAAACACCAAAAATGACAGAAATCTTTCCCTTAGTTAGTAAACGCAATAACTTTTGCGCAAACCAATCAAAATATGCTTATTGTGATTTTTTTACCAAACATAGGTAGCAGAAAACAAATTGGCCAAAAATTTTAAAAAAATTTGATTTTTACATATTTTTTGGGAGGAATTTCATATAAAAAAATGTTAAAAATATTGTTATTTTTTCAAAATAAACGCTCTTTTTTTGTTTATAGCGTAAAAAGTAAAAATCGCACAGGTGATCAAATACCACTAAAAGAAAGCTCTATTTGTGGTAAAAAAAGGACGTAAATTTCGTTTGGGTACGGCATCACACGACCGCGCAATTGTCAGTTAAAGTCGCACAGCGCCGAATCGCAAAAAGTGGCCTGGACGTAAGACAGCAAAATCCTCCAATGGTAAAGTGGCTAATATTAGGCAGCTGTGAAGAAATGCTGTAAATAAAAATGCTTTCAAAATATATATCTTAATTGTCCAATTAAAAATCTAAGAAAAAAGCAATAATGGCAGCTCCTCCGATCTGTTTGAAACCAAAAAAAAAATTAAAAAGTTCACATGGGAAGGATAACATATATCTCTATTTTTAACCTGAATTGTTGAAACAGATTAGTTAGTTCCTTTATTTGCTAGCTAGCTTGAACAAATGCTGGGAATCCTCCTTGCTGCCAAACTACAGCCACTACAGTGGGGTTGATTTACTAAAGGCAAATAGTCTGTGCACGGCAAGTGCAGTTGCTCTGGTTGCAGTACACAGATCATTTGCCTTTAGTAAATCAACCCAATGGCTCTGCTGGAGGGATTCCCCCATCAACACTGACTGGAGGTGATTTACTAAAACTTGTGCACTCTGAACCTGGTGCAGCTGTGCATGGTAGCCAATTAGCTTCTAACTTCAGGTTGCTCAATTTGGCTTTGGAAAACCTGGAAACTGATTGGTTTCTATGCAGAGCTGCAGCCGATTTTGCACTGTCCAGTTCTAGTAAATAACCCCCATTATGTTGAAGGGGGAATCAAGCGATTTTCTTTCCTACAACCCATTGGATCACAATGTTCCTATTTACTATGCAGCCCAGCTGTCTGATTGTTCAGTGTTAACAAAATGAGTATTCAGTCTACTGATACTAGTTATTTGTTTACTGATTGTGAGTTTCTTAGCTGAACAGGCTGATAACTGCACTGAATAGGCTCTAGTATAACACATCAAAAGTCTATTATATGAATGGAGTGGATCAACATTGTATGTAGGCGATGAATACACTTTAAAATACTATAAAGGCTCTGTGTCATTGCCGGGTGAGAGGCTTATCATTAAAAGATTTACTCATGACACTATTTGCTTACACTGCCCTTGAGTTAGAACTTATGTAAATCACATAAAATGTCACTTACAATGGCTTCATTATAAAGATTCATAGAGGCGGAATTGTATGAGTAGTTGCAGCGCCCCTTCATTTACATAAATAACCAGCAGGCACCTTCGCCAGTACAATCGAAATTGCTGTATAAAATGTATCAAACGTGTTGGTCTCACTTAGGCTACTGCTTACCTCCATAGTTAAATCTTAATTGGAACTAATGAATTCATACAAAAGAAACAATGCCACATCCCCATACAAGTATATAGCGGATAAAGAAAACCTTTAAGTGTAGTATCTGTTCTTATCAGTGATCCAGTGGGGGCGCTGTGCTACCATTCTGACCTGACCAAGGTTGGGTGGTGGCTATGCAAACCTGCTGAAGTGATGAGTGCTTGGAAGGTTAGCACCAGCTGGAACAGAAACTGGGTGGCTCACATGCAGTTGGGGCATGGGAGTATTTCCCCCTGGAACACTGGAAAAGCTTATTACCTCCTTGTTTGAACGTTCTACCTTGTCTGGCCATGGGCTGGGAAGGCAGAAGGTACACAGTGTTTGCACCCCCTGGGAGTGGTCACCTTAGGGGTGCTGTTAGTAACACTTGGGTGTGGGACCCCACTATATGAAAAGGCACATGGTCACAGTCACAAAACGCCTCCCTTTTACACTACACTTTTAGGGCTAGGCCTTTTGGCTAAGTCCGGGGGCAATTTTTGCCTACAAGGCTTTAGGGCCTAGCCATTGCACAATCTGCCACTTTTTTAATTTCGATTTTTTTTTTTCTCCCACTGTTTGCCACTACCTTCACTTTTGTGTGTGTTTTGTGTGTGTGGGGGGGGTCTCTCTTCCAGAGAGCCCGTAGACCAAGTATTCAATGGTCGGCTTTGGCTGACTTAGAAGAATGGGGTCTGCCACGCCTTCTGGTTAGGCAGATCATTGTAAATCCTTTGTCCCTGTCAGGCACCATGCACATCGGGGGATCAGGGTAGAGGTCCTACCTCTTTGGGGGGGGTGGACTAAAAGCACACCCTTAAGTGCACTTTTTAGTGTGTGTGTTCACATGCACGTTTTTTTGTACACTTAGGGGTTTTTTCGTTCTAGGTTTTTTCGTTCTAGGTTTTTTTTTTTTTAACAAGTAGTGTTTTATTGATTAAGAAAAGGAAAAACCAAATACAACAAATGCAGCTGGAATACATACTCTAGATATACATCAAAGTAAGATCTTAAAACCCAAGTATGTTGGGTTGGAACGACCAGAGCCATAGTACAGATACACACAAGAATCAATGGAGGAGGCACACATTAGTCACTGTAATGTCAGTGATCAACAGTTATCCAACGTAGGCATAAAAAGCAAACAGCATGGTTTCGGGATCTCAGTGAGGACAGGGGAGGGTGGGGGGAAGGATATCGCTCTAGGTTTCTGCATCACCGCAAAAAAAAGATAAAGTAAAAGGTCATTTTAAAAAGTGGAACTTTTGAGGCACATCATCTTACATTAAAACACTTCTTTTTTTTTATTAAAGTTAATATCTATAAAATGTTCTTCATTTTGTTGTACAAAATATCATAAGACGCCACATTACAAAACAAGCATTAAAACATGCTTGTGACTAAACAGTATATAATGTCACAAAATACTGATTTCTTGCAGCCCAGTGGGTTTCATGGACATTATCCACTTCTTCAGGAGCCGTCAATATATTATTATATCCACAAAATCATCTGTACAAAAATAATAAAAGTGGAACTAAACCCATTGTTTTTTTATTTTTTTATTAATCCATTCTTTGCATTAGGATAAAAAAATCCTTCAGCCCCCCCCCCCCAAATACTTACCTGAGCCCTATCTCGATCCAGCGATGTTGCACAAAAGACTCGGTTGTACAGGACTCCCTCTCCTGATTGGCTCCTGCTGCTGTCAATGAGGAAAGAGGGGGGCGGGGCCCAGTTGCAGCTTCATGCCTGAATGGACACATGGAGCTGCAGCTCGGCTCGGTTGCCCCCATAGCAAGCTGCTTGCGGTGGGGGCACTCAGCAGGAGGGAGCAGCCAGAAGCACTGAAGAAGGACAAGATAAGAGTAGGATCTGGGCTGCTCTGTGCAAAACCACTGCACAGTGCAGGTAAGTACTGTAAAACATGTTTTGCTTTCAAAAGCAGCTACACTCAAGGAACGTTGTGAATGATAACAGTCACATTTGCTTGTGATCTCAGTCAAACTGTCAAGCCAATAAAAAGCTGGCATCATAACTGATCACATGTGCAGTACCATGGCATCTGCAGATCAAACAGAAACTAAGATGGCAGTTTTCTTGGCTTTAACCACTTGCCGACCGCTCACATTGAGCGTACTGTGGCAAAGTGGCTTGTTATCGTCCAGCAACATAGACCTATGTCGCTGGATTCCTCCCCTTGTGGGCGGCGCGCGCGCGCCGCCGCCGGAGGCTCGCTCCCACTGTATTCAGAGACAGCGGGAGACGGGCCAGGGGAGGAGAGGCGGTGATCACCGCCGCTCTTCCCCAATCTTCGAGGATCGAGTGTGTAAACAAAGCGGGTGGATCTCCTCTGTGACAGGCAGGGACAGATTACAGGAGTCAGCTTAGCTGAACCTGCGATCTGTACCTGTGTCACTCAATCCCCTCCCCCCTCACACGTCATTAAGCACCAGGCACTGATTACTGTAGTAATGTCACTGGTACCCCCAAAAGTGTCAAAAATGTCAGTTAGGGGTCCGATCTGTCTGCCGCAATGTCGCAGTCCCGCAAAAAAAAAAAAAAAACGCAGATCGCCGCCATTACTAGTTAAAAAAATAAAAAATAAAAATGACATAAATTTCCCGTAGTTAGTAGCTGCGATAACTTTTGCGCAAACCAATCAAAATACGCTTATTGCAATTTTTTTTACCAAACATATGTAGCAGAAAACAAATTGGCCTAAAATGTTAAAAAATGTAGATTTTTAAATTTTTTTTTGGGGAATTTCATACAAAAAAATGTGAAAAATATTGTTATTTTTTCAAAATTGTTGCTCTTTTTTTGTTTATAGCACAAAAAGTAAAAATCGCACAGGTGATCAAATACCACCAAAAGAAAGCTCTATTTGTGGGGGAAAAAATGACATACATTTAATTTGGGTACAGTTTCGCACGACTGCGCAATTGTCCGTTAAATTAACGCAGTGCCGAATCGCAAAATATGGCCTGGTCAGGAATGGGGTAAAATCTTCCTGTCTTAACGCTGTTAAAAATACGCTCATTGAGAATTTTTTTTGTCAAAGACATGTAGCTAAATACATTTTGGCCTAAATATATGACAAAAATTGAATATATTGGATATTTTTTAATTGTCAAAGTAGAAAAATATTGTTATTTTTTCAAAATTGTCGCTCTTTTTTTATTAATATCGCAAAAAATGAAAAGTGCAGAGGTGATCAAGTACCACTAAAAGAAAGCTCTGTTTGTGGGAAAAAAAAGGACGTAACTTTCACTTGGGTACGGCGTTGCATGACCGCGCAATTGTCAGTTACAGTCGCACAGTGCCAAGTTGCAAAAAGTGGCCTGGACGTAAAGCAGGAAAATCCTCCGGTAGTAAAGTGGTTAAAGGATACGATAAGTTTAGTTCTGCTTTATGTAGTTTATCTTACCAGATCTAATTTTGGTCTAAAATACATCCTTCATTAAAATGCATACCATTTATAATTAAAAATAAAGCCTTCAGATGTATAGGGGAACTACCTGCTAAGTACTTCTGTTGTCCTGTAGTGCAACTTTCCTTTTGGATTTTGTTTTAAATGTGTACCTGCAGTCAGAATGAAGTTTCTTGCTATTCATTAACCACTTCTGGACCATAAGATTTTCCTCTTAATGACCAGGCCATTTTTTGCTATTCTGCACTGCGGTATTTTAATGGACAATTGTGCGGTCGTGCGATGCTGTACCCAAATAAAATTGATTTCCTTTTTTTTCCCACAAACAGAGCTTCGAAAAGATTTATGTAATTTTTTACTAGTAATGGCGGCAAACAGTGATTTTTAGCGGGACTGCGACAATGCGGTAGACAGATCGAACCCTAACTGACACTTTTGGGGTGTCAAAGTCTAAAAATATGCACTGTTACTGTAACGTTGACACTGGCAGGGAGGGGATTAACCCAGGGGCGATCAAAGGGTTAAGTGTGAGCCTAGGGGGTGTTTTCTAACTTTGGGGGGGATGGGCTTGTAATATCAACACAGAGACCTGTGTTCCTAAATAGCAGAGCCCCTGGGCTCTGTGTTGATAGCAGAGAGAACAACGGTCAGCTGTGCTTAAAACAGTGGACCGCCGTTTTCTCTTCATGGGGAAAATCGCGGGTGCCCGGCGGCTCCCGCAAACTGCCATACAGGTACGGCAATTCGCTGGAACCTGCCGACCTGTCGCCGTATATATTTATACGGCGGCTGGTCGGTAAGTGGTTAATGTCTGAAGTTGCGTGGTTGCCTGTAGGCAAGCATTGGAAGTTTTTGAAAGATTGTTTTCAGCATTTCATCCTCTATTATGATGGGTTACACCTTGTCGGTTATCTTTCCTATCTCTTCTAGTGCTGGATTGTGTGTGGCTACTGATTATTACCAGCTATTTGTTTTTATTTATTTTTCTCACTTTGTGATGGTTGAGATTTTCTTTTTCAGTTTTCAAGGCAGCGTTTATGCCCCAGTTCTGACTATCAGGCAACCACCCAATCTCAGACATAAATGAATCAGCAGGAGACTTAAAGCGGAGTTCCACCCTGAAAATTTTTTTTTAAATAAAAATACTCTGGGAACAGTCAGGGCTAGTGAAATTAAGCAACAATAGCCTCTGAACTGTCCCTTGTTTCACTTACCTTTTAGAAGAAATACTTACCTTGAAAATGTCTTGTCCATCTCAGGTGTGGGCAGCTGAAGCCGGAGCGTCCTATACGGTGTCCTCTTCGATGATGTCAGAGTCCCAGAATTCCCTGCACCGGCCCTGCTCATCACTTCCGGTACAGGCGCATCATCCCTGCACAGCCTCTGGGCATGTCCAGAAGCTGTTCAGCAGGGATTGACGCGCCTGCACCGGAAGTGGCGGGCAGGGCTGGTGCTGGTGCATTGACTCCTGGGAGCGATGACGCTCATCTCCCAGGAGTCAATGCAAGCAGGAAGTGACGTTGTGCGCCGTGTCCGCAGAGGGAGGAAGAGGAAGGAAGGTAAGTATATTTTCATCAAAAAGAAGGTAAGTGAAACAAAACAAATTTAAATAATCCAATTCTTTTTCAGGTACATTAAAGCAAGCGGATGGTGAAAAGTTGATTTTGAGGGTGGAACGCCGCTTTAATTCTGACTATAGGGTCGCAAACAATGGAACAAAACCTGTGCAGCCACATAAGTCCATTATAAAGTATCACACACAAACACCAGGAACGTTCAGTATTACTAGATCACACTTCTGCCTCTCCAGTAAGGTGGTTTAATTTTATTCAATGTAACAAATGCAATAATGGCTGTTAAGTTGGTGAGATAAGTCAGAAAGGACAAAAACAAATGAATACACATAAACGAACACGAGGAAGATGACTGATTACTGTACCCCTGTGGGACATCATTTCTCACAGTCAGACCACTGTATGGAATACTGAATGTTTTAGTTTTTAAAGAAAACTTTAAAAATATTTTAGGAAAGGAAAAGTTTTGAGTACAAATGATAATTCTGTTTGGCGCAAGAAATAATGGACGGAATATGGACTATCAAATAGTTTTATGATCATTCTTACCTCCTGATGCTACCCCCTCCCTCCCATTCCACAGTCTTCTCTATTCCTTGTGACTAAATTGCACACTTTTATTATAGGATGTCTGCGTGTGTTTTTTCCACAGATTGTTGTCTTTGTAGGTTTTTTTCTCAATAATTCGCTAAACCTTTGTACATCAATAATGCTTGGACTGAAAATAAGGGGGTAGACTCCTGATAATTGAATGCAACATTAAATAATATCTTTATATTGTCTATAATGTCTATGTACCGCTACCCCCTAAAGGGCCATTAGATTTTGGGTCCCCCTTATCCTGCACAACCAGGCAACACACATTTTCCACAGGCATATATAGTCATTGTTAGTCATATATAGGCTTGTTTTTATGTTTTATTGAGGGAATTTAAACTTGAATAGGGATAAGGGGTAATAAGATGCCCAAACTGAGGTCTGCAAAAACATGGAGGGAAACTTCTCTATATACAACTTGAAGCAAAATGAATCCTAAACTATACTCCCTCTGGAATAATGTCTGTCCCTAATGGATGAGTAGCAAATATTCCATCTGCTTTCAGGAGTTCTATGTCCGCTTAGTTTTAAAAAAGCAATGTCCCAAATGTATGCAGGAGCTCTATGTCCCCTTAGTAGAAAATAGCAAAGTCCCAAGTATATGCAGGAGCTATATGTCCCCCTAGTAGAAAATAGCAAAGTCCTAACTGTATGCAGGAGCTCCATGTCCCCTTAAGAGAAAATGCCACCACATCTGGCTTCTATGAGTGAATCTCAGACAAAGGGGGTAAAGTTAGTTGTGGCACTGTCCCTTTTTTTAGGCTAGCTAAATATTACATCCAGCTGCCTTCTCCCTTTGTTGGCTCTGGGGGTGGTAAGTAGAGGTACTCATACTGGCCCTTGAAATCCTGCTGCTTGGCAAAGGCTGCTGTTCAGGCCTCCTGCTGTAAAGGTCCTCCCTTGCAATACAGAGTGTCTCCTGGATGAGACTGAAGGGTGAAGGGTAGGGAAGATCCCTCTGGTCAAACTGCTCTTTTCCTTCCTTCCTCAGCTTCTGGGTCCCCTCCATCCCTCAACCGAGAACAACCTCCATTGGCCAGACTCTTCAATTTTTTTATAGGCACATCTTACCACCCTGCCAGGCCTCCTCTCTGGGGATTGGTCAAATTCCAATACATATTCATATCCCTGCCCCTGTACTTCCACCCACTAGCTTCTAGAAGTTTCTGGAAACTTCCAGAACCAGGGGGAGGTGGCAGAGGCCTGACCTGCAGAGCCCTCCAGCCTGACCTGAGCTTAAACCACAGACATGCTCACCTTAGCTACTTGTGAACCAAACTAAATGTACCTAACTATGCACATTAGGGAGTGCTACATCTATATTTTAGTCTTTGAAAATAATCCATACATATCCATTACTTGAAGGCCCTTCAATCAATTTTTTCATAAAATAATTTTTAACCACTTAAGCCCCGGAGGATTTGGCTGCTAAAGGACCAGGGGTTTTTTTGCGATTTTTTACTGCGTGACTTTAACGGACAATTGCGCGGTCGTGCGATGCTGTACCTAAACGAATTTGACGTCCTTTTTTTCCCACAAACAGAGCTTTCTTTTGGTGGTATTTGATCACCTGTGCGATTTTTTGATCACGCGCTATAAACAAAAAAAGAGCGTAAATTTTGCAAAAATAACAATATTTTTCACATTTTTTTATATGAAATTCCCCAAAAAAAAAAGTAAAAATCAAAATTTTTTAACATTTTTCGGCCAATTTGTTTTATGCTACCTATGTTTGGTAAAAAAAATCGCAAAAAGCGTATTTTGATTGGTTTGCGCAAAAGTTATCGCGTTTACTAACAAAGAGAAAGATTTTTGTCATTTTTGGTGTTTTTTTTTTTAACGCATAATGGCGGCGATCTGCGATTTTTTTTTCGGTACTGCGACATTGCGGCGGACAGATCGGACCCTTGACTGACATTTTTGACACTTTTGGGGTTACCAGTGACATTACTGCAGTAATCAGTGCTATACATATGCACTGTTACTGTAAAAATGACACTGGCAGTGAAGGAGTTAACTTTATTGGAGAGGGAGGGGTTAAGTGTGTCCTAGGGGCGTGCTTTCTACTGTGTAGGGACATGGCTATTGGTGTAAAAGCAAAGATCAACCGTTCTACATAGTAGAACGGTCAGATCTTCACTTTTACACAGGGAGAACTGACAGGCAGCTTGTTTACACAAGCTGCTCTGTCTTTCTCCCTTCACAGGAGCGATCGTAGTGTGGCCGGCGGACATCGAGTCCGCCGGTCACACGCACTGACTTGCCTGTGAACGAGCCGCGGCGGGCGCGCGCCTCGGCGGGCGCGCGCCCGCTCGCTATAGGCTCGCAAGTCAGTGACAGGCGAGTGACGTACCGATACGTCACTCTGCCTGGCCGGGGCTGACCGCCGCAGTATATAGTCGTGCGGCGGTCGGCAACCGGTTAACTGTGTTTTTCTGCCTCCTTGTAATGTCCTCCCAAATTTCTTCTTTTACCACTCACCTCCATTTGTTTAGAAAAATCAGTGCACATTAGTTGCAGTCATGTACAGTGTTCTATACATGCTACAAATCCCATAGTCCCTAGTCCATCTCTGGAACAAACACAAGAGGGTAGATACATTCCTACCTACAGGGGGACCATAGAGAATGAATGTAACCACCTTCCAACTGCAACTCAAATCACAGTAGCAAAAAAAAAAAAATGAACTTGAATATTTTGGAGAAGGTTGAGAGCAGTAGAAATTAAAGAATTCATACTTGAATATAATTTGTTTAACAGTTGAGTGTCATTTTAACTGTTATTGCAAATTTTTTGAAATCACAGAAAATACTCAACTGTGTTGTTTCAAGGCTTTTGTAAATGGAATGATAGGTTCACAATTTGGGTGGAGAGGTTTTTTTTTCTCTTTATCCAAAAGGATAGATTTTAAAGAATAAATAATAGATAAATAATAAATGTTCAAATGAGAACCAGTCTTTGAGGGAGAAATGTACATTCCAGTCAACTATTCTGGTTAAATGACAGGCCCAAAAGTATTTTTTACCTTCTGGTAATCTGATGCTGGAGTGTAAAAACAGGTTCACACCATGAATCGCACATGAAAGCACTGTGCGTTCCTGTGCAATTAACATACAATTTGGGCGCAGTGTGATTTCATCCTATTCATTTGAATAGGCTGAAATCTGGGCGCTGTCACAGTTGAGATGTTGTCACCCCTCTGGCAGGTGTCAACCGGGTGTGGTCTGCACTCTCAGAGCAACACCTCTGATAATTCTTTTGATTTTTGGTCCTTGTACTTTCACTATGCTCCTTATATCTGTCACTGTCATCTTCACTATATTTAGTAGGGATTGCAAATTCCTGTAGTGTTTTATATTATGTTTACCTTCTTTTACAATCAGAACTATTGATAATCAATTAACAGATTATGTTCACCATATTTTTGACCACATTTTAACAATAAATTCTGCCACGTGGACAATCTGTTTTCCTGAAGACCACACTGATTGTCTATTTTGCTTGCCTCTATCTAGTAAGGGTACTTTGCAGTATAAGCAAGGAAGCTCAGACCTCTGTAGTGTATAAGGCCTCTTGCACACAATACTCCTGTTTGAGCATCTACTTTTTCCAGACGTTTAATTTAGTATGTATTTGCGTGTATTTGTGCGTATTTGTGTGTATTTGCGTGCATTGAAGCTTACATTACTGACCAAAAATGCAGATTTTTCTATTTTTTTTTTTTTACTGAAGAATGCACAGCGCTTGTTTATGCGCCTGTGTGCACAGGCACATTACAATTAATGGGCTGTATTTTAGCTCAGAAAAAAAAAAACCTGTACTGAGCTTTTTCAAGCTGCAGTGTGCAAGAGGCCTAGATGTGCTTTTACTAAACAAAAATGCTGTACATACAAAACTATTACAATACAGTATTAGGAACACAATACAAGACTGGCAGATATAACAAGCAAGATGCCTAGCAAAGTAGCAGAAATTATGGTCTTTAAACAGTAGAAATACACTTAAAAGTTACTTAACTAAGGTTAATTTGTGTTCATGAACCCCTAATACTTACCTGAGCCGAATCTCTGTTCAACAATGTCCACGAGTGTCTCGGCCATCCGAGACTCTCCCTCCTGATTGGCTGAGACACAGCAGGAGCGCCATTGGCTCCCGCTGCTGTTGATCAAAGTCGGTAAGCCAATCAGGAGAGAAGGGGGGTGGGGCCGGACAGCAGCTCCATGTCTGAATGGACACAGGGAGCTGTGACTCGGCTCGGGTGCCCCCATAGCAAGCAGATTGCTGTGGGGCACCCACCAGGAGGCAGGGGCCAGGAGTGTCGGTAAGGGACCAGAGAAGAGGAGGATCTGGGCTGCTCTGTGCAAAACCACTGCACAGAGCAGGTAAGTATATAAAATGTTTGTTATTTTTATTTAAAAAAAAAAAACAAGACTTTATAATCACTTTTAGCCTGAGTCCTTGTTGGCTATGGAGATCATGAACACACAGTAAACGGAGTTAAGTAACTTTTAAGTGTATTTCTACTGTTTACAGACCATAGTTTCTACTTATTTTCTAGGCATCTTGCTTGTTATATCTGTCAGTCTTGTATTGTATTCCTAATATTGTAATAGTTTTGTATGTACAGCATTTTTGTATAGTAAAAGCACACTCATACACTGCAGAGGTCTGAGCTTTCTTGTTTATACTGTAAAGTAACCTTACTAGATAGATGCAAGCAAAACATTGTTCCACAGTATTTCTTTACCATAAGATTTTTTAAAACATAGGTATAATGATGAAATATTATGTCTAAATATTCAGACATAATCTGTTATCATTATGATTATGTTTTATGTTTATTCTTGTAGCCCTGATGCAGGGGGAGTGGTGCTGCCCCAAAACACATTGGCTGTTTTTACGTGATTTATTTTCCAATTAAAATTATCTTGGAATCTTTCAACCAGTTTTGGTCTGGCATGCCTTTCTGTATCTCTAAGGCTTAAGCTAAAGTCAGGTGCCCATAGAGGGAAGCCTTGCTGTGTGGGAGCCCCCTCACCAGAGCTATTGAGCTTGTTTGAAGTTTTCCTTCATCTGGCTGTATAAGGCTGGGTTCACACATATGCAAATTGGATGGGAGTTTCCCCGCTTCCAATTCACATGACAGGCAAGTGTGACCGGCTTTCAACTGAGCCGGTTCACACATGTCCGGGCAGCCCCAGCCCAGATTAAAAAAGGGTCCAGTACATGTTTAATTCCAGTTCAGGTGCGAATTCAGGCAAAAATTCAGACCTGATACACACCTGAATCGGTGAACAGACATGCACTGGATCCCAGGCACGAACCCGTGGCTGCACATGTGTGAACCCAGCCAAAGTTCCCAGCACCTCTTAAAATATGTTGTTCTAATGGTAGACACAGGGCATCGCAAAAGGGAACACTCATTTACACAACATATACACCAAGGTGATAGTAGTGGTACAGGGAGTCACACTAATGTCAATCACAAAGGAGCTTGGTACAAGTCCGCATATGCAAAAGAAAACATATTTAAGAACTACTAAGTAGGCACAGAGTAGTAGGACAACAAACTTCAAGAATCAATTCAAACAAGTACAGACAGTAGCATGTATTTTGTACATGGGCAGAACAGCATTAATCAAAGTCTCCCATAAGTTCACAGAGGGGGGGGGGGAGCAGCCCACTTACATAACGTCTCCTTTTTGGCATAATACATCAAATAGGAAATCAACAACTTAGTAAATGTAGGCCATCGTGCATGGCCATTACCGGCAACTCTGCTGAATTTGGGATGGACAGCTGAAGATGAACGTTAATGTTAAAACTATCCATCCAAAATTGCTACAGCCTAGGACAACTCCAGAACATGTGAAAATACGTGCCAATAGCTGTCTGACAGAGTGGGCAGTTAGGGGATCATTGAGGGTAAATTCTGTGCAGCCTCTGTAGTACACCCAATGAAGGAACTTCATCTGGATCAGTTTATCTCTAGAGGAGGTGACAAGCCTCGAGCTATTCTCAAAACAGTCTTCTCAGTTCTCCCTGTCCAAGGTAGAAATATCAATCCTCCACTGCTCCCACAGTTTATCCATTTTAGGGGATTCCTCACTAAGAAGAGCTAAATATAGAGAAGAGAGGGGGTTGGCCAGGAAGTCCTTTTTTTTAACACTTTTTATTAATGATCATGCATTACAGTAACAATTTCAACAAAATGCTCAACATGAGCACCATAGCAATAAAATACAGTTACTGACATGTATAAAGTTATTTGAAAATGTATATACAGCTTGCTTGGATCTCATAATAAAACATATAAAGCATACAATGAGTCACCATTATTTCCCCAGGTATTAGAAATCAACTTTGAGAAGTCTGAATTCTAACAGTTATTATACTGTTCGTCTGAGTGGATGGGCTTCTTAATTAGTGGTAACGGTAAGGGTAGATGCACACCACACATCCCAAATCTTATTATACTTTGTTGGGCACCCTCTGTGTTCATATAAAAGTTTTTCATATGGCAGTATTTAGTTTACCATCTTTATCCATGTACGAACAGATCGAGGATTGGGTCGAATCCATGTGAGTGCAATGGCTTTCCTAGCCAGAAACAGCATTTCTTTCAGCAAGACTCTATGATTCCCTGCCACAGTTCTTCATCCAGAATACCCAAGAAGCATAGTCTAGAAGTACTTGGAACAGACATGGGCTTTTTTTCAGCGGGAACACGAGGGAACACAGTTCCGGCACCTCCAGAACTGCATGTATGTAATGGCAAGGGGTGCGCTGGAGGGTCTATTGATGCTGGCTAATAGGGAATCTATTGCTGCAGAGGATGGGAGTCTATTGTTGCTGGGGAGGTCTTCTGTTGCTCATAGGGATTTATTGTTATTGGGGTGGGTCTTTTGCTGCTGGTGGGTCAGTTGTTGCTGGGGGGGATTTATTGTTGAGGGAGGGGTCTTTGTTGCTGGCTGCTGGAGGGTCTATTGATGCTGGCTACTGGGGAATCTAGTGTTGCTGGAGGGGATCTATTTGTTGCTGGGGGGGATCTATTTGCTGCTGGAGGGGATCTATTTGCTGCTGGAGGGGATCTATTTGTGCAGAGGGCCTATTGTTGCTGGGGAAGTCTGTTGTTGCTGGTGGGGTATCATGTTGCAGGGAATCAATCATTGCTGGGGGGGGGATCTACTGTTGAGGGAGGGGCCTAATGCTGCTGGAGAGTCTATTGATGCTGGGTGTTGGAAGTCCATTGTTGCAGGGGTGGATCTATTGTCGCTGGGGTGTCCATTGTTTGTTTCTAGATCTATTATATTGCCTTTCTTGTTATTGTTAATTCTCTAAAAGGGGTGGTACTGGGAGGTGGGTAGGAGGTGAAACCAAGTAATGGTGCTCGAGGGTGGGTAGGGGATGCAGTTAAGGGGTGACTCAGAAGGGAGGAGTTCCTGCAGTTATTCTCTGAGAAAAAAACCCTGGGAACAGGTAACGATAAGAGGAAGATCTGTCAACTGGTTCCAGTAACGAGCTATGACAGGGCATACCCAAATTACATTTGCTGGAGAAACCTGTAAATGAGAGGAACAAGCCTCTTCCCAATCCTCCTCAGCTAAATCTGGTATGATTTTTTGCCATTTAGATTGCACGATCAGTTGGATTTTGCTAATAGTGGCATTTAAAAGATAGGTACAGACTTCGGATATGAGTCCTCCAGGACCTTGAGACTTTAATATGCCTATGAGTGGGTATTTAGAAAAATTGGAGACATTAGTCCCAAACTTAGCATGCAATGCGTGCCTGGGATTGTCTTTATACCAAACCAAGCCCACAACTGGGGGTCAGGTAGCAGTCAAGGTAGTGAGGGGTTTCCCCACAGCGGTGGGTATAGGGACCAAAGATCAGGTTTCAGGAAAGGTTCAGATTCTTTAGTTTACAGCTGTTTACAGATAATTCTCTTTACAAATAACCTTATTCAAAAATATTATGTTAATGTCCTCTATAGAAAACTGTATAGTTACCAGAATTTATTACAGTGCATCTGGAAAGTATCACTTTTTCCCCATTTTGTTATGTTACAGCCTTATTCCAAAATTAATTGAATTCATTATTTTCCACAAAATTCTACAAACAATACCCCATAATCACAATGTGAAAGAAGTTTGCTTGTTTATTAAAAATGAAAAAGTAAAAAAATCCCATGCACATAAGTATCACAGCCTTTGCTCAATGCTTTGTTGAAGCACCTTTGGCACCAATTACAGCCTCAAGTCTAGAGGTAGCCATATTGCGTTGCATTTTGAGAAAATTACAACAGCCGCAGATTGAAAAGGAAAGGTAATTTTTAATAACATTCCATCACAATATGATTTGTGTAGCAATTGTATACGCTATATTGTTTTTTCTTTATTTGCTATTTTTTTTCCCCACGAAAGTGGAGTTACCCTTTAAATTTGTTCTTTAGGGGCCTGCAATAGCTGTATGGCTATACAGTAATTTTTAAGGTAGCAACAGTGTTGGGAAAATATGTTTGGAATAAATTCATTTGTATAAGTTTCAGAATTTATTTCTATTTGCTATGAAAATATTAAGTATTCCGCTCGATTAGAGGACCTGCTTTGTGAAAATGATTAGACAAATTTGGGGGTCCATTAATGTTTTGCCATTGGCCCAATTAAACCTAGGTACAGCCCAGGTGTCCAATTTTTTCATATTTGAAGCATTGTTCTGTGATGTACAATGAGTTTGTGGAGAAGCAAATACACAATAAGCCACATTTTGAAATTATGCAAAGGCCCTGGTTTATAAGGAAGTTATTTTCTTTTTACTCTATATAAATTAATTCTGTTTTGTATGCATTTTTATCTTCTTACCGAGCAGACTTTATTAAACCCTCAAGGAGTTGCTGATTTTCTAAATTAATTTAAACAGGATTTTCTCTTTTCAAATGATTTCAATGAAGTATTTGAGCGCATTAACCATAGAACAGCAAATATGTTAATCCAATTAATAAGCAAAAAAAAAAAAAAAAACCCAAATTAATTGTTGTTGATCGTTCCCTTCCACAACCCAAATTCACAAAGTTCACATTTACGTGAAATCACTATTGTTTACTTTGCACTTGACAGCAGCTTTAGCAATGTGACAGTTGATGCGTGATTCAGCCGGATAAAGAGAGAGACAGAGTGGAACAGGGAATGCATGTGTTTATGGGTGTCGCTGCATAATATAAGCCCTGTCATTACAACTGGATGTGCTCTGAGTGAATAGAGAAAGAGGAGGCAGGCAGCCGGGGTAATTACACATAGAATCATTTGAAAGGAATGTTTAACTCACTGTGAGAACAGGGGATGAGAACCACTGTTATAAACATAAACAATGATATTTAATCCAGGCTTTTTGGGAACTCCATAGTATAGAGGAAGTTTTCAGATAACAGTTTTGATTTTTCCCAATGTTTTTTTTTTTTTTTAATTCTTTATTTTTTGCAAGGCATATACAGTAAGATGTCAGTAAGAATAACAATGAAGTGACAGTAATTAACTGTGTACAGTATGTCAGAGAAACCATACTTTGTAATTAAAAAAAAAGAAAAATGTCAATATATCTCTAAATCCATACATTACTTTATTATCTATTTTACTTGGGTTGTTATTCCATTAAAAATATATTTTACGCCTATCATGGGCCTACCTCTCCATAGGCTTTCCCCTCTTCAATTTATCATGAATGCTGCTGTCAGACCTTACAAACTGCTTAGTGTTTGACACCCCTCTCTGCCAATCCCTACACTAGCTTCCAATAGCCCAGCAAATTAAATTCAAAATACTAAAAACAACATACAGTATCTCACAAAAATGAGTACAACCCTCACATTTTAATATTTTATTATATCTTTTCATGTGACAACACTGAAGAAATGACACTTTGCTACAATGTAAAGTAGTGAGTGTACAGCTCGAGTAAGTCCCCGTTCACACTAAGGCGACCGGTGAGGCGACCTGGTCGCCTCACAGGTCGCAGTAGGTCGCCTTCCATAGGGAAGCTGCGGACCCGTTCTAATAGGAGCGACACAAGTCGCTCCGACTTAGAAAAAGGGTCCGGAGCTTCTTTGGGGCGACCCGGCGCGACCGTCATAGACTTCAATGTTATGAAGTCCGTGGCGGCCGCTCCGAGGTCGCGGCACGCTGCTCGCACCGCGACCTCGGAGGTCGTCCCCCCAAGTTGGATCGCCCCTGTGTGAACGGGGCTTAACAGTGTAAATTTGCTGCCCCTCAAAATAACTCAACACAGCCATTAATTTCTAAACCGCTGGCAACAAAAGTGAGTACACCCCTAAGTGAAAATGTCCAAATTGAGCTCAATTAGCCATGTGTTATCGCTCTCACTCTCTCATACTGGTCACTGGAAGTTCAACATGGCACCTCATGGCAAAGAGGTTTGAGGATCTGAAAAAAATAATTTTTGCTCTATATAAAGATGGCCTAGGGTATAAGAAGATTGCCAAGACCCTGAAACTGAGCGGCAGCAAGGTGGTCAAGACCATACAGAGGTTTAACAGAACAGGTTCCACTCAGAACAGGCCTAGCCATAGTCGACCAAGGAAGTTGAGTGCACGTGCTCAGCATCATATCTGGAGGTTGCCTTTGGGGAAGTAGACGTATGAGTGCTGCCAGCATTGCTGCAAAAGTTGAAGGGGTGGGGGGTCATCCTGTCAGTGCTCAGACCATATGTTGCACACTGCGTAAAATTGGTCTGCATGGCTGTCGTCCCAGAAGGAAGCCTCTTCTAAAGATGATGCACAAGAAAGCCCAGGAACCATGTCCTGTGGTCTGATGTGGTCTGTGGTCTGATGAGACCAAGATAAACTTATTTGGTTCAGATGGTGGCGGCAACCAGGTGAGGAGTACAAAGACAAGTGTGTCTTGCCTACAGTCAAAGATAGTGGTGGGAGTGTCATGGTCTGGGGCTGCATGACTGCTGCCTGCACTGGGGAGCTACAGTTCATTGAGGGAACCATGAATGCCAACATGGCCTGTGACATACTGAAGCCAAGCATGATCCCCTCCCTTCAGAGACTGAGCCGCAGGGAAGTATTCCAACATGATAATGACCCCAAACACACCTCCAAGATGACCACTGCCTTGCTAAAGAAGTTGAGGGTAAAGGTGATGGACTGGCCAAGCATGTCTCCAAACCTAAACCCTATTGAGCATATGTGGGGCATTCTCAAATAGAGGAGTGCAAGTTCTCTAACATCCACCAGCTCTTTGATGTCGTCATGGAGGATTGGAAGAGGACTCCAGTGGCAACCTATGAAGCTCTGGTGAACTCCATGCCCAAGGCAGTGCTGGAAAATAATGGTGGCCGCACAGAATATTGACACTTTTGGCCCAATTTGGACATTTTCACTTAGGGCTGTATTCACTTTTGTTGCCAGCGGTTTAGACATTAATGGCTGTGTGTTGAGTTATTTTGAGGGGACAGCAAATTTACACTGTTATACAAGCTGTACTGTACATTCACAACTCTGGCCCAAGGTACATCACCAATCTTGTCTCCAATTCATCCAAACTGTCCTCTCCACTCCTCTTAAGATCTCCTGCTCTCAAGCTCCCTTGTCTCCTTCTCCCATGCTCATCTCCAGGACTTCTCCAGAGCCTCTCCCATCCTCTGAAACTCTCAACCTCAATATGTCTGGCTATCTCCTACTCTGGTTGCCTTTAGGCGATCCTCAAAAACATATCTCTTCAGGGAAGCCTATTATGCCTACAACTAATCTTTTATCACTTCCATTAGCTTATCTCCTACAGTTACAACCCTTTGTATCACTTGCCCCATCATGTTAGATTGTAAGCTCTTATGAGTACGGCCCTCTTAAACCTCTTGTATTGTATTGTATTGCAACTGTACTGTCTCCCTTTTTTATTGTAAAGTGCTGCGTAAACTGTTGGCAATAATAATAATAATAATAATATGCTATCTGCAGCATGTACAATTGTAGCGTTGGCAAACAGCAACTACACTATCAAATGGGAAATATGTTTTTGAGATGAACAAGATTAAAATCTATGGAAGATATCATTTTAAAGGGAGGAGAACAAATCTGAGCCTTACTCAATGGCTTGGTTCCAATGGGACTACATCAGGTTTCTATGGAGTTTTCTTCCTACTTTTATTTATCTAAATAGAGCGTAAGGTTGTGGATGGAGTATTTTTTTCCAATCATCCTTTTCATCAGATTCTCCCATCCACACAGCTTGTTTATGTCCTTACTCAGGCATTGCTTACATTGGTTGCATTGTCAAGCATTTTGATGATTTTTTTTACTGTTTTTAGGATTCTCCATTCACACCGCTACATTGTGCTGCACTTGTTAAAAGTCCTTTGTTCTGTCCAAAACAATGCAATAAAATGCATTGAACATTTTTTAAAAATGTACTATGGGTTAAGGCACAGGTATCAAAACACAAGGCCCACAGGCCGAATGCGGCCCCCCAGGCCATTTCATTTGGCCCTCGCACCTCTCCTGGAGCTACGGCACCCCCCTTGTCTCTGCTCCCACCTTGTCTCAGCAGTCAGCAGCAGAGAGGACAGAACACCTTTGCCAGATCCTGCACTCCTCTGTGCAGCTTCAGAAAGGCTCGTCTTTGCCCCCCCCCTTCCCAGCAGTCTGCAGCAGAGAGGGCAGAACTCCTCCTACAGATCCTGCACCTCTGTGGCTTTTATATTCAACTTTACTGGTGATATGCCAATTCTAAGGCAGCCACATCACTTGCCAACATTAAAAATTTTAATAATCTGCAAAAAGCATTTGTGTGTTGAATTTAAATCTCATGTTCAACTTTGTAGAGAGTAGTATTACCTTTTACGCCAGTACATGCTGTTAAGGAGGAACTAAACTCTGGAAGCTGTGTCCAAAAAAAGGCAGGTAAAGGACTATTCCCAAGTATTGTAGTGGTCTCTCTGCAGCTGATCTTTTCTCCTTTCCTGACTTACCAGGCCTTGTTCTGCATGTAGGCAGCCACCAAGCCTTGGTCTAAGTAAAGGCAGCCACCTGACTTTTAGCCCGGTAGGGCTTTTACTTCCTCTTGTCACAGCCTCCAGCAAGGAGAACACAGAGCTGCACAACAGTGATATCATCAAATCTCCTGGGAGAAGTGGTCAGAGGCAGCAGTGTTTTAGATCTCACACTGCAGATATACAACTGTATGTAAAAGCACCCTCACACACTAGGAAATGCATTGCTTCTTTTTGGGAGGAATTTCAGGCAAAAAGTACATTTTCAGAGTAATGCTTAGGCACAACTGAAATTTCTAAATGTTTCCTATAACATATCAATTTTTCAGTTTAGTTCCTCTAAACTTTGTAAGATGTTCAAGGTAGAATGTTTACAAGTTTCTCTTGTTGCTGTTATGGAAATGTGGCTATAGCAATGATACAAAATACAGCTGTGTTTTATATGCCTCTATACACACGCAAACTTCCTAAACATAGTGGATTCCATAGTTTCCTAATGGAAACAAGTTAGTAAGAATCTCTCTGTCACCCATTTATAATGCTGTTTTTGCGATGATGGTTGGTCTAATTTTTTGTCAGTGGGACTGTCCCAACAATTTAATGTAAAAACAAGGTTAAAGAACCTGAACAGCTTGAAGCACCTTGCGATCAGAGCTTGCATCAGCAAAGGTCTGAAAAACCACCTTGTAGAACTTAAAGAATGTGTAAATGGAGGACCAGGTCCAGGTGGCAGCCTGGCAAATCTGGGAAACAGATGTTTGATGCAGAAAAGCCCAAGAGACACCAACAGCCCTGGTAGAATGGACACTGACAAGAAAAGGAGGAATTAGGCCCCTAAAGGCAGTGGTCTCCAAACTGTGGCCCAGGGGCCAGATGTGGCCCTTTGCTTGCCTTTATCTGGCCCTTGGGGCACTATTCCATTAACGCCAATGATGAAGCACCATTCCCTATGCTGACACATTACTGGGCCCTATTCTTCTCATTGATATCAACAATGGACACTATTCCTCCCATTAAAATGAATAATGTGGCATTGATGACGGGGCATTTTCTACTCCCACTGGGCACAGTCTGGGCCCCATAAAGCCTGAAGGACAGCAAACTGGACCCTTGCTTTGAAAGTTTGAAGAACCCTGCCTAAAGGCATGGGCTCTGGAAATAAATTGCCTGATCCACCGAGCAATGGTGGAGCAGGTAGCAGCATGCCTTTTACAAGAGCCTACAGGAAGATCAAAGGCAGACTCAATCTTGGGCACAGAGTTAGTGGCTGGCAGGTAGACCTTGGAAAAAAGAGAAAGGTGGTGGCACACCCAGAGAATTTTTTCAAATGTTTTATTAGAAATACATGAAAAAGAAGAACATAGCACACACACAGTCCAAAGGTGCTCAGTCACCCCTGGTTGCGGACCAGACAGGCACCCAGATACTCACAGCAGTAGATGTAATCTCGCAGGCTGCTTGGAGCAGTGTGAATCCAGCTCTCTGTTACAAGTAGATCTTGAAGCCCCAACCACATCCAAGTCATGGAGGGCAATTTCCTTGTCATGTTTTGGGTCAGGACAAGTAGAAGTGAAAAGATAAGACCACCCTAAATAGAAAGAATGGTCTCAAAACCATCTTGTCCCTTGGGCAAAAACAAGAAAGGGCTCTGTACAAGAAAAAGCTGCCAACTCAGAAACACGCCTAACAGATATAATGGTCACAAGGAAAGCACTCTTGTAAAGAGGTGTTCCAACAGAAGATCTCTAATCTGTTCAAAGAGCAGTCTCTGAAAAACAGACGAGTGATAGTTTTCCCTGGGAATCACCTTCCTACCCTTGCACAATGAAAAGTAAGCCTTCCAGGTGTGATGGTAACTATTGAATTTGATTTTCTTGTTATGAGTAAGATGGGAAAAATAGAGTGTCATGCTTACCTCAAACGCAGGTGGTCAGACACTATAGCTGTTCATCACCTTTAGCAGCCCCCTTTCCCATAAGGCAAGCAGGCCTACCGGTACTCGGTTGCTCCCAGGACTTATACACACTGCTATAGTGCCTGACCACCACACCAGGCCATGCGGGAACTGAGCAAAGCAAACAAGTACAGTGGTTCAATGACAGTCCAGTTAAAAGACAGGCATAGTTCAGACAATAGTCTGATATCCGATCTGAGGTCATACACAGGGAAATTCAATCTAGCAGAGCAGGGCAAACAAACAGGCAGCTTGATCAAGTCTAACACACTCATCACAAGCATAAGACTGCAAGCTTGGCTGTCTTATACTGTATAAGGTTTGGTCTCCACCCAGAGTCTGGCCAGATCATTCACTTTGCAGTTGGACTGACAGATAAGGAGAATGCCATAGCCAAAACAAGGATGCTGGAATGAGGAGCAGGAGTGCTAGACGCTTCTTACACGTGGTCAGAAATTCCCCAATCATTTAGGACTTGGGTTTCAATAGCCAAGCCATTAAAGCCAGCGACAAAGAAGCAGGATGGAATAGGGGGCCTTTGGCCAGTAACTAGTCTGTTTGGGAACTGCCGAGGCCCATATGCCAGAAGTCTGAGTTTGTGTGTTTTGATGACTAAGAGAACTGAATGTGAGTTTCTCCCTAGGAAAGTATCAAACGTGTTTCTTTTAGGACAACTTGACTTTTTTTGTGCCCCTCAAGGTTTATGTAGGCCACTGCTGTGGCATTGTCTGACTGTACCCTGACTGGTTGACTTTGCAAAAGGGAGGTCCAGTGTTGCAGAGATAACATGATGGCTATCCTTTCTAGAATCTTGATGGGAAGTTTTGACTCCTGTTGTGGCCAGTTTCCCTGGACAGTCAGGGAGTTGGAAACTCGGCCACATCCCATAAAGCTGGCATCTGAGCATGTGAAGGAGAGACTCCTAGTGCCAGGGCCGGATGGCAGATCCACAATGTCTGGGAGTGCTTTTTCTGGCTGGATGGAAGCATTTGGTGATCCTAGGATTCAATTTGCTTGTTCTACATCATGGTTATGCTGGATTGAAGAGGTCTGGAGTGAAACTGAGCAAATGGAACTGCCTCAAAAGGAGGCTACCATCAACCCCAAAACCCCCTATGCAAAGCAAACTGATGGGTACCATTTTAACCTGAGGAACCTTGTGTGGGACATAAGGGAAACAATTTTCTCTTGAGAAAGAAAAATTCTGGTTTGGGCAAGGTTAGACCCAGGTACTCCAAATGGTGTGAGGACTGAAGAGCAGACTTTGGAAAGTTGTTAATCCAGTGAAAGGTTTGCAGGAACTGAAACATCTTTTGGACATTGGCAGACAGGGTTGTGACTGAAGAGTGCCTGAGAGGTTTTACAAGTAACTTTTGACATAAAAAACCTTGGTTCACAGAAGAGCCAGAAGCAAGGCAAGCACTTTTGTGCACACTTGGGATGCAGAGGAGAGCCCGAATGGTAGTGGTAAAAATTGGAAGCGTTGAACTTTCACTGCAAAACTCAGAAAGTGATAATGTGAGGTGGAGATGGAGATGTGTAAAAAGGCGTCTAATGATGCCAGAAATTTCCCTTGTCTGAGAGGAGGAGCAACAGCCCTTGTGCATTCCATCCAGAATTTTGGTATCCAAAGAAATATGTTTGGAGATTTTAAGGCCAGTATGGAACGGATGTCTCTATGTGGTTATGGGACTGTGAATAGGTTTGAAGATAAACCTTGACAACATTCTTGTGAAGGAACTGGTACAACCACTTCTTGTGCCTGAAGTTGGTACAAGGTGGACATTGAATTAACTTTCTTTTGGTCTGAAGCTGGCAGATTGGAAAGCAAAAAGTGAGTAGGGGGCAAAAAAACTCTACTTTGTATCATTTTGAATACCTTTTCCCCAGTGACTTCTTTGATGAATTATAAAGGGATTCCCCAAATAGGCACTCACTATAAAAAGGCATGAATAGAAGGCAATTTCTGCAAGCAGGATCAGCAGACCAAGCATTTACCACAAAATCCTGCACATATGCACAAAGGTAGGGACCATTCTAGAAACGTGATAAATTACGTTTTTTGGAGCACCAACACACTACAATAATGCTGAGAACATCAGCTGCAAATGTTCTAAGACAGCAGAGTCCTCAGATACAGGTTCCTGGTCTCTGTTCATTTGTCTTGTCCAGCTGACAATAGTCTATCAAATAGAAATGCCAACAACAGCTGGCTACAGAACAGGACCTGCAAAGGCAAAGAAACCTTTTAAAATGTTACTAAACCCAGGACCCTGCATTCACTATATCTGATCTCCCACAGTACACAGAACATGGAAATGCAATTATTTTAGTAAATATAAACTCTTAAATACCTTTTCTCATCAACAGTATATAGCAGTCTTGTGCATACCTCCCAATTTTTTGAGATAGGAACGAGGGATACCTATTAGCAAAGTATGTAGGCATAAGGCAGTAAGGCACACACCCTACCACTTCCCCTAAAGGAAAATAATACAAAAAAGTGATTAGCGCTTTTTTTTCCACTACTATTTCTTTGTGTTGGCTTTTGAAAGTTATAAATGCAGCAATTTAGAAATTGGATGAAAGGTTGAACACTATGAAAGATAAAAAAAGTGCGTTTTATATACAGTTATATAGATCAGACCAAAATGAGGGGCAAATGAGGAGAAAAGAGGGACAAAGGGACTTTTTTGCAAATCATGGACAGTCCCTCAACATCAGGGACAGTTGGGAGCTATGCTTGTGACTTCTAGCAGTGTCTGGCCTAGCACTGGTTAAATCTAATAGGAAGAGTTTTAATTCTCCTCTGACTGTCCTCTGAGGCTGCATGACCCCTGTCTTTCTGTCTGAACAGTGCTGATTGGCCCTGTGCTGATCACATGCATGCTCTCAAAAAAAAAAAAAAAAAACTCTCCAGCAATAAACACCAAACTGAGCATATGCTGCAGAGTGGCCCCAAGGCTCTGTACTAGATGGATTTGAGACAGTAAAAGAAAGGGAGGATCAGAGAAGACAGGATCAAACAGCCTTTTTACACAATGTGCAGGATTAACCACTTCGTTTCCACAGTGAGTATAACAAGCATGCTTTACTGCATATACAGACCGATTTTACTGTTTGGGTTTAGTAACACTTTAGGAAAGCTTTAATATGCCTATCAACAGAATACTTAAAGAGGAAGTAAACCCTCCTCTGACATTTTTACCTATAGGTAAGCCTATGATAAGGCTTACCTATAGGTACTGTAAATATCTCCTAAACATGTACCGTTTAGGAGATATTTACCTTACAAGCAGCCAGTGACGTCACTGGCGCATGCGCTCTGAAGGAACGGCCGCTGGTGCCGTTCCTTCAGAGTCCCGTGCCGTGACCGTCAGCTCCCGTGCGCGTGCGCGGGAGTGACGTCACCGCGGCTCAGGCCAATCAGATGGCCGGATGCCGCGATCCCGGAAGACGGGCGACTGGACATGTCACCCGTCATACAGGTGAGCGGGCGGCGCGGCGGGGGCTCGTTCTAAGGTAAGTATTTCATAATGAGCTAGTATGCGATGCATACTAGCTCATTATGTTTTTCTCTTTCAGGTTACAAAAAAAAATAAAAAAAATTATATATATATATATATATATATATATATATATATATATATATATGGGTTTACAACCTCTTTAAGGTGGTAGTATACTCCGCTTTTTAATTTTTACCTACAGGTAAGCCTATAATAAGACTTACCTGTAGGTAAAATTAATATCTCCTAAACCTACACGGTTTAGGAGGATTGGCCATCCCTTATTAAATACACAAGAAATCTCTGCATGTATTAGAAAAATCTTTCTTTAGTTTTTTATGATCTCCATAGAGGCTCGTTCAGGCTATAGAGAAACAGGGGCTGCTAGGCAAAGGCTAGTGCTTACCATGTCAAAATCAGGGTGCTCAATACTTTCCTTTAGAATATCCTCAAATAAAGAGGTTCCAACTCTGAATCATGAACAGGGCCAGGGCTAATAGAGGATGTGGAACTTTTTTGGCCTTTTGAAACTGAAGATGTCAGTACTAGGATTTTGGCTGTCCCATTAAAGCGGTAGTCTCCCGCTTTTTGACCCTTTTAACTACAGGTAAGCCTATAATAAGGCTTACCTGTAGGTACAATTAATATCTCCTAAACCTTCACGGTTTAGGAGATATTTGCAGTGCATGCAGCCGCTCACGCGAGCGGCGCATGCGCTCTGAAGGTCCGGTGGACCTTCAGCTTTCCTTCCCGGGAGCTTGCCGGAAAATCACTCCCGCGAGCATGCGCGGGAGTGACGTTATCGCGGCTTCGGCCAATCACAGCGCCTGAGCCGCTGAACCCGGAAGAGACGCCGAGGGATCATGGCAGCGCCCGCAGCGGTGTCCGTGTCGGGGCTTCATTCTAAGGTAAGTAATACATAATGGTGGGGGGTGTCATGGCACTCTCTGGTATCCTAAGGTGGTACAAAGAGGATGGGTGAGTGGGAGGGGGGGGGGTGTGGGACTGCGAGGAGGGAGAATCCAGTTAGTGATATAGGGGGGCTATGTTCAGCGGCAGCCGACTGAAGCGTGGAGAGGCTCTGAGAGGTAAAAGAGAGGAGAGAGCGGCGCCAGCTGGGTATAGCATAAGTTTATTTAGCACTGTTAAAAATGGTGACTCACTTTCTGAGGTTGGGGGAGACAGGAACGATGAGTCTGATGGGGTCATCCATCTTTTTCTCCCAGGAAAGTGGCGTGGAAGGAGGTGGTTAGGTGCCGGTGGTGTAGCCGAGCTGCTGTGTGGCTGCTTGTTGTTGCTGGCCGCGGCAGAGCGTTCACAACAGGGCTCCGGCTGCCGACTTCCGGTCTTTGGTGACGTCACTTCCTGGTAGGAGAAAGATAGGGGCTGCACGCGTTCGGAGCATCCGTGCTCCTTCGTCAGGTAATGGGAGTGTCTCAGATGGGGCAGGGAATTTATACCCTGTTTCCGAACTAATCGTAAGGACATCGGTCTAGGGGGGGCGGAGCCGAAATGCTTATACAGCGTGACTCAAAGGATTGTCATCTTAGTGAAACAAAATTGGAAATATATGTCTCTGGGGACTAATGCGTCAAAATACATAATGGTATTACATTGAGGACAAGAAAAGAACTTATAAGGTGAATCCCATAAAAATAATCATAACATGGCCATAGGAAAAATGGATCCATAGATGGGGAATGTGTGTATATATATCTATATGAAAGAGGAAAAATGGGAATAACATAAAAAATTGAAAAAATAATGATAATAATAAATAAAATGTAAAAATAAAAATAAAAATAGAAATAAAAATGAAAATGAAAATAAAAATAAAAATAAAGATAAAAATAAAAATTAAAATAAGAATTAAAATAAAATAGAATAAAATGAAAATAAGAGAATTATATAAAAAAAAAAAAAAAAAAAAGAAAATGAATATAAAACTGGAAATCAGTTGGGAGAAATGGGGAATGATGAGGTAATGGGTCAATTAATTTCATCCGTGGATATATGGGGTGTCACATGTGTCAGAAGAGAGTGACATCTTAGTAGAATATGCGCAATATTTTCGATTTTTTTCGATTTTGCGATGCATACTAGCTCATTATGCCTTTGTCTTGCAGTTTTTTTTTTTTTTTAAACTGCTTTAAAACTGAGCTAAACTCACCTGAGACAGCCCTGACCTGGGAAACAATGATGATTGGCCAGCTCATTACTGCTCATGTTAAAACTCCTGTCCTAACACACCTCTAACGGGCAGGGGGGGGTATAAGAAACCGGATAGTAAATTACTTAACATCCCTAACTACCTGAGCTTGACATTACTACGTCACCAAAGACACATCATCAACATTCCTATTACCAGGTTTAACTTGAATAACAAGTTGAGGGAAAAGCTTATCTGATTTGACACCAACTGCAGAAAACTTTTTTTTTTTTGTTTTTTACATTTTTAGGCTTTGCTTCCTTAATCAGGTGCCATTTTACAGATGAGAAATAAAAAATAATAATATTTAAATAAATTTGTCCTTTTTTCTGCTGTGTTATCAAATTCTTAATTGAACCTGCTTGTGTGCACATTACTTTTGTTAGTTTTCAGTTGATCTGAGTAGGTGCCCTTTTTACCTAAAATAAAACATTACCTGCAAAAGAAGAGTTTCATATTTACTAGTCTCTCATTCCTGGAACCTTTAGTGCCCGTTCACATACGAGCGACGCTACTTCGCACCGCGACCTCCGAGGTCGCGGTGCGAGCAGCGCGCCGTGACCTCGGAGCGGCCGCCACGGACTTCATAACATTGAAGTCTATGGCGGTCGCCTCCTGGTCGCCCCAAAGAAGCTCCGGACCCTTTTTCTAAGTCGGAGCGACTTGTGTCGCTCCTATTAGAACGGGTCCGCAGCTTCCCTATGGGAGGCGACCTACGGCGACCTGTGAGGCGACCAGGTCGCCTCACAGGTTGCCCTGGTGTGAACCGGGACTTAGGCCTCTTGCAGACGATACTCCTATTTGAGCATCTACTTTTTCATCTGTTTTTTTAAATGCATGTGCGTGTATTTTCACGCATATGCGTTCGTGCAATTTTGCGCGCATCCGCACATTTTTGCAAAAATGCGTGGAAATGTATTTTCATGTTCTTGATTTGTGCATTATGTAAATGGCCATTTGCATGCATTTGCAAGCATGAGGCATAAATTACTGACCAAAAATGCAGATTTTTCTATTTGGTTTTTAGTGCCGGTTCACATTTGTGCCGGTTCACACTTCCATATGCGATATGCAGGGGGTGTCAATTAAAACTTAACGACACCCCCAGTTGCGATCGTATATCGCAGTTCGATCTGCAAGTTTGCACAGAATCGGATCGCACTAGTGTGATCCGATTCTGCTGCGTATAAAAAAAAGCCTCATGTGCGAGTTTAGTGCGGATGCAATGCGAATTTAGCCATACAAAGTGTATGGCTGAAATTCGCACCGCACATGAGATCGCATGTAATTTAGGAGCAGTGCGCTCCGAATTACATGCGATCTCCGCAATCGCACAAATGTGAACCGGGGCTTACTGAAGAATGTACGGCGCTCGTTTACGCGCCTGTGTGCATAGGCACATTACAATGAATGGGCTGAATTTTAGCTCTGTAAAAAAAAAAAAAAAAAAGCTGTAAGTTTGCAAGAGGCCATAAGCTGGATACATACTATACAACCTTTGTTGTTAGATTTCCTTTAGATTTACCTTCAACTATGTAGTACAAGGGCCTTCCTGATTGCATACAAATTGAAACTGTTTAGGTTTGACCTCATATTATATGATTTTGGTAAATCTAAAGGAAAAAATTTAAAGAAAATTGTATAGTGTGTATCCAGCCTTAAGCTGGCAGTAGGACAGAATTTCGAACAAATATTGAAAAGTCTTAGCAAAATTAATCTGAAAATTCCTAGAACATTCCCAGTACATTTGATAATCGTTTGAAAAGATTTTGTTTGCTTTTAACATTTGATTTTGGAATAATTGGGACTTTACCAAATGATAAACCACATAGACTATTAGAAATTTGTTTGTTCGAGAAAAAATTTCCATCCTACTCCATCAGATTTTCTCATCACTGCGGGCAAAATGTTGATGTGATCCATTAATGATTAGACAAAACAAACAAACTTTCTTATAGCATTATTTTCCTTTGAATTTTCTTTCAAAATTCTACCCATCTATGGCCAGCTTTAAGTCTAATCTTCTCAATTGATTTTCCAGGTGTATCAAATGCTCCTTCCCCCTCACACCTGATGACTTGATTATTTTCCTACAAAGTTAGTATAATAGGTAATAGTCATTACCCTGGATCAACTTTACCTATAAATGTTAGTACTAGTGATCGACCAATATAGTTTTTTTTTATTGCCGATACCGATATGTTGGTCATCGCATATCGGTATCGGACGATATTGGCCGATATTTTCGTACATTAAAAAAAAAAATTATAAAATTATTTATTTATTTATTTTTTGACAGGTACTCTTGTGAAGGTATCTGGGGGTCTAAAAGACCCCAAACTCCTCCTCTGCACTTCAAAGCATTAAAAACACCAAATTTGGCTGTTTTGAATGCTCTAATTTTTTTTAATTTGGCGCAGAGAACCCGGAAGTGATGTCATGACATCACTTCCGGGCTTTTACGTGGAGACATGATCATAGCCGAATGTGGCGGCTATGCAGGCTGGTTGGACGGGAGACCTGGGCAAGCCGCAGAAGGCTGCGGGAGGTTGGGGACATCCCCTCCCGCTCTTTGTAATGACAGCCGAGTGGCTTCTCAGCCGCATCGGTTGTCATTACAAGACAGCCGACCATCGGCTATGGACGCCGTTACCGGGGTGATGCCTCTAGCTGCAGGCATCACTCTGGTACAAGCACTTTCCCGAAATATCGGTAACCTCAGGGGCCGATTCTGATATATCGGTGAAAGTGCATATCGGCCCCCGATATATCAGCTTTTCTGATAATCGGTCGATCCCTAGTTAGTACCCAGTTATATTGTACTTTTGGGAAAGAAACCAGGCCTTTTTCAAAATAATCTACTGAGCTGGCCAGAACCACCTCTGGAGGTAGTCTATTCAACCTTTCCATATTTGGAGATGAAAAATTGTAGATGTATTCCTAGATGGAAAATTAGACATAAAGAGTGCCCCCTTGTCCTCTGTGATGACCTTAAAGTGAATAACTCAACACCAAGTTTACTATATGGATGCCTTATGTATTTATACAGGTTAATCATATCCCCCCATAATCTTCTCTTCTCAAGAGAGAAAAAATTAAGCTTCTCTCTTCTTTCCTCATAGCTGAGCTCCTTCATGCCTCTTATCAATTTTGTTGCCTTTCTCTGCACTTTCTCCAGTTGCCCCCGATATCCTTTTTAAGAACTGGTGCCCAAAACTGAACTGCATATTCCAGATGAGGTCTTACTAAAGATTTGTACAGGGGCAAAATTATACCTCCCTTTCTGGAGTCCATGCCTCTGTTAATACAAGAAAGGACTTTGCTCGCTTTGGAAACCGCAGCTTGGCATTGCATGCTATTATTACACTTATCATCTACCAGAACACCCAGATCCTTCTCCGCTATGGATTCTCCCAGTTCTACTCCCCTTAGTATGTATGATGCATGCATATTTTTAGCCCCCAAGTCCATAACTTTACAAATATCAACTTTAAACCTAATTTGCCACATAGTTGCCCAATTAACCACTTACCGACTGCCCGCCGCAGATATATTATGGCAGGCTTGCTCGGCAAGTATGGGTATGATGGTTCACGGGAGTGGTGCTGGGGGGGCGAGCATGAACCATTTCCCATTTTGGATAGAATAAGGGAGGGTAATAAACAGATTTTTTTTTTCGCCATTTGTTTCATTTTAGAGATTTAAGGCCCGTACACACGATAAGAAAATCTTAGAGAAAATTCGTCCGAGGACCGATAGTCAAACAGGAAGTGAGGGGAAATTGCTGCAAATTAAGGGTCCTTTCACACGGTCAGCTCCGTTTTTTTCCTTTCAGTTTTTTAAACGGACACGGATGTCACTTTTGTAGGGTCCGTTCCGTATGTCCATTTTTCATCCATCCTATTGCAGATGAAAAACGGACATAATGTATGTCTATGGGCTAGCGGACATTAGCGGATGACATCCGCTGACATCCGTTTTTGCGTCCATTCCGTTTTTAAAAAAGAAAGAAAAATAGGGTTCTCTTGCGTTGCAAAAAACTGAACTTAACGGAATGGACGCAAAATGGATGTCAGCGGATGGTCATCCGCTAAAGTCCGCTAGCCCACACACATACATTATGTCCATTTTTCAACCGCCAACGGATGGATGAAAAACGGACATACGGAACGCCCATGTGAAAGAACCCATAGGGAATTTCTTGGGGACCTCCAGGTCACTATTGCTAGTGTCCCCATTGGAAGATTTCCCCGCTATTACTTTTCTAGGGACAACCCAGAATTTGGGATTTTCTTTTGCTTTCACTTTCAATGATAATGGTAAACAGGAGAAATAGAGAGGCTGAATCAACTTACTGGGGGCACTGACAGCAATAAAAACTTTATAGGTGTTCTAATCCCTTTTTTGCCTTTAGTCATTCTTTAACCCAGAAACATCTAGAAAATAACGAAACATCAGTTTTTGCTAGCACTCATACGGAAAATAAGATACAGGAAATAAACCGTAGATGGAAAAACAAGCAAAACAAAACAACAGTATTTTCCAACCACTGTATATAAATATTTGCCAGCCATTTTTAGAAATATTGCCATACTCATAGTCACAATTCAGACCCAAAGGACAAATATTTTATAGCATTTAGGCAGGAGTGGTGCCGTCATCCATGCCACATCAGCATCAAGGAAAAAAAGTGTCTGATAATCTTTTTGTGTATTAATGTAATTGCCAATGGAACAGGAAATAAAAGGAAAGTGAAGAAATGCATTTTGTCATCTGTCTGATTGAAACACCAACTCTGTCAAACAAGGAGCTCATGCTGTCACCTGGCCTTAATACCAGTAGATGAAGCAGAGCGTACCAATGTACAGCACTAGCAATGCATCTTGGTAAATACTGTCTTGTCTTAGCGAACTGACAAAAAGACACGGTATAAACATGAACAGAAACAATGTGCCCAGAGGGCGAAAAAACATTAAATTAGTTCAAGGCACAATATAAGGTTGTAGTGCATTTTACAAAAGGAGCAGGTAAACAAAAAATAAACGAATGTAGCACAATTCCCAGCATAGGTGCTGGCTATGGGTCCCCCTGGGTCACCGGGTGCTGTTTCTCCAAGTGTGAGCACTGAGACAAGGGACCAGTCCAGTATCTTTGGGTTTTTAGGTTTATTTAGGAACTTGGATGAGAGAAGGGATGAGTGGGATACTCCAACAACTGAACTATGCACAATTAGGCAGGGACTCTAGAACCGTCAACTCCTCCTGGGACTGATGCTCCCGCCAAAAGACGCTCTGTCACATGCTCCCCACAGATTTATATCCAATCCCAGGGTGCATTTCAGTAAACCACGCCCACTGAGAAAGTCATAAACCCTGGTGTGCTATTTGCTAGGTTTCCGCCACTGACCAACAAGATCCCTCATTGGACACAGTGGGGAGACTTCCCAGACTCAACAGACACACCCGGAAACATTTGACAGCTAGCTAACAATTCAGACCCCCTAATAAGCAGACAGGGCCACATATAGATTTTCCTAGCACCTACCTAGGAGGGTGCTACACTAAGAACAATAATAAGATAACATACGTAAAGTGTAAAGCGTAAGTCACAGCGTTGAGAAAAAAAGGAACAACGGTGAACATATCACAATCAATGTAGTTGACAGTATCTTTATATAGGATAAATTGACATCATATGGAGCAGAATGAAGTCCAACATAAGGTAACATGTGAGGATAATCATCTATTTATATACAGTGCCTTGAAAAAGTATTCACACTCCTTGAAATTTTCCACATTTTGTCAAACGTAAATGTATTTTATTGAGATTTTATGTGATAGACCAACACAAAGTGGCACATAATTGTGAAGTGGAAGGAAAATGATAAATGGCTTTCACATTTTTTTTTTAAATATTTGAAAAGTGTGGCATGCATTTGTATTCAGTCCCCTTTACTCTGATACCCTAAAGCCCCGTACACACGTGTAGAAATTCGGCTGGGAAATTTAGTCCGACGACCGATCTGCCGATTTTCGGCTTGTTAGTATGATGCTTCCGACAACCGACTCCGACTTTTCGGCCGAAAAAATCCTGGTGTGCAGGCTATATAATTTTTGTCGACCGTCAAAACACGTCCGATTTTCGTCTCATTAGTACAGATTTTGATGGGGAAAAATCTTATGAGCAAGACTGGGCATGCTCAGAGATGAAAGAACACATAGAAAGCTAACCAACACATGACATCACTTCTGAAGTAGAATTCTGTCGTCCGGGAAAATTCGTGTGCAGTCTAGAGCACATTCCAACCAACAGACACCACTCTGGACAAAAGACGGAAATTCGTTGCGTGTGTACGAGGCTTAACTAAAATCTAGTGGAACCAATTGCCTTCTGAAGTCACCTAATTAGTAAATAGAGTCCACCTGTGTGTAATTTAATCTCAGTATAAATGCAGCTGTTCTGTGAAGTCCTCAGAGGTTTGTTAGAGAACCTTAGTGAAAAACAGCATCATGAAGGCCAAGGAACACACCAGACAGGTTAAGAATAAGGTTGAGGAGAAGTTTAAAGCAGGGTTAGGTTATAAAAAAAATATCCCAAGCTTTGAACATCTCACGGAGCACTGTTCAATCCATCATCGGAAATGGAAAGCATATGGCACAACTGCAAACCTACCAAAACATGGCCGTCCACCTAAACTGACAGGCCAGGCAAGGAGAGCATTAATCAGAGAAGCAGCCAAGATGCCCATGGTAACTCTGGAGGAGGTGCAGAGATCCACAGCTGAGATAGGTGAATCTGCCCACGGGACAACTATTAGTTGTGCACTCCACAAATCTGCCCTTTATGGAAGAGAGGGAAAAAGAAAACCATTGTTGAAAAAATCCATAAGAAGTCCTGTTTGCAGTTTGCGAGAAGCCATGTAGGGGACACAGCAAACATGTGGAAGTGCTCTGGTCAGCAGAAACCAAAATTGAACTTTTTGGCCTAAAAGCAAAAACGCTATGTGTGGCGGAAAATAAACACTCCACATCACCCTGAACACACTATCCCACGGTGAAACATGGTTGTAGCAGCATCATGTTGTGGGGATGATTTTCTTCAGCAGGGACAGGGAAGCTGGTCAGAGTTGATGGGTGGATGGAGGCAAATACAGGGCAATCTTAGAAGAAAACTGCAAAAGACTTGAGACTGGGGCAGAGGTTCACCTTCCAGCAAGACAACGACCCTAAACATACTGCCAGAGCTACAATGGAATGGTTTATATCAAAGCATATTCATGTGTTGCAATGGCCCAGACAAAGTCCAGACCTAAATCCAATTATGAATCTGTGGCAAGACTTGAAAAATTCTGTTCACGGACGCTATCCATCTAATCTGACAGAGCTTGAGCTATTTTGAAATGAAGAATGGGCAAAAATGTCACTCTCTAGATGTGCAAAGCTGGTATAGACATACCCTAACAGACTTGCAGCTGTAATTGCAACAAAAGGTGGTTTTTACAAAGTATTGCACAACACACTTTTCAGATATTTATTTTAAAAAAATGTTGAAAACCATTCATCATTGTCCTTCCACTTCACAATTATGTGACACTTTGTGTTGGTGGTTTACACAAAATTGCAATAAACGTTTACGTTTTTGGTTGTAACATGACAAAAATGGAAAATTTCAAGGAGTATGAATACTTTTTTAAAGGCACTGTATCTTAACCATTTTAACCGGTTGCCGACCACACGCCGTCTATTTACTGCGGCAGTGTGGCTCTCCCAGGCAAACCGAAGTAGGGCTACATTGGTCGCGCGCCTGCAGCTAGGGGGCGAGCTCCCGCCTCCACTCGTCAGCGGGGAAGCCAATGCACAGGTCAGGCCACTCTGATTGCCGCCTGACACCCGCGATCGCTCCACGCTGAGAGAGAAGCATGGGCAGCTGTTGTAAACACAGCTGACTGTTCTTCTCCCTGGAATGGTCATAGAACCCCTGTGATCCTTCTATATAGGATCACAGGTCTCTATGGTCATTCCACAAGCCACGCCCCCCCCAAAGTTAGAAACACACCCCTAGCTACACATTTGACCCCTTGATCACCCACACTGTTAACCCCTTCCCTGCCAGTGTCATTATTACAGTAGAAGTGCATATTTTTAGCACTGATTACTGTGTATGTCAATGGTCCCCCCAAAAGTGTCAAAAATGTCAGTCAGGGGTCCGATCTGTCCGCCGCAATGTCGCAGTCCCACATCAAATCGCAGATCCCCACCATTACTAGTAAAAAAAAAAAAAACAATAAAAATGACATAAATCTTTCCAGTAGTTAGTAGACGCAATATCTTTTGCACAAACCAATCAAAATACGCTTATTGCGTTTTTTTTTTTTTTTTTTTTACCAAAAATATGTAGAAGAAAACAAATTGGCCTAAAATGTTAAAAAATTTAGATTTTTAAATTTTTTTGGGAATGTCATATAGCAGAATGTGAAAAATATTGTTTTTTTTTTTGCAGAATTGTCTCTTTTTTGTTTATAGCACAAAAAATAAAAATCGCAGAGGTGATCAAATACCACCAAAATTAAGCTCTATTTGTGGGAAAAAAAGGACATCAATTTTATTTACAGCATTGCACGACCGCGCAATTGTCCTTTAAAGTAGCGCAGTGCCGAATCGCAAAAAATGGCCTGGTCATTAAGGGGGAAAATCTTCCGTCCAGAAGTGGTTAAGATAAAATCATATTTGGTTAAATGGTCTGAAAGTAAAAATGAACGTTCTCATTCCCCCAGGTACAGATTGGTGTAGGATGGGGCACAAAATGAATATGAATATGAATGAATATCTACAAAGAAAATTGTTTTGTAATGCCTCTGGAGTATTACACTATGTGCAGTGAGTGGTGTTTTTCTGTTCCTGATCAATGCCAGTCAGCACAAGAGCCCATTGAAAACAATTGTTTTCTGTGTGCCCCATTCATACCACAAAGCTGCGCAGAGCATTGGATGGCACTTGATGGGCACAGCACAGCGCAATACTTTTAAGTGAGGGGATCGGAATGGAGTGAAGGTTTGTAATCTTTCAATTAAAAAAAAAAATGTAAACAGTGTGATGTGCTGAAACGCATTACACCGCCCTCTCACCGCTCAGCAAAACAGACAATAGCACACATGCTAAATCGAAGTATTTTAGTGTGTGCATCTTGTGTGAACGGGCCCTAAAATTGGGAGGATAACTGCATTTATAAAGCAGATCCTTTTAATAGAAACCCATTCTAAGGAGAAATATGGATGCTGCAATTTTTCTCCTCTCCTAAAAATGCTAGTTGCCTGGCTGTCATCATGTTGATATATATTTGCTTTAATACGGTCCAAATGACTGACACGGAGTAAGTATGCAAATAAGAAGTTCTGGCTTCCCTATGATTTCAGCGGCTGCATGCCTATCGAAGGTCAGCAATTTAATGAACTGAAATCAGAAAATCAATATACGTACCAGGCAACAAGCATTTTCAGAGGGAGGTTAGCAATTGCAATCTCTGTATTTAATTCAACACAGCTTTGTTTTAATTTACTTTGTCCCTGCAGTCTCAATAAACACCGCGTACCCTTCCTATGGAGATCATGAAGACTTCCCAGCCTGAGTCTTTTTTTCTACAGAAAGCATCTCCAAGTCACCACCAGAGAGTGCAATTGGGAGACTAATATCAGGCTCTACGTTGGCATGTATGCTTGTTTTTCAAGCACGGTCAGAAGGGGCTTCTTGCATAGGGTGGAAGATGAAAGTTGAAGGTGGAGGGTGCATGTGGCAGTGTCTCTCCACTGATGTCTGTAAAAAACTTGACCAGTTATTACTAAAACAACACTGCATTTGTTAAAAGCTCTCTTAGTTATAACGTTAGAGAAATCATACCTAAATACCCCAAATTTTATTATATTTGGACACTGTTGTCCTGTGGTTACACACAGGTTGCTTCAAAGAATTACTCTGCTAACCACTGCAGTTCATTTCTGAGAAGTGGGAATAAAGGAAGAACAGAAATTGCTGGTAAAAGCACAAAGTGTACATAAAATAAAAACAGAAAAACCAGCACAAGGGACATAACTTAGTCAGTAGGATGTGTTTCTTTTGCTGATTCATCGTCTTTTATTAGAAACCCTCCTCCATTCATGACACCCATATGCCCACCGCCATAACTATGCCCGCTCCTTCCGCCCAGCTGCTCTATTCAAAGAAGCTGTACAACGGCTTCTATGAATGAAATGTGATCTATCAATGGAGGGGGTGACACTTTAAATCTTTTGGGTGTCCTTCTTTCTTAGATTGTGTTTCATTTAGAGAGGCTGTAGTATGGCTTCTATCAATAATGGAGCTGGGCAGAAAGGGTGGGCATATTCGGGCATTCTTGGTGATAGCCTGTGACAGCCCATTATTTGTTTTAACCCCCCACTGCACAGGAGGATTACAGCAGCGGAAGTAGAGGGAGCATAAACTGAGAAACATTTCTACTTCAGAAGAGGAATCAGCAGACCGCTCTGGGGGACTTTCTCTGCTTAATCTCCCTGCTGTCAGAAAACAATGTCTCCCCGCTGTCAGAAAACAAAGTCTCCCTGCTGTCAGAAAACAAAGTCTCCCTGCTGTCAGAAAACAAAGTCTCCCCGCTGTCAGAATACAATTGCACAGCATGGAGGAATCCACCTTGAATGTATGTATGGGGGGAATCAGATCATTTGTTTTTCATTCAACCTACTGGTTGAAAGAAAAAAAAAAAAAGAATCATCTAGGAGTGGCTTTAGTCTTTAAAAAATAAAAAAAATTAAAGTCAGCAGCAACAAAAAGTATAGCTGCTGATTTAAAAAACAGCCACTCATCTGTCCCACAATCCAGTGGTGCACTCAGCCTAGCCGTCTTTATCTTCCATCCTCTCTCGGCGGCGCCGGCATCTTCCAGCCGCTGTGCATTCTGAATGGTGGTTGCAGTCTTCTAGGACCTGGGACAGAAGTGGGAAGCGGATATCTGCTCCCCCCTACTCCTCAAAAGTGCCAATTGTGCATGAGGAGTGGGGGACGAGTCCTTACCCGCTTCTCAAAAGTGCCAATTGTGCAAGAGGAGCGTGGGACAAGTCCTTACCCGCTTCTCAAAAGTGCCAATTGTGCAAGAGGAGCGTGGGACAAGTCCTTACCCGCTCCTCAAAAGTGCCAATTGTGCAAGAGGAGCGGGGGACAAGTCCTTACCCGCTTCTCAAAAGTGCCAATTGTGCAAGAGGAGCGTGGGACAAGTCCTTACCCGCTCCTCAAAAGTGCCAATTGTGCAAGAGGAGCGTGGGACAAGTCCTTACCCGCTCCTCAAAAGTGCCAATTGTGCAAGAGGAGCGGGGTACAAGTCCTTACCTGCTCCTCAAAAGTGCCAATTGTGCAAGAGGAGCGTGGGACAAGTCCTTACCCGCTCCTCAAAAGTGCCAATTGTGCAAGAGGAGCGGGGGACAAGTCCTTACCCGCTCCTCAAAAGTGACAATTGTGCAAGAGGAGCGAGGGACGAGTCCTTAAAACGGAACTTCCCCTTTTGGGAGGAGTTCTGCTTTAAAGTGATTGTAAACGATCACCTTGTAAAGAAATCAATTAATTTTAAAATAGAAAGGAAAGGCAAAACATTTGTGTATAGTTATTGAAAAACATTATTAATACCTTTTTTCCCCTTTTTTATAGGTGATCACATTCCCTCTGTTCTCAGCTGCATAAGAGCTGGGGGGGGGGGAGAGAGGAGTAGCATTACACTGAGCTTCCCAGTAAATGGCTGTGAAGAGGAGGCTTGTCAGGACAAGTCTGATCATTGGAGGAGAGCAGGCTGAGTTCCCAGCACAGCTAGAGAACTGACCACGCTGTGGTCACTTTTTGATAGGAAAGCAGAGGGGCTGGCAGGAAACCCAGGGATTCCACACAAAGGAAGCGATACAAAGAGAACAGGACACTTTTTCATGCAAGTTCATGGTACAGCAGCCACATATCAGGAATATGAAATGCCGGGGTAACAAACACTTTAAGTGTTTTACCTGCTCTGTGCTGGCCCAGCCCCTCCCATCCCTTAATCTTTTATTTTGCCATTAATTTTTAATAGAGCTAAACACACATACACAGCCAATATAAACACACCTGTCTTTAGCACACAATAATGTATGCATTAAATAATTCTACACCAAATACATATCCCTCTCTAATCTTTAGCATGTGTTTTTTTTGCTTAGATTATTTATCACTAACATTCTATTGCGAAGCTACTATTTTCATCTAGAAAAATGTTTCTTAGAGCCAAACTTTAGGAAACACTAAAATGATGCCTTGCAGTGAGGCTACACCCACACTGTGAGCATTAGTTGCTTGTTTAGGTCTATGTGACACAGAAAAGAAGATTGACTTACCTGATCCTCCACTTCTCCTCACTGCTAGACCAGTACCAGCTGTAATGGTCATGCGTACTGGGCGCCTGAATAGCTGTGTGTGGCAACCATTTTGTTCATGTCACAAGTCTCCTCTCTGCCATTTTGTCTCAAGAATGCATAGTCACAGTGACCTCCCCCCTCCTTCCTTCACTTTATACAATACACAAACTGGTAACTGATGCCAGGACCTTATCAGTCCATTGATCAGACTCACAGATCTTTCCATTACCCAAACCGCAATTTCAGTCTGGAAACCCTAATAAAACTGTCAGCTTTGCAAGCTTGAGCAATCCAGAGGACGAACAGATACCGGTTGCAAATAGCCCAGTTGAATGGCCAAAACACATCTCTGCTAGACTGGTTAGCAGTTATAGCTCTTAAACTTCATCATATTTTCTAACTAAATCATGATAGCACAGGCAGAATATAGACATTTTTACCTCCCTTAGTTCATTTGTAGTGTTTTGAGCCCAAACACCGCTACCCTAGGAGTACTGGGAACCAGCCCATTTAATCTCCTAGGCAAATTGGGCATCTGAAAACCTGTAAAGTTTACAATAATTTTTAAGCTAAATTCAGGCTGGACAATAATCTTCATGCTAGCAGAATGTACCAAGTAGGTATTCAGAGATATGAATACCTATAGAAAACTGTATTTGGGACCAGTGGCGGCTGGTGCTCAAAATTTTTGGGTGGGCGCAAACAGAAAAATGTAATAGGCATTGCTTTGCGGCAAAAAACGCTGTAAAAATTTGCGTGACTTTGAGGTTGCAAAAGTGTGAAAGGGGCCTTCAGTAATTAAGGTATAGTGTGCCCCCTTTCAATGCAGAGAGACCAGCGTGCCCCCTTTCAATGCAGAGTGACCAGCGTGCCCCCTTTCAATGCAGAGAGACCAGCGTGCCCCCTTTCAATGCAGAGAGACCAGCGTGCCCCCTTTCAATGCAGAGATGCCAGCGTGCCCCCTTTCAATGCAGAGAGACCAGCGTGCCCCCTTTCAAAGCAGAGAGACCAGCGTGCCCCCTTTCAATGCAGAGAGACCAGCGTGCCCCCTTTCAATGCACAGTGACCAGTGTGCCCCCTTTCAATGCAGTGACCAGCGTGCATGCCCCCTTCAATGTAGTGACCAGCATACATGCCCCCTTCAATGCAGTGACCAGCGTACATGCCCCCTTCAATGCAGTGACCAGCGTACATGCCCCCTTCAATGCAGTGACCAGCGTACATGACCCCTTCAAAGCAGTGACCAGCGTACATGCCCCTTCAATGCAGTGACCAGCGTACATGCCCCCTTCAATGCAGTGACCAGCGTACATACCCCCTTCAATGCAGAGACCAGCGTACATGCCTCCTTCAATGCAGAGACCAGCGTACATGCCCCCTTCAATGCAGAGACCAGCGTACATGCCCCCTTTCAATGCAGTGACCAGCTTACATGCCCCCTTCAATGCAGTGACCAGCGTACATGCCCCCTTCAATGCAGTGACCAGCATATATGCCCCCTTCAATGCAGTGAACAGCATACATGCCCCCTTCAATGCAGTGACCAGCGTACATGCCCCCTTCAATGCAGAGACCAGCGTGCGTGCCCCCTTCAATGCAGTGACCAGCGTACATGGCCCCTTCAATGCAGTGACCAGCGTGCATGCCCCCTTCAATGCAGTGACCAGCATACATGCCCCCTTCAATGCAGTGACCAGCATACATGCCCCCTTCAATGCAGTGACCAGCAAACATGCCCCCTTCAATGCAGTGACCAGCGTGCATGCCCCCTTCAATGCAGTGACCAGCGTACATGCCCCCTTCAATGCAGTGACCAGCATACATGCCCCCTTCAATGCAGTGACCAGCATACATGCCCCCTTCAATGCAGTGACCAGCATACATGCCCCCTTCAATGCAGTGAGCAGTGTACATGCCCCCTTCAATGCAGAGACCAGCATGCGTGCCCCCTTCAATGCAGTGTGCCCCCCCCCCGAGACCAGTGCACTTACCTGGAACCCAGGAGCAGCCGCGGCGGTGGCTTCTCCTCAGTCCCGGCGGCGGCGGCTTCTCAGTCCCGGCAGCGGCTTCTTCTCAGTCCCCCGGCGCGTCTCCTCGAGACCTCTCGCTCCCGCCTCCTCCTCGGCCAATGGCATGGGATTTGCCTTGCGGCCAATCAGGAATCAGGTATTAGACCTGCTCCCTGATTGGCCAGGAGGAGGATTTTCATTCGCTATTGTCACACAATGGGTGGGCCAGGGGCGCACTGCTCTGTGCCCCGGGTCCACCCTTTGCTGCAGCCTATTAGAGCCTCTGGCTCTAATCAGGTGATGCAAAAAAAAAAAAGCCCCATTGAACTCCATGCGTCCGGCGCCCCTGCATGCATGCAGATTAGGGGGCCGGACGCATGGATGGGGGGGCGGCGCCCCTGCGCCCCCAACACACCGGCCGCCACTGTTTGGGACATAGTCAAAAACATAGTGACATCCCAGAAACCACTCCTCAGACGCTTAATCCGTCAGATGGCCTCTGTCATTGCCCCGTTGATACCAGAGAAAGGGGAGATGCCAGGAGCTCTCGTTAACATCAAACCAAGGAACACCTAACAGGACTTTTGTGAGCTACTGCATCGTTTTTGCTTATTTGCTGGACTCTGTTGAAACCAGGATTTCCAAGTATTCTTCATTTTCAACTTCATTTCCATTATTAAACCATAATTTGAAAAGCGTTAAAATTATCTCTAAAGCTTTTACTGCAAACTTCCTGTATCTTGAAGAGTGCTACTGTGGTATATATCTCTGAACATACCTGTTCTGCCTTCTAACACCGCCTCCCATGCCTGCGCGGCCCGTACGTGACGCCATTTCACAGCACGCACTGCACTTAAGACCGCCTCCCACAGCCTCGTGTTACAGCTAGCTGCAGTCCGGTCCGGTCATGCTGCCAGCCATCCATCCACCCACAGGCCCTGGCCTCAGTCACCCACCACAACAGGATGCCAGCTAAAGCGAGCAAGCAACCAGCCACCCAGATGACACCAAGCCAGCCACCCGCCACCGTGACCATTGTTCCAGCAAGCCAGTAGCTACCCGCCACAACAGGCCAGGGTGAGTGAGTGACACCAAGCCAGCCACCCACACAACAGGGTGACCCCCAAGCCAGCCCCCCCCCACCACAGTGCTCCAGCAAGCCAGCCACTCACCACAGTGTTCCTGCAAGTCAGTCACCCACGACAGTGTTCCAGCAATCCAGCGACCCACCGCAGTGTTCCCGCAAGCCAGCTACCCACCACAGTGTTCCTGCAAGCCAGCCACCCATAACAGGGTGACACCAAGCAAGCCAACCAGGCACCACAGAGACTGTTCCTGAAAGCCAGCCACCCACCACAGTTGCAAGCCAGCCACCCACCACAGTGTTCCTGCAAGCCAGCCACCCATAACAGGGTGACACCAAGCAAGCCAACCAGGCACCACAGAGACTGTTCCTGAAAGCCAGACACCCACTACAGTGTTCCTGCAAGCCAGGCACCCACCACAGTGTTCCTGCAAGCCAGCCACCCATAAGAGGGTGACACCAATCAAGCCACGCACCACAGTGTTCCTGCAAGCCAGCCACCTACTGTATAAGAGGGTGACACCAATTCAGCCAGCCACCACAGTGTTCCTGCAAGCCAGCCACCCATAACAAGGTGACACCAAGCAAGCCAACCAGGCACCACAGAGACTGTTCCTGAAAGACAGCCACCCACCACAGTGTTCCTGCAAGCCAGGCACCCACCACAGTGTTCCTGCAAGCCAGCCACCCATAACAGGGTGACACCAATGCAGCCACCCACCACAGTGTTCCTGTGAGCCAGCCACCCATAACAGGGTGACATCAACCCAGCTAGCCACCACAGTGTTCCTGCAAGCCAGCTACCCATAACAGGGTGACACCAAGCAAGCCAACCAGGCACCACAGAGACTGTTCCTGCAAGCCAGCCACCCACAACAGTGTTCCTGCAAGCCAGCCACCCATCACAGTATTCCTGCAAGCCAGCCATCCACCACAGTGTTCCTGCAATCCAGCCACCCATAACAGGGTGACACCAAGCCAGCCACCCACCACAGTGTTCCTGCAAGTCAGCCACCCATAACAGGGTGACACCAAGCCATTCAACCAGCCACCACAGGCTGTTCCTGAAAGCCAACCACCAATAACACGGTGACACCAGTCACCAAGCCAGCCAGCCACCCATCCATAACAGGGTGACACTACCAAGCCAGCCAACCAGCCACAACACCACACCACATCACACCACAAACTGTTCCTGAAAGCCAGCCACCAATAATAAGGTGACACCAGTCACCAAGCCAGCCACCCATAACAGGGTGACACCAAGCCAGCAAGCCACCACAGTGTTCCTGCAAGCCAGCCACCCATAACAGGGTGACACCAAGCCATTCAACCAGCCACCACAGGCTGTTCCTGAAAGCCAACCACCAATAACAAGGTGACACCAGTCACCAAGCCAGCCAGCCACCCATCCATAACAGGGTGACACTACCAAGCCAGCCAACCAGCCACCACACCACACCACACCACAAACTGTTCCTGAAAGCCAGCCACCAATAACAAGGTGACACCAGTCACCAAGCCAGCCACCCATAACAGGGTGACACCAAGCCAGCAAGCCACCACAGTGTTCCTGCAAGCCAGCCACCCATAACAGGGTGACGCCAGCCAGCCACCACAGTGTTCCGGCAAGCAACCCACCCACAACAGGATGACACCAAGCCAGCCACACTGCCAGGCGTCAGCCACCAACCCACAACAGAGTGCCAGTGCCAGCATCAGCAGCAACTTCAGCTTCAGCAAGCCATTTCTTTAATCTATTTTGTGTCTTTTAAGTTTAAATGGAGATGGATGAGGAGAGAAAAAGTAAAAGTGTGGTCTGGGACTTTTTCTTGTCTCAACCTTCTCCAGGAAAAGCAGCAGTGTGTAACACATGTACAAACAACATAAGCATGGGATCAGTAACTGCAAAAAACAAAAATACCTCAAATCTTTGGGCCCATCTAAGAGTTCATCATTTTGAATTGTATTATGCAGCACAGAAAAAAACAAAATTAATATCAATGTGATTTTGAAATACCTCCTCCACTATCCCAGGCAACAATAACAGATATACAGTAAGGGAGAAAGATATCTGTGCTCAGAATCACAAAGTGACACACAAAAAAATGTTAAATGTTTTGACAACAGAGGCAGCCAGCTACATAGGTAGATTACAATCCCATAAAAAGCAATATTAAAATAAAAGCAGCGCCAATGGTATATACATATAAAAATATATGCAAATAAAAAAGTTCATATGTAAATAAAGTCCCAAAGTCCTTGAAAAAAGAAAAGAGGGAGGAGACCAATCCCGATCATCCAATCACCGGTGTACGCAGTAGTAGGAAAAGAATAATATCACCCAATAGTGACAGCCAAAACTGCTTACCAGAAAGTCTGACCCTCCTGTTACAGAGCAGTCAAACAATGCCAGTAAAAACAGGATGCACTTGGTATGGAAGAGGATCCCTCTCAATTCCTCCAGCTAATAATTGCTCCCAGGCTCTTATATGCAGGGACAATATGGATGAAATTGCTTGATTTGAACTTCAACTTCATCTCTATTTGAAAGAAGCCGTAATTGACAGAAGAAGTCACCTCTCTCCACCTCTTCAGTGGTGGAGAGAAAATGAGGCACGCTACAAAAGACTTGCTTCCCATGCTAGAAGATACCTCTCTCTCTCTCTCTCTCTCTCTGCTCCTCGGTCCTCCACTCCTGAGCATGTTTACGAAGTTGCAGCATTGTTTGAACAAAACAGAAGACCTTTAACAGGTGACCATGGACATGCTGAAATGTTCAGCTTTCTGCATAATAATATTGTTCTACTTAACTGGGAGTATTGAAAAGAGTAGTGTCCACTCCAATCCACTCTACTCCAATCCACTGTCTAGCTGTTGCCTACCTTTTTTTTCTAGCAGTTTTGCACTGACTGCTGTAGTTGCAGTGAGTGCCCTACTGCTAAGAGTCCAATCCAATCCACTGTCTAGCTGTTGCCTACCTTTTTTTTCTAGCAGTTTTGCACTGACTGCTGTAGTTGCAGTGAGCGCCCTACTGCAGAGGTAGTCCCCTGAGTGACTCCAATCCAATCCACTGTCTAGCTGTTGCCTAGCTTTTTTCTAGCAGTTTTGCACTGACTGAACTGCATTAGTTGCAGTCAGTGCCTTACTGCAGAGGGTAGTCCTCCACTGAAACCAGTCCAGTCCAATCCACTGTGACATTGTGTAGCTGTTGCCTTGCTCTTTTTATAGCAGTTTTGCACTGACTGCACTGCATTAGTTGCAGTCAGTGCCTTACTGCAGAGGGTAGTCCTCCACTGAAACCAGTCCAGTCCAATCCACTGTGACATTGTGTAGCTGTTGCCTTGCTCTTTTTATAGCAGTTTTGCACTGACTGCACTGCATTAGTTGCAGTCAGTGCCTTACTGCAGAGGGTAGTCCTCCACTGACTCCAGTCCAGTCCAATCCACTGTGACATTGTGTAGCTGTTGCCTTGCACTTTTTCTAGCAGTTTTGCATTGACTGCACTGCATTAGTTGCAGTCAGTGCCTTACTGTAGAGGGTAGTCCTCTACTGACTCCAGTCCAGTCCAATCCAATCCACTGTGACATTGTGTAGCTGTTGTCTTGCACTTTTTCTAGCAGTTTTGCACTGACTGCACTGCATTAGTTGCAGTCAGTGCCTTACTGCGGAGGGTAGTCCTCCACTGACTCCAGTCCAGTCCAATCTACTGTGACATGTGTAGCTGTTGCCTTGCTCTTTTTTCTAGCCGTTTTGCACTGACTGCACTGCATTCGTTCAGTCAGTGCCTTACTGCAGAGGTAGTCCTCTTCCACTGACTCCAGTCCATCCAATCCACTGTATGTGTATTTTGTGTAGCTGTTGTTGTTGCCTAGTTTTTTTTTTTCGAGCTGTTTTGCACTGACTGCACTGCAGTAACATATTGCAGTTTGTGAGTCCACTATTGCAGCACTTTTATCATTAAAGTGCTGCAGTAGTGGACTCACACACTGCAATAGGTTACTGCAGTGCAGTCAGTTTTATGCATTAATGCACAATCAGGATGTGAAATGCAAAGCAAATATCCCTAGACTTGAAGTTTTCATATCAGTTTTTATGCAGTTAAGGTGTGAAGAATGAGCACTTAATGTTAAAAAATGTTAATAAATAAAGATTAACATGTTTATTAAAAGATTTCTGTTGATTTTTGTGTTTTTTTGGGTAATTTTTACATGTGTGAAAATATCGGTCAATATCGGCCGATACCGATATGCGATTAGCAAAATATCGGTATCGGCAATGAAAAAGGATATCGGTCGATCACTACTTTGTACTACATAGTTGAAGGTAAATCTAAAGGAAATTGCACAGAAAATTGTAAGAAAATTGTATAATGAATGGCTAGCCTAACTCCACTTTTGTGGGGAAAAAAATAGCAAATAAAAAAAAAGTAAGCCTATACAATTGCGACTCAAGTCATATTGTAATTAAATTTTATTAAAATGACATTTCCTTTTCATTCTGCAGCTCTATATTCTTCTATGAAATGCAATGCAATATGGCTACCTGGAGCCCCCCCAAAAACCTAATTTCCTTCTTGTGTGATTGGCTCACTGATTTTCCCAGAAGTCTACAGTAAGATACAAGTCAAATATCAGGCATCCCCTGCAACAAAAGTGTAATTTTGGTGAGATATTCCCAAAAGGAAACCATGTCTAAAGGGATGCATACCCTGCAAGTTTCCCCATTAGAGGCCTGCGGGTGCAGCAGCTAATTAATAATTATGAAACCACTCTCATTAGAATAATTTTCCCACATTGATACAAACACACAGGGATTTCTTCAGAATAACAAAGGGTAGGAATCTGCAACAAAGGTTGTTAAGATCCCAGAAATGTACATAGATCACCCAGGGGAAATTTTTGTTTCCCCCCAGCAAAAGTGGAGTTACTCTTTAACTGTTTTTGTTTTACCTGTCAAAGGACTTACACACATGTGCCACATTATATGGCCAGACAGGTCACACACCTTTGGCAATGTCACACCTGCAACTTTGTAGAAGCTGGTAGAGCTAATAGAGCAGCTCTCCCCTAAAATATAGCCGCTCCCCCCCACCATGGAGCAGTTCACCCTCGATGTAGCCTCCCTACCCTGATGTAGTCACTCTCCCTTGGTGTAGCCATTCCCCCCAGTGAAGCAATTGCCCCCTGATGGAGAAAGTCTCCCTTGATGTAGTTGCCCCTCCCCCCCTCAGGCAGCTCTCCCCCGATGTACCCACACTCCCCAATGGAGAATTTCTCCCCTGATGTTGTCTCTCTCCCTTGAAGTAGCTGCCCCCCCCCCCCCTCATACAGCTCTCCCCTGATGTACCCACTCTCCCAGATGGAGAATTTCTCCCCTGATGTAGTCTCTCTCCCTTGAAGTAGCTGCCCCCCCTCAGGCAGCTCTCTCCCGATGTACCCACACTCCCCAATGGAGAATTTCTCCCCTGATGTTGTCTCTCTCCCTTTAAGTAGCTGCCCCCCCCCCCCTCATACAGCTCTCCCCTGATGTACCCACTCACCCCGATGGAGAATTTCTCCCCTGATGTAGTCTCTCTCCCTTGAAGTAGCTGCCCCTGCTCATGCAGCTCCCCCTGATGTACCCACTCTCCCTAATGGAGCATTTCTCCCCTGATCTAGTCTCTCTCCCTTAAAGTAGCTGCCCCCCTCCATGCAGCTCTCTGCTGATGTATCCAACATCCCGATGGTGCATTTCTCCCATAATGTAGTCTCTCTCCCTTGATGTAGCCACTTCCTCAATGAAGCAACTACCCTCTAATGAAGCAGCTCTCCCCTGATGTAGCTGCTCCTCCTGATGGAGCTGTTCTCCCCTGAGCCTCTCTCTTCTTTTTTAGCCATTCCCCCCCAATAAACCAACCCCCCCCCCAATGGAGCAAGTCTCCCCTGATGGACCAACTCTCCCCTGATGGAGCAAGTCGCACCTGATGGAGCAAGTCACACCTGATGGAGCAAGTCGCACCAGATGGAGCAAGTCACACCTGATGGAGCAAGTCGCACCTGATGGAGCAAGTCACACCTGATGGAGCAAGTCACACCTGATGGAGCAAGTCACACCTGATGGAGCAAGTCGCACCTGATGTAGTCTCTTTCACCTGATGTAGCCACTCTCCCTAAAGGAGCAGCCCACTTTCTATGTGCTGCCCGTAGCCTCCATAGCAGTATTAATATTCACGTTTATACTTAAATAGTCTCTTGCACCTCCTGGTGACTCCTCTCTGGCCTGGTCAGTTCTCTTCCACAACAGCTGAAAATCTTCTTGCCCCACCACAGTGTCCACAGGCTATCCTCCCACGCTGTGCAATGCTTTACTCAGACTGTCATACTTATTTTGATCACTGTGTGTAATCTGTGTTTAATCTGTCACCACTCTCATGCTAATTAACAACACTGTGTGTAATCTGTCACTATGTGTGATGTCACCCTCATTTCATTTTAATTGTCTTTTCCAGATAATGTGATAGCCTTTCCATCTGGTACAAGAAACAAGCAATAATTAAACATAATTATGCACTGCCTAGTAACAACATTATGTAATGAAAGGATTGCAAATGGCAAATAGGTACAGCAAATATCAAGAAGGCAACACAATTATTTTATTTTAGCAGGTAAATAGTGCTACTCATTTAACATATAGTATACAGTGCCTTGAAAGAGTATTCATACCCCTTAAAATTTTCCACATTTTGTCATGTTACGACCACAAACGTGTATATATTTGTGAAGGTGTGCAAAACAATATAAAACAAATCAAAGCAGCACTAGAAAAAATAAATAAAGTAAATGAAGCTAGTGCGCTACTGAAATGACAAGGTGAGTCAAAAAATCAATAAGTTGAGTGCAAATAATGAGCAACACAAATGTGTAAAAAACTTTGTGTGAATGGTGACTGTCTGCTGAAACCAATGAAAACAATACAGTGCAAAAAGTCCGTGCCAAAGTGATGTGACGCTGGCAGACAACAGTGCTTGAAGAAACAAATATTCTTGGTGATTAGGTGGCCTCTTACCCCAACAACACTCCAATAATGACAATCAAAGTGACAATTGGTGAGATGGTGACACCCGGTGGTAGAATTTAGTTCTTACCAGACATAGGGAGATAAAAGCTTAGGACTGATGTAATAGAAAATCCACTTCAAAGATGGTGAAGAGTAGAAGAAGACTCTCACGGGGATATCACAAAACATGTCCACTTCAAAACTGCATAAGACCGGTGACTCCAGGCACAAAAACCAAGAGGATATGCCCCATAAAGAAAGAAAGGAGCTGAGTGCATTACCCACATAAAATAATTTATTGAAAAAAGGCAAACACTTACATCACCAACGGAATTTACAGATGAAGAAAAGCTCTTGAAAATGCACGGCCGCCTGCAGAACGGTCCGTGTCAAATGTCAGCGCAGGCTAGGCTCCCTCCTAGGCAGGGCCGGTGCTTCCACTAGGCAAACTAGGCAGCCGCCTAGTGCGCATTGCCACCTAGGGGCGCAGCCATGAGTCAGCACTCTCTCTCCATCATTAATGATCCTTGTGAGCTGAGAGGAGAGGCGGCAGTGGGCGAGGAAGAAGGGACAGAGGAAAATGATAGGTGTCTGGGGCAGTGGCAGAACTACCAGGCCTTGGCTTTCCACCGCTGTTTGGGGGGGCCCCAATAGGCAGGAAGGGAGCCCACTGGAGTGCTGCCTGCATGATGATCCTCTTCGGCTGGAGCTGAGTGGCCTAAACCCCAAGCAGGAAGTGATACTCTGCACTGAGCTGGTGGGCAGCCGTTCACGTCCTTGGGTCGATATTAAGCAGGGAGCGGAGGAGAGCTGAACCTGAGCCGGAGCTCGGCACTGACTGCTGGTTCTCCATCCACCACCAGCCGTGGTGAGCACTGTGGTCCAGAACAGGGGATCGGGTCCCGGGGTGTGACATGGAGGATCCCTGGTGTAAAAGGGAATCGAGGTCACCAGGTTTGCCATGGTGAATCGGATGCACCAGGTGTGACATGGGGGATAGGGGTCACTGGGTGTAACAGGGGTTCGGGGTCACTATGTGTGCCCTGAGGAATTGGGGTCCCTTTGTGTGCCATGGGGGATTGATGTCCCCAGGTGTGACATGTAAAAACATCGGGGTCTCTCCGAGTATGACATGGAGGAAAATCAGGGGGCACTGGTGTGACATAGAGGAACTTTGGGGTCACTGGGTATGACAATATGACATTGAGGAATATTGGGGTCCCAGGATGTGACATGGAAAAACATCAGGATCCCTGGGTGTGACATAGAGGGACATAAGGACATGAAGGAATATGGGGGTCACTGGGTATGACAGCATACCATAGAGGAACCATCAGATCAGGGTCACTGGGTATTACATAGAGGAGTTTTTAACCCTTTCCCTTTTTATTTATTTATTTTTTGGGGGTGCAAGTAGCTGGTCTTGCCTAGGGCGTAAAATAGTCTAGCACCGGCCCTGCTCCTAGGAGAGTGTCTGTGAACAGTGATTTTCAAGTCTTGCCAGGTCTGGACTTTGACTGGGCCATTCTAACACATGAATATGCTTTGATCAAAAGCATTCCATTGTAGCTCTGGCTGTATGTTTAGGGTCATTGTCCTGCTGGAAGGTGAACCTTCACCCCAGTCTCAAGTCTTTGCAGACTCTAACAGGTTTTCTTCTAAGATTGCCCTATATTTGGCTTCATCCATCTTCTCATCAACTCTGACCAGCTTCCCTGTCCCTGCTGAAGAAAAGAATCCCCCCAAACATGATGCTGCCACCATAATGTTTTACGGGGGGGGGGGGGGGGGTTGATGTGCAGCAGTGTTAGTTTTACGCCACACATAACGTTTTGCTTTTAGGCCAAAAAGTTCAATTTTGGTCTCATCTGCCCAGAGCACCTTCCACAGGTTTGCTGTGTCTCCCACATGGCTTTTCGCAAACTTCAATCGAGACTTTTCATGGCTTTCTTTCAAAAATGGCTTTCTTCTTGCCACTCTTCCACAAAGACCAGATTTGTGGAGTGCACGACTAATAGATGTGCCGTGGACAGATTCTCCCACCTGAGCTGTGAATCTCTGTAGCTCCCCCAGAGTTACCATTGGCCTCTTAGCTGCTTCTCTGATTAATAGTCTCCTTACCCGGTCTGTCAGTTTAGGTGCCCATGTCTTGGTTGGCGTGCCGTTGTGCCATACTCTTTCCATTTTCGGATAATGGATTGAACAATACTCTGTGAAAAGTTCAAAGCTTGATATATTTTTTTATAACCTAACTCTGCTTTAAACTTCTCCACACCAGTGGCGGCCCGTGCATAGCGGGCGCCAGGGCGCCGCCCCCCTACCCCTAAAAAAAAGAAAAAAAAAATGACAGCGAACAAATAAAGTTTTACAAAAAAAAAAATTGGGTTCGCCGGCCTTTGTAATGGAAGTGGTGGCTAGGGGGGGGGGGGGGGTGGGGTTACGTCCCAGAAGAGGCGCCGATCGGCAGCCTTCTGGGGGCGTAACCCGATCGCAAGTCCTTGCGATTGGACACCCCCACTTTTGGATATCCTGGCTGTGATTGGTCCAGTCTCCAGCCTGGACCAATCATCATCCAGGACATCCGATCCCTGACGTCACAATGGGGGCGGTGCCGGTGCGTGAGTCAGTCACTCACCGTCACCGCCGCTCGGAGGACGAGGGAGAAGCCACTCTCCTTCCTGCCGCCGCAGAGAGGACGGACTGGATCGAGGAGGGAAGAACCTGCCGCCGCCGCTGCCGCCGCCGCCAGGTAAGTGCATTAAATTGAAGGGAGCATGCACGCTGCACTCTGCATTGATTGGGGGACAATGCTGTGGGCACTCTGCATTTATTGGGGTACATTGCTGTGGCACTCTGCATTTATTGGGGTACATTGCTGTGGCACTCTGCATTTATTGGGGTACAATGCTGTGGGCACTCTGCATTGATTGGGGGACAATGCTGTGGGCACTCTGCATTGATTGGGGGACAATGCTGTGGGCACTCTGCATTGATTGGGGGACAATGCTGTGGGCACTCTGCATTTATTGGGGGACAATGCTGTGGGCACTCTGCATTGATTGGGGGACAATGCTGTGGGCACTCTGCATTTATTGGGGTACAATGCTGTGGGCACTCTGCATTTATTGGGGTACAATGCTGTGGCGCTCTGCATTTATTGGGATACAATGCTGTGGCACTCTGCAATCATTGGGGTACAATGCTGTGGGCACTCTGCATTTATTGGGGTACAATGCTGTGGCGCTCTGCAATCATTGGGGTACAATGCTGTGGCACTCTGCAATCATTGGGGTACAATTCTGTGGCACTCTGCAATCATTGGGGTAAAATTCTGTGGCACTCTGCAATCATTGGGGTACAATTCTGTGGCGCTCTGCATTTATTGGGGTACAATGCTGAGGCGCTTTGTATTTATTGGGGTACAATGCTGTGGCGCTCTGCATTTATTGGGGTACAATGCCGTGGGCACTCTGCATTTATTGGGGTACAATGCTGTGGGCACTCTGCAATCATTGGGGTACAATGCTGTGGGCACTCTGCATTTATTGGGGTACAATGCTGTGGGCACTCTGCAATCATTGGGGTACAATGCTGTGGCACTCTGCAATCATTGGGGTACAATGCTGTGGGCACTCTGCAATCATTGGGGTACAATGCTGTGGGCACTCTGCAATCATTGGGGTACAATGCTGTGGGCACTCTGCATTTATTGGGGTACAATGCTGTGGGCACTCTGCAATCATTGGGGTACAATTCTGTGGCACTCTGCAATCATTGGGGTACAATGCTGTGGCACTCTGCAATCATTGGGGGACAATGCTGTGGGCACTCTGCAATCATTGAGGACAATGCTGTGGCGCTCTGCAGTGATTGGGGACAATGCTGTGGCGCTCTGAATTGAAAGGGGCATGCACGCTGAACTCTGCATTGTGGGGGCACAGCACAGTGTTCATTGCATTGAAGGGGGCACAGCACAGTGTTCATTGCATTGAAGGGGGCACAGCACAGTGTTCATTGCATTGAAGGGGGCACAGCTTCAAAGTCACGCAATTTTTTTACTGCGTTTTTTGGCGCGAAGCAATACCTATTACATTTTTCTTTTTGCGCCCCCCCCCCCCAAAAAATTTTGAGCACCAGCTGCCACTGCTCCACACCCTTTTCCCTGACCTGTCTGGTGTGTTCCCTGGCCTTCATGAAGCTGTTTGTTCACTAAGGTTCTCTGACAAACCTCTGAGGGCTTCACAGAACAGCTGTATTTATACTGAGATTAAACTGCACACAGGTGGACTCTATTTGCTAATTAGATGACTTCTGAAGGCAATTGGTTCCACTAGATTTTAGTTAGAGGTATCAGGGAAAAGGGGGCTGAACACAAATGCATGCCACACTTTTCCGATATTTGTTTGTAAAAAATTTTGAAAACCATTTAACATTTTCCTTCCACTTTACAATTATGTGCCACTTTGTGTTGGTCTATCACATAAAATCCCAATAAAACATATTTACGTTTTTGGTTTTAACATGACAAAATGTGGAAATTTCAAGGGATATGAATATTTTTTCAAGGTACTGTATATTTAGCTCTATTTCTGGAATAAAGCATGGTCCACTTTAACTGGTGTGAGGAATAAGCAGCAGTTTATCATTTGAGAATGGATACTCTAGAATAATACCATTGCATGTCTAGAGGTATTGTACATTATATTTAAGAGTGGGTTTAAGCTAACTTAACCTGTTCCCGACCGCCCGCCGCAGTTATACGGAGGCAGGCAGCCGCTCACAGGCAAATCGCCAAAGCTGTACGTCGGGCTCCTTCACGAAGCTAGGGGGTCGAGCGTGCACCGCAGGCGGCTCGCTCCCGCACCCCTTAGTCAGCGGGTAAGCCGATGCAGCGGGCATCCGGCTCCGATTGCCGCCTGACACCCACGATTGTTCCCCGCTGAGAGAAAAGAACGGTCAGTTGTTGTAAACACAGCTGACCATTCTTCTCCCTGAAATGATTATAGAGCCCATGTGATCCTTCTACTGCTAACAACAACAGCACATTTAAGCATGTTTCACCAAGTGTGAGCACTGAGACAATGTCCAATATCTTTGGGTTTTTGATTTATTTAGGAACTTGGATGGTCGAAGGGATGAGTGGGATACTCCTTTAACCACTTAAGCCCCGGAAGATTTTACCCCCATTCCGACCAGGGGGTATTTTGCGATTCGGCACTGCGTGACTTTAACGGAGAATTGCGCGGTCGTGCGACGCTGTACCTAAACGAATTTGGCGTCCTTTTTTTCCCACAAACAGAGCTTTCTTTTGGCGGTATTTGATCACCTGTGCGATTTTTTGATCACGCGCTATAAACAAAAAAAGAGCGTCCATTTTGCAAAAATAGCAATATTTTTCCCTTTTTTTTATATGAAATTCCCCAAAAAAAAATGTAAAAATCAAAATTTTTTAAAATTTTCGGCCAATTTGTTTTATGCTACCTATGTTTGGTAAAAAAAATCGCAAAAAGCGTATTTTGATTGGTTTGCACAATTTGGTGGAGACACTTATGAAGTACTGTTTGACGCTGGCTTGACGCTGGCTGAATGCCCGCCAAAGCTGACTTGACGCTGGTTAACGCTGGCCGGATGCCGGTTAACGCTGAACTATTCTTGTAACTGAGCTTTAACTAAAGAAATTCTATCTTAGCTGCCTTAGGTACTCCTTCCTGAGGTAGCTACTCGTACACTTTTGCTGCACTGCTGAACGTTTCAGGGCCCACACTGGCACCCCCTTGCACTCCCTTATCTTCAGGACTTAAACACTTGGCACCCCCTTTCCATGCCACAACTATGGGTTAGCTGGCTCCTGGATTCCTTTGACCTTCTGGAGTGGCCCCCTCTCTTAGGCAGACCCCTGGGCAGATTTCGAGTTTGGAGCTGCTGGAGCTGGAAGCAGCTCCAGCAGCTCCACTCTGTCAGCAACACTCTGGATCCCTTTCTACAGCCCAGCTAAACCTCCAGTCCTTCAGGCCGTCTGCTCGGGACACCTTCACTCGCTCTGACAGGAGGAGAGACAGCCATCAGCCTCCTCCTGGGACTCTGCTTCCCGCCATAGACGCCCTGTCACATGCTCCCACCAGGTTTATACCCAATCCCAGGGTGCATTGCGGCAAACTCCGCCCACTGGGACAGCTATAAACCCTGGTGCGCTATTGGCCTGGTTTCCTCCACCGTCCAACAAGATCCCTCATTGGATATAGTGGGGAGACTCCCCAGACTCAACAGACTACACCCGGAAACACATGACAGCTTCACTAACTGATCAGGCCCCCCTGATAAGCAGACAGGGCCAGACATATACTTTTCCTAGCACCTACCTAGGAGGGTGCTACATACATTTTCCCTTCTCTTTCTGAATGTGGATGATGGCACTGTAATTATTTTATGACCCAGCTCTTTCCCAGCCTGTCTGTAGGGAAAGAGTGGCAGGAGGAACCTCCAAAAAAAAAAAAAAAACAGCCTGGAATATGGAGTAAAAATAAATACGGTAATTAATATCAATAAACTCTTTTAAATTGTCATACAAATATATATTTGAAATCAAATCTTTATTTATTTTTTGGCAATAACATGCTGTAAGCGGATCTCTGCCAGTCACAGGCTGTGTCACGCCCCTCCAGCTTGTGACTTAAGCCGGCCATAGGCAGTGCCATTTTCTTTCCTGCAATCCCTGCTGTAAGAACCCAGTGATTATTGCTAGCTAGATTAACAGCCGCTAGCAATAACTGCATGTAAAACCTGGCAGGCTGATCTATTTGGGTACCTTCAACCTACCCATACATGATTCAAATCTTGGGCCAGTTCAGCAGGAGATTCGAACCATCTATAGCCAGCTTTAGAATAAGATTGATGCAATTCCTCCATAAATCAAGATGTAATATCTCACCTCCATTGTGTTTAGCTGGTTAGTGGACATGGAGGAGGAGGGAGGGAGTGGGCTGTGTATGTATATACGCCCACATGTGGGACTATATAGCCACATACGCTGCCCAGATGTGATAGGAAGGAAATGCTCATAGAAACTCAATAAAAACTGAGCATGTGCAATAGCTGCCAACACTGCTCTGCAAAATCCCCAACTGCAGAGACAGAGAACAGCAGGATCAACCAGTTTTTTTTTTTTTTTTTTGCAGAATACAGAAATTGAAACCCATAGTGACTGAGTGTGTGAGTGTGACAGCATGTACTACAGCATTTATTGATAGTGTCACACCTGAGTGTAGTGTTACTTGAAGCTTATTGCTCAGAAAAGTACATTAGCTTCTTTTGGAGTAGAGTCAAACATTTTGGCTCCAATAACCTTTCATGCAAGCACCTGAAAAACATGCAAAAACACATTTTCTTGCGTATTAGCTAGTTTAAAATAAAAGAAAAAGACAAAAGCGTGAAAAACGCAAGCAAAATCACCAGTACAAACGCTCAAAAAAACGACCAAAGCTGCTCAGCTCAAGTGTGAATGGGATCTTAACACAGAACTATACTGTAGGGATGTGTACAATGGAGCATTTGCTATATTGAGCAAGTTTGCATAGCATACTTACACATTATAGAAAGCTTACCTCTTATGCTGGCCATACACTATGCGAAAAATCATCAAACTCATTTTCAAAAAACGAACACTCGGTCGTGAGAGCAAACGGTCGTGCCATCATGTGATGACCGATAAATCATTCAATGGACATAAATGAATCAGTTTTTTGTTTGTTTTTTTCACATATACCTAATGCAAACATTTTGGATGTGAAACACATTGACCTTTCAATTTATCGTTCCTTTGGCAGAAAATTTCCAAACTTGTCCTTCGTTTTTTTCAGCTCAAAAACGGATTACCAATTCGTGCCCATTAACTGGCCGAAAAACAAAAGAACTGTCCAAATGACCGAATTTTGGCAGATTTTTTGTACTGTATAGCTAGCATTCATTTGCCCAACCCAAGCACTAATATCTCCATTCCCTCAACCGATCAAATACCACCAAAAGAAAGCTATATTTGTGGGAAAAAAAGGACATAAACTGTATTTGGGTACGGCGTCACACGATTGTCAGTTAAACCAACGCAGTGCCGAATCGCAAAAATTGGCCTGGTCATTATGGGGGTAAAACCTTCCGGAGCTGGTCGTTTAACCAATACTTTTCCTTTATACTGGCTTTTAGAATTTACAAATGCTGCAATTTATAAATTGGATAGAAGGTATGGCACTGGGAAACACTTTTTGATAGATAAGTAGTGCATTTTATATATTGTTATGTAGATCAGACCAAAATGAGGGACACATGAAGAAGGATGAGGGACAGAGGGACTTTGTTCCAAATCAGGGACAGTTGGAAGCTACAGTATGAATTATCCCAGCCCCATCTCCTGCTTCTTGCCAATGTAGAAAGTGTACGCTGCTCTAAACAAGCTGTGTATACAAAAAATATCCCTAGTGGAAAGAGCATCTACCTATCAATAATATGTTTGAACTTTAGTTCTGTTAAAAAAAAAAAACTCCCTAAGTCTGAACCCCATTAGTGCCCATGAACAGGCGCATCTATGAAAACCACTAGGTCTACCTAAAACCTTTTCTCAGTTTAGTAGAATTGTATGTACCTACGGTGAATTTTTTTCCCTTTTCTGCACTGAAATGGGAACAATAGACTAATATGTTTAATAGCATGTTGGAAAATGCTTCCAGCAGTTGAAGGTGATCATTACTCTGCCGCTAAATGTCCTGACTGCCACAATTGATACTGAAACTGGAAACACCACTTTTTCAGCTTTAGGCTGATCATAGGAAGTCTTTCCAAAAACATGCTGAGACGTTAACATGTCCTCAAATCAATTGTATCACTGTCAGAACACACTGCAATCTCCTCCGCATCACAGACAATGGTTGTTAGCAATCTATACATGCAAATAATAATTTCCCTTTCCTCCATCAGTACCCACATGCAGATCAAGCTAGAAAAATGTGTGCTAAGTTCCCCGCTGTCCTCTATGGGGAGATCGGATGAGAACAGACCGCCTGTCTCATTCGATCCCATCAGATCGGATCCTCCAGACGGATGGAAAATAGGGTTTCCATCTGTCCAGATTTCACGGACAGGATCAGATCGGAGAGCATCGGGTATCAGCGGACATGTCACCGCTGACATCGGCTGCCCCATGGGGATGCATGAAGCATCTGATCAGGTCCGCCTAAAAAACTGATAGGCGGAACGGATCGCCCATGTGAGAACGTCCCCTTCCAGAGGAGTAACTAGAACCTTCAGGGCCCGGTGCAAGAAACCATGAAGGGCCCCCCTGAACCCTGGCTGGGGCTCTTCCCTTCAAGCCTGGGGCTCTTCCCACTGATCCTGGGGCCCTTTACTCTCGTTGCGAGGCCCTTATTTACAGTCCCGCAGCAGCACCCCTTCACAAGTCTTGCAGAGGGCCCCCTTCCTGCCATCTTGGGGCCTCCCCACAGTGGTGGAATGCCAGGGCCCAGTTGCAAGTGTGACCTTTGCGATCCTGGAAGTTCACCCATTGGTGTCAGTAGTTTTTATTTTTTGGTATTTTAATTGTATTATTTTTTATCATTTTATTTTATTTTTTTACAATGTCACTGACGATGACTCTATCCATTCAGAAAAGGAAGGAGCTGTTAAATTACATATTTACCGACCGCTTCCTGGTTCTCTATTGTGACACATCCCCTGCAGCAGCCGGCAGGGGATGGAAGGGGGCACAGTGGGGGGGCAGCACTGTAGGGGGGGGCAGAGAAGTACACAGGGAGCACACATGGGCCCAGAGACAGCAGAACACAAGTGAACTGGATAGGAGGAGTGGCGGGGGCAGCATACAGAGGAAACAATCTCCTCCATTTTCCTCCTGCAGCTACAGGAGGAAAAAGGAGGACAGTGATTTCTCTACATGCTGCCCCCACTGCCCTTCTATCCAGGTGTACAGGGAAGCCGCACAGGCCCCCTGGAGCATGGGGCCCGGTTGCAATTGCAACCCCTGCAACCCCTGTAGTTATGCCCCTGTCCCCTTCTGCTGCCTGTAAGAACGATCAAGCGGCTGAACACGTGCTTTGACTGTTCTTACTGTGCAGGGAATCACCGGCTAAAAAAAAAAATGCAGCTGCAGGCATCATTCAGGTATCCCCACTTAAAGCTCAGGATGTCATATGACGTCCAGTGGTAAGGAAGTGGTTAAAAATCCCCAAATAAGGGCATTATTCCTCATGTACAGTAAGAATAGTGTGGAGAGCCATGAAAATCATTCTTTTTTGGGCACGGGCTAACAGTGCATCCAGCACAGAACCTACATTGCTTTTGCAAAACCTAATCCCTCTGGAATAAATGATACTGTATATAATGAGCAGTGCAAGTATGAATTCAAGTAGGGTACATAAAGTCTTTTCATAGGTCAGCGTGGTGTAGTGCCATAATGTTGTGGCGGTAACATAAGCTTAGAATTTACAGTCCTTGAAATCAAAGAACAGAGACACAGCAGACACTCTACTTCAATTATTCATTTCAGGCTGCCTAGGTATATCCCACTTTAATGCTGTAATTATTGCCATTCCTCCCAGGAATAAGAAGATGCAGAAAAGTAGAAAGCCCACATTTAATAACAAGCTACTGCTTACCCTGTACAGAAGTCACAGAGAATACAGCACAGTTAAAAAGGAATGTAACCCTTGTGCATGTGTTTACTTAACCACTTTTGGACCGGAAGGATTTGCCCCCTTAATGACAAGGCCATATTTTGCGATTCGGTACTGCGTTACTTTAATGGACAATTGCGCGGTCATACGATGCTGTACCTAAATAAAATTGATGTCCTTTTTCCCCACAAATAGAGCTTTCTTTTGGTGGTATTTGATCACCTGTGCGATTTTTATTTTTTGTGCTATATACAAAAAAAGAGCGACAATTTTGAAAATAAAATAATATTTTTCACATTCTGCTATATAACATTCCCAGAAAAACAAAATTAAAAATCAAAATTTTTTAACATTTTAGGCTAATTTGTTTTCTGCTACATATTTTTGGTAAAGAAAATAAGCATATTTTGATTGGTTTGCGCAAAAGTTATCGTGTCTACTAACTACGGGAAAGATTTATGTAATTTTTACTGTTTTTTTTTACTAGTAATGGCTGCGATCTGCGATTTTTTGCGGGAATGCGACACTGCAGCGGACAGATCGGACCCCTGACTGACATATTTGACACTTTTGGGGGGATCAGTGACATTACTACAGTAATCAGCGCTAAATATATGCACTGTTACTGTAATAATGACACTGGCAGGGATGGGGTTGACACAGTAAGTGATCAAGGGGTTAAATGTGTACCCAGGGGCATGTTTCTAAATGTGGGGGGGGGCGTAGCTTGTGGAATGACCATAGAGACCTGTGTTCCTACATAGAAGGATTACATGATCTCTATGATCATTCCAGAGAGAAGAACGATCAGCTGTGTTCACAACAGCTGCCCATCCTTCTCTCTCAGCGGGGAGCGATTGCGGGTGTCAGGCGTCAATGTGTGATGTGTCTTTCTCACATCGGAGCCGCCTGCCCACATGCATCGGGATCCCCGCTGACGAGTAGGGGTGGGAGTGCACCGCCGACTGTGCGCGCTCGCCCCCTAGCTGCAGGTGCGCGACCGACGTATACATACTTTGGCCATACTCCTGTGACCCAGAAGAAAAGTATGGGCAGAAAAGCTTTGGCCATACTTCTTTTATGGCTCGTACACACTATAAGAAAATTGGGCGAGAATTTTCGTCCAAAGAACTTTCGTACGATTTTCGTATAGTGTGTGCACAACTTTCTACAGCCGATTCTGACCTTCTGAACAAAATCTTTTGAAGGGAACAGAGCGAACGATTTTCGCTTAATGTGTACCGTTTTTGTACAATTTTCGTAAGAGAAAAATCAGAAACGAAAGACTGCGCATGATCAGAAACAATAAGCAAAAAAAAAGCCTTTGTCGAGTTTTCTTTCATTGCTTCCAATTTGCTGTAAAAAAAATTAGGAAAATCGGACAATCTTTCGCCCAATTTAATATAACCTATATAATTACTACACAAGCCTTATTGTAATTGAATGTTAATAAAAATGACCTTTCCTTTTGAAACTACAACTGCTGTCGTTTTCTAAAAAGGTCAATGCAATAAGGCTCGGTTCACATATATGCGATGCGGCAACCCTGCAAATCCACTACAGGTTCCCGCATGGCATTTAACTCGCAGGCAGTTCACACTGCCATATGCAGATTGCTGAGGGTGTCAATACAAAGTTAACGACAACCCCAGGTCAGTTTGCATATTGAAGTGCGAACTAACAGTTTTAAAGCCCTGTTCAGTGTGAATGAGGGCTAAAATTTAGAAGCTGATTGGTTACAATGCAGAGCTGCCCTCGATTCTGTATGGACCAGTTTTAGTAAATCCTGCCAGTGTTGTTGAAGAGCTATCAGGGAATACAGTATAATACAAATGGCATGTGGTTGGATGGGGGGGGGGTCACATGTGTGTTACAACAGTTGTAGTTACAACAAGTGGACAAAGTAGCAACAAGACAGAAAGGGAAGTAAAGTAAGGAAGTTGCACTTTTTAACCACTTCAGCTCCCTTTGTGACCAGGCTTTTTTTTGCAATGCGTTACTTTAACTGACAATTGCGCGGTCATTTGTCACTGTACCCAAAAAAAATTTATGTCCTTTTTTCCCCACAGATAGAGCTTTCTTTTGGTAGTATTTGATCACCTTTTTGCGCTATATACAAAAAAAAAAACAAAAAAAAAAAAACAATATTCTTTTCTTTCTGCTATAAAACATTCCCAATAAAAAAAAAATTTAAAGATTCAAATTTCTTCATTAATTTATGCTAATATGTATTGTGCTACATATTTTTGGGGGGGGGGGAAAAATCCCAATACGTGTGTATTGATTGGTTTGCGTAAAAGTATTAGCGGCTACAATCCATGGTGCGATGAGGGAAGGGTTCCCGCATCGCATATATGTGAACCGGGACTAAATGTGCTGACAATTCATGTTTTGTTTCTAAATCTTTGGGGTAGAGGTAAATGCATTTTATTAATATTAAATACATATCAATATTACAAACCTGTCTTGCTCTGAATTAATGCTAAAGCTAAACTGTCTAATTATTAACCAGTTTACGACTGTGGTACATACACCCACACCCTTGACAGGGAAGGTCCGGAATACCATGTGCACCTATACATGATGTTATACCTGCAACATACCAAGTTCCCTGCCACAGGACATCACATACCTCAGATATCTGAGCAGAGATGGGAGCAAACTGATGAAACTGCAAGAACTCTCTGTACTGTACAAAGTGTTTACTAGATGGAAGATCACACATACTAATCTGGAGCATAGGTGTACACAGCCTATTGCATTAGGGTGTGCACCTCAAACCTGCATGTGTATATATACTGACCGTGTGAGTAGAGCAGTAGACGGTGTCAGTGGGGCAGTGGTTGGTGTCAGTAGTTATTATTTGTTTGTATTACAGTATTTTATTCTTTAATATTTTTTACAATTTTACTTTTTTTTTACAATTTTTTTTAGGAATCCCGTTAGGGGGCTTTTGGTGAAATATCAGGGGTTTAACTGCTTCTGAACCAGAAGGATTTACCCCCTTAACCACGTAAGCCCCGGAGGATTTTCCTGCTCAAAAACCAGGGCCTATTTTGCGATTTATCACTGCGTGACTTTAACGGACAATTGCGCGGTTGTGCTATGCTGTACCCAAATTAAATTGACATCCTTTTTTATCCCAAAAACAGAGCTTTCTTTTGGTGGTATTTGATCACCTGTGCGATTTTTACTTTTTTGAGCTATAAACAAAAAAAGAGCGACAATTTTGAAAATATAAATATTTTTCACATTTTTTTATATGAAATTCCCCCCCCAAAAAATGTAAAAATCTAAATTTTTTTAACATTTTAGGCCAATTTGTTTTCTGCTACATATTTTTGGTGAAAAAATCTCAATAAGCATATTTTGATTGGTTTGCGCAAAAGTTTTTGCGTTTACTAACTACGGGAAAGATTAATGTCATTTTTATTGTTTTTTTTTTTAACTAGTAATGGCGGCAATCTGCGATTTTTTTGCGGGACTGCGACTTTGCGGCGGACAGATCGGACCCTTGACTGACATTTGTTACACTTTTGGGGGTACCAGCGACATTACTACAGTAATCAGTTCTAAACATATGCACTGTTACTGTAAAAATGACACGGGCAGGGAAGGGGTTAACTTTATTAGAGATCCAGGGGTTAAGTGTGTCCTTAGGGGCGTGCTTCTAACTGTAAAAGGGCGTGGCTTTTGATGTAACCACTGAGACATACGATCCTACATAGCAGGATCGTATGATCTCTGCAGTTACACCAGGGAGAACGACAGGCGGCTTTGTTTACATCAGCCGCCTGCCTTTCTCCCTCTCAACCGGGAGATCGCGAGTGACCGGCGAACATCGGAGCTGCCGGTCACTCGCGCGGTGATGGCAGGGAACGAGCGGGGGCGGGAGCGTGCCTCCAGTGGCGCGCGCTCGCCCCCTATTGGCTCGCGGGCGAGTGACGTACCGATGCGTCAGTTTGCCCAGGAGGGGCTGACCGCCGCAGTATATGTACTTGCGGCGGTCGGCAAGTGGTTATTGCACGGTCGTGCGACGCTGTACCCAAATATAATTGATTTCCTTTTTTGCCCACAAATAGAGCTTTCTTTTGAAGTTATTTATTTTATAAATAATTTTTATTGTTTTCAAAAAAGTTAACAATACTAAAAACTTTCACAAAAATCACATCAGGTGTATATTCTATTTCTCCCTGGAAAATCCTTTCCTCTCTCTTTTCTACAACTCAACTCAACTAGTCCTCTCTTGTGTACCTTCCTCTCTACCTTTTGTGCCTGTACAGTATGTTCTTGTCCCTCCCTCTCTCCTATCTCTTCAAAATTTCCACATATCTGCTAATGTTCTTCAAATTCCTTCCATTTTTTCCATTTATTTAAGAAACTTGATGTCGATTCTTCCTCCTTACTTCCTAAATATTCCATATTATATATATATTCTATTCTTTTAAACCAGTCTCTTATTGTGGGGCTCTCCGGATCTAACCATTTTTAGGAATTGCCCCCCTGGCTGCATTTATCAGATTTGGCACTTTTGTATTGCTTTTTTGATTTATTTGATTTGTGAAATAAACATGCCCATGGGTGGTCGATGATGTTTTCGTCTGTAATCTCCCCAATGAGTTGTTGCACCTTCTGTCAGTATTCTTTGTATGTAGTACAAAGGCCTGCCTAATAGGATACAACTGACATTTTTTTTAGTTTTGACCTCATAATATATGGTTTTTGATAAATCTAACAGAAAATTGTACAAAAAAAAAAAAAGGAACATGTATGGCCAGCCTTTCTCTTCTCTGACTTTAACGTGGTGCGTTCTTGTTCCAAATCAGTGACTCCAAATGTCAGACACAGCCAGGCAATTAGTACTTTCAGTGCCTGTTCACATTTGTGCGGCTTGCGAGATCGCATGTAATTCGGAGCGCACTGCTCCTTCATTACATGCGATCTCATGTGCGGATGCAAATTCAGCCATACACTTTGTATGGCTGAATTTGCACTGTATCCGCACCAAAGACGCACAGGACCCTTTTTTTCAGCCCCATCAGGATCGGATAGCATGGTGGTTCACACTTGTGCGATCCGATCCTGTGCGAACTGTCAGATCGCACTGCGATATGCGATCAAACTGGGGGTGTCGTTAACATTTAATTGACACCCCCTGCGTATCGAATATGGCAGTGTGAACTGCCAGATGTGCGGATGCCATGCGAGAACAGGCTGCGAATTCGCAGCCTTCCCGCATCGCACAAGTGTGAAACGGCACTCAGAAGAGGGTCACCTTCTTTCTCATTATGACAGGTGCTCATTGGACATGGCACTCTGTAACCCCGAGGTTATTCAGAAACTCCAAGTTATGGCAAGCTTTGTCAATTACAAATGGTGGTGTGTACCTGGATTTACCGTTACTGAACAGATGGAGAACAAAACATCTAATAAAGATTTAAAAAGAATATAAAAATAAAGTCACACAGTACTATGCATATCACATCTGCTTCTCCTAGGCAGTAATTCCTCACCGATATCTGCAAAAGAATGCTAAAAAGAAATGTTTAGAGACAGCCAAAGCATGTTCCAACACGCTGATCCTCAGGGTCCCTGTGCATCCATGGGGTGAAGAGATTTTAACCACTGACCTCCGGAAGGTTTTTACCCCTTTCATGACCAGGCCACTGTTTTGCTATTTAACACTGCGCTACGCAATCATGCAACACTGCACCCAAACAAAATTTATATTATTTTCTCCCCAGAAATAGAGCTTTTTTAGTAGTATCACCACTGGGTTTTTTATTTTTTTGCGATATAAACGGAAAAAATACAGAACATTTTGGAAAAAAAAAAACTGTGTTTTTTACTTTCTGCTACAATACATATCCAATAATAAAAAAAAATATCATTTTATACTACTTATGGCGGTGATCAGCGACTTGTAATGGGACTGCGATAGTGCAATAGGGCAATCTGACACTAACTGACGCTGGGGGAAACTGACTGACTTCCATTAACATCACCAGTGATATTAAAGTGGTTGTAAAGGCCGTAATGCAGTCTATGCATTAAGGAGGAGTTCCTCCTGGAGAAAAAAAAATACAGTAGCTGCTGACTTTTAATATATAGACACTTACCTGTCCAGGGAGCCCGCGATGTCAGCACCCAGCCAATATTCAGATCAGCTGCCGCTGCCATTCTTTCTAAGGGGAAACCGGCAATGAAGCCTTTCGGCCTCACAGCCAGTTACCTACTGCGCATGCACGAAACGCGTTGCACATTCTCATAGGCTTGGTGGTGGGGGAAGGAGAAGGAGGATGGAACTTCCGGTGGACGGTGCCGTAGCGCTGTCTCCCGGAAGTGGGAAGGGTACCTGTCAAAAACAGGTACCCATTCCCCCCTTCCCCCTGAAAGGTGCCAAATGTGGCACCGGAGGGGGGGGGGGAGGAAACAAATGAGCGGAAGCTCCACTTTTGGGTAAAACACCTTCTGTGTGCAGCAGACCCTAAAGCCCCCCCCAAATACTTACCTGTGCCCCCTCTTGATCCAGAGATGTCAATCAGAGCCTTGCTTCTCCGGGGACTCACACTCTTGGTTGGCTATTGGCAGCAGCGGGAGCCATTGGCCACTGCTGCTGTCAATCACAGCCAGTGAAACCAAGGCTTTTTTTACAAACAATCGGGAACAGGAACTCCCCCTTTGCGAGTCACCCCTTGTCTCCACCCCCTACCCACCTCTTGCACCATTCCTAGGTTCCACCCCTTACCCACCTCCCAGTACTGCCCCTTTTAGAGAATACAGAACCAAGTAACAAGTGTTATGCTAATTAATGTGTATGGAATTTGTTAATAACAAGTAAGCAGCCAGCAACAATAGATCCCCCCAGCAAAAATAGACCACCCGCAACAAAATATCCCCTTCCCCAGAAAGAAAAGATTCCCAGCAGCAATACCAGATCTCCCTGCAGGCAGCACCAATAGACTCTCCAGCAGCCAGCAACAATAGACCCCCCCCAGCAACAATGGATCACCCGCAACAAAATGCCCCCTCCTTCAGCAACAATGAACCCCCAGCAGCAACAACAAATTTCTCTGCAGCCAGCATCCCTAGAGCTCTCCGAAGCAACAAATGACCTCCAGCAACATAAGACCCATCCCCAGCAACAGTGGATCCCCCACCAGAAACAATAGAATTCCTTAGCAACAATAGCCTGCCCTTGGAAAAAATAGATCCCCTCCAGCAACAATAGATTCCCTAGCAGCTAGAATCAGTAGACCTTGAACCCCTTGCCATTACATACATTCATTGCTAGAGGTGCCGAAACTGCGTTCCCCGTGTACCTGCTGAAAAAAAAACCCAGAGTGAACCAATCAGGAGACAGAGGAGGCGGGCCGAACCATGGCTCCGTGTGTGAATGGCCACACAGAGCAGCAGCTCAGCTGCTGTAAGGGCACCCGACAGGAGGGAGGAGCCAGGAGCGCCAGCGTGGGACCTGATTAGAGGAGGATCCGGGCCACTCCATGCAAAACCATTGCACAGAGAAAGTATAACAAGTTTATTATTTTAATGAAAAAAATGAAAGCTTTACAACCACTTTAATACAGTGATCAGTGAAAATAATATACACTGTCACTGTACAAAAGGCACTGGCTGGGAAGGAGTAACATCTAGGATGATCAAGGGGTTAAATGTGTACCTAACTATGTGTAATATGTGTAAAGTGTGCTGCTTTTACTAACAGATCAATTGCTTTGCAGGGATGAGAAACAGAAAGATCCTTCCCTCTATACAGAGCTCTGTGTTGATTGTCAGCAAGGAGCTCTGGGCTGTGATTGCACACAGCCGATCAGCAGGTCCCGGGTATGAATCATTGGCTGGGATCTGCTAAAAGGCTTCTGCTGTGTACAATCACAGTGGGTGTCGACGGGGGAAGGGGGTTGCACGCTTGCGTGCGACCAAAACCTTGAAGCAGACAGCGACGTATGGATATATGTGCAGGCCGCCCAGCATTGCGGGACGGGCGGTCCGCAAGTGATTAAAGCCCAAATCCAGGAAAATTAAAAAATTCACCTTTGCAGTACGGCCTTCCCACACTGCAAGGGCTAAATGCTGGTTTGGTCTAGGGGCAGAAGATTAAAGCAGAATTCCAGGACAAACCTAGTCTTAAAAAAGGTAACTAACCTACAGTATGTAAGAAAGATGTACAGTATCTCACAAAAGTGAGTACACCCCTCCCATTTATGTAAATATTTTATTCTATCTTTGCATGTGACACTGAAGAAATGACACTTTGCTACAATGTAAAGTAGTGAGTGTACAGCTTGTATGTAAATTTGCTGTCCCCTCAAAATAACTCAACACACAGACATGTCTAAACTGCTGGCAACAAAAGTTAGTACACCCCTAAGTTAAAATGTCCAAATTGGGCCCAAAGTGTCAATATCTTGTGTGGCCACCATTATTTTCCAGCACTGCCTTAACCCTCTTGGGCATGGAGTTCACCAGAGGTTGCCACTGGTGTCCTCTTCCACTCCTCCATGATGACATTATGGAGCTGGTGGATGTCAGAGACTTTGCGCTCCTCCACCTTCCATTTGAGGATGCCCCACAGATACTCAATAGGGTTTAGGTTTGGAGACATGCTTGGCCAGTCCATCAGCTTTACCCTCAGCTTCTTTAGCAAGGCAGTGGTGGTCTTGGAGTTGTGTTTGGGGTCATTATCATGTTGGAAAACTGCCCTGCCGCCCAGTCTCTGAAGGGAGGGGAACATGCTCTGCTTCAGTATGTCACAGTACATGTTGGCATTCATGGTTCCCTCAATGAACTGTAGCTCCCCAGTGCCGACAGCACTCATTCAGCCCAAAACAATGACACTCCCACCACCATGCTTCACTGTAGGCAAGACACACTTGTCTTTGTACTCCTCAACTGGTTTCTGCCAAACATGCTTGACACATCTGAACAAAATAAGTTTATCTTGGTCTCATCAGACCACAGGACATGATTCCAGTAATCCATGTCCTTAGTCTGCTTGTCTTCAGCAAACTGTTTGCAGCTTTCTTGTGCATCATCTTTAGAAGAGGCTTCCTTCTGGGACAACAGCCACGCAGACCAATTTGATGCAGGGTGCAGCATATGGTTTGAGCACTGACAGGCTGACCCCCCACCCCTTCAACCTCTGCAGCAATGCTGGCAGCACTCATACGTCTATTTCCCAAAGACAACCTCTGGATATGACGCTGAGCACATGCACTCAACCTCTTTGGTTGACCATGGCGATGCCTGTTCAGAGTGGAACTTGTCCTGTTAAACTGCTGTATGGTCTTGGCCACCATGCTGAAGCTCAGTTTTAGGGTCTTTGCATCCTTCCTATAGCCTAGGCCATCTTTAAGTGGAGTAACAATTCTTTCTTTCAGATCCTCAGAGTTCCTTGCCATGAGGTGCCATGTTGAACTTCCATTGACCAGTATGAGAGAGTGAAGCGATAACATCAAATTTAACACATCAGCTCCCCATTCACACCTGAGACCTTGTAACACTAATGAGTCACATGACACCAGGGAGGGAATATGGCTAATTGGGCCCAATTTAGACATTTTAACTTAGGGGTGTACTCACTTGTGTTGCCAGCGGTTTAGACATTATCGGCTGTGTGTTGAGTTATTTTGAGAGGACAGCAAATTTAAGCTGTTATACAAGCTGTACACTCACTACTTTACATTGTAGCAAAGTGTAATTTCTTCAGTGTTGTCACAGGAAAAGATATAATAAAATATTTACAAAAATGTGAGGGGTGTACTCACTTTAGTGAGATACTGTATATCCTTGCCTATTTTCCGGCTGCTCTGGTCACATGATCACCCCTGTATGAGTGAGTGGCAGCTGTAGGGGAGAGGAGAAAGCACTCAGACAACAGCTGGTAAACTCTGGAGCGGTGACATCACCCATAGGTGTCGGTGTTCCCTGCTCTTCACTGACTAAAACAGGTGAAATCATGTGACTGTACTAGAGTGGCCTAAAAATAGGTAAGTATATACATCTTTCCTCCACAGGTTAGTCAGCATAGATAGATAAAAAGAGAGGGCGCACTGGCCCAGTGCATTATCCAACAACAAATTTATTGAAGATAGAAAATAAAATATAACTACTCACAAGTGTAGGTAGTAAAATTGTTTATCAAGCCACTACAAGTGGCTGCAATCTCCCAGCTTTGCCAAAGCCTCTAGCCCAAGAAGGGCCTCCCCAGGGTCCCTGCTGGCTGACGCATTTTGAAGGAGTGTCCTTTTTTCTCAAAGCCCTCTCTGATGAAGGACATCCTTAATCGAAACGCTTCAGCCAAGAGCTGAGCCAGCTAAGAAAAAAAAAGTTTTGCCTTTATGCCCCTTTTACATGGGGTGTATCTGATTTGACTAACTCCACTTGCTCAGCGGGGATGACAGGTCTGTCTCCACTCACTGTGCAGAGATGGACCTGTCAGAGTTCCGCTCTCCTTTATGGGGAGATCAGATGAAAACAGACAACCTGTCCTTTTTCATCCAATCCGACCCGCTGGACGGAAGGCGAATGTTTCACCATATGTCTGTTTTCAGCAGATATTGCTGGGTTGGATGCCAGGTGGGTGTAAGTGAACACATGTCCGCTGACATTCGCCTCCCCATTAGAGAACAATGGATGGCCCGATCGGGTCCACATAAAAAAACGGCCAGGCAGACCCAATTGGTCCGATCGTGTGAAAGGGGCCTAAGTTTTACTTTGAGGAGCAAACATTTACCCTTTTCATGCTTTAGTAGGTTCTCTCCAGCACTGTAACCCTTCCCCAACAGCTGCTCTGTAAGCTCCAGTTGCACTCCAGCCTCCTTAGTGTCCCATACAAGGTGATTCCAAAGGTATGTATTTTTTTTAAATAACAAACATGGTATACTTACCTGCTCTGTGCAATGGTTTTGCACAGAGCTGCCCCAATCCTGGTGCTTCTAGCTCCTCCCAACTTCTGAGTGCCCTCATAGCAAGACACTTACTATGAGGACAAATGTGTGAGCTCGCTGCTGAGCTGGGCTGTGTGTGTCCATAGACACACAGGGACATCGGTCCCATGCTGTCCCTACCAGTGTTGCTAACCAGTGCCTACCAGTGGCACCTACCAGTGCCACCTACCAGTGCCCACCAACGTCACCTACCAGTGCCCATCAGTACTACTAATCAGTACCCACCAGTGCCATCTATCAGTGCCCATCACTGCTACCAATCATTGCCCATCAGTGGCTCATCATTAGCGTCACCTATTAGTGCTGCCTATCTGTGCCACCTACCAGTGTCTATCAGTGCCACCCACCTATCAGTGCCACCTCTCAGTGTCCTTCAGTGCTGCTTATCAGTGCCCATTAGTGCCACCTACCAGTGCAGCCTCATCAGTGCCTCCTGATCATTGCCCACCAGTGCCACCTCATCAGTGCTGCCTTAACAGTGCCCATCAGTGCAGCCTATCAGTGCCCAACAGTGCAGTCTATCAGTGGTCATCAGTGCAGCCTCATCAGCGCACATCAATGAAGGATAAAAATGATCTATTTGGAAAATTTTACAAACTATAAACTATACAGTGTATTTAGCAAAAAAAAAAAAAAAAAAACAACCCAGTGGTGATTAAATACCACCAAAAGAAAGCTCTATTTGTGTGAAAAAAATGATAAAAATTTCATATGGGTACAGTGTAGCATGACCGGGCAAATATCATTCAAAGTGTGACAGGTCTAAAAACTGAAAATTGGCCTGGTCAGGAAGGGGGTATATGTGCCCAATAAGCAAGTGGTTAATTACCACCTTAATCAGCCACAGAACCTGAGTAATTAAAGAGGAGCTCCACCCAAAAGGGAACGCTCCGCTTGTTTGCTCCCCCCTCCCCTCCGCTGCCACATTTGGCACATTTCAGGGAGGGGGGAGTGGTTTTTGACAGGTACCTGTCCCCACTTCTGGGTGATCTCGCCGCAGCGAGGTCCCCCCGGAAGCTCCGCACCCTTCCTCCTTCCCCTGCTGCTGGGCCATTCACAAAGCGCATGCGCAGTAGGACGGCTTCAGGGCTGGTTTCCCTATACAAGGAATGGTGGCGGCAACACCCGAGAGGCGATTAAAAAATCAGCTAGGGTGCTGACTTCCCAAGATCCTTAGACAGGTAAGTGTCCTAGTATTAAAAGTCAGCAGCTACAGTATTTGTATGTTTTTATTTGTTGGAGGGCTGGAGCTCCTCTTTAATATGTGTTGGGTTTTAAAGGGATGAGGTGGCAACCCTTCCGGCATGTGCCACTTCTATATCACTCTATAAACCATTCCCCCACATGGACATCTCTGAGGCTGGGTTCACACTGGTGCCGCGCGGGAACCACAGCGATTTCTGTGCGGGTTCCCGCACCGCATTAGAATTGCAGGCAGTTCTCACTGGCCACTGCAGGTGTCAATATAAAGTTAATGACACCCCCAAATTGGTTCACAGAATGCAGTGTGAACTGTGAAATCGAATGACATGGGTCTGAACAACCATGTAATGCCATTCCAGTGCGGACAAAAAAAAGGGTCCTGAACCATTTTGGTGCCAATGTGATGCGATTTCAGCCATACAGTTTCGCATCGCAAAGACAATGCATGTGAAGCGCACAGGAATGCAGTGAGAATCAAATGCGATGTCTACTTTATTTTTTTTTAAATGCACATCTTTTTGCAGGTAAAAAAAATGTGCATTTTTTTCTTACTAGGAGCCACGCAGGACTCCTGCAGACTTGTGAGTATATCCATCTGCTCATACTTTGTACAGACAGACAGTTACACACTGACAGGACGAGACAGTGAACTACCAGAGGCTCTTCCCACAGATTGGAGATTTAAGCCCCGTACACACGTACGGATCGTCGTCATACAAATGTTCGTCTTTTCTCCCCGGGATGTCGGTGTCTGTTGAAAAGTGCAAAGACAGCACAAGGACAGCACAAGAATTTTGTCCGCAGACTTCAGCTGACTGCAGAAGTGATGTCATGTAATGGTTAACTTTCCCTGTGTTTTTTATTTTCTGAGCATGCCCAGTCTTGCAAATCTGCGGTCTGTCGGCTGATTTCTGTACTGACAGGCGAACAATCGTCCGTTCTGGTGTCCGCAGACAAAAATTTTCATGTTTGCAAGAAAGACTCTTGTCCGCGGATTGTGCGCAGACAGCTGTCGAAGGCACCATACTAACACGCGTACAATCGGCAGATCTTTCGCCCGCCGACGTTTGTATGACGACGATCCGTACGCGTGTACGGGGCTTTAAGCAAAGCGACAAACTCCGAAGCAGCACGGTGTAAGGCGAAGGATAGGCATAGACATTTATCCCTGCTCTGCTGCAAAGGGGAATTTTTTCCATTCTATTTCAACAGCCGTGCCTTGTACACCCTGTTAGCACACCTAGTTCACAGCGCGGCACGTAAGGTTGCCACCTCATCACTTTTAAACCAAACACATAATAATTACACAGGTTCTGAGGCTAATTTAACCACTTCATTCGCCACAGGGGAAGCCGATCAGTGGGATCCGGCGGCCGCAATTGCTGCCGGGCACCCAAGATCGCTCCCCATGGAGACAGAACGGCAGTCTGCGGTTGTAAACACGGCAGACCGCTGTTCTGTCAGTAATGAACACATCGCCGCCATTACTAGTAAAAAATAAAATAAAATAAATGGAGAAAAAAATAAATAAATAAAAATGACATAAATATTTCCCCTGGATTGAAGACGCGATAACTTTTGCGCAAACCAATCAATAAACACTTATTGGGATTTTTTTTACTAAAAATATGTGGCAGAATACAAATTAGCCTAAAATGATGAAAAAATTTGATTTTTTTATTTTTTTCATTGGGAATGTTATATAGCAGAAAGTAAAAAAATATATATATATTTTTTTTCAGAATTATCGTTCTTTTTTTGTTTATAGCGCAAGAAATAAAAATTGCACAGGTGATCAAATACCACCAAAAGAAAGTTCTATTTGTGGGAAAAAAAGGACATCAATTTTATTTGGATACAGTGTTGCACTACCGCGCAATTGTCAATTAAGGTAACAGTGCCGTATCGCAAAAAATGGCCTGGTCATTAAGGCGGTAAATCCTTCCAGTCCAGAAGTGGTTACTGATTATAAGGCTGGCCATACACTATACAATTTTCTTATTCAATTTCCTTTAGATTTACCTTTAACTATGTAGTGCAAGGGCCTGCCTGATTGCATACAAATTGAAAGTGTTTAGGTTTGACCCTATATTACATGGTTTTGGTAAATCTAAAGGAAAGTTGAACAAGAAAATTGTATAGTGTATGGCCAGCCTAAGGCACCAAGTGAGTTTAATTACCACCTTAATCAGCCACAGAACCTGTGTAATTAATATGTGTTCGGTTAAGACCCCATTCACACTAGCCCGACTTGTCAGACGACTTGGTCGCCTGACAAGTCGCAGTGGGTCGCTCGCCATTGATTAGCACAGGACCCGTTCTAATAGGAGCGACACAAGTCGCTCCGACTTAGAAAAAGGGTCATGTACTACTTTGGGGCGACCTGGAGGCGACTTGCATTGACTTCAATGATATGAAGTCCGTGCAAGTTGCGCCGAAGTCGCGGTGCAGGTCGCCCCACCAAGTCGTCTCGCCCCTGTCTGAACGGGGTCTTAAAGGGATGAGGTGGCAACCCTAGCGGCACATGCCACTTCTATATCACTCTATGAACCATTCTCCCAGGTGGACATCTCTGCGGCTGGGTTCATAGTAATGTGATGCAGGAACTACAGCGATTCCTGTGCGTGTTCCCGTACCACATCAGAATCGCAGGCAGTTCACACTGCGAACTGCTGCGGGGTGTAAATATAAAGTTCATGACACCCCCAGATTGGTTCGCAGAACGCAGTGTAAACTGTGGAATCGGATGGCATAGGTCTGAACACCAATGCGATCTGAATCCAGTGAGGACAAGAAAAAAAAGGGTCCTGCACCATTTTGGTGTGAATTCGATGCAATTTCAGCCATACAAACTGTGTGGCTGAATATGCGCTGCACAGACATTGCATGTGATCACTGTTGCCAACCGTCAGTATTTTTACTGGCAGCCACTAAGAAAACATGCACTTTTCTCCTGCCAGTAAATACCAGTGACAGGAAAATGCTGCCAGTAAAAAATATGGCTGTGACACTCGACTCGGAAGTGCCAATACGCAGTTATGGGCAGAAACCAGCCGAGACCCTCTGAGTGCCTGCTACAGTGTGTTTGGGCGGTGGTACCGGGATGGGTCTGGCGGGATGGGTCATGTAATGCAGTGGTTCTCAATCTCAACCTCAGTCCTCAAGTACCCCCAATGACCATGTTTTGGAAACTTTCCTTAGATAAAATAGCTCTTATCAATACCATGTCATTAATATTGATTTAAAGCAGCTGTGCAAAGTAAAGGAAAACCTGAGAACATGGCCTGTTGGGGGTACTTGAGGACTGAGGTTGAGAACCACTGGTGTAATGTCATGGTGCAAGGGACCCAAGCAGAGCCGCGCTTGGCAAACTAGGAGCGAGACAGTCAGTGCTATTTGGACTAGAGTGGACTGAAGGGACCACCTGGTGTGCAGAGAGAGCAGTGTTGCCAACCGTCAGTAATTTTACTGGCAGCTAGTAAAAAATGGGCACTTTTCTCCTACCAGTACATACCAGTGACAGGAAAAGGTTGCCACTTTAGAATATGGCTGTAAAGCATGTGCAGTTCCAGTCTGGAGCCAGCCGAGACCATTCTAGTGCCTGCTACAGTGTGTACGGGCAGCGCCAGTGAGGGGCGAGTATGGTGGAGGTGGTGCCTGAGCATGTTGTCTGATGTCATGGTGCAAGGAAGCCGAGCGGTGTGGCTGTAGCCTTGTATGCGGGTCTGCGGGACGGGAACAAGGCAAAGTGGGAGTTGGGTTCCTGTCAAAACTAGGTACACCTCCCCCCCTAAGAAAAATGACATGCCAAATGTGGCATGTATAGGGCTGAGGAGACCCTAAAGCGGAACTTCCACTTTTGGTGGAACTCTGCTTTAACCACTTCTGGACAGGAAGATGTTCCCCCTTAATGACCAGGCCATTTTCTGCGATTCGGCACTGCGTTAATTTATCGGACAATTGCACGATCGTGCAACGCTGTACTTAAAGCGGAGTTCCACCCTGGGAATACTTTTTTTTAATAAAAATACCCCCGGGACAGTCAGGGCTAGTACATTCCACAATGGCTAGCCTCTGATCTGTCCCGGGTTGCACTTACCTTTTAGAAGAAATACTTACCTTGAAAAAGTATTGTCCAGCGCTGCCATCTTAGGTGTGGGCAGCTTGAAGCTAGCGCGATCCTCTTCTGCGTCCTCTTCCATCTTCTTCGGTCCCACGATGCACTGCACCGGCCCCGCCGTCACTTCCGGGGCTGCAGCGTCATCCCTGCACAGCTTCTGGGCATGCCCAGAAGCTGTTTAGCAAGGTATGACAGCGCCTGCACCGGAACTGCAGCCGCTGATGACGTATTGACTATGAAACGCGTACAGCGTGCTCACGTCACTTCCGGTTTTGGTACGAGATCGAGGCGTGGACCGCACAGCGCTCTGATCTACCTACATGCTGGTTTTTCATTGTTTAAATGTGAGTACCTCTTCATATTATATGTAAATAAACTGCCTTACGGTACTACACTATGTCCCCTGTCTATTACTTTCTGGCACACAATCTGGAGTGAAACCGTGGGGGTACCTTGGAACATATCTGCCATTAGGAACATATTGGGAACCAATACAGGGAAACACCTTCCAATAGGACCATCAAGGTTTCCGGTAGGACGTTCCCATCTAGGTACAAGGAGGACACCGTTGGGCTGCTGGACCACTTTATACACCCGCTATATACCCCTGTGTGGGGTGGGTGTCTCTGGTAAGTGTGCCTTTCTACCTGAGATATCACCCAGCACCTTACCACCCACCACGGGGTCACTCCTTATAAATATCCACCAGAGTGTTGTCACCTATATCAACTTAAGAATATTCACTTGCTTGTGGACATTTGCATGTGACATACAGATTGTTGGACTTTTCTGCAGTGCATACTGAATACCGTTTGCTGCTGGCACTTTATATTATCCCCACACCATTTCATATGGTAGATTGGGGTTTTTTAAACACTATAGCACTTTTTTGAAGCACTTTATAATTGCATGTAATGTAATATTCATTCTTTATGCTCTTTGTTGTGTATTGCATATGGTTTGATATTTATCACATATAGCACCCATTTATGCACTAAGTCACTTTATAAGAGCACCTTAAAATATATAGCACTTTGATTTTCACACCATTTGATGTTAGCATTGTATTTAATCTGGTGATCTTTAGATATTTAATATTGTGGATAAGCACCACGTCACTTTATACTTTTTGGCCGTTGATGATTTAATACTAGGATCACCCTTCACATTTAGTTTTCTATAGGCAGCGCCACCATCCCTCCTTTCTTATACATCTATTGTATCATGTCCTCAGTCTCTGACTATCTCCTGTATCATGTCCGCTGTCTCTGACCATCTCCTGTAGCATGTCTCCAATCTCTTACTCAAACTTAAACACATTGCTAATAGTATTTGCTATCCGTTTATGCTGAAGGTGGGACTGTGCAGGGGAGGCAGAGAGTGAAAAAGGGGGCACTGTGATTAGAGAGACAGGAGGGGGGAGGAGGGCAGACTGCAAGGGGCACTGTGATGGGGGGCTGTGAAATTTATGCAATAAATATTCTTGAAAACATTACAAATTTTTCCGGGTGCCAAATGCTCTAAGTACGCCACTGCCTGGCTGCGACAGCTTGCGGCTTCACAGTCAGGTACGCACTGCACATGTTCGAGGGAGGGAGGGGGAAGAGGAGAATTTCCACTCAAGTTGCCTAGGCGGCCCGACTGGAAAAGGGAACTGGGTTCCTGTCAAAACTAGGTACCCCCTCCCCAGAAAAATGACATGCGAAATGTGGCATGTAAGGGGGTGAGGAGTCCTTAAAGCAGAACTTCCTCTTTTGAGTGGAACTCAGTTGGGTACGCACTGCGCATGTGCGAGTTGTGCTGTGCTTCCTTAACGGATGGACAATCTTCTGGGACCTGTGACATGTCCTAGAAGGGAGGGAGGGGAAGAGGAGAACTTCTGCTCAAGTCGCCTAGGCGGCCCGACCATAAGTAGGTTCACCCACCCAAAAAAAAATTACATGCAAAATGTGGCATGTAAGGGGGTGAGGAGTCTTTAAAGCTGAACTTTCACTTTTGGGTGGAAAGCCGCTTTAAGCCTGGGTTCACACTACTGCAATGCGGGAACCAGCGCAATTCTAGTGCGGGTTCCCGCATTGCATTTCCCCCGCGTCTCCACGGTGCCGGCATCACAAGTGTGGGCACCCGGCTGTGACAGCTTGCGGCTTCATGGTCGGGTGCGCACTCGCATGTGCTTGTTGCGCTGTGCCTCCTTAATAGCTGGACAATCTTTTGGCACCTGTGACATGTCCCAGAAGATTGCAGGGTGGGAGGGGGAGAGGAAAACTTCCACTCAAATCGCCTAGGCGGCCCGACCGAAAGTGGGAGCGGGAACCTATCCAAACATGGTACACCCCCCCCCCCCAAAAAAATGACATGCTAAATGTGGCATATAAGGGGGTGAGGAGTCCTTAAAGCGGAACTTCCACTTTTGGATGGAACTCCAGTGGAACTTCCACTTTTGGATGGAACTCCAGTGGAACTTCCACTTTTGGATGGAACTCCGCTTTAAGCCTAGGTTCACACTACTGCGATGCGGGAACCTGCACGATTATAGTGCGATCCCGCATCACATCTCCCCCGCAGGCTGTTCACACAGCCCTATGCGAACTGCAGTGGATGTCAATAGAAAATAAAAGACACCCCTCGGTCGGTTCGCAGATCGCAATGCGAACTTTAAATCCGGACAGGAATCGAGTTGCATGGGTGTGAACAGTGCGGAGGGGAAAAAAAAGGTTCCTGCACCTTTTTCATGCAAATCCAATGCGAGTCCAGCCATACAACTTTATGGCTGAATTCACATCGCACAGTAGGGTTGCCACCTCATCCATTTAATCCAGGACACACATTAATTGCACAGGTTCTGTGGCTGATTAAGGTGCTAATTAAACTCACTTGGTCCCTTATGTGCATTATATCAGCGTCAGAACCTGTGTAATTAATATTTGTCCTGGATTAGAGGGATGAGGTGGCAAGCCTATCGCACAGACATCGCATGTGATCTGCACAGCAATGCGAATCACATGTGATGCCTGTGTTTGCAGTAGTGTGAACCCAGCCTGAAACTGTCATTTTGTAACTTTTGGAAATGCCAGCAAAGATTTGGCTGTGCCAGTAAATTTTGGCTTGGCAACACTGCATGTGATGTGGACAGGGATGCGGTGCGAATCACACGTGATGTCTCCAATCGCACCGGCGTAAACCCAGCCTGAAAATGGCACTGCTTGCTATCAAGGCCGCTGATAGGGGGTGGAACCACCAGTCCTCCTGTAGGGGGCACGGGCACACAGGGGGGGCCCAAACAGCATGGAGAATTGGTGCGGTCAGGCAGGGGGGGGGGGGATTACAGAAGGAAGTCCTGTGCAGCTCTCTGCAGCAGCTGAAAGACAGTTTTTTCCCCTCCTGCCAGCTTTCAGCTGCTGCGGAGAGACACAGACATCATTCCTGTAATTGCTTCTCCGACGCCGATCCCCCTCCCCGTTCTGCCTGCTTCTGACTCCCCCTCCTTCCCGTATGCCCCCCTTTCACTGTACTGCCCCCCTCCCAGAGCGCTGCAGGCTTCCCTGTCCTGTAAAAATATAAATTCTAAAAAACAAAAATAAACATTGTAATAAATAAATAAAAAACATTGTAACATAAAATAAAATGATTCTAAATATTTTTAACATTAAAAAAAAATTATATAATTTTTTTAATGTAAAAAACAATTAAAAAGGGTTAAGACCCCATTCACACTGGTCGCCTGACAAGTCGCAGTGGGTCGCTTGCCATTGAATAGTACAGGACCCGTTCTAATAGGAGCGACACAAGTTGCTCCGACTTAGAGAAAGGGTCCTGTACTACTTTGGGGCGACCTGGAGGCGACTTGCATTGACTTCAATGATATGAAGTCCGTGCATGTCGCGCCGAGGTCGCGTTGTACGCTGTGCACCACGATTTCACAGGTCGCCCCAGCAAGTCGCGTCGCCCCTGTCTGAACGGGGTCTTATTCACACAGGTTCTCTGTTATGTTTGTGTCCGCTAATAATGATACTAGTGTATTTTTTGTGAAAATATTGTCTTGATATATTCGGGTAGGTTGTAGGGGGCCCTGTGATTTCTAACAGGAGCCCTGCTTGCTATGGCCACCTCTTTGCACATATCAGTGTCTCTGGAGCAGACATTACAAGTGTTTCATTTCAGTAATCTCTAAATAAACAGACACTGGCACACCTGCATTCCTAGCTGCCTCCCTCCCTCCCATATAGGAGGATATTGATCAATATAGCTGTATTTATATAAAGTTGTGTGCAGTGTCTGTTCCATACATATAATAGGGAGCAGAGTGGGGAGGTTTCAGGTGAAGGAAGTTTTCCACACACACACACACACAGACACATATGCATACATGCAAGGTGCTGCCCTCCTCCCCTCCCCCTCCTTTATTGACTGATCACTCCAGGCTGGGCGTAGCAGATCTGATCACACAGCTCACCCCGGAAGCTGCAGGTACTTGTCATTCCACAGGAGACATGAGAGAGGACAGGGCTGCTGCACTCTTCTAGCTGTGTCTGCACCTCCTGGAGCATGGCTGTAACACAAGAGGTGGTGATGAACTTCCTCCTGGAGCAGGGAGGGAAGGTGAAGAATGCTGAGCTGGTGAAGAAGTTTAAGGCACTGGTGGATTCCCCTGATCCCAAGGAGAAGGCAAACAACAGAGAACTCTTCAAGAGGTTTGTCAACAATATAGCAGTGGTGAGGGAGGAAGATGGGGTTAAGGTGGTGGTGCTGAAGAAGAAATATACCCATTTACTGGCAGGGTTTGTCCAATCTCCCATTACACAGGAGGAGGGGGAAATCCAGAGCAAGGGGGACCTGGAGGAGGACGCACAGCCTTTACCTGTAAGTGACAACACACAGGAGCCATTGATCAGCACTGACAATGACAGGTTCTCTCCGCAGGATCTCTCTGAACCACAAGATCATGGCGTGGACTCTGGTGCTGAGGGAATTGTGCAGGAATCTGCTGATCAGGAGGATCCAAGCAGCTTCCAAAAATCAGATCCTGAAAATGAAGAACCGAGGAAGTCTGTTTTCGATATTGTGTCTCATATGGATCATTCGGGACCGGTGCCTGTTCCCAAGTCATGGTCTGATGGACAGCACAAAGAACTACAGAAGCCACACATGCTGCCCTTGCGGTATGCCCAAACTTATGATGCTGTAGAGGCAAACCAGGATGAAAACACATCTGTGCTGCTAGTAATCCCCCCAGCGGTGATTCGGGAATCTCCACCACTGGATCCACCACCCTCAGATGTGCCTAGATCACCACATGTGGGCAGGAGGCACCATGATGATGTGGGTTCCAGGTCCCCCCATACAAAGAGGGCATCCAAAACTATGAAAGCTAGCGAAGAAAACAAATATTCTGATGTGGTGCCATTAATCCAACATGAGCACGAGTGGTTAGTGTCTGCCACCAATGGACGCTGGAACCATAAACTTCTGGGTCTTATGCTGATTGACAGTGAATTGGCGGACAAGAGAGACTTTATTTCCGGGTTTACTGCTCTGCATTGGGCAGCCAAAAGCGGCAACACTGAGATGGTTAAACTATTGTTTGACTTAAGCAGAAAAGGTGGAACTAACCTTAATGTCAATGTGAGGTCCTTTGGAGGATACACCCCATTACATATAGCTGCCATACATGATTGTAAGGATGTAATAACCATGCTAGTCGTAGATTACATGGCCAACATCAATATACGAGATAACAGTGGGAAAAAGCCTTACCATTATTTGAAGAAAGGATGCGCTGGGCTTCTACGACAAACACTGAAGGATCCAACCGCCTTCCCTATGGAACATGCTATCCCTCTGAAAAGGAACTCTAAGGTTGGGGCTTCCATATTGGGAACCACTAGCGCCTTTCTTGGTGTCATTTCTGATGACATTGCCTTCCATGACTTGACAAGAGGAATCAGAAAGCCTTCTTCCCTAAACAAATTTTTTACAGCACCCTCAGGAACCAAGAAAAAGCTGAAGACCAGGGACAGCTACCCGTCCATCTCTTCTCTTTGCGAAGAACCTGAGCAAAGGGAGGAGGTAGCTGGAAAGCGCAGACCAGTTTCAGAATTGTTTACCCATTAACTGGCGCTACTGCTATTTTGGCACTGACATAAAAAATCCGTTTTGCACTTTTTTTTACCTTGATAGTGGACTTCTAGGGGTGGGTTTACTGAAGGCAAATCGATTGTTCACTTTGCAAGGGAATTTGCCCCAGAGCTTAGTAAATGAGGTGAAGCTCTGCTGACTTCTATCCGCCAATCATGTGCAAACAAAGACAAGGTATTTGCAAAATGAAACTTTATCACAATCCCTGAGCTCTCGAGCAACTTCCCTTGTAAAGTGAACAGCCTATTTGTCTTTAGTAAATCAACCCCATAATGACAGACAATGGTATGTTTGTAAAACTGGAGAAAATGTCTGAGGCCTGCCATAGACGCAGCAAAATGTGTTAGATATCAATAGAGATAGTGTTGATGGGGGGAATTCCTCCTGAGCCACTGTGTTCTCCTTGTGGGGAGGGGGGGTTCGCGGAGAAGCCGCCCCTGCCGGGAGAACGCAGTGATTATTGCTAGCGATAATCGCATGCAGAATCTGGCAGGCTCGTTGTAACCAAGTTAATTGATCAACTTGGGTACATTCAGCCTGCCTATACATGATTCGAATCTTGGCTGGTTCCTGCTTACCCATCTGAGATTCGAACCGTCTATTGCTAGCTTAAAGCAGTGATTGTCAACGTTTATGATAAAGAGGGCCTCCGGTCTGGCCCCTTGCATTGCCAAAGGGCCACAAATAATATTTAGTAAGTTTGATGCTACTGAAAGCTGTCAGAGACTAAAGACAAGCATGAGGAGATGGTCAAAGACTATAGCGTTGATTTACTAAAACTGGAGGGTGCAAAATCTGATGCAGATGTGCATGGTAGCCAATCAGCTTCTAACTTCAGCTTCTTCAATTAAGCAAAACAAAACTGGAAGCTGATTGGTTTCTATGCAGAGCTGAACCAGGTTTTTCACTCTCCAGTTTTAGTAAATCAACGCCAATGGCTTGCTACAGAATATGGTCAGAGGCTGTATATATGCTATGAGAGGGAGAGTATATATGCTATGGGGAGATGTTTCAGGAGAAATAGACTAAGAGCACTTTTTACATGCGATGACTAGAAAGCACTGCTATTGTAGGACAGAGAGGAAAAACCGACTACTGACCTCAAGGGCTGCACAGAAAGTGTCAGGGGGCAGCAGGTTGGGCACCAGGGGTCTAAAGCAAATAGTCATGAACTAGAACACATATCCCTCATTTCCACTGAGCGGTACGGTACACAATTTTTTCCGTTTCCATTGTCAAAAGTTGTGAATGGTACCCTAATTCCAAACTGTACCATACCACTTTTTTGGGACCCTTTTGTTGGGGTACCAAGCACATTAGTATCGTACCAACAGGGTGGAGCTACACTGTTGAGCTGAGGTACTGTTGGCAGTGGAAACGCAAGCCTGATCAAGGTGTACCGTTCCGAACCGTACTGAACTATACCGAACCGTACCGCTCAGTGGAAACAAGGCATTACAGCTGGACCTTCCAATTCTTTCTGACAGTTTTTATGCGGTAGTACTTATTAAAGTTAAAGCTGGCCATACACTGATTGAAATTCGTCCAGTTCAGCAGCAATCAGCCAGATTTCCATCAGTGTATGGCTGTCCCTTTTTGACAGAGGTTAGTCATTTAATCGACTTCTGTTGAAGGGACATGCTGTAAAAAGTTTGTCAATTAGCAACTGCAGCCACTGATAAGTGCATTCTGACAGCGCAGAGTCCTGCTGTCAGAATACAATGTCCAATTTGGGGGAGGATGCCTTCATTTAGCTCGCTTGTGTGGATGGAGGAATCGCTTTATTGTTGTTTTTTTTTTTTTTTTTTTGTTTATGGCTGGCTTTCTACATAGATATTTTCCCTACAGTAACCAAATTCAGACCTGCACACAGAATCAAGGCTTCGTCTGGTTGCTGCAGGGCCTGTATACAGTTCTTCTGTTTGTATTGCCTTTAATGAGGCTATGTGTAATGTGTTTATTTAATAAGGCAAGGAGCAAAGTCAAACAGCCTTAGCAGTCATTCCTCAATAACAGTAGTTATGACTTCTGTAAATTGATCTGATTGGCTATTATTGATCTCTGTAATTTGTGCACCATCATTGCTCTGCCCTGCTAAATAAGCCAAATCTAGTACTCCATAACCGAATCAAATATTTTCAATACCAGACAATGTATGACAAGAGTTATCATGAACATTAACTCATCCAATTTTCTAATCATGCGTCAGTACTTAGGCACACAGTACGTGTGGCTGAGTAATTCTTGTAATATATTTGCTCATTGTGGCATTTTTTTTTTTTTTAAACTGTTTTTGGGTGTCATTTTCAGTAGGGTTATATAGGTATTGGAATGTTGCATTTCTGGAACTGCAGTTTTCTGTGATTTACAGAGTATCATATTCGTGAAAACAATTTAAAGGGCAAGTGGCTGCAGAAAGGAACATACTGTTTATAAATGTAGCCGAAACCTGAAAAAGTAATATGTTACAAGCGGAATATGTTTCTCTTGTGTTTACTTCCTTGTTTGTGTTGATTCCTGTTTACTTCCTTGTTTGTGTTGATTCCTGTTATGTACACGAGTATGAATGCACAATATATTTTTATTCGGAGAACATGAATCAAATACAGACTGAGGGTGCATGGACATCTCTGATATTGGGTCATCAAGGCTGTCCATCATACCCACTGACCAGTAGCTAGGACCTGGAGCAGGAGGGTGTGTGACTAAGCAGCAGTGTTATGGAATGAACTGTTCTAGAGTGTGTGCGGGTTCACACTATAGTGATGTCAGACATCGCATGTGATTCGCACCACACTGCTCTGCAAATCACATCCGATGTCTGTGCATTGCAAATTCAGCTTGCATCACATTCGGGCCAAAGTCGCGCAGGACACTTTTTTGTGGTCCGCAGCAAAATTGGATGTCATTGGTGTTCCCACCTTTGCAATCCGAATCCTGTCCGAATTGACAGTTCGCACTGCGATATGCAAACGAATCTGGGGGTGTCATTAGCTTTGTATTGACACTCCCAGCAGTTTGCATATGGCAGTGTGAACTGCCTGCGAATCCACCGCACCAGTGTGAACTATCATTTTGGACATGAATCGGATCGCATAGGTGTGAATACCCATGTGATCCGATTCTGGTGCGGACCAAAAAAAGGGTCCTGTGCGACTTTGGCCTGAATGCGATGCAAATTCAGCCACACAATCTGTATGGCTGAATTTGCAACGCGCAGAGCTGTGCGCTCCGAATCACATGCGATGTCTGACATTGCATATGTGTGAACCAGCACTTAAACCCTCACTCACTGTACTGTGTCTGTGGTTGAACAGAATTGTTGCTGTAGGGCAGGAAGTTTGTTTGTTCTACAGAACACAGCTTCATAACATTGGAGGTTGGTGTTCTGCCATCCACAGATGTGAACTGGGCAGGGTTGATTAGCTGAAAACATACAGAGAGTACAGGAAGTTAGGGGCTCACTGGATTTCTGGCAGGATCAACATGTTTATTTCTGTACTTGCTTATGAGATTTTAAAGCATGTATGTATTGCAGAAATGTACTGCATATTTTTATTTTATATGTAAATCTATATAATATATATATATATATATATATATATATATATATATATATATATATATATATATATATATAATTTTTTTTTTTTTTATCCTTGCATACACTTTAAGTGATCAAAGGGAGGGTGTATTTGATTGAAACCAAGTCGCTTTAAATCACTAGTAAAAAGGCTTGATTTAAATCCTAATTGTCATCTCTGTCCCGCAGCGGCTGACAGTCCCATTCACTTTAATGGGACGGCTGGTGATGCGGCAGCAGGTGAGTGGATGCCCGCTAACAGGCGCTGCCATAATGTATCTGAAATGAAAGGTGCTCTTTAAGACCCCATTCAGACTAGCGCGACTTGTCAGCCTGACAAGTCGCGCTCGGTCGCTCGCCATTGATTAGCAAAGGACCCATTCTAATAGGAGTGACACAAGTCGCTCCGACTTAGAAAAAGGGTCCTGTACTACTTTGGGGCGACCTGGGAGCGACTTGCATAGACTTCCATTATGTGAAGTCCCTGCAAGTCACGCTGCACGCTGTGCACCGCGACTTCACAGGTCGCCCTCGAAGTCGGATCGTGCCAGTCTGAATGGGCTGTAAATGTAAGGACCTCATTCTTGCTGGTAGTTAGTGTGAAATTGTGTGAATGCATCAATGCAGTGCATGTTATCTCAGCTTACAGAGCTTGGATTCATTGCATGAGTTTACCAAAAATGTAAATATTGGTGAATATACAGCCTCATGCTACATAACTAAGCTCCATTTCATGCTGAATAAACTAAATTCTTAATGTATCTTAAATAGAAAACTATCTTTAGATAGATTTTTACTCCAAAAGCATTTTATCAAAATAAATCTGATAAAAACAAAAAAAATTCTCATTTAAAATGAAAAAAAAAAAAAAAAAATTTTTTTTACATTGATTTTTATTTACCCTGCTCTGAAGATATCACAAAGTATGTACAGGCACGTTTTTTGGTTTCTGCATTAAAGGGACCCTTTAAATAGAAACGTCAGTTTCTTTATTGATGTCTTTGACTCTACTGGGGAATCTTCCCCTCATTTCCTGGGCTAATAAAAGCAAGGTATTGTTGCAAACTAAACTTCATGGTTTCCTCCTCCTGACAGCATTTTTCATGTATTCATCTGATGAATCTGCAGCAGGGGAATGGTAATGGGGTCAATATATACAGTATATCGGGTATAAATGCTGAAGAGCTCATTTATTTTAGGAAGGAAAGCGTAAGCAGAAATACCTACCTTATTGCTCTCTCACCTGGCAGCCGGCACTGTCCACCACTCTTCACCACTTCCAATATGTGGATGGGCCCTTGGCATCCTTAACTACAATGCAGGATATCATCTGCCTATCCCCTAGGCTTAATGAGCATTTAATCCTTGCATTGAATGGGGGTCACAATCTATTATATGTGAAAAATAAAGAAAACATATGTATGTATGTATGTATGTATGTGTGTATAATATATAATCTCTCTAAAAAAAATTAAAGGAACACTTTTTTTAATTGGTATAGCATCAAGTCAATTAAAGTCCTGGGCTATTGATCTGGTCAGTTAGGTGGGATTCACACTAATGCGTTTTTTTCATGTCTTTTTTGCTTTTTGCAGCAATGCATATACTTTTTTTTTTTTTTTTTTTTGCATGGTTTCCTATGGAACACATTCACATCAATGCATTTTTGAGCCTCTGCGTTTTTGGAAAGGATCGGGGGGCTTTTTTTTTTCTGCAAAATTCAGCGTTTTGCATGTAATAGACTTCAATGAACCTGCATCCAAAACGCAAATATTGCGTTTTTACCGCGATTTGCGTTTTTAACCGCTTCCATACAGAGCAGTTAGACACCCTTCCTGCCCAGACCAATTTTCAGCTTTCAGCACTCTCACACTTTGAATGACAATTGCTCAGTCATGCTACACTATAACCAAACAAAATTTTTATCATTTTTTTCACACAAATAGAGCTTTCTTTTGGTGGTATTTGATCACAACTGGGGTTTTTTTTTTTCGTGATATATGCAAAAAAAGAGCAAAAATTTTGAAAAAAAAACACTTTTTTTTAGTTTCAATTATGAAATTTTGCAAAAAATAAATTTTTCTTCATACATTTGGGCCAAAATGTATACTGCTACATGTCTCTGGTAAAATTAACCCAAATTAGTGTATATTATTTAGTCTGTGTGAAAGTTATTGAGTCTAGAAGCTATGGTACCAATTACTGAAAATTGATCACACCAGATGTACTGACTGCCTATCTCCTTTCTTGAGGCCCTGAAATGTCAGGACAGTACAAATACCGACCAAATGACCCCTTTTTGTAAAGTAGACAGTCCAAGGTATTTAGTAAGAGGCATGGTGAGTTTTTTGAAGTTGTAATTTTTTCCCACAATTCTTGGGAAAATGAAGAAAAAAATTTTTTTTTCTTTTTTTTCCCACAAAGTTGTCAATTTATAAGCTATTTCTAACACATAGCATGTACACAGCAAAAATTACACCCAAAAATACATTCTGCTACTCCTTCCGAGTATGGCGATACCACATGTGTGAGACTTTTACACAGCCTGGCCACAAAAAGAGACTCCACGTCCAAGAAGCACATTCAGGCGTTCTAGGAGCATAAATACACATAAAACTTTCTTACTACCTATCACACTTTTCAAGGCCCTAGAGCACCAATACAATGGAAAAGTCCACAAAATGACCCCATTTTGGAAAGCAAACACTCCAACGTATATTCTATGAGGCATTATGGGTCGTTTGAACATATCATTTTTTTCCACAGGTTTTTGGAAAATGTGGGAAAAAAATGAAAACTTTTTTTTTTTACACAAAGTTGTCAATTTATAGGATATTCCTAACACATAGCATGTACACAGCAAAAATGACACCCCAAAATACATTCTGCCACTCCTCCTGAGTATGGCAATACCACATGTGTGAGACTTTTTCACAGCCTAGCCATATAGAGGGGCCGAACATCCAAGGAGCATCATCATGCATCCTAGCCACTTGCCTAGGCCTATTTTTGACATTTGGTGTTTACAAGCTAAAATCAGTTGTTTTGCTAGAAAACTGCTTAGAACCCCCAAACATTATATATTTTTTTTTAGCAGAGACCCTAGAAAATAAAATGGAGATTATTGCACTATTTTTTATCACACCGTATTTGCGTAGCGGTCTTCCAAACGCAGTTTTTTTGGAAAAAATTCACTTTTTTTAATTAAAAAATAAGAAACCAGTAAAGTTAGCCCAATTTTTTTCCATAATGTGAAAGATAATGTTACGCCGAGTAAATAGATACCCAACATGTCATGTTTCAAAATTGCGCACGCTCACGGAATGGTGACAAACTTTGGTACTTAAAAATCCCCATAGGCGACAATTTAAAAATTTCTACAGGTTGCCATCTTTGAGTTACAGAGGAGGTCTAGGGCTCAAATTATTCCCCTTGCTCTAACGATCGCGGCGATACCTCACATGTGTGGTTTGAACACTGTTTACATATGTGGGCGGGGTTTCTGTATGCATTCGCTTCTGCGCGCGAGCTCACGGGGACAGGGCGCTTTAATTTTTTTTTTTTTTTTTTTTTACTATTTATTTTATTTATTATTTTTTATTTTTACACCGTTTAAAAAAAAAAAAAAAATTGATCATTTTTATTTCTATTAAAAGAAATGTAAATATTCCTCGTAATAGAAATAGGCACGACAGGACCTCTTTTTTGTGAGATCTGGGGTCAAAAAGTCCTCAGATCTCACAAGTACACTAAAAGATAGAAAAAAAAAAAAAAAAATAATAATTATAATATAAAATGAAAAAAAAAAAAAAAAAGGACCTTTAAACCGGTTGCTAGGCAACAACATTTTCCGTAGCTCCGGTCCTCCAAGACCATAGAGTCAAGTGAGGGCAAGCTTGCCCTCACTCGACATCCTGTCTGTGAGGATTCGGGACCGGATCGTTTTCCCCGCTGCCGGCGGGTCCGGTAAGCGGGGAAAAGGACCGGAACGCGTCGGGAGGGGGGGGGGGCGCCTCTTCCGCCATCCCGGAAGGGTGATCCCACGGCGAATCCGCCGCTGGGACCACCCTTATCGGAAAGCCAACCGTCCACCGTTTAAAAAAATACCAGGGTTATGGCAGCTATCTGCTACCATAACACCGGTATTTAGGTTTAAACGGACGACGTATATAAACCTTTTTGGACTTGGACATGGTGGCTGTATGAAGGGTGACAGGTACTCGGGTACTTTGTTGGGCAGGTGACAGGTACTCTGGTACTGATGAGCAGGTGGCAGGTACTCGGGTACTCCGATAGGCAGGTGACAGGTACTCGGGTACTCTGATGGGCAGGTGATAGGTACTGATGAGTAGTACTCACTGACTGATAGGTGATAGGTGATACTGTACTGATGGGTACTGATGATCAGTACTGATACGTGATAGGTACTGATGAGTACTGATGAGTAGTGATGGGTACTGATGAGCAGGCGGCAAGTACTTGGGTACTTCAGGCGTCAGGTACTCTGATGAGCAGGTGGAAGGTACTCGGGTACTCTGATGGGTAGGTGACAGGTACTCAGGTACTCTGATGACGGGTACTCCGTTGACAGGTACTCAAAGTACCCGAGTACCTGTCATCAGAGTACCCGAGTACCTGTCATCAGAGTACCCGAGTACCCGTCATCAGAGTACCCGAGTACCTGTCATCAGAGTACCCGAGTACCCGTCATCAGAGTACCCGAGTACCTGTCATCAGAGTACCCGAGTACCTGTCATCAGAGTACCCGAGTACCTGTCATCAGAGTACCCGAGTACCTGTCATCAGAGTACCCGAGTACCTGTCATCAGAGTACCCGAGTACCTGTCATCAGAGTACCCGAGTACCCGTCATCAGAGTACCCGAGTACCTGTCATCAGAGTACCCGAGTACCTGTCATCAGAGTACCCGAGTACCCGTCATCAGAGTACCCGAGTACCTGTCATCAGAGTACCCGAGTACCTGTCATCAGAGTACCCGAGTACCTGTCATCAGAGTACCCGAGTACCTGTCATCAGAGTACCCGAGTACCCGTCATCAGAGTACCCGAGTACCTGTCATCAGAGTATCCGTCATCAGAGTACCCGAGTACCTGTCATCAGAGTACCCGAATACCTGTCACCAGCCCATCAGAGTACCCGAGTACCTGTCATCTGAGTACCTGATGACAGGTACTCGGGTACTTTGATGGGCTAGTGACAGGTACTCGGGTACTTTGATGGGCTAGTGACAGGCGCTCTTTATTGGGGGGGGGGGGGGGCAATCAGTGTGGTTGGGGTGCACTGTAGTTGGTAACTAGCTGTTACCACACTCTCCTCCTCACACAGGATCAGTGTGTGAGGAGGAGAACACGGTGACAGCTAGTTACCGTGTTCTCTGTTGACATTTGTGACCGGCTGTGATTGGACACAGCCGGTCACGTGGTAAAGAGCCAATTTCATTGGCTCTTTACCTAGATCGGGGATCGACTCTGTCCGAGGGACGAGCCTCGTCCCCGATCGCTGCTCTGCGCGCCCCCGGGGGCGCGCATTGCAGAGAGAACGAGCGGCTCGTGCTGGAGCCGCTCATGTGATCGGCTGTGATTGACACAGCCGATCACGTGGTAAACAGCCAATTTCTATTGGCTGTTTACCTTGATCAGTGATGGGCTATGTCCGAGGGACGAGCCTCATCCCTGATCGCGCCGCTGCGCGCCGCCGGGGGCGCGCAGTAGCAGCTAGAACGGGCCGACGTCATATGACGGCGGCCCGGATCTAGACAACCACTTTGCCGACGTCATTTTACATGACTCGGTAAGGAAGTGGTTAAATCTGTCCAAAAATTTATCCAAAATGGAAAAAAAAAAAAAAACTTAACAAAGCGCGGTAAAAAAACGTGGAAGGCACAGCAAAAATCACTACAGATATGCTCAAAAGCAACATGCATAGGTGTGAATCAAGCCTTAAGTAGCAGAAGGGGTTGATAATCAGCTTCAGCTGCTTTGGTATTAATAAAAATTAACAACAAGTGCACTAGATGGGCAAAAATGAAACAACCTCCAAAACAGGAATGGTTTTATGAGTGGAGGCCACTGACATTTTTTTCCCTACTATTCTTTTCTGACTTTTTCACTAATTTTGCATGTGGCTAGAGTCAGTGTCACTACTGGAACCTTTTAGAGGTTGCACAGGCAGTCCAACTCCTCCAGAATGGCACATCAATACGTGCCATTGCCAGAAGGTGAGCTTTCTCCCAGCACAGTCTCAAGAGCATGGAGGAGATTCCAGGAAACAGGCTGTTTTTCTAGGTGAGCTGGACAGAGCAGTAGAAGGTCCTTAACACATCAGCAGGACCGGTGTCTGCTCCTTTGTGCACGGAGGAACAGGATGAGCACTGTCAGAGCCCTACAAAATTACCTCCAGCAGGCCAACCAAACAATAAGAAAAAGACTTTACAAGGGTGGCCTGAGGGCCTGACATCCTTTAGTGGGCCCTGTGCTCCCTGCCCGGCACCATGGCGTTGGATTGGCATTTGCCATTGAACACCAGCATTGGCAGGTCTTCCACTGGCACCCTGTGCTTCTCACAGATGAGAGCAAGTTCACCCTGAGCACATGTGACAGACGTGAAAGGGTCTGGAAAAGCTGTGGAGAACATTATTCTGCCTGTAACATTGTTCAGCATGACTGGTTTGGTGGTGGGTCAGTGATGGTCTGGGGAGGCATATCCATGGAGGGACAAACAGACCTCTACAGGCTAGACAATGGCACTCTGACTGCCATTAGGTCAATCGGGATGAAATCCTTTGGACCCATTGTCAAGCCCTATGCTGGTGCAGTGGATCCTGGATTCCTCCTGGTGCATGACAATGCCCGGCCTCATGTGGCGAGAGTATACAGCCAGTTCCTGGAGGCTGAAGGAATTGATACCATTGAATGGCTCCGTCCTCGTCTGACCTAAATCCAATAGAACACCCCTGGAACATTCTGTTTTGGTTCATCTGACGCCACAAGGTTGCACCTCAGTCTGTTTTTGAGCTCAGTGATACCCTGGTCCAGATCTGGAAGGAAATGCCCCAGGACACCATCTGTCGTCTCATTAGGAACATGCCCATACCATTTTTAGTTGCTGCAATGAAATTTCAGCAAAATAGACTAGCCTGCTGCATCATTTTTTCACTTTGATGTGGCATCCTTTAGTTCCGAACACATTACCCAGTCCCTATCAGTATAGATATCCAGCATGATATTTTTCCCCATTGAGATCTGATGTCTTTTCAAAGTGTTCCTTTCATTTTTATTTATTTATTTATTTTTTTTTTTGGAGCAGTGTGTGTATATTTATTTCAGGTACTTGTATAGCGCTGTCCCTGCCTTCAAGGAGTTTATAATCTAAGGTCCCTAACTCCCATTTATACATACACATACTGGGGCTAATTTAGACAGGAGTCAATTAACCTACCAGCATTACTGATTTAGAAAGTATGAAAGCCATAGACAGCTAGAATTTTATCTTGTGACAGATGCCCTTTTTAAAGAGGCTTTATACTGCATAAAAATAAAATCCTTGGAAGACATTCAGGTGACCCACTCTGCCCTTTCCAGAGCTCTACCACTAAATCCCCAATAACCTGTGCAGTGCCATGCAACATACTTGGTTTGCACACAAATAGAAACTTCAGAAATTGGAATTGATTAAAGATTTCTTCTACTATCGGTTGGGCATGCAAGCCAACAAATGACACCATGAAACGACATGATCAATGCACATCCTATGCAGGCAGTGGCGTAGCATGGGGGGTCCAGCCACACGGGGCGCAAAATCTGGGGGGGGCGCATCCTGCGCCTGCGCCAGTGTCACTTAAGCTTTAGTACCGTATATACTCAAATATAAGCCGAGTTTTTATGCACATTTTTTGTGCTGAAAACGTCCCCCTCGACTTATACTCATAAAGTCATAAAAAAAAAAAAAATGTCCCCGGCTGGCCCGACGTGCTCCTGAGGTGCCTTAGATTTAAAAATGGCGCCGCCCGGCGCCAACATGTCACCGCGCATCTGCCGCCGCATGCGCAGTGACGTGTTGGCGCTGGGTAGCGCCATTTTTAAAACTAAGGCGCCTCAGGTACAGGAAGTGAGACTCCTCCACAGCCGCACTACCTGCCATTATGCGGGGCTGCGGGCATACTACAAGAGATGCAGTGCTGCGGGCAAAGTACACCTGTACCATGCCCGCAGCACTGCATCTCCTGTAGTATTCCTGCAGCCCCGCATTCTCTTGTACTATGCCCGCAGCCCTACATTCTCCTGTACCATTACCATGCCCACAGCCCTGCATTCTCCTGTACCATGCCCGCAGCCCTGCATTCTCCTGTACCATGTCCGCAGCCCTGCATTCTCCTGTACCATGCCCGCAGCCCTGCATTCTCCTGTACCATGCCCGCAGCCCTGCATTCTCCTGTACCATGCCCACAGCCCTGCATTCTCCTGTACCATTACCATGTCCGCAGCCCTGCATTCTCCTGTACCATGCCCGCAGCCCTGCATTCTCCTGTACCATGCCCGCAGCCCTGCATTCTCCTGTACCATGCCCGCAGCCCTGCATTCTCCTGTACCATGCCCACAACACTGCATTCTCCTGTACCATACCCACAGCCCTGCATCTCCTGTACCATGCCCACAGCCCTGCATTCTCCTGTACCATGCCGCAGCCCCTGTTTTGCGTCTCGTGGTGGTCCAGTAGCTGCTGCATTTCCCACCCTAGGCTTATACTCAAGTCACTCATTTTTCCCATTTTTTGTGGTAAAATTAGGGGCTTCGACTTGTATTCGGGTCAGCTTATACTCGAGTATATATGGTATATTGCACTGCTATCTTCCGGCGCTCTTCCTGCGCTCCAGCTGCCATCTTCTGGCTCAGCGATGGCCACCGGGCGCCCTGTGATTGGACAGACATGGCGGGGCTGGCCTGTGCCTGTCGGACTGTCCAGTGGCGTAGTTTGGGTTGCGCATGCGTAAACATGAGCCCCACCTCTGCCTCGCATCTTCTCCGACCTCAGCTCAGCACTTCCCTTCAGCCGCCCACTCTGGACCGGATTGTTGTGGCAGGCAGCCAGCAGCGCGGCAGAGTGAAGACAACAGTGTCAGTGTAGGGGGAAGTCAGTGTGGGGGGCAGTGTAGAGGTCAGTGAAGGTGTAGGGGTCAGTGTAGGTGTCAGTGAAGGAGGGGCAGGGAAGAAGGGTCAGTGAAGGGGGGCCAGTGTATGTGTCACTGTAGGGGGGTCAGTGTAGGTGTCAGTGAAGGGGTCAGTGTAGGGGGGGTCAGTGAAGGAGGGGCAGGGAAGAAGGGTCAGTGAAGGGGGGCCAGTGTAGGTGTCACTGTAGGGGGGTCAGTGTAGGTGTCAATGAAGGGGGTCAGTGTAGGTGTCAGGTAGGTCAGTGTAGGAATCAGGAATGTCAGTGTAGGGGTCAGTGTAGTAATAAGGTAGATCAGTGTAGTGATCAGGTCGGTTAGTGCAGGAATCGGGTAGGTCAGTGTAGTGGTCAGGTAGGTGTAGTGGTGAGGTAGATGTCAGTATAGTAATCAGGTAGGTTAGTGTAGGAATCAAGTAGGTCTCTGTAGTGGTCACATAGGTCTCTGTAGGTGTCAGTATAGTGATCAGGTAGGTTAGTGCAGGAAACAGAGTGGTCAGGTAGGTCTGTGTAGTGGTTTAGTAGATTTGTGTCAGGGGTGCAAATTACTTACCTTGCCCCGGGCGCTTACAACCCACGCTATGCCACCGTATGCAGGTGAAAAACACATAGTGCAGGTAGGAAGATTTAAAATGTCTTTTAATCCTTGTCTATGTGGGGTGGGTGGGCCTTTTTACCCACTTCGTCTCCGGAAGGTTTTACCCCCTTTAATGACCAGACCATTTTTTGCATTTCGGCACTGCGTTGCTTTTACTGACAATTGCGCAGTCGTGCGACGCCGTACCCAAATACAATTGATTTCCTTTTTTCCCACAAATAGCTTTCTTTTGGTGGTATTTCATCACCTCTGCTGTTTTAAGATTTTGCGCTATAAACAAGAGCGACGATTTTGAAAAAAAAACATAATTTTTTACTTTCTACTATAAAATCATTCCCAATAAAAAAAAATTTAAAAAAATCAAATTTTTTTTATCATTTTAGGCCAATTTGTATTCTGCTACATATTTTTGGTAAAAAAAAATCCCAAAAAGCATATATTGGTTTGCGCAAAAGTTATAGCGTTTACAAACTACGGGATAGATTGATGGACTTTTTATTTGATTGTTTATTTATATTTTTATTAGTAATGTTAGCGATTTTTTTTTTTTTTTTTTTTTTTTCTTTCCCCCATCGGGATTGCGGCGGACAGATCGAGCCTGCTTCTCCCGCGGTCTGCCGCCGCTGATTCCATGTGCACATAATCACGTAGATCACGTGATTGTGCGCAGCCGAGCTGCCCTGCCGCAGCAAATTTTGCGTGGGGCAGTAAGCAAGTGGTTAAGTGGTATTAAACTGCAGCTTACCAGTTTCTAGAGGTGGTGGCTGCATTCGTTTTCTATTTTTAGGCAATTTCCCTTTATTTCCCCCTGGTCACCCTACAAGTAAGTCTGTTATTTTTCAACTTCCTTCAACCAGCCAAGCTTGCCAGGAAAAATGGCAGTTAGAGGGTTGAGATAAACTATTTAACACTGACAGGGGTGATTACAATGGTCAGCTTTTTTAGACCTTTATGACCAACCATTATCCCAAAAAGAAAAAAAGTTTTCTGTAACCATTTAAAATGTGTTAGCTAGAGTTTGGCTTTAATTTATAGTGAAATCCATCTAAATCTGTTTGCATCTAGTGCAGCTAATGCTACCCTCTCCCCAGACTGACAGTGCTGCTCTCCATAGGCAGGGCAGCCATCAGGGGAGAACAGCCCATACACATGTAGGGGGCCCGGCCATTTAGAGGGGCCCAGGCCCCAACCAATGACACAGAGTTGTTGCTGCTGTAGTAACTAGCAATTGCTAAAAGAGGGTGGATGCAGAGGAAGCTGATGCAGCGGAAGGGATGCCTCTTTGCTGGATTGCGCTGTCTCTTTGCTAAAAATATGAGGCTGTCTTTTTGTTGGATCGGGATGTCTCTTTGCTGAATATATGAGGCTGTCTCTTTACTGGATTGGGATGTCTCTTTGCTGAATATACTGTATGAGGCCATCTCTTTGCTGGATTGGGATGTCTCTTTGCTTAATATATTAGGAGGTCTCTTGGCTGGCTTGGATTCATCTTAAGTTGTAAGAATGTTAAAATAGAAGTGGGTGCACTGAAGGACTAAGTGGGATGGCCAGTGGGTGGATTCGGTGGGACGGCCAGAGGGCGGGCCCTGCAAAATGTTGGTGGTCAGGCCCATAGCTGTGTAAATTTCTGATGGTGGCCCTGTCCATAGGTGTCCCCTTAGCTTTTCCATCCAGAGTGTTGACACGATGCGTCAGAAAAGTGTTACTGGCTGGGTCACAAGCTAAAGAAAAAAAAGCCTAAATAAAAAGCAAACTAATGCTGCCACCACATTTACTGCTAAGCTGCAGTATACTAAATGTTTGTTAGTCTAATACTGCTTTAAGTCTGTACTGGATGTATTACCAATCAGATCCAACTTTTTAAGGCAGGTTTTATAGCTCCGCGTAAGTTATTTTCCTGAAGGTTTGCAAGACACTTTAAAAAGATCAGACACTCTGCATCAAAGACAACCGACAGTATAACATGGGTGTGATTAGAAATGCTGTTTTATTGCTAACAGGCAAGTAAAAAGGGTTCCCCGACTGCTAAAGGAAACAGGGCGGACTATCCTGAGCAGGTATGGTGTGTTCCCTAAATGTTATTAACCACTTCTGGACTGGAAGATTTTACCCCTTAATGACCAGGCCATTTTTTTGCGATACGGCATTGTGTTATTTTAACATACAATTGCGCAGTCGTGCGATGCTGTACCCTAAAAAAATCTATGTCCTTTTTTTTTTTTCCCACAAATAGAGCTTTCTTTTGGTGGTATTTGATCACCTGTGTGCTTTTTTTTTTTTTTTGTGCTATAAACAAAATAGGCGACAAGTCTGAAAAAAGAAAACTATTTTTCACTTTCTGCTATATAACCTTCACCATAAAAAATCGAATTTCTTCATTTTAGGCCAATTTGTATTCTGCAACATATTTTTGGTAAAAAAAATTCCAATAAGTGTATTTTGTTTGGTTTACGCAAAAGTTATCGCGTCTACAAACTAGAGGAAAGATTTGTCTTTTTTTTTTTTTTTTGTTATTACTAGTAATGGCGGTGATCAGCGATTTTTAGCGGGACTGCGACATTGCAGTGGACAGATCGGACCCCTAACTGACATTTTTTACTCTTTTGGGGGGACCAGTGACATTACTACAGTAATCAGTGCTTAAAAAATGCACTGTTACTGTACTAATCACACTGGCAGGGAAGGGTTAACACCTAGGGGGTGTTTTCTAACTGTGGGGGGGATGGGATTGTGAAATCAACACAGAGACCTGTGTTCCTAAATAGGAGGAACACAGGAGCTTTACAACAGCAGACCGCCGTTCTCTCTTCACGGGGAGCGATCGCAGGTGTCCAGCAGCAATCGCAGCCACTGGCCCCATGCATCAGCTTCCCCGCTGGCGAGTGGACGCGCGCGGGCCCTCAGGTATGGCGATTCGCGGGAACTTGCCGCCGTATATCGACGGCGGCTGGTTGGCAAGTGGTTAAAGACACAACTCTCAGTTTTGACTAGAGTGTACCTTCAAACCACTGAAAAGAGGCAGAAAGTCAGCAACATGTTAATGCATGACCTCTAGCTGTAGTCTGAGAACTGACATTTCCTGTGAAGAAACCAAATATCCCAGAACCCCTGGGTCGCTGCTTGGTGTTCTGCAGGTGAAAGATGCATAATAATTGTATCTGAAACAGACACAAGCAGGCAGAACAAATAACACTTTCATAACAAATGTAAAACAAACCCTAATGCCTGAACACCATTTTGCAACTTTGACATGTGCTAGTAAAACTGCACATATTGCAACTACTTAGTGTTTCCAGGTGAATTGTGTTTTTTCAGAACAAAATGAGCTTTCATTTAGTGGTAAATGGGAATAGACATCTTCTCACTTTTTTATTATTATTATTATTATCAAAGGAAAACTGGCACAAAATAGTAAAAATTATAATTTTTTTTAATTTAGATGTATTTCTTTCTATTACTATAACCAACCACCAAAGAACAATCCAAGAAAAAACAATAGTGCGCATTTTGCTTTTCTTTATCCTACCTAAAACACACTGACTCTAATTAAAGAAAAGTTTTTTGTTTTTTAATCCTACAAAAACATTAACCTGAAATTTGAACCTGACCTTTGACTCTAACTGTGGCTTTGACCCTTACCTAAATCAAATCCTGATCTAGCTATTTTTTTCTTTTTTAACTAATTATATTTTTTCTATATACACTTGTTTTTGTTTACACTATTCTCCTCTATCAGGGAGAAAAGGATATGATGTATCTTTTTTTCCAATCAAGAGGAGAAAAAAAATAAAATAGGATGGGTTATACAGTGGCCAATCCATGTTATAGCTAATTAGAACCTGTCACAGCAATAGGTACTCAAGAACCGCATCTCCTGGTTATGATTGTTAATACGAGACCTGGGCCTGAGAGCCCACTCTCTGTGAAGCACACTCCAAGCACAAACACAGGTACGTACTAATATATCTGACATTAGAAGAAGACCCACTTCAATGAAACCGCATACATTTTTTTTTTATTTATCACAGGTACTGCTATAGGACTATCAATATACACAGTGCTTTACACACATATATTGTATATTTACATCCGGTCCTGCCCTCAAGAAGCTTAAAATCTAAGGTCCTTAACTCACATTCATACATACACATACTAGGGACAATTTAGACAGGAGCCAACTAACCTCCCTGCATGTCTTTGGAGTATGGGAGGAAACCCACTCAGGCACAGGGAGGACATGCAAACTCCAGGCAGGTAGTGCAATGGTTGGGATTGGAGTCCTCGACCCAAAAAGCTGCTAGGTAGAAGTGCTAACCACTGTGCTGCCTATAGGTTTCTATAGTGTGTGTGTGTATGTATATATATATATATATATATATATATATATATATATGCACTGTCGATGGTAAGGGGTTAAGGGAAGGGTATTTTCTACACATTAGCACTACCACATTTGTGCTGCAACACAGAAAAATGGCTGGGCGAGGATTGAAAGCTGCGTGACCTGGATCAAGAAGTTGTCAGTCCCTTTAGTGAATAGGGACAAGCTAGGTGAATGAATACATGGACATAGGGCAATCGATCAGCCATGATACTACAAATTGCAGCCGCAACATGTGAGCCCATCTTTACAAGGTAAGACATACAAACTGCAGAGGGAAATAACTTATACAGCCTTTCTCAACCTTGTAAGACATACAAACTGCAAAGGGAAATAACTTATACAGCCTTTCTCAACCTTTTAACTCAGAGGAACCCTTGAAATAATTTTCAGGTCTCAGGGAACCCTTGCTAAAAATGACTATATTTACAACTCATGATACATTAGTGTGATAGTCAGTGGGATGAATGTGCCTTACGATTGTGGCCATTGGGAAGAATTACCTTCTTCCAGATAGCTAAAAAGATCAATGGTGTCAGGGGAAACTTATCTGAGAGGTAGAAATTGCCCAAGGAACCTCTAGCAACCTCAGGAGGAACCCTGGTTGATATCCACTGCACTAATACCTACTTAGAAGAACAAAATATTTTGAAGTGTACAATGCCTCTTAAGCTAAATTTAGTCGCATTTGCAGAGTTTGTTGAATAGCGTCATTCACTGACTCTTTGATATCCCTTGGTGACTGATATTGCTATTTAATGGATCTGAAATATAGACCAGAAAAGACTAAGACCTACATATCAGCACATTACTTGATTGAATGAGGTTAAATTAACATGACTACAAGGTAGACCTTCCTCCTGTAATGGTAGCACTGCAGATGAAACATGGGAATGCTTTCCCTTCAGTTAAAATGTCTGAGCTGAAAATCCTACCCTGAGCAGCAAGTCTGATTTACTTATTTTCCTGCCTGGAGAGTGGATAACATTGCAACTATACAGCAGACTCTCTGAATTATGAATTTAATTTGTTTATATTGTAAGCCTACATTTATTACAGAAACTGTCATTTCACACAACCCTTCAAATATATATATATAGTACTTTCACATTAGTCTCTGCCTTCACAATCTAAGGTCCCTAACTCCCTTTCATACATATACTAGAACCAATTTAGACAGGATCCAATTAACCTACCAGCATGTCTGTGGGGGTGTGGGAGGAAAGCAATGCAGGCACAGGGAGAACATACAAATGTCAAAGCAGATAGTGCTGTGGTTGGGATGTGATCCGGAAACCCTAGTCTTGCTAGGCAGAAGTGTTAGCCACTGTGCTGCCCAATGCGATTAGCGAATCTCTAAATTTGTTCACTTCAAATAAAGTTAAAAAAAAGTAAGCAGTGTGATACTCTGAAATGCGCATTACACTCTTTCCTCAAGCACAACACTGCAGATAAAAACTGACAGCAGAATGCATGCTAGAACCTGTAGACGTTGGACATTTTGAACAAACCCTAACTGGGGCAGCACAGTGACTAAGGCCCCATTTACACGGGCGCCTCCATGAAGTGGAATCCACTTGGTCAGTGGGGGGATCTCTCCCCTGATCCCCACTGAGCAGGTGGGTAACAGGTCCGTGTCTGCTCTGATATGCAGTCCCGCTCTCCTCTACGGGACAATTGGATGAAAAGGGGCCGCCTGTCTGTTTCCTGCTGATGCCATCTGATTTGAACCGCTAGACCAAGGGTCTTCAAATTATGGCCCTCCAGCTGTTCAGGAACTACAATTCTCATCATGCCTAGTCATGTCTGTGAATGTCAGAGTTTTACAATGCCTCATGGGATGTGTAGTTCCACAACAGCTGGAGGGCTGTAGTTTGAGGATCCCTGCGCTAGACTATGGGGAGTAGGACCACCATCCGTCTATTTTTGGTGGACAGGATTGGATCGGAACAGATGGTGGCATGTGTCAGTGGACATGTGTCCTCTGACATCTGCCACTAGATAGAAGTGACTGGAAGATCCGATCAGGTCCACTTGAAAAACTGACAGGAGGACCTGATCGGATCGCCCATGTAAAAAGGAGCTTTTGAGGTTAGCACTTCCACCTAGCAGCACTCGGGTCATTGGTTTAAATCCCAACCACACCACTACCTGCCTGGAGCTTACATGTTCTCCCCGTGACTGCGTGGGTTTCTTCTGGGCAGTGTTAATTTTGTCAACTAAAACAATTCAGGTGACTAAAACTAAAATGGCCTTTTATTCAAAAGACTATGACTAAAACTAAAAAATTTGACAAAAATTAACAATGCCTCTGGGTACTCCAAAGACATGCTGGTAGGTTAAACGTCTCCTGGCTAAATTGGCCCTAATATAAATGGGAGTTTGGTCCCTCAGACCAGCCTTTTCAACCAGGGTGCCTTAAGGGTTCTTTAGGGGTGCCTTGGCAAAATGCCTAAAAATTGATCAAAAATTGTATACAAGTCAGCAGGTGGACCAAGCCTGCCTTTTGTTACACAAAGCCTTGGGTTTTCATTATGCCCCATTAAGACTTTCTAGACACTGGCATCCTAACAACCAATGACACCATCAGTTAATAAGGAGGATGTCTCCACAGCATCCTTGTTTAACCATCCTGTGCCTCTCTCCCTCAGCACTGGGGTGACATTAGCTTATTGATGGAGAGAAATTGAGGGAGAAGAGAAACATTGGCATACTAGTCAGTACCAGTGTGCAAAACAGTATTTGCTTTGGAAGAATATATTGACTCTAACGTTGGGTGTCCTACATGTGCATGTTGCTGCATTTTGAAAAGCTATTAGAATAGCTTTTTACATTTTAGAGTGGGGTGCCTCAATACTGCCCATAATTTTAAAGGGTGCCTTGACTGGAAAAGGTTGAGGAACTCTGCCTTAGACTGTAAGCTTCTTGAGGGCAGGGACTGATGTTTAAATTGATGGTGCTATATAAATACCTGTAATAAATAAAACTGGATAGCAATGAATTTTCTAAAGCACTCAACTAAACATCATTGGTGTGGATCAGCTTCCTGATAGTGACAACAGTGTACCATGACTGTGCAGTGTGTGTCAGCATAACTTGTAGTTTCCACCAGGGGTGCATGTGACTGACTGACAGGGCAGGAGCACATCTGGGTGTCACTCTATAACAGGAAGTGACTAAACAAAGACGCTGTTGGCAGGATTACCAGGGATTCAACAATTTCTGGACCGGAAGGTTTTACCCGCCCCCCCCCCCCCCCCAATGACCAGGCCATTTTTTGCGATACGGCACTGTGTTTCTTTAACTGGCAATGGCACGGTCATGCGTTGCTGTACCCAAATAAAATTGATATCCACTTTTTTCCCACAAATAGAGCTTTCTTTTGGTGGTATTTGATCACCTCTGCAGTTTTCATTTTTTTGCACTATAAACAAAAAAATTGAAACATTTCTGAAAAAAAAATATTTTTTTTTAACTTTCTGCTATATAACATTTCCAATAAAAAAAAATGTAAAAATCAAATTTTTTCATCATTTTAGGCCAATTTGTATTCTGCTACATATTTTTTGGTAAAATAAAAAGTGTATCTTGATTGGTTTGCGCAAAAGTTATAGCGTCTAAAATCTAGGGGAAAGATTTGTAATTTTTATTTATTTATTTTTTACTAGTAATAGCGGCGATCAGTGACTTTTAGCGGGATTGTGGTAGACAGATCAGACACCTAACTGACATTTTTGACACTTTTGGGGGGACCAGTGACATTACTAGGGACCCTGCTGACAACCAGGGATTCCGTCACTTTGGAGAGATTTCCTCTCACTTTCTGCTTTGGCTATGGGACAGGAAGTGAAGGGAAATATCTCCAATGGGGACACAGATGGCAAAAAAACTGACTGGGGTTCCCGCCCCCACTAGGCAGAGGGGATGCCAGTCCATGGGGCCGGCGGCCGCAATCGCTGCCTGGCACCCGCAATCGCTCCCCGCTGAGAGAGAAGGACTGTCAGCTGTTGTAAACACAGCAGACCGTTGTTCTCTCTGAAATGATCACAGAGCACTTGTGATCCTTCTATATAGGATCAAAGATCTCTATTATCATTTCAAAAGTCCCCCCCCCCCCACAGTTAGAAAACATTCCCCTAGGCTCACACTTAACCCTTTGATCACCCCTAGGTTAACCCCTTCCCGGCCAGTGTCATTATTACAGTAACAGTGCATATTTTTAGCACTGATTACTGTAGTATTGTTACTGGTCACCTCAAAAGTGTCAAAAATGTCAGTTAGGGGTCCGATCTGTCTGCTGCAATGTCGCAGTCCAACTAAAAATCGCAGATCGCCAGCACTAGTATAAATAAGTAAATAAATAAAATTACATAAATATTTCCACTAGTTTGTAGACGCGATAACTTTTGCGCAAACCAATCAAAATGCGCTTATTGTGATTTTTTTTTAACAAAAATATGTAGCAGAATACAAGTTGGCCTAAATGAATGAAAAATTTTGATTTAAATTTTTTTTTAGGAATGTTATATAGCAGAAAGTAAAAACTTGTTTTTTTTTTTTCAGAATTAGCGCAAATAGTTTTTTTGTTTATAGAAAAAATGGAAAGCAGATGGGCAGGTGCAACTAAATCAGCAAATGTCCCTTCCCCGAATATACATGGAAAAAAAGAAGAGGGTGCCCCTAGGGAATTTGGGTGGACAGAGCCGATCAATGAACATAAGGAGTAGGGAGAGGTAGAATAAAAATAGGTAGAATAAAATTCTATATTCAAATCATTTTATTCTACCTCTCCTTACTCTTTATGTTCATTGATCAGCTCTGTCCACCCAAATGCCCTAGGGCAGTGATGGCGAACCTTGGCACCCCAGATGTTTTGGAACCACATTTCCCATGATGCTCAACTACGCTGCAGAGTGCATCAGCATCATGGGAAATGTAGTTCCAAAACATCTGGGGTGCCAAGGTTCGCCATCACTGCCCTAGGGACACACTCTTTTTGTTTTTTTTGTTTATAGCGCAAAAAATTAAAATCTCAGAGGTGATCACATACCACCAAAAGTAAGCTCTATTTGTGGGAAAAAAGAGACATCAATTTTATTCCCGTACATCATCGCACGACCGCATAATTGTCCGTTAAAATAACGCAGTGCCGAATCGCAAAAAATGGCCTGGTCATTAAGGGGGCAAATCCTTCCTGTCCAGAACTGGTTAACATGTTAAATCTACTTTCTGATATACTTAAATCATACTAATTATAGAAAGCTTAATATTGCACATACTTTTTGGTGTTGCAACGTGATAAAAAATAAATACACAAGTCCTGGCGGGAGTACATTAAGAGAACTTTGCTTCGAGCTAGATATGACACTGTGCATTACCTTTGTTTCCATTGCAGCTCTGTTGTAAAAGCAATTCCAGCTGATTAACCTTTCAAAAACACACTATGGAGCTCAATGTATTCTTTTACTATATGCCAGAAGAAACTGCAGGACATTATATCAGGGCTTATCACATGAACACAGAGAAGTGATGAGAAAGAAATAAATCACAAAGGTAACTGATCAAAATGAAAAGTAAAACTGCAACTCTATCCAAATCACAGCCCTAAAAATTCCTTTCAGAACGTGAATCGACTTGCAAGTGTTATCTTGTATGAATATTTCAAAGGGTTACTTCTTCAGGCTTATTTCCCCATACTTTTAACTGGTGATTCTGCTAGTAACATTTTTCGTGTCCTAGGGTGACAACACTCACTGCATTGTGTTTATGAAGGAGCAGCATTGTCACCCTTGAACAGGAAGTGTGTTGGGACTACTGTACTGAACACCTCCCCATCACCTTATGTCCATAACATAGTGGAGAGATTCTCAGGAGTTCACAGACGTGAACTGGGCAGGGCTGCTAACACCGCAGACCGCAGACTGCACGCAAAGTCTTCAGCAAGATGAACAGTTGTTTTTGCACATAACATGAAATACTGTATTATATATGGCCTGGAGTACAAAGAGTGGGTGGAACTCAGTGAAGAGATATCTGAAGGAAAAAATATGCCCATAGGGTTGTGCAAAAAAAAAAAAAAAAAAGGCGTTAATACTACATTACATTAAATTATAAATCTTTTTATTCCATATTTAAAGTATTGGTTACCCTAAAAAAAATGGATCCTGTTCCCGTGCGGAGGTCTTCAAACTATGGCCCTGTTCAGGAACTACTATTCCCATCATGCCTAGCTATATCTGTGAATGTCAGAGTTTCACAATGCCTCATGGGATGTGTAGTTCCACAACAGCTGGAGGGCCATAGTTTGAGGATCCCTGCCTTAAAGCATGAATAACAGCACAGTGCTTGTGCTGTGCCATTTGGCCCCTTGTATACACTAAAGTACCTGGCTGATCCTGGCTGGTTCTGCCCTCCCCCTGTAAACTGACCACAGTTTATCACGGCTGCTGAGCCCTGAGACCGTGGTCAGTTTACATGCCTCCACCATCCTTAGCTTTCGTGTCCTCCTTTCCCCCCTCCCTCCCTGCCTGTCAACTCCGTCCACTCCCCAGCCCTCCCTTCCTGCTGCTGTTATAACTATAGTATAAGCATGCCATCCCCTCTGTCAAATAACATTATGTGTCCAAGTGTCTGTGCTATATAAAAAGATGCAGATTTCTACCTTACAAAACAACAAAAATATGAGCGCTCTATAGGCTGAGAGGAGGAAGGCACATGCAGGAGGAAGTTCTGGTTAAAATGTCTATTAGAGTTCAAGCATGGGCTGATTACTGGACAAAGGAGAATACTGGCTGTAAAAGGCTGCAGGCTCTGAAAAGAGCTAGAAGGAACTCTGTGGAAATATACAACGCAAGAAAAAGGAGAGCAGTGCCATCTAAGTGCAGTATAAAAATTGCGTTTATTCCAAAAGACAAATTAAAACTCACAGGAAGGGCATGATAAAACCACATGTAAATGGTTCATCCACTCCAGTGGGAGGGCGAGCAGCGGGGATCCGAGGAATCTTCACTGGTTCCGGCTGTGCTGGTGGCTCCTGGCACTTCCAGACATGCCGTAACCCACGGAGAAGAGCCGCTGACTTCTCTTCAGGGTAGAAGGTAGATTGGGTGGGGCAATCCAGAAGTGAAGTCAGCAGCTCTTCTCCGAGGGACACCGCATATCCGGAAGCGCCGGGAGTCACCAGCACACCCGGAACCAGTGAAGATTCCCCGGATCTCCGCTGCTCGCCCTCACACTAGAGTGGATGAGCCCTTTACATGCGGTTTTATCATGCCCTTCCTGTGAGTTTGCATTTGTCTTTTGTAATAAACGCAATTTATTTACTGCACTTAGATGGCGCTGCTCTATTTTTTCTTGTGTGATTTCTACCTTATATCAGAGCATCTCCCGGCGCTCACGTGACCGCTCAGCTCTCTCCCCTCTCTCCTCCACTGATGACATCAGTGGGAGTTCTCGTCCCACTGTGTGACCCGGGCAACCAGCCTGCACAGCTGCCAAAGTCCCGATCAAAGCCACATTCGGCTCTGATTGGGTCTCCATGCAACAACCCGGAAGTGATGTCATGAGTGACATCACTTCCGGGTACTGTCTGGCGCCAGATTCAAAAAAATGACAGTCTTCATAACAGCCAAACTTGAGGTTTTGAATGCTTTTAAGTGCAGAGGAGGGGTTTGGGGTCTTTTAGACCCTCAGATCCCTCCACAAAAGTACCTGGCAAAAATAAATAAAAAATAGTTTTTAAATGTACAAAAATATCGGCTTATTTCGACCGATACTGATATGCATTGGCAAAAATATCGGTATCGTTATCGACAACGAAAAACTGATATAGGTCGATCACTACTGTATATACTAGAAACCCCCAAGGGCTTTCAAGCTTGCAATGATGCATACAGCAATTGGATATTAGGAAAGAGGGGGGTGGAAAGAAAGAGGGAAGGAGAGAGAGAGAAGGAGGGGTGAAAGAAAGAGGGAAGGAGAGAGAGAGAGAGCGAGAAGGTGGGGGGGAAAGAAAGAGGGAAGGACTGACCCCCCCTACACTGACCCCCCTACATTGACACCTAAACTGACCCCCCCTACATTGACCCCCCCTACACTGACACCCCCTTCACTGAACCCTTACACTGACCCCCCTACATTGACCCCTTCACTGACACCTACACTGACCTCGCCCACATTGAATTGACACCAACACTGACCCCCCTACATTAACACTGAACCCTTACACCGACCCCCCTACATTGACCCCTTCATTGACACCTACACTGACCCCCTCTACACTGACCCCTTCATTGACACCTACACTGACCCCCCTACATTGACCCCACTACACTGAACCCTTACACCGATCCCCCTACATTGACCCCATTCACTGACTCCCCTACACTGAACCCCCCTACACTGACCCCCCCACATTGCAACAGTGGCATCTGTAAACCTCTAGCTGCTGCCTCTGCAGCCTAAATGGCGGGAGTGATAGGGAGCTGTAAAATGAGGCTCAGCAGCATGTTTTATTGCCGCCAACCACAAGTGTAAATGAGCCCATGGCTAGGTTCACACTGTTACAGGTGGTTGCATGTGCGAGACAGCGTGAAAATGGCGCCCATTTAAATTAATCGGCTGCTGTGCCTGCGCAAATGTGAGTCACAGCTAACGCATTAGTGTGAACCTGACATAATAGTCACCTAAAAGGAAAATACATACAGCAAGATGCCTCCAACATATTTTACTTAATAGCACTAAGTCACTTATTTAGCAATCATATCCACAGTGCTCAGCTGAAAAGAGCAGAACATTACTGCATTGTACCTGTAATTCATCAGTGTTCTTTGGTTTTTAATCTGGGCATCTTCTGCCTGCTTCTGTCCCTGTCAGTCAGCCCGTCCACCACCTGAAATGCTTTAGTATTCTTAGCTCTGCCAGGGATGTAGTCCCAACATTTTCTTCATCTTCTGCCGGCCTCTATCCCCGCCCACTGGCCTGCCCACCACATGTAGCACTTCCCTAGACCATTAACTACAGGTCTGATAGGAGGTGGGCGGAGACAGAAGATGCAGAAAATACCGGGACTCAACCTGGACACAGAGCTAAGAATTCTAAAGCAATGCAGGTGGTGGGCGGGCTTGCGGTCGGGGACAGATCAGACAGAAGATGCTGAGACTAAACCCGAGGGCAAGTATACAAAAATCTTACAGGTGGTGCACACATTGTCAGCACTTCACCTCCGCTGCGCCCCCATTCCTACAATAAATTGTTCCACCCCTTGTACCGGCCCTGCACTGGACCAGCCCCCTGGGAATTCTTCCGGTGCTCCCGATTAGCCAAGGTGGGTAGGTAGTAGGTCTCTCCTGCAATCCTTTGCTTATGTCAGTTGTAAATATTAAGAAAACTTAATTGTATTTCTGTTGATTGCTGAGTAAAATAAACAGATGGATTTATTTGTTCCTGTCCCCAATCCTTCCTTTGCTCAATGGCTGGACCACCTACCCTTATCACTGTGCTATATGTTTTCTGCTGCACCACTGGCATGGGTATATCCTTTTAGTCCTCTTCATACATTTAACAGAAATTTGGGAACTAGAATTATAGGCAACACTTTTTTTTTTTTGATAAAGTAAGGTTTATGGGTCCTGTCAGTTTATTTTTTGCCATCCCTGTCGCATTGCAGAGATTTCACTTCATTTCCTGCCCCATAGCCAAACAGGAAGTGAGAGGAAATCTCTGCAATTTAACCACTTTACCACTAGAGCATTTTGCTGTCTTACGTCTGGGCCACTTTTTGCGATTCGGCGCTGTGTGACTTTAACTGACAATTGCGCGGTTGTGCGACGCCATACCCAAACAAAATTTACGTCCTTTTTTTCCCACAAACAGAGCTTTCTTTTGGTGGTATTTGTGCGATTTTTACTTTTTGCGCTATAAACAAAAAAAGAGCAATATTTTTCACATTTTTTTATATGAAATTCCCCCCAAAAAAATGTAAAAATCAAAATTTTTTACATTTTTGGCCAATTTGTTTTCTGCTACCTATGTTTGGTAAAAAAAAATCACAATAAGCGTATTTTGATTGGTTTGCGCAAAAGTTATTGCGTTTACTAACAAAGGGAAAGATTTCTGTCATTTTTGGTGTTTTTATTTTAACGCGTAATGGCGGCGATCTGCGATTTTTTTTTGCGGGACTGCGACATTGCGGGGTACCAGTGACATTACTGCAGTAATCAGTGCTATAAATATGCACTGTTACTGTAAAAATGACACTGGCAGGGAAGGGGTTAATTTTATTGGAGAGGGAGGGGTTAATGTATGCCTGGTGCTTACTGACGTGTGGGGGGGGGAGGTGACTGAGTGACACAAGGACAGATCCAGGGTTCAGCTATCAGGGTTCCTGCAATCTGACCCTGCCTGTCACTTAGGAGATCCGCCCGCTTGTGTTTACACAAGCGGGCGGATCTCCACACTCGATTCCCGACGATCGGGGAAGAGCGGCGGCGATCGCCGCTGCTCCTCCCCTGGCCCGACTCCCGCTGTGACTGAATACGCGTGCCGCCGAGAAGGGGGAGTGTCAGACGATAACGAGCCACTTTGCCGCAGTAGTACTACGGTACTCAGTGGTAAAGTGGTTAAAGGAATTCATTGCCCCCCTCCCCTATGGCCCTCAGAACTAGTGTCCCCACTGGAAAAATCCAGGGTGGGTTGTAAACAGGAAGGGGTTTGGCCTTGACAGGAAGGGATAGGTCATATTTAAATTAGGGGGTGCACAAGTTTAGTCAGGCCTAGGGCAGCACAAAACCTAAATACACCACTGGCTTGGTCCCCTTGTGTGCCATTGTTAAATGGCTAGCCTCACCTTCAACTCCAGGATTGAGCATGTCCTTTGGTGCCCCTCCATGTCATTGGCCCATTTGTAAACATTGCTTTGGTTCCTGTTACTCTTTAGATTCCTATGTTGATGTATACATATATACATTAAATTTAAATGCCTCCTGAAGAAGTGAACATTGCTTCACAAAACACGTTGAGATACAGTCTACTTACCTGTCTTTTTATGCAATGTTGCCTATATGTGGAATATACATCGGCATTGATAATTTTAATTTTTATACCATGTTTTTGCATATAAAACAACTATCAGTGGTATATCCAAGAGGGACCAAATAAGAGAGGTTTGTTGTCAGGATTTCTATACACTTTAAACATGTTTAATGCAAATTGTACTTCAGAATGTTTTTGTGGATATGACAGAAAGCATAGCCCCTCCCTCCTCTCTGCCTGCTGTTTTATTTTGGCTGAATGGAGTTTCAATTAGAGAGAGACTGTCTGAACCTAAGGCCCCATTCACACCGGAGCGATTTTCAGCTTGTAAAACCGTCAGCTCTGATGCTTCAAAACGCCCAACAAGCAATGGCTCCTATTCACATCTGAGCATTCTGTCGCCTGAAACAAAGCACCTGAAGCTCAAAAAAGTACATGAGCTTCTTTTTGGCAGATTACAAGCATTTTTGACCTCACAGACCTTAATAGAAACACCTGACTTGAGCAGAAAAAACGCTCAAATAGCAGCTCTCCGCCCCTAATTTCCTCTCCTCCCCCTATCGCATTCTATTGGCTAAAAAAAATGCCTGAAGCTGTAAAATGCTTGTAATACACTTCTAAAACGCTTTAAAAAAGCTTGTAAAAAGCTGCAAAAAGGCTTAAATGGATTGTAAAGGCAGAAGGCAAAAACCTTCTGTGTTCAGCAGCCCCCCTTAATACTTACCTGAGCCCATCGTTATCCAGAAATGTTGCAAGAGTGTCTCAGCTGCCCGGGACTCCCCTCCTCATTGGCTGAGACAGCAGCGCAGCACGATTGGCTCCTGCTGGTGTCAATTAAAGTCAGTCAGCCAATCAGGAGAGAGAGCAGGCAGACTCAGGTGGCAGCTTTGTGTCTGTATGGACACAGGGAGCTGTGACTCGGCTCTGGTGCCCCCATAGTTAGCTGCTTGCTGTGTGGGCACTCAACAGGAGAGAGGGGACAGGAGCACAGAATAGAGACCCGGAAAGAGGAGGAAATTAAATTTTGGTCCTTAGCCCTAACTCTCCTCCTCCCATTCTCTTATCCTGTTTTTTATTTTTAGGTTTGACTGTCATGTTGCTACAGAAAAAGTAATTTGTAATGTTCATTTGTTAATTACATACAAAGAGTGTATTTAACAATAGTTATCCACTAATCTGGGCATGAAAGGCCACTTCTGTGCTGAAATCAATGTTTTACTTGGGTGGAAAATTAATAATAATAGGTCATGTCATTTAACACCTACGTTCCTCTTAAATGTGAATGCAAACTGAGAACATATTTATGCTGGCTACAAGCCAGGTGATAGCTGCAGTATGTTAGGTTAATGAGTTATAAATACACGCAACTGCTCTCTAACTGATTTCTATATTTAGCCTGCACAAAGTATTCCTATCTATCTAATAGAATTTACATCTCCATTTTCACGCTGGTCATGGGAGATTGGGAGGGGCACAGTCCAAGTTACTTGGTGTCATTAACCCACATACCTGCATTTATTCCAAATGGCAGCTTTTCCAATTTTGCCACATTTGAAGAATTATATTCAGTTTAAATGGTTGTTACTTTCAACATATACACAAATAGTAAAAATAAGTTTAAAACAGAGTGTCTTTTTGTATAGTAAGCTTACATTTTCTTTTCTAATATGGTACCCTTATGCCTCGTTTCCACAGAGCGGTACGATATGGTTCGGTACGCATTTTTTGCCGTTTCCATTGTCAAAAGTTGAGGAATGGTACCCTTATTCTGAACCGTACCACTTTTTTGGGACCCTTTCGTTGGGGTACCAAGTACATTAGTACCATACAAACAGGGTGGAGCTACACTGTTGTGGTACTGCTTTTGCTGAGGGACTGTTGGTGGTGGAAACGCAAGCTTGATCTAGGTGTACCGTTCCGAACCATACTGAACTGTAATGAACCAAACCGTACCGCTCAGTGGAAACGAGGCATTAGATGATTTTGATATGACACTTTTAAAAATTGCCTTTTAAGATAAATGCATTCAGTTTAGTTATAATATATAGATAGAAGGATTGGACATAGTATATAATTGTAAAGCAAATCAGTGGCTACACTATAGACCAGTGATGGCGAACCTTGGCATCCCAGATGTTTTAGAACTACATTTCCCATGATGCTCATTCACTCTGCAGTGTAGTTGAGCATCATGGGAAATCTAGTTCCAAAACATCTGGGGTGCCAAGGTTCGCCATCACTGCTATAGACAGTCAAGTATTTACTATTAACTAGAAGTGAGCTTTTAAACAAGTCATCACTGACCTCTTTAGCTGCAGGAAATGTGGACAAAGCATTCACAAAGTTCACAGCAGAAGCACTGAGGTCCTTATTGTCAGTTCTCCCAGTGCTCAGCTCCCCTACAAATCAAAAAAGTAGCCTGCTATAGATAAAATACACTGCAGCAATGACCAAAGTGACAGAGCTAATGGATGACCTTCACATGTATTACAAAATATTAATGGTAGTAATAAGGTGGTCCTAGCAACCAATCACCTGCTGGTTAACTTGGAAAATTACCTCCGGCAGCTCCCGCTGTCTATTCAGTGCTGCTGTTTCTCTCTCCCATTCTCCCTACTGCTCCCCTCTCCTGTGTTAGTGAGCGGTGGAGGCAATCCGGCAGCCGGCCCTGGGTGTCGCCCCTAAGCAGTGCTGGCTTTACACCTGGGGCAGACCGCCCTCCCCTCCCCCCCCCCATTGATACTCCACTGCTCTACACTTGCCTTGTGCTTGGCTTAACAGGTGGTTTTGGGACTGCTAATCAAGCATATGTGGGATGTGTTTGAAAAACAAATCCGATCCATGGGGGCTCCACCTCGCAACTTACAGGACTTTAAAGTGGTAGTAAATTGGGGGCATAACAACAAAGCTCTTCCTTCTGCAAGGCAATAATGTGCTAGTATGCATTGCATTCTAGCACATTACATCTTCACCCGGTCTTCCTTCTGAGTTTGCAGGCTTCAGTCCTTTAAATGTAAGAGGTACAATGATGTCACTCTTTACGCGGAAGTGTGCGGAGTCCCTGAAGAGTGCACATTTAGGAGATATTTACAGTACCTACAGGTAAGACTTATTATAGGCTTTTCTGCAGGAAAAAGATAAACAAAAGCATTTACTACAACTTTAAGGATCTGCTACTAATAGCTTGGTGCCAGATACCATCGCATACTTTCAAAGGTCTAGTGGTATCCATGCCTCAACAGGTCAGGGCTGTTTTGACTGCAAAAGGGGGGGACTACTCCATATTCACAGACACCCTATTTAGGCCACACTTTGTTATAATGATTTAGTCGCACCATCTACAATGCAATATGAGCACACAATTATTGTACAATGTTAGATTTATCAAAACTATGAGGTTCTACCTTAACTATCCAATTGATTTTTATCTTGTCAAGCAGCACTATATACTTGTTAGTAGATCTAAAGGACAGTGTACAATTAGATTGTAATGTGTATGGTGAACCTTAGTCCACTACAAACAGCTATCTGAGTTAGAGAGTTGTTGATGGGTATTCATCAGAGCTGGGCAAGTATAAGGCTGTTATCACACTTGCCCTCCTGTACCCCCTCAGCACAACCCCCACAGATCCCTCAATGTAGAACCTCTCCCTAACCTCACACATTAGTTGATCATGTACAGCGGGATCTCAGAGTGATGGAAGTCAGAAGCAGGGAAGGAAAGTGATGGGTTGAGCAGTGGAGGAGATTTCATCTCACTCTGAGCTCCCACTGTCATTCAAGCAGCAGGTGTGGACTCACTGGGGGTGCTGCAGCCACCTGACTTTTATGTTTTGTATCGTAAAGCACTGTGGAACACAAAAAAAAAAAAAAAAAAACAATATTGGGGGCGCGCATATCTCCCAATGAGTATGCACCCAATGCAAATCCTGCCCCCATTAGTACTGCGCATGCACTGCTGGAAAATGTGTTCACATGGAGCAGGAACAAAAAAGCACATAAACAGAGCCAATGTCACTGGAAATTTTAAACAGATCAAATATTAACATTTATTTAATAAAGTTATCCTTGTGTGAGCTCCAATGCTCTGTAAAACAAGGATCAAGGATGATGAAATAGTTTGGTCAGAAAGAAGCCCAAATCATATGATCTTTTTCATGAACGCAACAGCTTGTTTTGCTTTTGTCTGTCTTAGAAGTTGGCTCCAAAATCATTTCCCCATTTCAGCCAAATCGGTCGGCTCTTTGTGCTTTTTTTCTTGTAGACCCTTTACACGTCATTTTTACCAGAGAACCAATACTCCTAAACTGTGGACTACCATGTCTGTAACCTAATGGGGTTAACAGAACTGTTGCAGTAATCTGTTACTAAAAACTGAAAATAGAAGACTAATTTGTCTGCAGAATATGTCTAATAGTGAGCCAAAATATAGCAAGTAGTGAGCTAGGCAGGTCGTGGGAACAAGGCTACAGCCAGTGTTGCTTAAAGGGTAACTCCACTTTCGTAGGGGAAAAAAATAGCAAATAAAGAAAAAACAATATAACGTATACAATTGCAACACAAATCATATTGTAATTGAATGTTAATAAACAATCTGCAGCTGCTGTTATTTTCAAAAAGTTGCACCGCTCAACTAGCCCCTTCTGCAATTCACAAAACTTGTATTACTGTTCTTTCTCAATGCATTATGTTCTATGAATGAGTGGTGGAGATCCTGTCATTCCACTGTTCCTCCTGCATTCACAGAATGCAATGCATTGTACAAGAATAGTAATACAGTAATCCCCCGCTACATCGCGGTTCAGTTTTTGCGGCCCCGGTAATTCGCGTTTTTTTTTGTAATGTTATTTTACTATATAAATCATTAAAAATGAAAGATTTTTGTGTTTTTCATAGCTCTTGCTCTGTCTCTAAGTATCTTTTATGTGTTTAAATGAGTTTCTATTGTTTTAAAAGTGTGTTTAAAGACCTTAAAATGCTTCTACACGTACAGTGACAGTAAAAAAAACATGCCTACAATGCATTTTAATAGGGTTTTTCTATTTCGTGGAATTTCACTTTTCGCGGCTGGGTCCGGAACGTAACCCCCGCAATGGAGGGGGGTTTACTGTATGAATTTTGTAAATGAAAGAGAGGGTAGAAAGGGTGTGCAACATGGATACAGTACATGTGTGCTGCATAGGCTTTGTTATACTTTCAGTAACTAACAAATGCCATTCATAACTGATGCGGATTTGGCATGGGAGGCATTTCCCAGTTGGACCCCAATCCCCCTGACTTTAATTTCTTTACAGCTGTCCTTCCTGTAAGTGTGATATGCAGATCTGCAAAGATAAAAGTATGAATCCTTCTTCACTGTATGTCATCTACTGAAAATGTTTCTACAGCCTTGGGATATGGCCCTCCCTACTCTCGCTTCACTTTTAACAAGCGAAATGAAGATTTATAGTAATCCATACAAAATTACATTGCAAATGTTTCATTAATAATGGATACCCATCAAGTTTGCATGGAAGTATATGTAACTCTTGATTAATTTCAAGTTGCACGCTAAACAAAATCCTTGTAATGTACAGAGATCACCCAGAGGGGATTGTTTTTTCCTCAACAAAAACGGAAAATTCCTATCAGATACTTACCGTAATTTTCCTTTCCTGATGGTCCCCATGGCAGCCTACGTGTGGGTTAACCCCGCCTCCTCTCCAATGGTATAGGACCCCCCTCTATAAATTTCAGCTTGCAGGTACAGCCAGTGTTCCATATCTTAGCCGAATCCAAGACCAGAGGGTGGGAACTCCGGCTGCCATGGAGACCATCAGGAAAGGAAAATTACGGTAAGTATCTGATAGGAATTTTCCGTTTTCCTGACAGCCTCCATGGCAGCCTACGTGTGGGAAATAACTAGCCCAAGCCACACGGGTGCAGTGGCGTAGCGTGGGGGGTGCTGGGGGGGCCATCCGCACCGGGCGCAAAATCTGGGGGGGCGCAGTGTCATGCTGCCATTTAGTAGCCCGCTCAGCCATCCTGAACAAGCCCCTGCATGGACCACGGGACTCAGGAGGCTGATATTAAAGCCAGTACAGCTCCGGATGGAGGGCAGGACTTCAAGTTAACTCGCAGGTGATTGGTTGCTAGCAACCAATCAATCACAAGCTGATTACCTGGAAAGGTTGTGTAGATTGAGCCCTCCAGAGCTGCCCTTCTTCTGATGTCAGCTTCATGCTTGCTGCCATCCATTCGGAGCTGTCCACTCCACTGCTGTCTCCTCTGTGAGTAATGTGCATTGTGAAGGAAGATGAGGGTGCTGTGAAGGTGGAACTGAGGACAGGGAGTTGAGGACAGGAATCTGAAGATGGGAGATGGGGGGGGATGAGGACAGGAATCTGAAGATGGGGGGGGGGGGGACAGGAATGTAAGGGAGTTGTGGGGGTCAGGAATGTAAAGGGGTAGTGGTGGTCAGGAATGTAAAGGGGTAGTGGGGGTCAGGAATGTAGAGGGGTTGTGGGGGTCAGGAATGTAAAGGGGTTGTGGGTGACAGGAATGTAAAGGGGTAGTGGGGGACAGGAATGTAATGGGGTTGGGGGGGGGTGAGGACAGGAATGTAAAGGGGTAGGGGGGGTGAGGACAGGAATTTAAAGGGGTTGTGGGGGTCAGGAATGTAAAGGGGTAGTGGGGGTCATGAATGTAGAGGGGTTGTGGGGGTCAGGAATGTAAAGGGGTTGTGGGGGTCAGGAATGTAAAGGGGTAGTGGGGGTCAGGAATGTGAAGGGGTAGTGGGGTTAAGGAATGTGAAGGGGTAGTGGGGCTCAGGAATTTGAAGGGATAGTTGGGGTCAGGAATGTAAAGGGGTAGTGGGGGACAGGAATGTAAAGGGGTAGTGGGGGTCAGGAATGTAAAGGGGTAGTGGGGGGACAGGAATATAAAGGGGTTGTGGGGGTCAGGAATGTAAAGGGGTTGTGGGGGTCAGGAATGGAAAGGGGTTGTGGGGGTCAGGAATGTAAATGGGTAGTGGGGGTCAGGAATGTAAAGGGGTAGTGGGGGACAGGAATGTAAAGGGGTAGTGGGGGACAGGAATGTAAATGGGTAGTGGGGGTCAGGAATGTAAAGGGGTAGTGGGGGACAGGAATGTAAAGGGGTAGTGGGGGACAGGAATGTAAAGGGGTACTGGGGATGAGGACAGGAATGTAAAAGGGTGGGGGGGGAGTGAGGACAGGAATGTAAAGGGGTAGTGGGAGTCAGGAATGTAAAGGGGTAGTGGGGGACAGGAATGTAAAGGGGTAGTGGGGGACAGGAATGTAAAGGGGTTGTGGGGGTCAGGAATGTAAAGGGGTAGTGGGGGACAGGAATGTAAATGGGTAGTGGGGGACAGGAATGTAATGGGGTAGTGGGGGACAGGAATGTAAAGGGGTACTGGGGATGAGGACAGGAATGTAAAAGGTTGGGGGGGGGTGAGGACAGGAATGTAAAGGGGTAGGGGGGGTGAGGACAGGAATGTAAAGGCGGAAGGGAAGTTATATAAAGGGGGCTAAGGACAGGAATGCAGAGGGGGCTGAGGACAGAAATGTGAAGGAGGAGGGGCGTGATATAAAGGGGCATAAGGATAGGAATGTAAAGGGTGGGGGTGATGACAAGGATGTGAGGGGGGGGGATATGAAGGTAGGCTGAGGACAGTAATGTGAAGGGGGGGGGCTGTGATGTGCAGGGGGCTGAGAACACTGATGTAATGACAGGATTGTGATGTGAAGGATCTGAGGATAGCTTTATAACATTGCTACCTGTGTTCTACATGTAGGCAGCCCATTCATTCCATTTTGTGTAATTGTCAGTATAGTATTTAGGTAGGTTAGTGTAGGAATCAGGTAGGTCTCTGTAGTGGTCAGTGTAATTGTCAGGTAGGTCTGTGTAGTGGTCAGGTAGGTCTGTGTAGTGGTCAGGTAGGTCAGTGTAGGTGTCAGTATAAAATTTTGGTAGGTCAGTGTAGTGATCAGGTTGGTTAGTGCAGGAATAAGGTAGGTCTCTGTAGGTGTCCATATAGTAATCAGGTAGGTCAGTGTAGGAATAAGGTAGGTCTCTGTAGTGGTCAGCTAGGTCAGTGTAGGTGTCAGTGTAGTGGTCTGTGTAGGGGGCGCAAATTACTTACCTTGCCCCGGGCGCTGACAACCCACGCTACGCCACTGCACGGGTGGGAATGTTTCAAAGAAAATTTTACTTCAAATAATTAGCAGACAAAACAGTCAGGCCAAAATTAACTGAGGATAAGGAGGCTGGCTCCACACAATATTGTGTCAAACATATTTACAGAAGACCAGGAAGCCGCTCTGCAGACTACTTCTGGCGCAACATGATGTGAAGCCACCCAGGACGTTGAGATGCTTCTCGTTGAGTGGGCTGTCACCGCCTCCGGAGGAGCCAAACCCTCTACACAGTAAGCTTGTTGAATAGCAGACACAATCCAGGCGCAATGGACCTTGACGAGGCCCGCTTTCCTCTATTTCTGCCTGAGAAGAGGACGAAGAGGTTATCGGATTGCCTGAAAGAAGATGTTGACTGGAGATATTCCGTTAGAGTCTTCCCTACATCCAAGGGATGAGGTTCATTATCCTCAGAAGATCGAAAGGTAGGAAGCACAATCTCCTGGTTTTCATGAAAAACCGATGTTGGAATTGAGCATCGCAATTAAGACCACTCGATCCGGAAAGAACGTAAGAAAAGGTTCTTTATGACCAAGGGAACTGATTTCAGAGACCCTCTTGGTTGAAGTGATTGCCACCAGAAAGGCTGTCCTAATGGTAAGTTCTCTGATAGAGATGGAATCCGTTGAACTAGTTCTTGAAAGGACGCTAAGGACAAGAGGAAGGTCCCATTTTGGAAACCTTGGTTTCCTCTGAGGTCTGAGTCTGACCGCACCTTTGAAAAATTGCTGTACGAGTACATGCTTCGCCCAGGGGAACCCTGAAAACACCGTTAAGGCTGATATTTGCACCATGAGAGTCCCAACTGAGAGAGATTTATCCAGTCCAGCTTGAAGGAACTTCAGAACTTCTTGAACTCCAAAATTCGAGGAAGAATTTCCCTCCGGGTACGTGAATTCTAAGAACCTAGACCAGACTCTGCAGTAAACTCTGTTCGTGCTAGGTTTCCTGGAGTTCATTAAAGTAGGGATTGCCCCAGGAGGTCATCCGAGTGATTCCAACCTCTCCTTCTCAAGAACCAGACCGTTAACCAGAGCAGAGCAGGGCAGGGAGTAATGTTGTTCCCTGCGAGAGAAGGTCTGGTCTGAGAGGCAGGGGAATCGGGTTCCGATAACTGAGCTGCAGGAGAAGTGGGAACCAGGGCCTGTTTGGCCAATGAGGGGCCACCATGACGATCTCCACATCTTCTGCTTGGAGTCTTTGAAGGAATCTGAGGATGATGGGAAACGGGGGAAAAGCATATGCTCTGCTGAATTCCCATGTGTCGGTCAGAGCATCTGTCCCACAGGATTGGTGACACCTGCTGCGTGTGAAGTACCAGTCCAGTTTGTGGTTGCACGGAGATGCAAACAGGTCTACTTCGGGTGAGACCCCTAGTGTCAGAATCCACTTGAATGAGTCGATATGGAGAGACCACTTGTTGTGATTCAACTGGACTCTGGAAAGGAAATCTGCCTGGACATTCTGTGGCCCTGGAATGTAGGCCGCCGAGATGTTGGACAGATGAGCCTGGGCCCATGTCATGATTGGGTCTACCTCTTGAAGAAGGGAGAGACTTCTGGTTCCGCCCTGTCTCTTCACATAAGCTACTGCCGTGGTGTTGTCCATTCGGAGAAGCACGGACTTGCCTTCTATCAGATGATGGAAAGCTTGAAGAGCTAGAAAATCCGCACGGAGCTCCAGGATATTGGAGACCAGGGAGTGGGCTTGTGGAGGCCATTTCCCTTGAGCCACTTCTGCCATGCAATCGGCTCCCCAACCAGAGTTGCTGGCGTCGGTCATAATGATGACCCAAGAGATGGGAACTAAGGAATGGCAATTGAGCAGATTCTTGCGTTGGAGCCATCATAACAGGCTGCTTCTCATGCTGTGAGAAATAAAGATGCATTGCTCGAGTTCCTCCAGCTTCCATTGCAGAAGGAAGCCCCTTTGGAAAGGCCGTGTACGCCACAGTGCCCACTTGACCATAGGGGCCGTTGAGACCATAGTGCCGATAATCTTGAGACACTGGAATGCCGTCAGAAAGGAGGAGGAGAGGGCTGGGCGGATCCTCTCCCGAACTACCGGGATTTTCTCTAGAGGAAAATAAAGTGTATTTTGAACGGTGTTGAACTGAGCCCCTAGATAGACCAGATGTTGAGAGGGCTCCAGATGACTTTTTTGTAGATTCAACAACCATCCGAACTCCATGAGAGTTGTAGTGACCAGGTCCCTGTGGGACAGAAGTTGATCCTTGTCTTGCGATAACAGTAGAAGATCGTCTAAGTAGTGGTGAAGATGCACACCTTTCGTTCTGATTAGAGCTACCACAGCCAGAAGGACCTTGGAGAACACACTTGGGGATGTGGACAGGCCAAAAGGAAGGCAAATGAACTGAAAGTGCCGAAGCTCTACAGCGAAGCGAAGATACTTGCGGAAGTTTACTGCTATAGACACGTGGAAATATGCGTCTTTGAGATCTATTGACACCAGCCAATCTCCTGGAAGCACTGCTTTCTGAATGGTAGATAAGGTTTCCATTTAGAATTTTTCGTTCTTTATGAATCTGTTGAGATAGGTGAGATCTATCACAGGTCGCCATGATCCATTCTTTTTCTGTACCAGAAAGAGGGGCGAATATACGCCTTGGAATCTTTCTTGCACGGGCACCGGAACTATTGTGCCCTGAGCCACCAAAGTGCTTACATAGTCGAGCAAAACACTTCTTTTCTCGTCCTGAGAAGGCAAGCGGGTGGGAATGAACCTGGAAACAGGATCTGCCGAGAAGGTCCATGTGTGTCCTATGGACACTGTCCTGATGGTCCAGAAGTCTGAGATTGAGGCCGCCCAAACACGCTGAAAGTGGAGCAGTGGAGCAGGCGCGCCCCCACCTGGCATGTCTGAACGGGCCCAATCTCAAAAGGACTTTGAGGTTTCTTGTCCGGAAGGTGCTGAGCCCAGTGGCGTACATAGAGCATTTGGCACCCGGGGCGGATCCTATATCTGGCACCCCCCCCCCCTTTAAAATGTAAAAACGCCCACAAAATTTTTTAATGTTTTCAAGAGTATTTATTGCACATATTTCACAGCCAGCCCCCATCACAGTGCCCCTTGCAGTCTCCCCCCCCCCCCCCTCCCTGCAGACATGATACAAGAAATGGTCAGACTGCAGACATGATACCAGAGATCGTCAGAGACTGATGATGCAATACAAGAGATGGTTAGAGACCACAGACATGATACAGGAGATGGTCAGAGGCTGCAGACATGATACAGGAGATGGTCAGAGACTGCAGACATGATACAGGAGATGGTCAGAGACTGCAGACATGATACAAGAGATGGTCAAAGACTGCAGACAGGATACAAGACATGGTCAGAGACTGCAGACATGATACAAGAGATGGTCAGAGACTGCAGACATGATAGAAGATAGAAGAGCACTAGGGGGGCCGGAGAGCACAGAGGAAGCAGAGAGCACTGGAGAGAATTAAGGGGGGGGGTAAAGCATTGCAGGGGGTTGGAAAGTGTGAGGGGTGGAGAGCACTGGGGGGATGGGACTGGAGAGCACTGGGGGGAACTGGAGATCACTGAGGGGGGGAGCCAGGGTGCACAGGGGGGTGGAGAGCACTGGGGGGGAGCCAGGGTGCACAGGAGGGTGGAGAACACTGGGGGGAACTGGAGATCATTGAGGGGGGAGCCAGGGTGCACAGGGGGGTGGAGAGCACTGGGGGGAACTGGAGATCACTAAAGGGGGGGCAGAGTGCACAGGGGGGTGGAGAGCACTGGGGGGAACTGGAGATCACTAAAGAGGGGACAGGGTGCACAGGGGGGTGGAGAGCACTGGGGGGGAACTGGAGATCACTGAGGGGGGGGGGCAGGGTGCACAGGGGGGTGGAGAGCACTGCGGGGGAACTGGAGATCACTGGGGGGGGGCAGGGTGCACAGGGGGGTGGAGAGCACTGGGGGGGGGCTGGAGATCACTGAGGGGGGGGGGAGCCAGGGTGCACAGGGGGGTAGAGAGCACTGAGGGGGAACTGGAGATCACTGGGGGGGGGAGCCAGGGTGCACAGGGGGTTGGAGAGCACTGGGGGAACTGGAGATCACTGAGGGGGGGGGGAGCCAGGGTGCACAGGGGGGTAGAGAGCATTGGGGGAACTGGAGATCACTGAGGGGGGGCAGGGTGCACAGGGGGGTGGAAAGCACTGTGGGAGCATTGGGGGGAGCTGCAAAGCACTGTGGGGAGCTGAAGAGAACTGGGAGGAGGGGAGGGCTGGAGAGGGGGGTTGAAGAGCACTGGGGTGGGGGGGGGGGTGCTGGATAGCACTGGGGGGCCAGCAAAGGAATTTGTATATTAGGGGCGGTGGGACAGCTGCATAAAGAGGAATTGATCTTTCCATATATCTCCTGCGTCTGTTGAATGCCTGCAGGAGGGAGAGGAGGAGAATCGGTCATTCAACGGACGCAGGAGATATATGAAAAGATCAGTAACTCTTTATGCAGCTGTCCCAGCCGCTTCTCCTATCCAGCACAGTGAGCACACAGCACTCACCTTCTTTCTTTCGCCTCCTGTGAGCAGCGCGCCGCTGACTGAAGGAGCTGCTATTGCAGCTGCCTGCACAGGGAGATGCATGCCGGCCTGACGGCGGCGGGCACCCCTGAGGGGCCTGACACCCCCCCGTGCGTGGCACCCGGGGTGGTCCGCACCCCCGCCCCCCCATTGGTACGCCACTGACTGAGCCTCTGACCGTCTTACGGGAAGATGCTTGACCTCCTTTCCAGTTTCTCCTGTAGTCTCGCCCAGGCCTGTATGAGCGGGCATCTCTTGAACGCTCTGCAAATTGTTTTCTTGGTTGCTGCTTCTTAGGGCCAAAGAGGCGCCTATCTTGGGGAAGAAAACCTGACTTTCCACCCATCGCTCTAGTAATAGCGCTATCCAATTTGTTTCCGAACATAGAAGAACCTTCAAAAGGGATCTTGCACTAAGCCTGCTTGGAGGCTGGGTCTGCCAGCCAAGGACGCAACCACAGGGCCCGTTTGGCTGTGACAGAAGATAACATGGTTCTGGATAGGAGTCGTAGCACATCGATGGATGCTTCTCCAAGAAACACAGAAGCTAACTTGAGTTCTTGAACAGGAGAACTCTCCACTGCATCTTCAGACACACTCCTCAGCTTCAGTTCAACATCAGAAACCCAGGTTTCCATGGCCTTAGACATAGCTGCTAATGCTAGCACAGGCTTACAAGCCGCACTGGCCGTGATATAGATTCTTTTTAAATCTAGATCCATCTTCCTGTCCAGAGGGTCTTTGAAAGAAACCGCATCGTCCAGCGGTAGGGTAACATGCTTTGCCAGTCTGGTGACTGCGGCATCCACCAGAGGAGCCCATTCCAGGTGACTGACCTCTTCTGGTTTAAAGGTATACAGTTTAGCCAATTTAGAAGATAGGGAGGCCTTGCCATCCCCTCTGCTCCATTCTTCCAGAATGACATCCTTTAATTCTGAAAGGAGTGGAAAGTTTAGCCGTTCTTTCCCCAAGTGTTTGAAAAACCTTCGCTGTTTCGTTTGTGGGGTAATGGGATCTTCCCATTTCAGAGCCTCCTTGACCGCTCTTATGAGAGGCGTAATCAAAGCCCCCAACTGCAAAATCATTTTCTGAAGATTTTCCGGAGGTGAAGCTTGGTTGAGAGGGGCCTTGGTCTTCAGGGGCCTCAGCAGGAGAGCTGGAAGTAGCAGGCCCAGGTATGGGGCTAGCCCCCCACTCTTTCAGGGATTGCTGAACAACCCACTTCACAAGGGATTCCAACCTCTGATCTTCGGACTCCCTCTCACCAGATGCACGAGCAAAACAGGGCTCGCAAAGGGACTTGCGCCCCACAACCCCAACAGGCTCTCTGGGCCGTATGGCTACTGTGGTGGTGTGTGCGGTGTCTGGAGGAGGAATTTGAGCGTCTACTTTCATGCCTGCTCCCTGATGCCCCATACACACGTGCAGATTATCTGCAGACTTTTGTCTGCAGACTTACCAAAACCATATAATATGAGGTCAAACCTAAACACTTTCAATTTGTATGCAATCCGGCAGGCCCTTGCACTACATAGAAAAGGTAAGTCTGCAGACAAAAGTCTGCAGATAATCTGCACGTGTGTATGGGGCATGATGGAGACTCATGTCCTCTTGACCTTGAAGAAGATTCTCTTCGTGGCCTGACAGGGTCTCTTTCTTGACCAGACCTGGAGGAACTGGGAGAAAGAGAAATCCAGGAAGACACAGGATTTAGCCATGAATCATGAGCCAGCATCCCCCCTTTTTATATTCCCCTAAAATGTACCAGCACTCACCTGTTGTGAGAGGGCTGGCCACAAGGGGGCGGTGACGCAGGATCCATGTTTCAGGCAAAACCACAACTGACAAGGGAAATAGAGAGCACACAGAGGATCACTACAAAGTGCAAGGAACTCTCGTGTGTCATCCCTAATATCCATCCATCCGCTCCCCCCCTGCACACCGCCAAAAGTATACAGCAATCGGCCCCTCATACCTGGATTCACGAAGGATAAGGCACCAGGAAGATGTCACTATGCCCACAGTGCTTCCCACTCGCACTGGGGCTGACAGGCGCTTAAATTTCGCGCCAGTATGACGTCAGCGGTGACCGGGCCAAGATTGCGAGTGCGCATGCGCGGACCAGGCCTCGCTTCCGATCGTGGCGACGTGCGCATGCAGAGAACGGAGCTCCACTCCCACACTGCGCAGGCGTGCGCCGGACTGTACGGAGGGGGAGCAGGAAGGAGATGGCTGGAACGCAAGGAGCGTTCCAGCCGCCATTGGGCCACCAGGGATAGAAAGAAAGTACTTTAGACACACATATAAAACAAATACGCTGCCATGGAGGAAGATAAATCTTCAGACCCTGTCAGGATATCCGTCGGCCATCTGAAGCACCGCACAGTTAACAGCCAGAGGGGATTTGAATGTCACTCACCTGCCCGTGGCTGGGCCCTGGACATAGACACCGTCTTTCATACTGAGGAAAGCCAACCAAAATTTCAACAGGAACAAGCCAAATAGGGTCCTTGGAGGAGGACAAAAAAGGAACACTGGCTGTACCTGCAAGCTGAAATTTATAGAGGGGGGTCCTATACCATTGGAGAGGAGGCGGGGTTAACCCACACGTAGGCTGCCATGGAGACTGTCAGGAAAGTGGTGTTACGCTTTAACAATGCCACGAACCAAGAGAATTAAAGCAGTAAAACTGTAAAAATAAAGATTGGCTGTGCTGTAATTACTTATGTATATTTCTTTAAAGTTTTTGATTACCAAACTGGCAGATACATCTTACCTATAAGGCAATTATGGACTGGTAAAGCCAGAAGAATAGAATTTTCACTACACATGGCTCCCTGTAAAACAGAGAAATAATTTTTTATTTTTTTTGTCCTCCAGTGAAAATGGAAGAGCTGTCTCAAGTGGATCTACACTTTTTTTTTATGTCTGAGATGGTGTCAAAGGACAGTTCATGTATATGCTAGAAATGCTGTGAGGTCAGGTCCCAGCAATACTACACCCCATTTATATAAGAGGAAAATATATGGAGAAATTGGCAGTCCAGACAACAGAATTAAGTAATGCCCATAGTTCACAACTGATGCTGATTTGGCATGAGAGGCATTTGCCAGTTTGGACCCCAATCCGCCTCTCATTTCTTTACAGCTGTCCATCCTGTAAGTGTGATATGCAGATCTGCAAAGATAAAAGAACAAATCCTTCTTCACTGTATGTCATCTACTGAAATGGTTTCTTGGGATATGGCCCTCCCTACTCCCGCTTCACTTTTAACAAGCGAAATTAAGATTTATAGTAATCCATACAAAATTAAATTGCAAATGTTTCATTAATAATTGATACCCATCAAGTTTGCATAGAAGTATATGTAACTCTTGATTCATTTCAAGTTGCACGCTAAACAGAGACCAGCGATATATGACTACACTTTTTGGTAGCGGCATTTGATAGTTACTGAAAGTATAACAAAGCCTATGCAGCACACATGTACTGTATACCCTGTATCCATGTTGCACACACTTTCTACCCTGTCTGCCATTTGCAAAACTCCTATTACTATTCCGTTACAATGCATCACATTTTGTAAAAGCAGGAGGAACAGTGAAATGACAAGATCTCCACTGCTTATCCATAGAACACAATGCATTGAGGGAGAATAGTAATTTAAGTTTTGTGAATTGCAGAAGGGGCCAGTTGAGTGGCGCAACTTTCTGGACTAGCAGTGGATGCGGTTAACGCTCACAGCGCCAGAAGATAACCGCTCAGGGCAGTGTCTGGTTACTATGAAGGAGGCACTGCAGGAAACATTTTATACCAGAATCAGCCACCTGCAGGTAATGGGATATACACTATTATACATAACCAATATATTTAGTTCTGCCCCCCAAAAAAAGACTTCAACTTGATTAAAACTGTCCAAATCAGTGATTGATACTCATAATTCAAAAGAAACCTGTCGGTATTGACTGAATAGACTATGGTGTTCTAAAGCAGGTACCCAGCAGTCCCTACACCAGGAGTGGGGAACCTTTTTTCTGCCAAATGCCATTTGGATATTTATAACATCATTCAGGGGCCGTACAAAATTATCAACTTAAAAAATAGTCTGTTATATTTGGTCAAACATTTAATTAACTCACCCCTAATGTGATGGCTGGAACAGCTTCTCTTTGGTGAGGTGTGTGATGTTAGCTGGTATTGATAATGTTGCTACTCGCAACTTGTTTTCCAGGTTTGCGCTTGGTTAGTCTGGAGCGCAGTCGCCTCTTTGCAAAGAACTGCTGGCGGGTACTGCAGGTGGTAAATGCTGGCTGGTACTGCCGGCTCAGGCTGGTACTGCGGTGGGTTCTGCTGGCTGGTACTGCTGGCTCAGGCTGGTACTGCTGTCTGGTACTGCTTGCTCAGGCTGGTACACTGCTGGCTGTTACTGATGTGGGTACTGCTGGCTCAGGCTGGTAGTGCTGGCTGATACTGCTGGCTGGAAATTCTAGCTAGAGACTCAGTAGCTGCGCCACGCTGGAGGAAGATAGAGGCGATGCTTCCTGCATTGGTCAGTCTCCTCACAGGTGGAGTGCATTTGAGATTACTCCGCCTGTGACTCACTCAAACTGTCAGGACAGAGCCGGAACTATACAGGAAACATTAGCTCTGTTCTGACAGCTCAGCTGAGACAGACTCAGTGGCACAGGGGGCTGGACCAAATGATTTTGCAGGCCGTAGTTTCCCCACCCCTGCCATACACAAACCTCTGAACTGTTCAGTGAATCTCAGACTGCTGTTGCATGGATATCTTTTTTTTTATCTTTACATTTTTATTAGTATTTTAAATTCACAGATTCCAACAATAAAAATTGCAGTTAGTGGTTACTGCTATCAGAAGACAGTATGGATGGAAGGGGGGATTGGGGTCTTTTTAATCAGAGATTATAATGGCACCTGCCCCCATATGCAAACAATGGAAAGAATTCCAGCAAGGGCATAGACCTGTGCCTATAAAAGGGTCAAGACTACGTCCCTACAAGAGGAAAAGGGGGTTTAAATGTGCCTCTACAAACAGTCAAAGTATGCACATGTTCATGTAACATAACAACGGTACACAATTGTTTTATTTTATAAAAAATTCATAAATCTTTATTAATACATAGTAAAAACAAAAAGTATATCACTCTAATAGATTGAATAGTCAATACATAGTGACAGGATTAGTACAAATACAGATAGAAAATGCTGGAGCTACGCGTTTCGCATTGTGCGCTTCCTCAGGGTCCAGCAAAGGAAAGTATGTAAACAGAGATTCAGTCTTTAATAATCTAAAGGTATATAAAACAGTTATTAGATTTGTGAATATACACATATGTCTTATAACATTTTTATTATTCTCAGTTTGTTATTTGCAGCTATCAATTGTATGTTACTTACATTATTATCTTAACCTTGAACACATCAGTTTTACTCTAATTATTTAACAATTATATAGGTAGATCAAAAGATAGATTTTCCATAAATATAGCTGGTTAGTATATTGGTTCCTATATTATAGATTCCTTTAGATAAAAAGGAGGAAGAGAAAAACCATTTCTGTTTGACAAACTCTTTTATGCTTTGCTTGTCAGAAAGACAAGGAACTAAACCCCACACACTGAAAAGGAAGAGTGGGAAAGGGTGGGAAAAAGGGAAAAAGAGAAAAGGGATGAATATGAGAGAACAATGATAGAAAAGGGGGGAAATGATGTAGAGTGTGGATCACCACGTAGCCCACAGGGGGGGCAGTGATAAGGATAGGCTAGTTCACCCGAGTATAGTAACTCAGGGGACAGTCCATCCATAGAGGAGGCATGGAGGAGACCAAAAAAAAATGAATGGTATATATAAAGAGGTATATTCACTTTATTATAAACTAAAAATATGACATACTAAGGCATTAGATTGTCTTACCCCAATTTAGACGTCACAATGAATAGAGTTGAGTATACTTGTTTAATTTAAAATCATGTTGTATGAAAGGGGGAGCCAGAAGCCCCTAAAATCAGCAGAAAGAAAAAAATGAATTTATATGTATGTATGGTTACTCCTTATTTGATTATTTTAATAAGGGGGATGGTGATTTGTAAGAATAGGTACTTACCAGGGACTCATTCTCTAAAATTTATGTGTTAGGTGGTGTAAACGTCAAGCAAGACGTACATCTATTTAAGTAGAGAGGGGGTTAGACATTGAAATCCCCTTCAAAGATGTGCACCAATATTAAGTGAGGAAGGGTTAAATAGAGAGTCCCCTTTAAAACTTGGGGATCAGTGTGGTGCTGGAAGTATAAAAACTAAGTATGAGAGAGTCACTGGATGCTTTAGACAAATTGGATCCAGCCCCGAATCTGAAAAGATATATAAAGATAATGGACCGTTGATAAAGGGCTGAGCCTGACAAAAAGGAAAAGTAAGGAGCTGAGTCTATAGTTAAAACACTTACCATCTGAAGCAATTCAAAAAACCCACGGGGAGTATGACACTCAGCCTAGGCAGCCTGTAAGTGTGAGCTTACTAAGCTGTCCGGTATATATATTAACCACTCTGTATCCGGTCTCCTCCTCCTCCCGGTCTCACGCCCCCCACATCCGCCCGCCATAGCGTCCACGTGTAGACGCCGCGGGAGGATGTTCCCGCATACCGGAAGTGAGCATCACTTCCGGTTCCGGGACCGGAAGTGACGATCTGCCATAACGTAATCCACCATTCAGACAAATTAAAGCCAATAGAAGCTGATTAACACTGTCAAAAATGGTAATATTATACGTGCATAAAAAGCAGGAATATATCTTAACATTCAATATGGCATGTATGAAAAACATCTGAATATAACTATTTATTCCCTATTTGAATCAATTCAAACCTGCATTTGAGCCATATAAGAGGAGAAATTATCCATAAATGTACCAACAAACAGTTTTACTCAGAAATGACATTAGCAAATCTGCTTATATGGTCTGGTCATGTGGAGCAGTGAATAATTAAGATTTATAAGAAGAAGAAGAGAAAGAATATATAATTTGGCAACCGATATGCAGGACAATGGACCACGTGGTAAACAGACCTACAGCAATGAAAAAAAGGGGGGGGGGAAAAGGGAAAGGGGGGGAGAGGAAAAAAAAAAAAAAAATAAAATTTTTTTTTTAAAAATTATTTTTGTTTAACTTGAAAATTATATAAAAGAGTAAATCCAAATGAGTTAATCTCTTCAATATCATATTGGAGAGTCTAAGAGGGTATTAGTCTGCCAAAAAGGGGGCAAAGCTCAGGTGTTCATTCAATCCTGGGAGGGTGCAAGCATTTAAAGAGAAAATCCAACGTGCTTCCCTTTGTAGAATTAAGTTGTCAAAAGGTCCCCCTCTGGGTCCAGGATGGATCCTATCTAGGGCGAAAAATTTGAATTTTGGACATTTATATCTATGCGTTTGAGCTATGTGTCTTGCTATGGGACTTTCTAAGTCTCCACCCCTTATGTATGATACATGGTCCTTGATTCTCTCCCAGAAATGTCGTTTGGTTTTGCCCACATAAAAAGCGGGACATTCGCATTTCCAAATATAGACAATACCTATAGTTTGGCATGTCACAAAATGTTTAAGAACAAATGGGCGTCCATTTGGCAACGTTTGTTGAGGCTTGCTAGCAATGAATTTACAATAACCACATAGTCCACAAGGAAAAGTACCTTGGGGTAGTTTGATACAGGGGTCTGCCCTTTTGTCTCTCTGGTAGTGGCTGGCAGTCACCATATCTCGAATAGATTTATTTCTCCTAAAAATCACACTCGGTCTAGTATCCACAAAGTTACTGAGGATTTTATCCTCTGCCAAGAGATGCCAATGTTTGGCTATAATACTTTTTAGTTGGTTGGATTGAGAACAATATCTCGTGATCATTTTAGTTGAGTTTTGAGAGTTTTGACATTCTCCTTGAAAAAGGAGAAGGTCTCTAGGGCTGTCTTTTGCTTTTTTGTATGCTTTTTTAGTGCTTTTCCTACTGTATCCCCTCTGTAGGAATCTTTTTTGTAATTCTAAAGCTTCTTTTTCAAATTCAGTCTCTTCCGAACAGTTTCTACGAATCCTATAATACTGTCCTATTGGTATTCCTTGGATTACATGTCTTGGGTGGCTGCTATCTGCATGTAATAACGCATTTGTTGCAGTTGGTTTTCTATAGAGTGTGGTTGAAAGTGTATTATCCATGCTTCTATAGATCTCGAGATCTAAAAAAGGAATCCTAGATCTATCAAAAACATAGGTAAAGTGCAAGTTGAAGTCATTTACATTCAGAATATCTATGAATTCCTTTAGGGTGTCGAGAGGACCCGACCATAGGATGAATATGTCGTCGATATATCTTTTCCAGATCTCTACATATGCCAGATATACTGATATAGATTCTTGGGCAAAGAGCCATCGTTCCCACCCCCCCAGGTACAGGTTGGCATAAGATGGGGCACATTTAGTCCCCATCGCCACCCCCTGTACCTGGAGGTAGTGGGAACCATCAAACACAAACACGTTATGTGTCAAGATAAAAAATAATAAGTCAGAAACAAACTTATTTAACCTTCTATGGTCAAGTCCTCTCTCATCCAAAAAGGATTCAATAACTTCCACACCTCGAGAGTGTGGAATATTTGAGTATAGAGACTCAACATCTATAGATACCAGATAGGTCTCCTCTTCGATCTGTATATTTTCAATCGTTAATAGCATATGCATAGTATCTGTTAGATACGAGGGTAACGACTCTACATGTGGGCGAAGGTATGCATCTACATACGAACTAGCATTCTGTGTAAGACTATTGATGCCCGAGACTATGGGACGACCGGGGGGATTGGTGTGATTTTTATGCATTTTTGGAAGTGCATAAAATGTGGGCGTTGTGGGTTCTTTAATAATCAAAAATTCCATCAAATCCTTGGTTATAATTCCCCACTGGTGGTATTGATCTAGGAGTTTTAGGAATTCTCTTTGATTTTTAAGTAACTGTAAACTGCTTACTCTTGAATACCAGGCTCTATTGTCAAGAATATTGTTGCACATTTCTGTGTATTGTACTTGATTTAAAATGACAACATTTCCGCCTTTATCCGCAGACTTAATCACAATATCTTTGCGTTCTTGTAAGTTACGTAGAGCCTGGTATTCAGTTTCGGACAGGTTACTAGAGTTTTTTCGTATGTTCATTTGTTTAATATCCTTTGTTACCATATGGATAAAAAGATCAACTTTAGGATTGGTTTGACTCGGGAAACGTTTAGACTTTTTTTTAAAAGTTTGTACTGATTGTTGTGTTGTTCCTACCGAGGTCGAGGGTGGGCTGGGTCCGGGTGTAGTCGGACCCGACTCATCCTCAAGCTCGGTCAGGATTTTAAGCATCTTATAATCCTTTTTGGACCAATCACGCCAGGTTTGAAGAAGACCACCCATGGGGGCTTCTTTTTGCTTGATTTTAGGGCCCTCAATTAGGGACCTAAAATTAAGCTTTCGTGCAAAAAGATTAACATCTTTTATAAATTCAAAACGGTCTATGTCTTTTGCCGGACAGAAATTAAGCCCTAGACCAAGTATTTTAATTTCCTCTTCATTTAATTGAACACCAGAGATGTTAATGACTTGTAGAGAATTTGTTTCTTGGTTTAGTTTTTCTCTTCTGTTGTGGATATTTTTAGAGGGCCTAGAAGTCCTAGTGTCATTTGTTCTAAAAAAGCATTGTCCTGAGTATTAGGGGAATTTCTTTTTGGGATAGTTCCACAGTGTGTTCCTTGGGCATTTGCTGATGTTGTGCTGGATCCACTTGCCATTGGGTTTGATGGTGATTGATTTTGAGTTTTGGGTCCAAGTTTTAAAGCCTTGGCTGTTTGTGTAGTCTGAAAGTTATGCTGTGTTCCCATAGGGGTATCCCTTTCATCATCTTTCCTTTTTTCCTGTCTAATTCTATTAGATCTCTCTTGGCGAGCATTCCAAAAGTTGGAAGATGTGGAGGATGCAGCTGATGAGTCAGACCAGTTGCCATCCTCTCTATTCTGTTCATTTTGTGGTCTAGACCTGTATGTTTTATTAGTATTCCTTTCCCATTTATAGGCTCTTCCTGTCCTAAATGCCATTTGGTCACGATTCATTTTTTTGTCTTTTCTTTTAATAATTTCTCCACTGAATTTTTCCACTGCATGTTTAATTTCAAGATTTTTTTCCTTAAAAATGGGTTTATTTTGGAATGCCGCTAGTTGGTTTACAATTTCTACTATTTCTTTGTCTAGAATGAGTGCTTCTGCCTCGTAATAGCTTTTTAGAATCTTCATCATTTCGATTGAGCATTGTGTGAGATTATCTTCCCATTTATTTTTTAATTCTGTTGAAACTGAGTGAATTGTTGGAAATATTTGTATACGTAACCCAATAGGTATAATTTTGGTGTCTATATATTGTTGGAAATAAGTGGCATGCCAGAAGAAAGTTGTCTTACGTATTAGAAGTTGTCTTAAACGAGTTGTGATTTGCGAGATTTCGGAGTCCTCCTTATTTGAGCCGCGAATTTCAGTCTGTATTTGTAGCATGTAATTGGACCAGAGATTTCCCAGATAGTCAGCCATTTAAGTCACTGTCAGAGAGACAAAAGGACAGACCCAGACACACAGATAATAAAAAAAAAAAAAAAAAAAAAAAAAGGGGAAAGGGGGGGGAAGGGAAAAGAAGAGGGGGGAAAAGAGGGGGGAGGTTAGGGGATGTGAGATGGTGGGAGGAGAAAAAGCGTTGTGGGATTCAAATTCAGTAGAAATTCTTTAACAAACACTATTGTAATATCTAGTTCAGTATATCATACATATTACTTTTATGCGAATTATACTCTCAAAAGTATTACATTAAACATATGCATAGATTTGGCTTGTTAATGATTAATTTAATATATTTAATTAAATAGAGCGACCCTTAAGTAGATCCCCCTTCCAGAGGAGTTGGGGATTTGACTCCCCTCGAAGAACAAAAGACAGTATGGATGGAAGGGGGGATTGGGGTCTTTTTAATCAGAGATTATAATGGCACCTGCCCCCATATGCAAACAATGGAAAGAATTCCAGCAAGGGCATAGACCTTTTCCTCTCCCCCCCTTTCCCTTTTTCCCCCCCCCCTTTTTTTTCATTGCTGTAGGTCTGTTTACCACGTGGTCCATTAAATTAATCATTAACAAGCCAAATCTATGCATATGTTTAATGTAATACTTTTGAGAGTATAATTCGCATAAAAGTAATATGTATGATATACTGAACTAGATATTACAATAGTGTTTGTTAAAGAATTTCTACTGAATTTGAATCCCACAACGCTTTTTCTCCTCCCACCATCTCACATCCCCTAACCTCCCCCCTCTTTTCCCCCCTCTTCTTTTCCCTTCCCCCCCCTTTCCCCTTTTTTTTTTTTTTTTATTATCTGTGTGTCTGGGTCTGTCCTTTTGTCTCTCTGACAGTGACTTAAATGGCTGACTATCTGGGAAATCTCTGGTCCAATTACATGCTACAAATACAGACTGAAATTCGCGGCTCAAATAAGGAGGACTCCGAAATCTCGCAAATCACAACTCGTTTAAGACAACTTCTAATACGTAAGACAACTTTCTTCTGGCATGCCACTTATTTCCAACAATATATAGACACCAAAATTATACCTATTGGGTTACGTATACAAATATTTCCAACAATTCACTCAGTTTCAACAGAATTAAAAAATAAATGGGAAGATAATCTCACACAATGCTCAATCGAAATGATGAAGATTCTAAAAAGCTATTACGAGGCAGAAGCACTCATTCTAGACAAAGAAATAGTAGAAATTGTAAACCAACTAGCGGCATTCCAAAATAAACCCATTTTTAAGGAAAAAAATCTTGAAATTAAACATGCAGTGGAAAAATTCAGTGGAGAAATTATTAAAAGAAAAGACAAAAAAATGAATCGTGACCAAATGGCATTTAGGACAGGAAGAGCCTATAAATGGGAAAGGAATACTAATAAAACATACAGGTCTAGACCACAAAATGAACAGAATAGAGAGGATGGCAACTGGTCTGACTCATCAGCTGCATCCTCCACATCTTCCAACTTTTGGAATGCTCGCCAAGAGAGATCTAATAGAATTAGACAGGAAAAAAGGAAAGATGATGAAAGGGATACCCCTATGGGAACACAGCATAACTTTCAGACTACACAAACAGCCAAGGCTTTAAAACTTGGACCCAAAACTCAAAATCAATCACCATCAAACCCAATGGCAAGTGGATCCAGCACAACATCAGCAAATGCCCAAGGAACACACTGTGGAACTATCCCAAAAAGAAATTCCCCTAATACTCAGGACAATGCTTTTTTAGAACAAATGACACTAGGACTTCTAGGCCCTCTAAAAATATCCACAACAGAAGAGAAAAACTAAACCAAGAAACAAATTCTCTACAAGTCATTAACATCTCTGGTGTTCAATTAAATGAAGAGGAAATTAAAATACTTGGTCTAGGGCTTAATTTCTGTCCGGCAAAAGACATAGACCGTTTTGAATTTATAAAAGATGTTAATCTTTTTGCACGAAAGCTTAATTTTAGGTCCCTAATTGAGGGCCCTAAAATCAAGCAAAAAGAAGCCCCCATGGGTGGTCTTCTTCAAACCTGGCGTGATTGGTCCAAAAAGGATTATAAGATGCTTAAAATCCTGACCGAGCTTGAGGATGAGTCGGGTCCGACTACACCCGGACCCAGCCCACCCTCGACCTCGGTAGGAACAACACAACAATCAGTACAAACTTTTAAAAAAAAGTCTAAACGTTTCCCGAGTCAAACCAATCCTAAAGTTGATCTTTTTATCCATATGGTAACAAAGGATATTAAACAAATGAACATACGAAAAAACTCTAATAACCTGTCCGAAACTGAATACCAGGCTCTACGTAACTTACAAGAACGCAAAGATATTGTGATTAAGTCTGCGGATAAAGGCGGAAATGTTGTCATTTTAAATCAAGTACAATACACAGAAATGTGCAACAATATTCTTGACAATAGAGCCTGGTATTCAAGAGTAAGCAGTTTACAGTTACTTAAAAATCAAAGAGAATTCCTAAAACTCCTAGATCAATACCACCAGTGGGGAATTATAACCAAGGATTTGATGGAATTTTTGATTATTAAAGAACCCACAACGCCCACATTTTATGCACTTCCAAAAATGCATAAAAATCACACCAATCCCCCCGGTCGTCCCATAGTCTCGGGCATCAATAGTCTTACACAGAATGCTAGTTCGTATGTAGATGCATACCTTCGCCCACATGTAGAGTCGTTACCCTCGTATCTAAAAGATACTATGCATATGCTATTAACGATTGAAAATATACAGATCGAAGAGGAGACCTATCTGGTATCTATAGATGTTGAGTCAATATACTCAAATATTCCACACTCTCGAGGTGTGTAAGTTATTGAATCCTTTTTGGATGAGAGAGGACTTGACCATAGAAGGTTAAATAAGTTTGTTTCTGACTTATTATTTTTTATCTTGACACATAACGTGTTTGTGTTTGATGGTTCCCACTACCTCCAGGTACAGGGGGTGGCGATGGGGACTAAATGTGCCCCATCTTATGCCAACCTGTACCTGGGGGGGTGGGAACGATGGCTCTTTGCCCAAGAATCTATATCAGTATATCTGGCATATGTAGAGATCTGGAAAAGATATATCGACGACATATTCATCCTATGGTCGGGTCCTCTCGACACCCTAAAGGAATTCATAGATATTCTGAATGTAAATGACTTCAACTTGCACTTTACCTATGTTTTTGATAGATCTAGGATTCCTTTTTTAGATCTCGAGATCTATAGAAGCATGGATAATACACTTTCAACCACACTCTATAGAAAACCAACTGCAACAAATGCGTTATTACATGCAGATAGCAGCCACCCAAGACATGTAATCCAAGGAATACCAATAGGACAGTATTATAGGATTCGTAGAAACTGTTCGGAAGAGACTGAATTTGAAAAAGAAGCTTTAGAATTACAAAAAAGATTCATACAGAGGGGATACAGTAGGAAAAGCACTAAAAAAGCATACAAAAAAGCAAAAGACAGCCCTAGAGACCTTCTCCTTTTTCAAGGAGAATGTCAAAACTCTCAAAACTCAACTAAAATGATCACGAGATATTGTTCTCAATCCAACCAACTAAAAAGTATTATAGCCAAACATTGGCATCTCTTGGCAGAGGATAAAATCCTCAGTAACTTTGTGGATACTAGACCGAGTGTGATTTTTAGGAGAAATAAATCTATTCGAGATATGGTGACTGCCAGCCACTACCAGAGAGACAAAAGGGCAGACCCCTGTATCAAACTACCCCAAGGTACTTTTCCTTGTGGACTATGTGGTTATTGTAAATTCATTGCTAGCAAGCCTCAACAAACGTTGCCAAATGGACGCCCATTTGTTCTTAAACATTTTGTGACATGCCAAACTATAGGTATTGTCTATATTTGGAAATGCGAATGTCCCGCTTTTTATGTGGGCAAAACCAAACGACATTTCTGGGAGAGAATCAAGGACCATGTATCATACATAAGGGGTGGAGACTTAGAAAGTCCCATAGCAAGACACATAGCTCAAACGCATAGATATAAATGTCCAAAATTCAAATTTTTCGCCCTAGATAGGATCCATCCTGGACCCAGAGGGGGACCTTTTGACAACTTAATTCTACAAAGGGAAGCACGTTGGATTTTCTCTTTAAATGCTTGCACCCTCCCAGGATTGAATGAACACCTGAGCTTTGCCCCCTTTTTGGCAGACTAATACCCTCTTAGACTCTCCAATATGATATTGAAGAGATTAACTCATTTGGATTTACTCTTTTATATAATTTTCAAGTTAAACAAAAATAATTTTTAAAAAAAAAATTTAAATTTTTTTTTTTTTTTTTCCTCTCCCCCCCTTTCCCTTTCCCCCCCCCCCCTTTTTTTCATTGCTGTAGGTCTGTTTACCACGTGGTCCATTGTCCTGCATATCGGTTGCCAAATTATATATTCTTTCTCTTCTTCTTCTTATAAATCTTAATTATTCACTGCTCCACATGACCAGACCATATAAGCAGATTTGCTAATGTCATTTCTGAGTAAAACTGTTTGTTGGTACATTTATGGATAATTTCTCCTCTTATATGGCTCAAATGCAGGTTTGAATTGATTCAAATAGGGAATAAATAGTTATATTCAGATGTTTTTCATACATGCCATATTGAATGTTAAGATATATTCCTGCTTTTTATGCACGTATAATATTACCATTTTTGACAGTGTTAATCAGCTTCTATTGGCTTTAATTTGTCTGAATGGTGGATTACGTTATGGCAGATCGTCACTTCCGGTCCCGGAACCGGAAGTGATGCTCACTTCCGGTATGCGGGAACATCCTCCCGCGGCGTCTACACGTGGACGCTATGGCGGGCGGATGTGGGGGGCGTGAGACCGGGAGGAGGAGGAGACCGGATACAGAGTGGTTAATATATATACCGGACAGCTTAGTAAGCTCACACTTACAGGCTGCCTAGGCTGAGTGTCATACCCCCCGTGGGTTTTTTGAATTGCTTCAGATGGTAAGTGTTTTAACTATAGACTCAGCTCCTTACTTTTCCTTTTTGTCAGGCTCAGCCCTTTATCAACGGTCCATTATCTTTATATATCTTTTCAGATTCGGGGCTGGATCCAATTTGTCTAAAGCATCCAGTGACTCTCTCATACTTAGTTTTTATACTTCCAGCACCACACTGATCCCCAAGTTTTAAAGGGGACTCTCTATTTAACCCTTCCTCACTTAATATTGGTGCACATCTTTGAAGGGGATTTCAATGTCTAACCCCCTCTCTACTTAAATAGATGTACGTCTTGCTTGACGTTTACACCACCTAACACATAAATTTTAGAGAATGAGTCCCTGGTAAGTACCTATTCTTACAAATCACCATCCCCCTTATTAAAATAATCAAATAAGGAGTAACCATACATACATATAAATTCATTTTTTTCTTTCTGCTGATTTTAGGGGCTTCTGGCTCCCCCTTTCATACAACATGATTTTAAATTAAACAAGTATACTCAACTCTATTCATTGTGACGTCTAAATTGGGGTAAGACAATCTAATGCCTTAGTATGTCATATTTTTAGTTTATAATAAAGTGAATATACCTCTTTATATATACCATTCATTTTTTTTTGGTCTCCTCCATGCCTCCTCTATGGATGGACTGTCCCCTGAGTTACTATACTCGGGTGAACTAGCCTATCCTTATCACTGCCCCCCCTGTGGGCTACGTGGTGATCCACACTCTACATCATTTCCCCCCTTTTCTATCATTGTTCTCTCATATTCATCCCTTTTCTCTTTTTCCCTTTTTCCCACCCTTTCCCACTCTTCCTTTTCAGTGTGTGGGGTTTAGTTCCTTGTCTTTCTGACAAGCAAAGCATAAAAGAGTTTGTCAAACAGAAATGGTTTTTCTCTTCCTCCTTTTTATCTAAAGGAATCTATAATATAGGAACCAATATACTAACCAGCTATATTTATGGAAAATCTATCTTTTGATCTACCTATATAATTGTTAAATAATTAGAGTAAAACTGATGTGTTCAAGGTTAAGATAATAATGTAAGTAACATACAATTGATAGCTGCAAATAACAAACTGAGAATAATAAAAATGTTATAAGACATATGTGTATATTCACAAATCTAATAACTGTTTTATATACCTTTAGATTATTAAAGACTGAATCTCTGTTTACATACTTTCCTTTGCTGGACCCTGAGGAAGCGCACAATGCGAAACGCGTAGCTCCAGCATTTTCTATCTGTATTTGTACTAATCCTGTCACTATGTATTGACTATTCAATCTATTAGAGTGATATACTTTTTGTTTTTACTATGTATTAATAAAGATTTATGAATTTTTTATAAAATAAAACAATTGTGTACCGTTGTTATGTTACATGAACATGTGCATACTTTGACTGTTTGTAGAGGCACATTTAAACCCCCTTTTCCTCTTGTAGGGACGTAGTCTTGACCCTTTTATAGGGACAGGTCTATGCCCTTGCTGGAATTCTTTCCATTGGTTACTGCTATCAGATCGCATGAATCAACATACAACAATTAAGAACATGAAGAAAATTACAAGAGTATATAGTAAAAACCAAAAATCGGTAGACTTTATCCACCTACCCCAAGTGGGAACTATCTGTAAGCGGATTTGGCCACCATTGAATCCAAATGGCCTTAACATTAATGGAGGTTCCGATATCACGATTCTTTAAGTAAGTAGAAGCTCTTGGGTTGTTAAGCCATATTTGCCATTTCTTTTTGAAACTGTTAGTGGAATTTGTATATGCTAAAAGCAGTTCGTACTGCGCTTGTATATTTAATCTAGTAATTACATTGGACAGGTTGGGATAATCTGTAGATTTCCACATGCTAGAAAAAGTAAGCCTTGCAGCTAATAAAATGCGTGCTACTATACAGTGGGTACGGAAAGTATTCAGACCCCCTTACATTTTTCACTCTTTGTTATATTGCAGCCATTTGCTAAAATCATTTAGGTTCATTCTTCTTCCTCATGAATGTACACATAGCACCCCATACTGACAGAAAAACACAGATTTGTTGACATTGTTGCAGATTTATTAAAAAGGAAAAACTGAAATATCACATGGTCCTAAGTATTTAGACCCTTTGCTGTGACACTCATATATTTAACTCAGGTGCTTTCCATTTCTTCTGATCATCCTTGAGATGGTTCTACACCTTCATTTGAGTCCAGCTGTGTTTGATTATACTGATTGGACTTGATTAGAAAAGCCACACACCTGTCTATATAAGACCTTCCAGATCACAATGCATGTCAGAGCAAATGAGAATCATGAGGTCAAAGGAACTGCCTGAAGAGCTCAGAGACAGAATTGTGGCAAGGCACAGATCTGACCAAGGTTACAAAAAGATTTCTGCTGCACTTAAGGTTCCTAAGAGCACAGTGGCCTCCATAATCCTCAAATGGAAGACGTTTGGGACGACCAGAACCCTTCCTAGAGCTGGCCGTCCGGCCAAACTGAGCTATCGGGGGAGAAGAGCCTTGGTGAGAGAGGTAAAGAAGAACCCAAAGATCACTGTGGCTGAGCTCCAGAGATGCAGTCAGGATATGGGAGAAAGTTGTAGAAAGTCAACCATCACTGCAGCCCTCCACCAGTCGGGGCTTTATGGCAGATTGGCCCGACGGAAGCCTCTCCTCAGTGTAAGACACATGAAAGCCCACATGGAGTTTGCTAAAAAAAAAAACACCTGAAGGACTCCAAGATGGTGAGAAATAAGATTCTCTGGTCGGATGAGACCAAAATAGAACTTTTTGGCCGTAATTCTAAGCGGTATGTGTGGAGAAAACCAGGCACTGCTCATCCCCTGTCCAATACAGTCCCAACAGTGAAGCATGGTGGTGGCAGCATCATGCTGTGGAGGTGTTTTTCAGCTGCAGGGACAGGACGACTGGTTGCAATTGAGGGAAAGATGAATGCGGCCAAGTACAGGGATATCCTGAAAAAACCTTCTCCAGAGTGCTCTGGACCTCAGACTGGGCCGAAGGTTTACCTTCCAACAAGACAATGACCCTAAGCACACAGCTAAAATAACGAAGGAGTGGCTTCACAACAACTCCGTGACTGTTCTTGAATGGCCCAGCCAGAGCCCTGACTAAAACCCAATTGAGCATCTCTGGAGAGACCTAAAAATGGCTGTCCACCAACGTTTACCATCCAACCTGACAGAACTGGAGAGGATCTGCAAGGAGGAATGGCAGAGGATCCCCAAATCCAGGTGTGAAAGACTTGTTGCATCTTTCCCAAAAAGACTCCTGGCTGTATTAGATCAAAAGGGGGCTTCTACTAAATACGGAGCAAAGGGTCTGAATACTTAGGACCATGTGATATTTCAGTTTTTCTTTAATAAATTTGCAACAATGTCAACAATTCTGTGTTTTTCTGTCAGTATGGGGTGCTATGTGTACATTCATGAGGAAGAAGAATAAACTTAAATGATTTTAGCAAATGGCTGCAATATAACAAAGAGTGAAAAATGTAAGGGGGTCTGAATACTTTCCGTACCCACTGTAGTTCTCTAACATAATGGATATATATCTTGATTTATTCCTAATAATGCCATCATAGGGGATAGTTCTGTCAGGATACCTGTAAGTTTAGCTATGAGGAAGGATATAGACTTCCAAAAACTTACACATTTTTTCCAGGCCCAAAGAATGTGTTGAGAATTTCCTGTTAGTTCATTACATCTCGAGCAAATCGGGGAGGTTGAAGAAACATTTTCGAAACCTATGTGGGATCAAGTACCATCTGTTTAAATTTTTTTGTAAATTATCCCATTGCCCAATACATGAGGATGCTTTGTTTTTAATTGATCATGCTTTTTGCCATTGTTCCCACGCAAAATTTTGTGAAAGATCCTTTTCCCATTTAATCATATTAGGATTTTTATTATTGGAAGAAGAGGAAAGTAAATTGTGGAATAGATTTATTCCTCTCTTTTTTTGTGAATTTTGGTCTGTAAAAAAATGCCATATTTATGTGGGAATATCGACATTATCATTAAGTTTCAAAGATTTTAGATGGGTACATTTCCTTTTTTTACCTTACACAATTTTCTTAAAATGTAATGGTAGGCAATAACTTTGGTAACCTAGAGTTATCCACTCTTTTGCCGATAGTCTTATTTTACAGTAGTCTAATATTCTTGAAGGTAGTGGTACCTTAGTATGCAAACTTCCAATTTTAGTTTTAGATAGAATATGCTTCCATGCTATCAGAGTTGATTTAATAGAAAGGAAGTTGGATATAATAATTTTTTAAGGTATTAAATGTTTAGGTTGCATATATATCTTAATGAGCTGGCCACTACCCTTTTACCATCCTATTTCTCTTGGTCTATCACTATAGTGTTGGACATCCTGGTCATTAGAAACAGGCAAAGTAAAGCCCCGTACACACGTACCGATTGTCGGCTGTAAATATACGGCTGACGACCGTTCGGCCGATTGTAGGCTTGTTAGTATGATGCTTCCGACAGCGCATTTTCGGCCGAACAGAATCGGGTGTGCAGGCATTAAAATTTTTGTTGGCCAACACCAGAACGGCCGATTGTTCGCCAGTCAGTACAGATTTCGGCTGACAGACAGCAGATTAGCAAGACTGGGCATGCTCAGAAAAGAAAAAAGACAAGGAAAGTTAACCATCACATGACATCACTTCTGCAGTCGGCTGTTGTTGACCAACAAAATTCGTGTGCAGTCTTTTGCAGTTTTCAACAGACACGACAACCCTGGACAAAAGACGGCCGATCGTTCGGCCGACGATCAGTACGTGTGTACGGGGCTTAAGAGAAGATGGTTCAGCCTTTAAAACTACCAAGATGGGTTTAGTTTTGTATTGAATTTAGAATACCTGAGAGGCTGCAAGGAGTCATATAAAGGCATGGGTAAGCAATACATCATGCCCACACTGTATTGTGGCAGCCTGTTCAGTATTTGTATGGTCAACAGACTCAAAAGCAAGACTAACACATTCAACTTAAAAAAATTAGACAAAAGGGAGGGTGCAGTTTTTAATGTCTGGTGGCAGTGCCTGAAGGTGAGACACTTCTGAGCATGCCTTTTCAATTTTATTAACTCTCTAACCCAAGTAAATTTCAAAAAAATCCCCTCGGCAAGCACTGTTGAAAAAGCCAGTGAAGGAGGACCCAAGACATATGAGGAGATTAATCGCCTTTAGATTTATAGCGAAAATCTTCATAGTCCGATCTTGGAAGACACCCGCGGTTTCATTTTAGTTGGTGTAGTCAAAATTGTCTTGGATTATGGTCAATGAACATCTCTCTGTGCTCTTACATGATGAAATTGCAATATTTAAGAAAAACTGGCAGCCCTGGATTAATTTACGGGTGATGCTCATTATGTCTAGTCCAGAGCCAGCCAGACTGTTCAAATCTCGGCCAGTTTAAAAAGAAGCGGCAAGATTGGAGCCATGTATGGGCAGGCTGAATGTACCAAGTTGATCGATCAACTTGGGTACAAGCAGCCTGCCGGATTTTCCATGTGATTATTGCTAATGGCTAGTATAGCTTAGCGGGAGGGATTCCCCTGTGAACACTGCCCCTGGTTGCAGGAAAGAAATTCACTCTGTGTATGGACTGTTTTAGTGTCAATGGATTGGACAGCTTGTATTGTTTTTTTCTAACAATTTCCTTTCGCCTTCTATTATCTGTCTCATGAATATATGTTCTTATATACACTATATTACCAAAAGTATTGGAACACCTGCCTTTACACACGCGCACTCACACACGAACTTTAACGGCATCCCAGCCTTAGTCTGTAAGGTTCAATATTGAGTTGGCCCACTCTTTGCAGCTATAACAGCTTCAACTTTTCTGGGAAGGCCATCCACAAGGTTTAGGAGTATGTCTATGGGAATGTTTAACCATTCATCCAGAACCGCATTTGTGAGGTCAGACACTGATGTTAGAGAGAAGATCTGGCTCACAGTTTGTGCTCTAATTCATCCCAAAGTTGTTCTATCGGGTTGAGGCAGGCCAGTCAAGTTCCTCCACCCCAAACTGGTTCATCCATTTACTGGACCTTGCATTAAAGTTCATGTGCGTGTAAAGGCAGGCGTCCCAATACTTTTGGTAATTTAGTATATTTTCAGTCACCTGTTTGGTGAACCTGGCACATTCTGAAAAAAGTTTTTATATCTCTTTTCACTTTGACATTTAATAAAAATTATCGAAGAGAAAAAGTCAACGAAGCAAAGTCATATAAATTATGACAAACTTAGAACTCCAGTCCACATTTTTATAATGTTTGGATAAAGTGGAGAACTTTTGGGCGGTTTTATGTGAAATCTTTGTTAAAACGTTTTTGAAAATATTTCAATGATACATTCAACATATAGATACCATTGTACAATTGCATCCAACAATATTGGGCAAAGGAAGCAATAGCAATTGATACAGTGTACATTGCATTATTTTTGCTTATGCATCCATTGTAGGGTCAAGTAAAGGGCCTGTGTCAATGGTCTTTTGTTCACATTACACCACGTGTAAAACACAAGGCCCGCGGGCTGAATCTGGCCCTCTAGGCCATTTCATGTGGCCTTTGCACATCTCTTGCAGCTGCAGGAGAGTTCCAGCCCTCCTTTGTTCCTCCTCTAGACCCTGCACTCTCTGCTTCCCCGCAATGCCCCAGCTTCTTCCCAGCAGTAGCACAAGGTAAGGGGGGGGGGGGGTGTACTGTGATGTATGGGAGGGTGGGGAACTCTTGACTTATGATGGTGGGGGGCTCTTGACATCTGATGTAAGAGGGGGTGGGGTGCTCTGGACATCTAGTCTTACAGATTCAACCAGCCCTTTAAAAGGCAATCATAATGCTGATGCAGTAGTTTGACACCCCTGCGTTACACATTTAGCTTTCCCATAGAAGTGTAATATTATTCAAATTAAGTGATACCCATGGCCATCATCTGTTTTGTATAGGTTTGGAGGCACTGTGCTTCACAGGCCAATGCCTCATATAAAATCCCAATCTGTGTTTTATACTGTATCCACCAAGGGGATGGAGGTGTAATGCTTCTCAGCTGGTCCTTTCAAGTTTGTACCATCGCTACAACTTCGCTATTTGAGTTTATATATAATAGACCGGTCATGGATGGGGGTGGGTTGGGGGAGGTTTAGGCTGTCTACCTCCCACTTGTTCCCCATCCATCCATTAGCAGCCATGTGCTTCCATTGTGGAGACACTCAAATTAGGAAGTGTTAGGACTGCAGGTAAAACAGGGTGCCGTGTAATGGCCCTGCAGCTTACACATGCGTTTGCAAATGCGTGTCAACTAAACCCCTGTTCTTTATATCATGAGACAGGTCTACTTGGTTGGTGGCAGACTGGAGGGTGAGTACATCAGACTGGGGGCTGGCTGGCCTCCATGCACCTCTTTTAATCCTTCAACTTTCGTTTTTTTCTGATACAGGGATGGAGACGCTGGGCATTACCTGCTGGGGTCTCACTCAAAGTCCCACATAGCCTACATTGTTTAATTACTAGAAAGGAGAAGGAATTTACATGGTTTTCTAGAGTTTTGGATTGGAGGGTCATTGTCAATTGCTGTTAGGTTTTCGATCCCGTACACACGATCAGAATATCGTACAAAAAATACAGCCTTCCAAACTATCGTACAATCAACAGTTTTCCAAACATTTCCGAAGGGACAAGCACGAAAATTTTTCTCGTAAGATACCAGATTTTCATCCGTCTGAAAATACAATACAAATACATTACATCACTTCCAAATTTTTATACTGTCATACGAGAATTTTCATACTTTAGCAACCTATTTATTGATATGGAGACTAGTATCCAAAAAAAAAAAACAACTCCAGATCATTCGTCCGATAATCCCATTGTGTGTACTAGGCTTTAATTGTTCTCTGGGTTCCTGAGAATATTTCCCATCACCTCCTGTCACATGACCATTGTCACTGGGATAGAGAAAGTCTCACCAAAAGTAGACCATTATACAAACCCCACTTTAAAGCGTAACTACTTTTGTTGAGGGAAAAAAATATTCCCCTCTGGGTGAGCCATGTACATTGCAAGGATTAGTACAACCTTTGCTGCAGATTCCTTTTGGTATTCTGAAGAAATCATTGCTTGTTCCTCTGTGCTAAGTGAGTCCAATGGGAGTAGTTTCATAATTATCAGTCAGCTGAGCAGCTGCAGAGCACTAATGAGAAGATCTGCTGAGCCTGCATCCCTTTAGATGTGTTCCTATTGGGAGTATCTCACCAAAAATTACATTTTTGTTGCAGGGGATGCCAGAAATCTGACTTGTATCTTAGACAGACTTCTGGGAAAATTTGTGAGCCAATCACACAAGCAGGAAATTATGTTTCTGGGGTGTGGTCAGTACACATTCTGTGTACAGAACAGCTCCAGGTAGCCATATTGCATTGCATTTCCAGAAAATTACAACGGCTGCAGATTGAAAAGGCAAGGTCATTTTTAACAACATTCAATTACAATATGACTTGTGTTGCAATTGTATACGCTATATTATTTTTTCTTTATTTGCTACGAAAGTGGAGTTACCCTTTGATAAAGAAATAAATTATTTTCGCCATCTGCATCCTGTCTGGAAAGATTTTTCTCACTTTATACCTATATCAACAAGCTTTGGTTTGCATTCCCATAAAAGTCTTTTGGAATGAAAAACTTGCTTCATGCAGGTCAGAAGGTGGTTAACGGCAGATCAAATCAAATTTACATGGTAATGAATTCTGAATGATCTCAGAACCATCCTAAATTGAAGTCATTGGCACAGGCCCAAAACCCATTGATACAGGTCCTTTCTCTCTTCAGTCTACTGTCAGACAGGCAATAAGGAATATCCTTCTTAACAGGTACAACATTTTGGTTAGTGTTCCACTTTACTTTTATGCTAAACATCCCAATCCCAGTCACACCATGAAATAATAAAAAAAAAAAAATGAAAGATCGCGTTTAGAATTACACATATTTTTAATATAATAATTTGTGTCAGTCAGGAAAGCGAAGGACATAGACACTATCACTTATAACAACAACGATCAAGACAAAACATTGATAATTTATCCAAAAAAAAGGCACGCTTTTTTAAGTTATGTAACTTTCAAACCTTTTATGCCAACAAGTTCTCTTTATTTTAAGCTTGATTAACACTGTCAAACACTTTCAGTAATAATCCTATTATGACTTTAGCAGCAGCATAATCAACACCAAAAAACTTCATATCAAAGCCCGAAGGGCTCTGCCGTCATGGTATAGTATGCCAGTAAGGATGTGGCCCTGCATTCTACTGGCTAATTAAGGAGGAATGCTGTTGTGAAGAGTCTCCAACTGTTCCTCGTGAAATTTAATCTTTTCTTCCAGGTCTTTCTGCTCAATCAAGAAGTAGGTCTTTAACCTCACATAGTGTTTGTAGTCCTCAAGCTGGGCCTCGCTTAGATATTTGGCCAGGATTCCAGTGACCACTTGCTCTCTGCGGTCCAAGTTGTCCTTTAAATCTTTGGCATCCTCTCTCTGTCTGGATAGGAGACCGTGACGTTCCTTTAGGGATTGCTGAATAGTAAAGAAAAGAAACATAATCAGACATGTACAGAGTAAAATATAGACCATCCAGCACTATTCACTGTGTAAAGTAATAAACTGAGTTGTGAAATAAGAGCTATAAAAATAATCAAATCAACTGTGCAAGGTTCAGGATACACCTTGCACAAAATGCGTACCCTTTAGTATACTTCTGTCATATTGTTTTCAATTTGCGATGTGATGTTTTTACATGGTTTGTAATATTTTACATGTAGCCAAATAGTTGCGCAATGATGATATACTAAAAGAGTAAAGGCTGTACGCTTTGCAAAGTTAAGCAGCCCATATATTATTCATATTTTTTTTCTTTCAACAAGAAGGTTGAATAAAAAAAAAAAAAAGAAAAAAAAAAAAAAAAGATTATATATTTTCCAATCCACACACAATCCTCCCAGCTGAGCCTTCGTATTCTGGACAGCAGGGAAACTTCCCCACCATCACAATACACTGATCAATGCTGCCTGCTATAGCCAGCACCGCTGATCAAACAGCAAATATCCAACAGGTCAGTTGTACAGTAGTCAATCAATATTGGCCATATATGGATTGAAATTCCGTTGGTCACTGTTAAACTGGCTGACTTTCGCTCTATGTATGGCCAGCTTTAAAGTGATATTAAAGTAAATTTTTTAAAAAAAAACTAAAAACATTTAAACCATTCCTAGACTGCACATCACAATTTTATGTCGCTCCTTTGACGTTAAATACCGGGGTGTTATGGCAGCAGATAGGTGCCATAACCCCGGTATTTTTTTTACAGGGCGGGTGGCCCTCTTTCACATAAAAGTGTTATCAGTGGTGGATTTCGGTGACCCCGCTGCTTCCCGGTCGTTTTTCCACGGGGGCCGTCGGTAGTGGGGAATATGATCCGGTACTTTCCTCTCCTAGGCAGGAGGTCGAGTGAGGGCAAGTTGGCCCCCACTCGATTCTTTGGCCTTGGAGCAACGTCATACATTTCGCTTCCTTTCAACGGCCCATTTTTTTTTCATGATGGAATAAATGGATTTTTGTAAAATCTTACCGTAAAATCCTTTTCTCTTAGCTCATCGACAGACGTAGTCCTCGGTGATACACCACCTTCGGGTTATGTTACCTCCGCAGGAGCAGGACTAGACAGGAAATTAAAAAGCTCTGGCCACACCCTAGGGGCAGTCCCAGAGGGTATATCCTCTCTCTCTCTGCCTCAGCAAATCAGTTATGTGAAAAAGCAGTGCTTAGAGAATTTAACCCAACCCAACTCCAAAACAGAGGGGCGGGGACTACGTCTGTCGATGAGCTAAGAGAAAAGGATTTTACGGTAAGATTTTACAAAAATCCATTTTTCTCTAGCGCTCATCGACAGACGTAGTCCTCGGTGATACACCACCTTCGGGACGTCCCAGAGCAGTATCACAACTGAGGGGTGGGAAAATGAAAATCAAATCCCAATCTAGAAGGCCCAACCGGTGCCAACTAGAAGTTTACAATGCTCATCCTTAATGATGAGACTCAACAAAAAAAGGGAAAACAAATTTTTTTTTTTTTTTTTTTCAAACAGAAAAAAACCCTCGAGGTAGACCACCGGTCTCCTCAAATTGCGGCCTGCAAAACCTTGCGGCCAAATGAGGCATCCGCCGATGCCGTCACATCAATTTTATAGAATTTTGTAAAGGTATGTACCGACGACCAGGTGGCCGCCTTACATACCTGGACCACTGACGCCTGATGGCGAAAGGCCCAGGAAGTACTGAGCGCTCGAGTGGAGTGCGCCCTAACAGGGAACGGAGGACTCTGACCCTTAATAGAATAAGCCTGTACCACCGTTTGTCTAATCCATTTGGCAATGGTCGCGGCAGATGCAGGCAAACCCTTTCTGGGGCCATCCGTGATCACAAAAAGTGAATCCGTCTTACGGAATGATTCCGTAGCTTTCAGGTATACCCTGATTGCCCGAACCACATCTAAGGAATGCAACGCATGTTCCCGATGATGCTTGGGCTGAGGACACAAGGAAGGTAGTACAATATCTTCATTCAGATGAAAATCTGAAACCACCTTGGGAAGAAAAGATGGCTTAGGATGAAGTACTACCTTATCCCTATGAATCACTAGGTATGGTGACTGGCATGATAATGCAGCCAGTTCTGACACCCTGCGAGCAGAAGTAATAGCCACCAAGAAGGCCACCTTCTGGGATAAAGTAAGCAAGGGAATCTCCCTGATGTTTTCAAGGGGAGGTTTCTGTAGAACCGACAAAACCAAATTAAGATCCCAGGGCGGTAAGGGCGCGCGGACTGGAGGAGCCAGGTGCCGCACCCCCTGGATGAAATTCCGCACCAAGGATTTGGTAGCTAAAGGCTTCTGAAAGAAGATTGCTAATGCTGAAACTTGACCCTTGATGGTGCTCAAGGCTAGCTTCTGCTCAACCCCTTGTTGCAAAAAGGCCAATATTCGAGACACCGAATAGGTACGTGGAGGAAATCCTAAAGATTCGCACCACGCAATATAAGTCTTCCATGTGTGATAATAGACTTTGCTGGAAGTCGCTTTCCTTGCTTTAATAAGGGTAGGAATGACTGAAGTAGACAAACCTCTGTCCTTCAGTACTTGGGTCTCAATGGCCAGGCCATTAAAACCAGCGACTGTAAAGCACGAAGGTAAATTGGTCCTTGAGACCACAGACACTCCCTGAGACGAAGTTCCCACGGAACGTCTGCGACTAACATGTCCAAGTCGGCCAGGCCGGCTTGAGGAGGCCAGCCTAGAATTTCTAGGACCACTGGCGCTGATTGGATCTGAACCAGGCGTCCCTAGAGCTATCTGGCCCCGACCATCCGAGAAAGTCTGGTCGTTTTCTGTTCCCACACATTTATCAGATACCTGATAGTTATCAAGAAAGGTGATCTTTTCTGGTTGAACCTCAGGGACCGAAGTCACCCGACTAGAGGCTACTTGGCCTATCTGGTCAACCAGATCCGATTCCTGTGAGGTATCGGGACTAATCTTAGGAAAAGGTAAAGGAAAAGATCTTTTCAGGGAACGGTAACTACCGCTTCCTGTGGTACTTAAATGTTGGAAGGGAAGAATCGCACCGGTAGTAGTGGTTGATGCTCGATCTAATGTCCTGAATACCGGTGAAAACGTCCCCCCACCCTGAAACCGGGTGGGGGCGCACCTTCAGGCTGTGTACTCCTTTACTTCGGGTTTGGCTGGGTTGGTCCCCTGCTTGTCCGACCAGCCCTTCTTGAACCCTCCTGGAGGAGTCTTGCCTTTCCCGCTAGTACCAGCCGGGCGCCCTTTATGGGCGGTAAAGAAAGGTCCTCGCTTGTTGCGAGGTCCCTTAGCTTTTGCAGCCTGTGGCAAAAAAGTGCTCTTGCCCCCAGTGGCATCCTTAATGATTTCATCTAGGTTGGCCCCAAATAGACGATTCCCCTGAAAAGGGAGATTGGTCAAGGTCTTTTTGGAACCTAGGTCAGCTGACCAGCATTTTAACCACAGCACACGTCTGAGGATCACTGCTAACTTAGATGCATGCCCTAATAGGGGAGTAGTGTCCAAGGCTGCGTCACAGATAAACCGTAGCCCTTGTATGATCTGTTCCATCAAATCAGATGTCTCCTGGGGAATATCTTTTCCCCTAAGATCTTGGCGTACCATTTTCGCCCATTCCGTAAGTGTCTGGGAAACTAGACCAATAACGATTACTGGTCTAAATGCTGACCCTATCAGAGAAAAGATAGTGCGGGACTCTGCTTCTATCTTTCGATCCACCGGATCCTTAAAGGACGAAGTGTCCTCCACTGGAATAACCGTGGCTTTATTCAGCCTGGAAATAGGCGGATCCACGATTGGTGGTACCGTCCATTTCTTAATGATGGATTCCTCAAACGGATAGCGTCTAGCAATACGCTTGGAAATAGTAAAGGTACGCTTAGAATGCTCCCATTCTCCTTTAATCTGATTACCAAAACATTTAGGTACAGGAAAAGCCTTCGCCGTCTTGATGGGCTTATTAGTACCAAAAGGCATCTCTGTTTCAGTTGCCTCTGCCGGTAAAGCCTCAAGTTTTAAGGTTTCTTGCACTGCCATAACTAGTGCGTCCACCAATGCTTCTTCCTGAATAATAGCAAGAGAAGAAGCGTCCTCCTCACTTTCTGAGGGGGCTTTACCTGGGATAGCAGCCCTTGCAGAGGAACCTGCAACTGCCGTGACCATCTCTGAATCTGAGTCAGAGGTGTCAGATAGTATAGGGGTAGGCGGGGGTCGCTTCCTTGACCCCCGTCCCTGACAGGCCGCCTCCACCCGAGCCACCATAGACTCCAAAATTGCTGTAAATGACTCTATACTCTGTGCACCGGCAGGTCCCGAGGCCCCCTCGAGGGAAACAGGTGGGGGAATATGTGTGGCAGGGTCCATGATAACTCCAGTTACTTCCTGGATAATATAATTCAAAAGTAAAGAAAAAAACTTTTTTTTTTTTTCTTTTCTGACCCCCAGCGCCACAAAAAACCCCTTAGTGTTACCTGCTAGCTATCGATCGAGAGAGAGAGAGATAGACCCCCAGGCTCACCACCTGATGCTCAGAGTTAAACTGCAACAGCTTACAGCGCTGTCTTGACAAACAGGAAGTCTTTTGGCTGGCTGCCCAGGAAGAAAGGAGGCGGCTCCGCCCCTCTGCACGCCTTCCGGCGCCTCCCCCAAGCTCCACGAGGTGTAGGATCACCTCAAACATGGCCGCCCCCATGCTGGAGACACGAGGCTACGCCAAAATGGCGGCTCGTGCGATCCTGCAAGAAAAAATGGCGGCGGCCTGCTGAATGGCGGTGTGCTGCAGGGCACACAACACTGTCTCTGCCTGGGGATATGGCGTGGTTGGCGGTATCGGCCCTGGCGGACCGCATGGCCGTTCGGGAGGCCTGCTAATAGCTGGAGATCTGATTTGGAAGGCAGTCTACATGTCCGTGGCTTCTGACTGGTAGGTAGCTTATACTTAACCCATAAGATTCCCAGAATGCCACAGATTACATCTTTTAAACATGTATACAATAGATTGTTAGCTCCCAAACCAAGCCTCCTGGCTTTTTGTACACAAAAAATCACACTCAAAGTAGGAGGATCTGTGACATGTTATAGGATAGAAAGGACTCTTTCCTACCATACAGAGAGGGGCCCGCGTTCACCACAAAACCCGTCAGGGAAAAAGGGGGAACATACTACTCACCATACCGGAACCAGGCGGGCACCAACTCCTGACAGTACCCCTCTCCACCGGGGCGGGAGGGCTGTCGACCGATACGAACGCCGTGACTCATGGTCTTTGGCGTTTCAGCGAGACGTTTAACTCGCGGGTTTAGTCCTTTTAATGGGACTTTGTCGCGGCCGACCCAGCGCGGAGCTATGGCCTGCACGCGCTCGTAGGCTGAACTGGGGTGACCACCGGATCTCAACATCCAGCCCGTCGCCCAGTTCAGCTTTCTTGCTTGAAGATCTCACAGGAACACTGGAGAAAAAAAGCTGTCTAAAAAACCTTTAAGAAAAAAATTCTTGCCAGGACCTAAGATCCCAGCAAGGTATCTAGGTCCTTACTCCTAACTAGACAGAAAATAACTGATTTGCTGAGGCAGAGAGAGAGAGGATATACCCTCTGGGACTGCCCCTAGGGTGTGGCCAGAGCTTTTTAATTTCCTGTCTAGTCCTGCTCCTGCGGAGGTAACATAACCCGAAGGTGGTGTATCACCGAGGACTACGTCTGTCGATGAGCGCTAGAGAAAAAAAAATTTGTTTTCTTTGCTTTTTAGTGTAGCTGTGAGATCTGAGGTCTTTTTGACCCCAGATCTCACATTAAAGAGGACCTATCCTGCTTATTTATTTTACAAGGAATCTTTACATTCCTTGTGATAGGAATAAAAGTGATCAAAAATTTTTTTTCTAAAAAGGGACAGTGTAAAAAAAATAAAAATAAAAAAAAAAGGGAAAATAAATAAGAAAAAAAAAAAATTGTAAGCGCCCTGTCACTTTGAGCTCACGCGCAGAAGCGAACGCATACACAAGTCGCGTCTACATACGTAAATTATGTTTAAACCACACGTGAGGTATCGCCACGATCGATCGTTAGAGTGAGAGCAATAATTTTTTTAAAGCGTCGCCTATGGAGATTTTTATGTACCAATGTTTGTCGCTATTCCCCGAGCGGGCACATTTTTGAAGCGCGACATGTTAGGCATCTATTTACTCAGCTTAACATTATCTTTCTCATTACAGAAACAAATTGGGCTAACTTTACGGTTTTATTTTTTAATTCAAAAAAGTGAATTTTTCCAAAATAACTGCGTTTGTAAGGCCGCTGTGCAAATACGCCATGAGAAAGTATTGCAAAGATCTCTATTTTATTCTCTAGGGTCTCTGCTAAAAAAAAAAAAAAAAAAAAATATCATGTTTGGGGGTTCCAAGTAATTTTCTAGTAAACAAATACGGATTTTAACTTGTAAAATAGGCCTCGTCCTTAAGTGGTTAATACTTTTCTGCTCTGTGCAGTGTTTTTGCACAGAGCAGCCCTGATCCTCCTCTTCTTGGGTCCCCCGCCAGCGCTCCTGGCCCCTCCCTTCTGTCGAGTGCCCCCACAGCAAGCAGCTTGCAATGGGGGCTCCCGTGTGTCCATTCACACACAAAGACGCAGCTTGGTCCCACTCCCTCTCTCTCCTGATTGGCTCACTGGCTGTGAGATTGACAGCACCGGGAGCAAATGCCTCCTGCTGCGGTCTTGGCTAATGAGGAGGGAGAGTCCCCGGAGAGCCGAGGCTCTCATGTACATCACTGGAGGAAGATCAGGCTCAGGTATTAGAGGAAGTGCACTGCTAGTTTTCAAAAGGAATTCTTAGATACATTTTTCAGAACACTGCTTAGGTACAATTTACAGTTCTAAATGTTCCTCATACATAGGCAAATCTGTAAGGGCCCACTTTAAGAGCGGATTGAAAAGGGAGCGAAGGACAGAAAAGTCCCAAAGCACGTTTAGATACAACTTTTTTTTTTTTAATGATTTTATACAAGTACAGAACAGAAAAACAGTCAACGTTCAGCACTACAATGCATTGGCACCAGTAAACAATGCAGCTTCTAATTAAAGTGGAACTCTTTCAAATCAGCATTGACTAGTCTTAATTCGTATGCTGCTAGCATTAGTAAATAGATAAAGTATATTATATTATATTTCCTTGTTTTAAACCCTTTTTCCCCATTTCTTCAGTTACTTCCTGCTTTTCATGCCTAGGCAAATTAAGTCATACATCCCGGAAGCCTTCAGGAGGGGAGGAGGGGGTTTTCTCAGCTGAGCACACCCTCCTACCTGCATGCCTGAACTAAGGGCTCATGAGTTCCAGGAAGTAAATTCTACATGAATCATTTGCCCTTACTCAAGATGGCCACAGCTATAAATGTTATGGGGTGTTTTTCAAAGTGATTTCTCAGCAAAATAAAGCATGGAGACATGGATAGATGAGTTTGTTTTGAATATTAAAAATTAATTAAATAGAGTTTTTGGTTTGTGGTGCTCAGATGCAGTGTAGTTCCACTTTAGGTACATTGAGATAACAACATAGTATGCTATAGACAGCTGTAAATTCCAATGTGCGATAATCCTCAAGGATAGATAACAAATATACTATATATAGATTATATATACAAATATCCTTAGAGGCAAGTACACCCCCCCCCCCCCCCGGAAAAATCAAGACAGTATACAGATATTCAATCAGATTCAATGGATTTATAATTTATCCAGCCTCCCAAAACCTTGTCAAATTTGGTTGGTACTCTGTTGGCATATGTAGCTTTAGAAAAAGGGAACGCTTTATTTATCAATGCCTTCCATGCCAGTACAGAGTGTTGGAGCAACTTTTTGATCTAAGGTTTCTTTTACAGGTTTAGCCAATCCAACAAAGGCAAAATACATTCTAAAATGTATTTCTTCTCTGACTCAAGCAAAGCTCTAAATGGATGCTCAGAAGACAGTAGATTTCTTTGCTTTAATGTTGGTGTAAAAGTCTTTAGACCACCTTTTGTCCAAGTCTTTAAAGACATTACCTTTAGTAAAACCAAGCTTTTTAAACCTTTTGAATTATACGGGTATCTAACAGGACTGGTGATGATGATGATGTATGGGGGCATACTGGCCAATCTACTAGGGGTCTGTAACTTTAAAAAGATTAAGAACCTCTGTGTTAAAGTGGTTGTAAACTTTGTTACACCACTGGTATCTACAGGTAGGCCTATAATAAGGCTTACCTGTAGGTACTGTGAATATCTCCAAAACTTGCACAGTTTAGGAGATATTCAGATTGCATGCAGCCCATGACGTCATTGGCACATAGGCTCTGAAGATCCGGCTTACCTTGACAGTGTCGCAAACAGGCAGACATCATCACTGCTCTGGCCACTCACAGCGCCAGAGCCCACAAATTTGGAAGAAGCACTGGGGAAGAGGTCAGCCGTCTCAGTGGTGAGCAGGCGCCGCTGGAAGGACTTTGTTCTAAGGTATTTTATAATTTGCTAGTATGCAATGCATACTAGCTCATTATGCCTTTGTCCTACAGGTTTTTTCTTTTTGCCCGGGGGTTTACAACTTCTTTAAAGATTAAAGTTTGCACTCTAGATAGCACTGCTGTTTCTCTGATCAGTATTGATAATTGTCAGGACCAACACATTTATGACTAATAGGATTTGAGCACAGATTGAGGCACTGAATATGATAAATAGGTTGTGAATTTGGTTAGATTTACGTTCGGTTTTAGGTGGTTGGGTATTAAGATTCATTTACTATCCATAAATGCAGGGTATGAAAATCAGTTATTTATATATATATATATATATCCCTTAATGTACCACCATAGGAAGTTTGCACTGGTAAAGTGAATCAGAAATTATAGTAGATCCCAAACAAAATAATGTTCACTTTTTGTCACGTTAAACAGGCCTAAGACAGGAAAATAACGGTCCAATGCCGCTCTGTATGTAAGGAGGGAGAAAAGGGGATTCAGGAGCGCTGTCATTTTATGTGACTATTTATGTCAATTGTGCCCAGAAGGTGAAGGGAGTTGGTCAGCAGCTCTAACGAGGATTAGGTGTGTTTTACATTGTATACTATTCACTCTGTATGTAAGGTTACAGGTTACCTGTTTGAAATTTCCAAAAACAACTTTACTTTTAGGAAACTTATGAAGTGAATACCTAATAATTGTGTCTGACAGTGCTAATTCAATCCGATTTCCCTGTACAAATTTAATATGATTTAGTACTGCCCACTGGTGTATGAATTTATTACTGCAACTCTGAAATACTACCTCCAGAGATAAGGATGTGTTTTTTATATAGTCATACAGGACCAACAAAGCCTGTATGACAATAAATATACACATGTATTATTTTGTTCGGAAAACAAAGTGATATGTATTTTTCAGGCAATTGCTGAAAATTAAATATTATATATACACCGTCATGGCCCAAACCCAACATATGCAGGAATATGGTGCAATTTTTATCTATCTTGGAAGGGTACAGATTACTGTGTGCTTCTCCTTCAAGTTCAAGTTTGGCCTGCAATTTCAAAAATGCCTAATCAATTGTGAAAATATAGTATACCAAAAGAAGGATTGCAGACATTTGAGGCACCCATTCGACTTGAGTTGATTTTTTAATAAAAAACAACTTTTATTCAGTACAAAAACTGTTGAAATAACATAACTGTGAAAACATTTGATAAGAAGGAATTCATAGCGCATAAGGCAATGCAGCACCTTGAAAACTGAACTGCTGCAACCAGGGCCGGGACAAGTGGTGGGCAGGAGGGGTGGCTTCCCTGGGCACATTTATTGTAGCAAAGGGGGCGCCCTGTGCCAGCCAGGGCCGGGACAAGGGGTGGGCAGGAGGGGTGGCTTCCCTGTGCACATTTATTGCAGCAAAGGGGGCGCCCTGTGCCAGCCAGGGCCGGGACAAGGGGTGGGCAGGAGGGACGGCTGCCCTGGGCACAATGGTTTATTGCAGCAAAGGGGGCACCTGTGCCAGCCAGGGCCGGGACAAGAGGTGAGCAGGAGGGATAGCTGCCCTGGGCACATTTATTGCAGCAAAGGGGGTGCCCTGTGCCAGCCAGGGCCGGGACAAGGGGTGGGCAGGAGAGGTGGCTTCCCTGTGCACATTTATTGCAGCAAAGGGGGCGCCCTGTGCCAGCCAGGGCCGGGACAAGGGGTGGGCAGGAGGGACGGCTGCCCTGGGCACAATGGTTTATAGCAGCAATGGGGTCGCCCTGTGCCAGTTGCTTCTGTTACATGGTTGACAGGAGTAGTGACAGAGACATCACTGCTAACCTAACCTTAAGGGAAGGGGGGGGGCGTTGCATCTTTGCTCTAGGCGCTGGATGACCTTGCCACGGCACTAGCTACAACCCTGGCAGCAGATATAAATAACATTAGCTTTTAAACACATTTGATTTGCTTATGGGTAGAATGAGACTGTAAATTATATAAATGCTGGTGAGTAGTTATTAAAAAGAATTTGCAGTAGCTTAGCAAGGAAGTAATAAGCTCCGTGAGAAGAGAGGCTAACCATGGATTGGTGGGGAGTATTAAACTGCCACAACTGGCTTACGTCCATTCAAAGCAAAGCAAATACTGTGGCAAAACTACAAAAACAAGTCAGTTGTAAAAAACTGCAAAAAAGTTTTGTTGTAAATGTTTACGCCTATTTTGTTTGTACAGAGCCTTCTAGCTATCTACTACTAGGGGAAATAGTGGTCGGACAGGTTAGAGAACCTTGTCCGGTCACTTTTGTTTACCTATGTTAAGCTGGTACACGGAGATGTTGTCAAACATCATGCTTCATGAGCTAAAAAATCCAGTGTTGGGGAAAACACAGACTCGTGCTGCCATGTTCTACTGCCCTCTTGTGTCTATGGGCAGCTTTAGGACAGGAGCTAAACCAAATACAATAATTGTCTGTGTCCAGTTTAATTTCAGTCCTTTTTTTTTTTCTCATTTTGATGCGATTTATTTTTTTGGTTTTCTTTATTTTTAAAAAGTATACACAATCTTTGTTTTACAAAAAAAAAAAAAAAAAAAACATTTAATACAGTACATACATTTTGAAGCTCCACAAACCACAGTCAAAATCGTGTGCATTGCAGCACCCAGTGTTGTCCACATGGTTTAAGCAACAACCCTAGCTCCGCCGTACTGTGAGAAGATAAAGAGCTAAGTGTCGGTGCTCAGGCTGAACGTCCAAACCAAAAGCTCCTTCCAAGTAAAATTCTTTATTGCAGTATGGATAGCGGTGACAACATGACAAATGCTGATGCGCTTCGGCTTTACGCCTACATCATTGAACATATACATGCTATGATGAAGGCGTAAAGCCGAAACGCGTCGGCATTTGTCATGTCACCGCTATCCATGCTGGAATAAACAATTTTACTTGGAAGAATCTTTATTGTGTGCCGGTTTTATTCATAACAGTTGACAACATGGTTGCCGTCACACCACATTGCGTCAAAATTGACCCACAAGTGTTGTTTTCCAGGCTTTGCAGCTTCCCAAACACGTCCATTGAGGTCAATGTAAACGCACCACAATTACACTGTAAAACGTGTCACACACGCCCCTATGGCCTTTACAGTGCGTTTGAGGGGTGTTTAGACAGCTTTACTAGCCAAGATAATACAAAAATCCATACAATAAAAAACCAACACAGAGGGGACATCTGGCAAGAGATTTTTACCACCACACAAACACATCAAAAATGCACCAAAAATGCATCTCAACGTATTAGGTGCATTTATAGGTGCTCAAATTTCTTCGCACGTCTAAAAGAGCTCATAATGAAACCTAAGACTGAGTAATTCAATGGAGAGGAGTCACTGCCCTGACTTATTCAGCTGTGTGTATGTACATTTTCGTTTGACCTACTGGAAACTGTAAAAAGTCTCTTTAAAACAAATAAGAAGGAGAGGGATAACATTAATGTAGCACCCTCCTGGGTAGGTGCTAGAATGGGTGTATAATAGTTTTTAGTTTCTCTGCTTAACAGAGAGACAGCTAGGTAAATGTATTTGCTAACTGCTTAACAGAGAGCGGTCATTGGCTAGTGTTTGCTCAGTGTGCTCTGGTGCTGCCCAGGCTGTCTTGAAGTTTCACACTGTCCTAACAACTATGGAAAGCGCTAGATAGTAGGTGGAAACCAAGCAGATGGGAGCATGAATATTTATACAGCCCTGGCCAATTACAAGGGGAGGTGTCCCTAGACATGCTGGGTGCCTGTATTCTAGGAGGACATGGGCTATATGCCTTTCTTAGCAGAGGATTGCACCAGGCTGGGGGAGAGGCGCCTTCTCCCCACAGCACTTGCTGCCATGTGGCCTCAGGTGAGTGACCCAAGGGTCTGAATTGCTGACATGCGGCCTTAGGTGGGAGGCCTGAAGTCTTTGGCTGAACCTGGTCCTACTATAGCTGACAGAGGGAAAGTCTACAGTGCATCTGGTCTGGGATCATGGAGAGAGAAGGCTGCCGATGGTACGTCAGGAGCCTTGTGAGTAGTCACCCTAAGGAGCCTTAGACAGTTAATCTCCCTCTTTTGCTCTAAGTCAGCTGCAGGTCCACACAAAGGGAACACTGGTTAGTGTTCTTAGAGCTTTGTCCAAGACTGTCCACCACTTTACTAAGGGACATTGCTCAGTTCTGCAATCAGTGTTCTGCTGCGAAGAAGTCATTATCTTCCTTCTGCAAGGACTTCAGCCTAGTTTCACTAGGAAAGGAAGTTCGAGTCTTCGGTGTGAATAGTTCAATTTGGAATGTCCTACTATATCCCTTCCCTATCCAAGTTCTCCAATAAAACAACAAAAACCCCTAGACTGGCCATTGGAGACCATGAGCAGAAGTGAGTGGACAACTCACTGCGAAGCAAAAGTGTCCCCACTTGGGCAAAATACCAGCGGCTCTTGCGGGGGGTAGCGCTACACTTGCCGACCCGTCACAGTACATTTTTGTCACTACTTTGACGTTAAATACCATTGTTATAGCAGCAGCTGGCTGCCATAACCCCAGTATTTTTTTGTACTGTGGGCGATGCTGCTTCTGATAAAAGTGGTCCCGGCGGTGGATTTGCCACAGGATAACTTTGAGGTGGCTGGAGAGGTCCATCCCCCCTCCCGCTGCTTCCTGGTCGTCTCCAGGCTTACCGGGCCTGTTGGTTAGCCTGGAGCTAATCTGATCTGTCAGGGGCCTGGGCAGAAAGCTGAGTGAGGGATACATAGTCCTCACTCGGCTCTATGCCCTTGGAGGACCAGAGCGACGGCTGACGTCACTTCCGCCTTTCAGCCTTAAAGGGTGATTTTTTTTTTTCTCTTAAAAGGCAAAGGGACTTTTTATTTTGGCTTTTAAAAAGGTAAAAGATCTGAGGTATTTTTGATCCCAGGTCTCTAAAGAGGACCTGTCATGCTTATTTCTATTACAAGGGATGTTTACATTCTTGTAATAGGAAAAAAAAAAAAAAAAAACATTTAAAAAAAGGGAGTGTAAAAAAAAAAAAAAAAAAAAGTAAAAGAAAAAAAAAAAAGTTAAGCTCCCTGTCCCTCCGTGCTCGCACGCAGAAGGAAATGCATACATAAATGCAACCCACATATGTAAACAGAGTTCAAACCACACATGTAAGGTATCGCCACGATCATTAGAGCAAGAGCAATAATTCTAGCACTAAACATCCTCTAACTCCCAACAGGTAACCTGTAAAAATTTTTAAAGTGTCGCCTATGGAGAATTTTAAGTACTGTAGTTTGTGGCCATTCCACAAGCGTGCGTAATTTTAACCACTTCAGCCCCAGAGGATTTGGCTGCTCAAAGACCAGGCCCTATTTTGAGATTCGGCACTGCGTGACTTTAACGGACAATTGCGCGGTCGTGCGACGCTCTACCCAAATTAAATTGACGTTCTTTTTTTTCCCACAAACAGAGCTTTCTTTTGGTGGTATTTGATCACCTATGCGATTTTTATTTTTTGCGCTATAAACAAAAAAAGAGCAACAATTTTGAAAAAACAATATTTTTCACATTTTTTATATGAAATTCTCAAAAAAAAAAAAAAAATGTAAAACTCAAAATTTTTTAACATTTTAGGCCAATTTGTTTTCTCCTACATATGTTTGGTAAAAAAAAAAAAATATATATATTTTGATTGGTTTGCGCAAAAGTTATTGCGTTTACTAACTACGGGAAAGATTTGTCATTTTTATTGTTTTTTTTTTTGTTTTTTTAACTAGTAATGGTGGCGATCTGTAATTTTTTTTTTTTTTTGCCGGACTGCGACATTGTGGCGGACAGATCGGACCCCTGGCTGGCATTTTTTTACACTTTTGGGGGTACCAGTGACATTACTACAGTAATCAGTGCTTTAAATATGCACTGTTACTGTAAAAATGACACTGGCAGGGAAGGGGTTAACTTTATTGGTGATCAAGGGGTTAAGTGTGTCCCTAGGGGCGTGATTCTAACGGTTAGGGGGCGTGGCTTGTGATGTAATCACAGAGACATACGATCCTATATAGCAGGATCACATAGCCTCTGTCATTACTTCAGGGAGAATGACAGACGGCTGTGTTTACATCAGCCATCTGTCTTTCTCTCTCTCTCTCCTGAAGGTGAGTGGCCGGCGGACATCGGAGCCACCGGTCACACCCGCTGGCTAGGCAGGGAACGAGTGGGGGCGGGAGTGCGCACCCTGCCCCCAACAGGCTCTTTGGCAAGTGACGTAGTACTTTGCCTGTAAGCGGCTGCGTGCCACAGTAAATATACAGGAGGCGGTCGGCAAGTGGTTAAAGCATGACATGTTAGGTATGCGTTTACTCAGCGTAACATCTTTCACATTATAGAAAAAATTTTAAATTTAAAAAAAAAAAAAAAATATTCATGACCTAATGTTTCATGAAATGTCTATGTATACATGTTAAATAAGAAGAAAATCCATGTTACATCCAGCATATTTTTACTAAAATAAATGACAAGCTTTGTAGTGTACAGTCATGATGGATAAGGTGTAGCCGGACTGGTATGGATGGCACAGATGCACAAATGCGGTGCTTACAGCGAGGACAGCTCTTTGTTAGGCCAAAGCAACAGTTCCACGAACAGGCAGAAAAGAGAGAAAGGCGCCACTCAGTGTAGCAGATGTAAATAATTTTTTTAACACATATTAAAAACTTACATGGAGGTAAGCGTCTATCTTCATAGCTCGACGTCTTTCCGGGTCTGCAGTGTTTCCATCCCCGAGGCTGGCCAGCAGCCGGGAGATGACACTAGGGGAGAACCAATCAGGGGACTCAGTCAGATTGAGGCAGCGGTCAAGCGCATACCTCACTGGAGGGCCACACGAATGTGATGACGCGGGGGGGGGGGGGGTGGGCGTTAACCGGTTTCGGAGCATGCGTGAACGTCCCCCCCTCCTGTCTCAGTAGAAATCCGCTCGGAGGAAACGCGCCGTCACTAACTACATCCGCGGTCCGCACTGCAGACGGCCACGGATCTACAGGGTTCCAGCAAGCTTATTATATCGTCTTAACTGTAAGTGCATCTTTGAGTATCAGCAATAAAAGTTATAAGGATAATGCACTATTAGTCCCCCCTTGTTTATTTTTGGGAAATCACCTGTGAACACCTGGATGAAGTTTCACTTCCAAGGGACGACAGTGAGCCGCAAGCTTGGGGGACGGTCATTACAATTGGGCTGAAAGATATCCAGAAGTTATCCATACACCTTAAAGCGGAGTTCCACCCAAAAGTGGAACTTCCGCTTTAGGTGGTTCTAACCCCCTGACATGCCACATTTGGCATGTCATTTTTTTTTGGGGGGGGGGGGGGCGGGTATCTAGTTTTGACAGGTACCCGCTCCCACTTCCGCTCGGAGCGCCGCGGTGCCCTGAGCGGAAGTTCTCCTCTCTACCTCCCTCCCTGCAATCTTCTGGGACATGTCAGAGGTCCCAGAAGATTGCCGGCCAATCACGGCGCGTAGCGCAACTCGCGCATGCGCAGTGCGTACCCGGCTATGAAGCCGCAAACTGTCACAGCCGGGTGCCCACAGCAGTGATGCCGGCGCCGCAGAGCAGAGAGGGAGAAGAGCGAGGCTTCGGGCGGCCGCATCGCTGGACAGGTGAGTGTGTGAGGCTGGAACTCCGCTTTAACTTTTATGTCATCTGGTAAGAGTTTTATCTACTCTCAAACTGGCCACGAGGTGGGTAGAGCTGGGCTATCTTTTCGATTGGAGATATATTGCACCTTATTTTTAACCCGTCTGGTAAGGGGAATACCTGCACTTTAAACAAGCACCTTGAAACACCTTTCCCTCATTTGTTTTCATTAAAATCACTTGTTTGGTATTGGGATCTCTTCATTCAAGGACTTATGTGAACTGTTGCATATATGGACCTTTTATGAATTTTATGGACTTATGTTTTAGATCTCATCCTATTTATTTATGATATTGGTGTCACTATTGTTTACATATTTATGTTTATAAGTTTCACAGAATTAGTGCACTACACATTTTAATCATTTATAATGAAGGAAATTGGTTATCAACGTACTCTTGTGTACAAAATATTAACTTACCATCTCTTCAGCATCTGTATTTTCATCTGTTCTACTCAAAGCATTCTCCACCCGAGCTAGCCTTGTGGTCAGACAGAAGAGAAGGCTCACCACTTTCTCCAGATCTCCGATAAACATCATATAGCGCTCGTACTCATTGGGTTTACAGACCTCTTTCACTAGGTCTTCCATATTGGTACCTTGAGTGGTATTTTCACTGATTTCAGACAGAAGTGATTCCCTTTGGGCAAAGAGTTCTTCTAGTTGTGAGTTTATGTTGGCCATAAGTTCTATCTGCAAGATTCAAATAAAAAAATCTGTAACAAATATGTGATATCCTATGAAATGATTAAGGATTATTGCTTGCTTTTTGACAGCTCTTTGCTGTGTCAGTGTTAAATTTACATTTTTTTCCCAGGTAAACTGGGCTTCCCCTGCTTATTTCTGAGACTCATTGTGTATTAATATGCAGTCCCATTCCCATACAGGGAGTCCCATCCTCACAGACCATCCCCGCATTCTCTAAGATAACTTTCAGATATTACCTAAAGCACCTCCTGCTGGTGACATATGGTTTGTACTCAAAACAATAAGGCTGAATTCACACCTGAGCGTATTGTTTTCAGGCATTTTTCAGGCCTTTTTTGGGTGTTTATTCAGGCCTTTTTTTGCAGGTTTTCAGAGGCAGGCATTGACATCTCACTTGTAATCTGCCAAAAAAGAAGCTTGTGTACTTTGAGCTTCAGGCGTTTTGCTTCAGGCTACAAAACACTCATATGGGAACAGGGGCCATTGAAATGAATAGGATTTTGCTTGTTGGGCGTTTTGGAACTTCAGAGATGAACGTTTTTCAGCTCGTAAAATGCTAAGGAGTGAACAGGGCCTAAAATAGCGAGACCCTTTATGTGAGCTAATGTATTATTATGGGTTCTCATTTGTGACAGCTTTTGTTTGAGACATCTTGTCTCTATGTGGTTATGAGTTAATTACAGTCACAAAATCCACACCTTATTGGTTGATGTGTCAGCGAGATGTCTATTTGTATTAATGTAATTATCTTTATTCCTGGCCTCGGATTTTCATTTTTTTTTTAATACACTGTATACCTATAGTCAAGAGTACACTCTGAAAAGCCCTGATCCCACCATTTACAAATGGGTAGCTAGAAGGAAGTGTTGCTACTTGGATGATTCCTAGCAAGTATTGGATTATCCTTTTTTTTTTTATTTATTTATTTATGATTCAGGCAGTATTGTGACCAACCTTTTTAGAAGTGATTTCATTCAGGCATTCATCAGACTTCCTCTGAAGCAGCAACATCGTCTTTGAATGTGATTTGGACATACCTTCAACATTAACCCTACTGGAAATAAACACATGACATTATACACAAAGCAAGGCATTTATTTTCACAGCAATAAATCACAAGCTAGCTTAGGGGTGTTTGTGTACTGGTAAAACAAAAAAAATGCCTGGTATAATAAGCTGTATAGTTATCAGATAGTAGTTTGAAAAAGTGTACTGTACTGGGACTGCTACTGGATTAGAAATCCAGTTTTTAGTATAATCCCAAAGCAGTCCAAATTTGGGCAGCTTGAGATACTTTGACATATTCTGCCAAAGAAACAAGAAACCTTACAGATAGGTTTTACTGTCCATACTTCCCCAGGGTGCTATCTTATTTACATACATTTTTAGGAAATTATGTTTAGCATCAACTTCCCCAAAAAGATCTTAGCAATGTACAAATTATTTAAAAACAGTTAAATTTTTTTTGGAAAAAAAAAAAAAATCACATAAAAATAAACATTTATTGCCTATCCAAAGTGGCGTGGCAATGCAATGTTTCCCCAACACATGGTAAGGCATACAGCATAGCGTGATGTGTTGCTATCAAATTCTCTCTGAATTACACTCAGACGGACTGTTAAAGCTGAGGGCAACACAAGCACACTGCAGCGAACCTCAACAACCTGCTGAGTGGGGCAATACATTGAGCCAAAAAAAAAAAAGGTATTGCCAATCCACAATGTTAATAGCCTATTAGACACATTTCAAACAGATAAAACTTTTGTAACCCATTCTGCGGCAAATAACTTTTCCAGCAAATCAATATCTTTAAAAGACCCAGAAAAATAATCCACTTGTATCCTGAACACAATAACGCATCTATATAGTCAACTGCTTTTGTTGTACTTTGTAAAATCTGGAATTTGAACCAATAGTCTTGAACTTGCATCCATAACTAGAATTCTAGCTATGCACAAGCTAGGTTCGAAATCCATACCTTAACTACAAACACATTTTTTAAGCAAAGCTAATGGGTTAGTCTACCCAAAATGGATACTTCCATTATGGCAGATGTTAGCAGGCTCCAGGTATACCACACACATGCCCTGTCACTACAAGTGTTGTATCTGGGGAAGCCTTGCTCTTGCGACTGTGTTCTATATTTAGTAAAATAAATGAAAAGAATTGGAACAGGCAAGAGTGAATAAGCAAACCTAAAAACCCACTTATTACCAGAGTTTTAGACACCTAATTAGCCACTGAGAATTCAGACCACCATCCAAAATAGCAAATTATATGAAAAAATATTAGGATTACCTATGTGAATGAATAATATATTGAATAATATATTATAATATATATTAATATAATATATTGAATGAATTGAATAATAATTTAAAGGTTTATTGTTCAGGTCAAGCAAAAAGACTAGTCTGTATTTGGAGTAAACTGTTCATGAAGCACTTACTGATCTTCCTTAGGCCCCCGATTCCTGCCTTTTTCCAGTACTGAAATATCCACATGGAAGAGGCTTTTCATAAGACCGATTGCAGATGTCCTCACAGGAAGAGGTTTTAGAATGTCCACCAGGGACTTGTCTTTGGATACAATCTCTTTAACCAGTTCTGAACACCTCTCCTCTGCCAGGGGCTTCAATGTGACTTCATTCAAGTCTTGTTTGACTGAATCCCCTTTCTCCTGCATACTGACATCCAATTCTTGCCTGGTGGATCCATTGCTCTGGCTGTCTTCATCATAACCCGCAGAGCTGGCTGTCTCTGTACTGATCACCTGGATGCTTGGGTTGGGACCTAGATCTTCCTGCTGTAAGCTGCTCATTGACTGAAAGTCAGTGGATTTTCGATGTTTATGTACAACTACAGTCTTGTGATCTCCAGCTGTAAGAAAAGGCGGCTCTCTGGCTGCTGAACTTTCGCAAAGGTCATTCACATCAGCTCTCACCTCATTATCATACCCTGGAAGATCTTCATCAGATGGCTCCAATCTTAAAGAAAACAACCACAAGTCACTACTGATTAGTGTCCAAGGATTAGAAATCACAACAGATCATATGAAACAGATACAGTATGTACTGTAATAACGAAAGCTAAAAAATAAATAAATAAATGTTGACAAGTTAGTGAATGCGCCAAAATTTAAAAAGGAAAAACGACCCCTTCTTTGTCTGAGCCTTTTTCTAGTTTCTATGAACCAAAGTACATGTTCATTCCTCTTCTTTCCAATGGCTCCTACATCTCACTTCCGGGCTCTGAAACCCACCTACAATCCGGTCTCTGTGGCTAGATGTACTATGAAAACAAAGTAATAAGAGTTGTCTACCCGATGAAAGCATCCCCTTATAAAGTTAGGGGTTAAAATCAAGAGTAATACATACAGAAGTCAACTTCTCCCTTTCCTATGTATATGTGCCGCATTAATTTGTCAGCCAAGTCAGATAGAAGATTGTGCTGGGTCTCGGTGACACATAACCTTAGCGAAGCAATAGTAGACCTCCCACTCTTAGATATATCTATGGCTAAACTTCAAATCCAAAGTGCACATTTTACGGAGTAGCTGGGAGATCAAACCTATAAATAAATGTGTAAAGCCTGTCTGTTCCACAGTTAAGCCTTCAATGACAAACAGTGTTTCCCAAAGGCAAAACAAAAAAGGTTACAACCATTTCATAGATCACAGCAGATGTAACATGAAATATATAAGTCCTTTTTTAAGGTATTCACGATATTCACTAAATAAAATACTAAGACCATTAAAAAAGTAAAAAATAAGTAATATCAGGTTTTCATCTTTATCCATTTAAAAGTATTCCATCCTTCGGAATAAAGCAGGAAATCCTTTCAGCCCCTTAATGGTTGTTGGCAATGAGGATCTCTACATACAGGCCCTTATCACTTTGGCCACTCACAGTTGAGGGCCTCTTATGGCCGGAATACACGAGTAGAATATCGCCCGATCATTCGACCACCGACTTATGAAAAAGTGTTCGTTGGTCGAAAACGTTGCCAACATACACGGGCCGAATATCGCCCGACTGTTGACCGCCGACCATCGAAACAGTGTTCAGCGTGATGATGTTCTACAGATTTCAAATGAACGACCTTAACACCAATGTATAGAATATCGTTCATTCGCAAACGAGACGACAACATTTTTCGTTTTTTTCAAACGGTATTTTCCGTTCACAATATCGATATTGCTCATTGATGGCTGGGCATTAATGAGTAGAATATCGGCCGATCGTTCGCTGAATGGAAATTTTCGGCGGATTTTCTTATCGTGTATTCTGGCCATTAGAACTGGCAGAAGAATTCTATCCTTTATAGCTTGCAGAGAAAACTAGGTTTTTGACAAAGTATATGAAAAATTACAAAACTACTTGGTTTTAAAAGACTATTTCAGGCTCTATTGTTCCAAGGCTTAAGGCCCCTTTCACACGAGAGGTCCAGTCAGGTCCGGCTGTCTGTTTTTTAGCCGGACCTGATCGGACCCTCCATTCTACTTTATGGAGTGCTAGGTGTAAACAGACATATGCCATAAAAAAAAAATGGAAGGGGATCCATTCCCCTTCGGTTGGTTGGATCGGATTGTAGTTGGGTGTAAATGGACAGCTGGTCCATTTACATCTGGCTGTCCGCAGAGCGGGCTGTGTCCGTGCCAGCTCTGCATAAGCGGAGTGGACAAGGACCTGTCAACTGGCTGCTTTGCTCATGTGTGAAAGGGGCCCAAAATTCTTGATAGAAAAATACAACATATGTGCATACGCTTCCACAGACTATTAATGTTGCATGTTATTTTAAAAGTTGTATTTGGAAAATTGTTGTTTATCTGCAATTTGCAAAAACCTTCACAAAAGTTGAAACCATTGAAAGATTGTGATGGAAGATGTGTCAACATTGTAGTGTACCAATATTGTGCGATGCAACCAAGATAGTATGTTTTACACTTAGAGGGTATGTAAAGCCAAAACTCTTTTTTTACCTTTTGGATTGAGTGGTAAGAGTTTAGGACTCCTGTCAAGTTTTAGCCTGGGTTCACACGTATGCTGTGTAGGATTCAAAACTATTCCTGTGCGCTTACCGCACTGCATCACAGACGCACTACGTTTATGAGAATTGCTGCGGGTGTCAATGTTAAAGAACGCCCCAAAAACGGTTTGCAAAACGCAGTGCGATTGGCTGAATCAGATCACATGGGTACGAACACCAATGCAATCTCATTTCAGTGCAGCAAAAAAAAAAAAAGGTGCATGCACCTTTTTCATGTGGGTGAGGTGCGGTTTGAGCCATACAAAATGAATGTGATTTAAAGAGGAATGCAGTGCGATTCCTGTCCGAATAACATGCAGTTCTCCGCACCGCATCAGTGTGAACCTAGGCTGAATGTTCCAACGAGGGAGGTTTGCATTCTTTACTTTAATGTTTGGGAAATCCAACATTTTGAGTTTGCAAGAAAACAGGAATAGAGGGAAATAGAGGAAGCATCTTCCTGTGGGAACTCTTGCCCCTGTGGCCACTGTCTAAAACGGCATTTCTCTCTCTTTTGAGAAGTTTCCTCTTCCCTTTTTGTGTCTGTAAAAGGGGAAGTGAAGAGAAATTTCTCCAATTGGACACAGATGGAAAAACAGGTTTTAACCATTTCCTTCTCTATCCAAAAAAAAAAAAAAAAAAAGTTTTGGCTTTAGATATACTTTAAGGGAAACCTGTCAGGAGACTGTAGACCTGCTGAAAATGCTACTTGTCTGGCTGTCACATTGATCCACTGGATTCAATTCATTTCGATCCACTGATCAGATACTACCATGTAAGAGAATGGATTACATGGTCTGCATATTTGTTCTGGATCATTGACTGAGGAAGCCAGTGTGATCATATCATTAGGAGGTCAGCTATGACAGACCTGTACTTCTCTCATCATAGTTTTATGGGATGTGGTGCATTTAAAACAAGCCTCATATCTCTAGTAAAATTATTTGATATTCTTGTAAAATCAGGTGTTTAGTCACCCATTCTGTTTGCTAAGAGTTTATTAGGTATTTATATACTTGCATTTCGTCTCATCTTATTCTAACTTATTTTGTTTTGTTTTTTCATTTATTGTTGTAAATAGATATGTAATTACCGCATTTATTCTTTTGAATGAGATTGCAAGTGTAATACAATAGACATTTCTGTACATTGGATTAATTATGGCTGGTTATTGTGGCTTGGCTTTTGAAGGGATGATGGATCAGATCCATCAGGCCCAAAGTACCTCCATAGGGGGCATTATTTTAGACGGGTTTCTTTTTGAGGTTAAAAAGATTATTAGAGAAAAAAAAAAATCAAGGATTTACTGGAATAATGGGATTTTTGACTTACCATAAAATCCATTTCTCTGATGTTTTTTGACGGACACAGCTCCTTATCTTCTTGACCGTTGGGTTATGCTGCCCCCTACAGGAGTAGGACACTAGGCAGGAAAAAGCTTGACTACCCCTATGGGGAAGTCCCAGGGGGTATACACTCACTCTCTCTCACTCTCAGCTATAGGTACTCAGTTTTGTAACAAGCAGTGTCAGAAGAAAACCAACTCCACAGAGGGGTGGGTGCTGTGTCCATCAAGGCACATCAGAGAAATGGATTTTACGGTAAGTCAAAAATCCTAGAAATTTGGGCAATGCCTTTGTTGCTCATTTCGGGCCAGAGGGCGCTATATATATATATATATATATATATATATATGTGTGTGTCCACCTTTAATTGGTCTATAGTGATGTCAATATATTATTCGAGCTAGGAGTCATTAACAATAGATGAGGTTGCTATGGTCATGCCCTGTCAGATTTAAAAGGTGTTATATAGATCGGTATTGTAGGGATAATATGCTTTCTCAAATGGCAGCTGTTGTCAATTGTGGTTTGTCATTCCTTGATATGCCTAGACCGTTACCATAATAAAGAAATGGGCATGTCACTGCATTCAGTGCTGAATAGGAACTTCCAAAATGGCGTATGGAGTCACGTGTGCGCGGCAGCCAATAGCGCTGCAAAATGGCTGCGGCTGTCATCAATGACACATGAAGTCGCGTGTGTGGCCGCCAATGGTGCTATAGTCAATGACCATTGAAGTTGGACAGCGGGGAATGCACATTCGCATCCCAACAGTGACGTCAGAAGCTGCTGAAATGGAGGGAGCACATAAAATCCTCCCAGGGCAGCGGTCTGTCAGCTATGGCCGTTTGCCCTGCTGTAAGCCTGCATTAACAGGATGGGAGATCTGAACAGGTAATTTAGCTAAACCCTCCTTTCAATGCATACTTATTTGATGTAAGAATATGGCTGCAAGTGGGAACAAATCTCAGTTTTATTCCAATATGCTGTGGTATCTCTTATCTAGGGTTTTGGAGTTATCCTGAAAGTGTTACAGACATTTGGGACCAGCTCTGTTTGTGGCATGTGGATTGCTTTTTTCCTCTGATTATTGAGGGCTATTCCCATTGAGGTAAGGGGGTTATATATAGTATTCAGGGGGAATGATGTTGCGTATTTTTGTGGAGAAGGTTAAGGTTCATATGGTGAATGTTGGCATGTATATATTTTTATACAGGTTACCACTATTAAGGAGAAACATTGCCCAAATCCTGAAGTATCAAGAAGCTAAAGGCTGACTACAGGATCTAATTGGATCCCACCATTGGGATTATCCCATGTGGTTATGGTGGGTATCTATTGGTCATAGCTTTCAGGGGAGCTTTTGGAATTAAATATTTAAAAAAAGCAAATTTAACCTTTTTGAACATCCAATTATGATTAATCTCACATCTTTGCAGGCTTCACTTGGTGGGTATTTTTTCTCTATGACACACTGATATTCCACGGATCTACTCATTTATGATTTTATCATCACATTCTTGGAAACCTTGAAGACACCCATGGTGAGAACTATTCATTAGGAGGTCTTACTGAGATATATATGAATGGTATAATCAATTGTACTTTTGTAAATACATTTATGTGGATCTTTAGGATTCATATTTAATAAATTTATATGGTTTTTCATTTTGTACTTAGGGTTACCATGTACAAGGCGCTATAAGTCTCCTGAGGAAGCCACAGCTAGTGACTTAACATGTTGAGCGGAAACCTCTGTACAAAAGGCCATATGAATTTGTTATGGTTTTTTAAGGTCTTTTAATTTTTTTTTAAAACTTTTGATACTTGAAATAAACTACTTTTCATTACGATATCTAATTTTTGTGGATGAGGACCTTAAAAATTCCCTTCTACAAATGTTTACAATAGCTGGGATGTGGTGCATTAAAAAAAAACCTAATTTCTAGCAAAATTATTTGATATTCTTATTTAACTCTCAGTCTCTATAAAATTTACTTACAGTATTCGAACACAAAAAGTTGTAAATATCCCAATGTTTTTAAACATGATAGGGTCATACAGGTGCAAGCAGAGCAGATGTTTGGCCTGTTCGTTTATGGAACATGGGAAAAGTAGTTTCACCTCAAAAGAAGGTCGATCCTTTAAGATCCAACAATTTATTAGCTGTAGTACCCAGTTTGTGGTATATTGCCTGAAGTGTCCCATGTGACCTGCTCTATATAGGGAGGACAGTCCGGCCATGTGCACCAGATTTGGAGAACATCGTCGCTATATAGAGCAGAAGAAGGATAAACATAGTGTACCCAGGCACTTTTGCAAAGTGCATGGCGGTTGCACTAAAGGCCTAGAATTGTTTGGCATTGAGGCCATATCCATGTCCCTCCCTGAGGGGGAAAGGTTCTCCAGACTATGTAGGCAAGAGACCTTCTGGATATTCTTGCTCGGCTCCATGTCTCCAGGAGGGCTGAACGAGGAACTGGAGGTCAGTACCATCATCTGACTGGTCTACCTGTAGCAAGTTTCCAAGCCTCCTTTATTATATATATTTATTTTTGTTTGTACCCTGGCTGTTATGGTTTATGACATTATATGCAGATTGGTGTATAAGGTAAATTGATTTCATGGTTATCTAATTTTAATATTAATCTGCTTAATTTGTATCCAGCATATGGATTTTATGGTATCTATTTTATGGTATTAATGTATAGGCAGTATTAATGGCCTATTATGGCTTTATACTGAATAATGTGGTTATAAGGTTGCTTGTAAGTCCCTTGTTCCTCTCCTCCACAATGGGTTGTATCGCCTCAGAGTCGGGCCCTTTAAATTTATAGATGGTAATTGGGGTAGGAGTATATATAAGGAGGCAGTATAGGAGGAAGGGCGGGACCTGGAGGCTCCGCCTTCAAAACGCGTAGTCATGGCAACCACTTTGCAGTGCTGAATCACTTCACACTCCTGTCCACAACAGAGCATAGCCTCGGCCGAGGCTCTGGCGCAGCTGAGATAGTTGGCGAACCGATGCGCAGGCGCACTGAGGTCCGATACGTAGGCACTTGGCGGGGAGACAGGAGGAAGAAGCGGACGGAAGAGCTGACAGTAGCGCTGTCCCGAGCTGGGTGAAAGCTGTAGGGCAGACCGTAGGCCACCCGGGAGGGAGAGGAGGAGAAGGCTCTTGCAGATGTGCCTGTCGTTAAGATGGAATAGTGAGTGCAAATGAATAGTCTTGTATTGTGTGTTTTACAATAAAACGTTACTACTCAAAAGGTCGGCGTGCGCGGTTTGTCTCCCATTTTTTGCAGCTGTGTTTTTGATCAAGTCCGCCACCCAGTGGACAATATGAGGAGCTGCAACGACCACAAACTGCTATACGCACACCACAGCAAGCTGGGACTGTATAGAGGATCAGCACTTTTTTTCTGGTGATATTTCACATATTGTGTGTGGATTGTTGTTTGTTTTTAACTTACAGTATTCGGGAGCTCAAACATTACCTTGACATATGTGTATTTAGATGGACAGGTAAGTCACCGGGTGATGGTGGATTGTCCTCAGTAGTATAGTGTGCATTCTGTTCCTGCTGCATACATGTAAAAACCTCATCTTCTACTTGCTGGCAGGACGAAATGTGAGCAGCTGTAGTGTAAATTTGTGAAGGAAGAGTGCTGCTGGAATTGTCTGAGAAAACATCACTTGTTCTCTGGGCCCTGGAATGTTTCTCTTGTGCTGACTTTCCAACACCTGATCTGTGAGGCTCCAGAAAATCTTCCATACTTATTTGTCTGGGCTGCTTTCCCGATTCATGCTCAGCACAGGCCTTAAGCTTGTCTCGATGCAGCACAGCTGTGCCACTTGTCGATTCTGGCCGAGGCATCAGCATGGCAACTTTAATGTGGTAAATCTGATCACTGCTTTGACTCAGCACAGAAAGCCGTGTTTTGTCTGAGGTTCCTAATTCTTCCAAGGACTTCCCCCGACTTTTGGCTATCAAAACTTTTTCAGTCTGACTTTCAGCATTATCTCCCATGACAGACAATCTGTGTTGGGTGCAAATAGTCAAGTTAGTATCTCTTTCAAACACATATATGTATCAATTTGCAATTATAGGAGTAATCATTTATTTAAAAACGCACATTGTAAAATTAGAGGCTCTGTAAAGCAATCCTTTCCAGAGACCAACATGGGCCAAAATGACCAAATAACACCTCAATGCCATTTTAAAAAGCTTTCTCCGTCAAATTATTCCACAATGGTGGTTTGGTAGTCTTAAATTATAAACCATTCAAGGATAAAAGCTGGGCAATAAAACTGCCAAGTGTATGACCAGCATCAATATCACATTTTTATCTTCTCTCTCCTAACACTGGCCTTGCATGCTGTGCAATAAACACTCCTGAGCACGCCGCAGTACTCACACTGTGTGATACGCACTTCTGAGCTTTGTGTGATATGCACTCCTGAGCCCTGCACCAAATGTGATATGTACACTTGAACCCTGCGCCTTATGCAATACGTGGTCCTAAACCCTGCATACTGTGTGATACGTACTCCTAAAATCTTTGCAATATGCATTTCAGAGCCCTGTGCTCTGTCTGTACATAATGTCATAGTCATGAAAATAAAGAAGACTCTTTGAATGAGAAAGCTCCATATATATACACACACATTATATATATATATATATATATATATATATATATATATATATATATATATATATATATATATATATATATATATATATATATATATATATATATATACACACACACACACACAAAGTACAGTCCAAACTTTTGGTCTGTACTGTGTGTATATATTATTATATATATATATATATATATATATATATATATATATATATATATATATATATATATATATATACACACACACACACACATACACATACACACATGCATACACACACACACACACTATATTGTCAAAAGTATTGGGATGCCTGCCATGAACTTTAATGGCATCCCAGTCTTCGTACATATGGTTAAATGTTGAGTTGGCCCATCCTTTGCAGCTATAACAGCTTCAGCTCTCACCTCTTCTGGGAAGGCCATCCACAAGGTTTAGGAGTGTGTCTACGGGAATGTTTGACCATTCTTCTAGCAGCGCATTTGTGAGGTCAGGCGCTGATGTTGGGCAAGAAGGCTGCCTCACAGTCTTCGCTCTAATTCATCTCAAAGGTGTTCTATCAGGTTGAGGTCAGGACTCTATGCAGGCCAGTCAAGTTCCTCCATCCCAAACTCGATCATCCATAGCTTTATGGACCTTGCTTTGTGCACTGGTACAAATCATTTGGTGGAGGGGGGGATTATGGTGTGGGGTTGTTTTTTAGGGCTTGGGCCCTTCGCTCCAGTGAAGTGAACTCTTAGGGCGTCAGCATACCAAGACATTTTGGACAATTTCATGTTCCCACCTTTGTGGGAACAGTTTGGGGGTGGCTCCTTCCTGTTCCAACATGACTGCGCACCAGCGCACAAAGCAACGTTCATGAAATACATGGATGAGCAAGTTTGAGGTGGAGGAACTTGTCTGGCCTGCACAAAGTCCTGACCTCAACCTGATAGAACATCTTTGGGGTGAATTAGAGTGGAGACTGTGAGCCAGGGCTTCTTGTCCAACATCAGTGCCTGACCCCACAAATGTGCTTGAGGAAGAATGATCAAACGTTTCCATAGACACTCCTAAACCTTGTGAACAGCCTTCCCAGAAGAGCTGAAGCTTTTATAGCTGCAAAGGGTGGGCCAACTCAATATTGAACCCTACGGACTAAGACTGGGATGCCATTAAAGTTCAAGGTGTCTCAATACTTTTGACAATATAGTGTATATACACACGTAGACAAACACATTCAAATTAACCATTCTGAAAAGTTTTATCTTATCTGGCATTGTTTCAAGAGTTCAATAATTGTGCTTGCCCCAGAGTCCTTATAAAGTACTGCACTAACAGCACAAACTATTTTAAAGCTAGTGCTTAAAACATTATTGTGCCACACATTTCTGTAAGTAAATATATTATATATATATATATATATATATATATATATATATATATATATATATATATATATATACACACTGTATACACACACTCATTCCTAAACTTCTTTCACAACCATTTTACACAGGTATATCATTTCTGGCACTCTGATGTTCAATAAAATGTTCTAAACCTAGTCCTCAAAGTACTTAACAGCATGTACGTAACAGCATGAATTGGCAAATAACAATCCTAACTACTCATCACATTGCTTTCGTGGCTGTAGGTCAGAAGGCACAGTCCAGCACAAACAGTAGGAGTGCCCTACATTACAGAGATTCTAGATAAGAGTGTATACTTAGATCAGTCCTGATCCACGTAAAGGTCACCATAATGATAAAATACAATTTAATAAATATTTGATTCAGTAATCTGTAATACAGCTACAAAATGAGATTTTAATAAAACTACAAATAACTCATTTATTTATTTTTCCCCTTCCTTTCTTCTATTCACTTCTTACAGTTTTATTTCTTTGTCTTTTCACCTCATTTAAAGTATCACTAAACCCAGGACCCTGCATTCACTACATCTGGTCTCCCACAGTACACGGAACATGGAGATTCAACTATTTTAATAAATATAAACTGCTAAATACCTTTTCTCATCAGCAGTTAGAGCAGTCTTGTGGCTTCTATCAGTATCCAGCCAAGCACTGGTTAAAGCTTGTAGGAGTTTTCTGACTATACTATGAGACTGCAAAAGCCCTGACCCTCTGTCTGGAAAGTGCTGATTGGCCCTTTGCTGATAACATGCACTTCCAAGAAAAAAAAAAAAAAAAACTATCTAGCAATATACAGTAAACTGAGCATGTGCAGCCTGACTCCACAGGCTCCGTGTTATCAGGAAATTATCTGGGGACAGTGGAAGGATCTGTGCATACAAGATCATACGGCCTTTTTTACACAAAGCAAAGGATTAACCCATTAGGTTCCACAGTGAGAACAACAAGCTTGGTTTACGGATATACAGACCGATTTTAATGTTGGGGGTTTAGTAACACTTTAAATACCATATCTATGTTTTGACAACAGTCAGACATCCTTTAAAATTGCAGCGAGAGATAACTTGTGGCACCTACTGACAGTACAATCAACACTGGATTTCTCAGACACTACATTTGCCACAGACATTGGGGTTGACCAAGAACGGGTAAAAATGTAACTGAGAAATTTAAAAACAGAAATGGCAATAGTGGAAATTTTATATACAAAGGGAGTGAGACCACCAAAATCAGGGGCATGGCATTGCACATGGGGGTACAAAATACACTGAATAATTCCGTACATGTTTTGCTATGTGCATGGTGAGCAAGAGAGTTGACACAGGAAATCAAAGGAAGTTGCATCTCATTGCAACATCTGGTTATGGAAGATACTCCAACCGGTTACAGCGCTGTAGTGCATGCTACCTGGTGGCTCATAGTGATAAATATGAAAAAAAACAAAAAACACATTTTATATGTTTTTTCACAGGTTAAAAGAGCAGTTACAGAAAACACCTAGCAATATGCTGCTAACTACAGGCTATTGCTGTGTAGTTGTTTAGGCTATTAGTTCTGTAAAGCTAAGGAAGACATGTGTATTTGAAACTAATAATAATAACAATAGTAAAGATAAAATCAGATCATACTGTATTTTAGAAGTTAAATATGCAAATACAGTATACAAAAAAATAGATAAGAGTTTACAAACTAGTAATTATTAAAAAAAAAACTACACAAACTTTTTTTTTTTACCGTTAATTACACATAGTATTTCTTAATGTAACTTGTTGATTCACTTTGTAACTATGGCAAGTTGTAAAAATGTCTAATAATGTAAGTAAAGTGTAATATAATTGTTTAGGATCAGTAGTCCGTAAACATATGGGTGAGTTTCCACTGAGTAGTCAGTAGATGGCGCTCCAAGACTTTAAAAATGTAAATATTTCATAGCTGGTTGTGGACATGAACAATAAGAAAGAAAAGGTAATGATGGGGATGTACAAGACAAAAATGAAGGTTTCTGAGGATCTACTCCGTAAAGATGAGACCTTTTAGAGAGTAGATCACAACAACATCCAATGAACAGTGAATATCCCATCAGCTCCTAAATGAAAAGGGCAGGCGTAATCAGAGTACAATTCAGAGCTGGCCATAGTCTTTCACTGAATATCACAGAGGAACTAACATTTCATCCTTGTAACTGCAGCACAACTTTCTTTGAATGATTCATACTGTGGAACAATCTGTATTCTTCTATGGAAGACATTAGTTGACTTTAGTGTCGGTTCACACTTCAGCGATGTCAGACATCGCATGTGATTCGCAGCGCACTGCCATGCAAATCACTTGCGATATCGGTGCGTTGCAAATTCAGCAATACAGATTGTATGGCTGAGTTTGCATCGCATTTGGACCAAAGTCGCACAGTACCCTTTTTTGGTCTGCACCAGAATCGGATCTCATGGGTGTTCACACCTCTGCAATTCTACTCATGTCTGAACTGACAGTTCGCACTGCGATATGCAAACTGATCTGGGGGTGTCATTAACTTTGATTTGAAACACCCAGCAATTTGCATATGGCAGTGTGAACTGCCTGTGAGTCGGGTGCGATGTGGGAACCCGCAGTGGATTCGCAGGGTTCCCGCATTGCATATTTGTGAACCGGCACTTAATGTAAGTTTTGATTCAGCATAGAAAGCATTAACCTCTTGCCGCCAGCCACACGTCTCGGCGAGTGGGCTTGAACGGTGAGAGGCCGCATATATTCGGGCCTTATGTAAACACAAAACTGTGCTACGAGCACACTCCCCCACGGGGACTGGAAAGTTCCCGATGCATACTTGCAATTAGGAGTTTTCCAATCATGCGACCACTGTGAAAGCCAATCACAGCAATCACATAACCCAAATACCTGCCTCTGCCTCCTGGCATCTAGAAGTTCTTTAAGGGTCAGGAGGTGGCAGCGGGATGGGGTTAAGAAAAACCTTCTGCCTTTAGAGTCACTTTAAGGAGAATGAACCACCTAGAGAATTCTATAAGGAATATATAATCTATTAGACTTCAACAAGAAAGTCTGAATTAAATATCTAAGGCTTCAAGAGTCATTCAGAATAAAATTACACTTTCAGAATGGGAGTGAAGAGCTTTTAGACTTCACTGGCTACATGCCTGATCCAGCTCAGTGACAAAGTATTTTTAATACCTTCAGTATGCAGCCCCCTCTAATACCTATCTAAGGCCGACCCAGCGATGTGCACGAGATCAGCTGCTGTCCTGACTCTCTGCCTTCACATTGGCTCAGAGACAACAGTGGGAGCCACTGGCTGCTGCTGCTCTCACTCACAGCCAGTGAGGAGGGAGTGGGGGCGGGGCCAAGCCCCTTCCTGTGTGTCTTATGGCCTTTCATGTATTCATCTCTATTAGGCCTTTCATATGCTGACCATAGACAGAACAATATTTAGCCTGTTCAGTGTGTGTGGCTGTCCCTGTTCGACAGAAGTCAACTGTTGTATCACTTGGTCCCACAGGGGATACAATGTCCTAGCAGGGGGTTTTCTGTTTAGGTTTCATGAACAAAAAAAAAAAAAGACTACAAATCTATGGCCAGTTTTAAAAAGTAGTGAAGCCATGATGAAGATGACAACCCTAGAGCCTGCACTAAGTCAGAAAGGTCAACTCCCATATCTTCATCCTCACACGTGTCAACATCAATACAGGGGGAGATTTACTAAAGCTAAGGCCCTTTTCACACTTGTGAGACCTAAAAGTCACGCGATTTTACCGCAATTTTGTTGCCGCGATTTTGACTGGACTTGAAGCAATGCCTATGTCTTTGGACCTCAAAAAGCATTAAAATCGTCTCAAAGTCATGCAGGGACTAGTTCAGGTATGAACGGTACTCAGTGGAAATCATGGAGTACGACTGGTCATGTGACTTTGCAGTCCCAAATAGCAGGACAAGTCACACAAGTGTGAAAGGAGCCTAAAGATTGCAAAATCTGGTGCAGCTCTGCATCAAAACCAACCAACTTCCAGGTTTTATTGTCAAACCCTAACTGAACAAGCTGAAGTTAAAAGCCAGTTGGCTATTATGCACAGCTACACCAGATTCCAAATGCTCCAGTTTTAATAAATCAAACCCTCCATTTAAATGTCTTATGACAGTTGTATGATAATGTAGATATGTTTGAACATGAATTTATCTGGGTTTATGGACAGGGCCGCCATCAGGGGGGTACAGCCCATACACTTGTAAGGGGCCCGTGCATCTGGACGGGCCTGGCGGGAATGAGAGAAGGTGGGACGGGTACAGAGGTGCTCCGTGGTTGCGCTGGCTTTCTGAGTCGGCAGCATCTGCTGCTCTGTGTCATTGAGCTCGCATGGGGCTCTTTGCTGCCACCTCTGGCTACTTCCTGCATGTGCACTCCTCGTGTCTGCACTGTACACAGTACAAGTACTGTATCCTGGACTGCAGCTCCTCTGAGTCTCACCCAAATGTGGAAAGAGGAGCTGGGACTAGAGAGACCACCTTACAAGGGCTATTGTACAAGTGAAGGGGGTGTGTGTGTAATATTATATATATATATATACATACATACACACACACACACACATACGTGGGGGGGTGGCTGAGTGCGTACAGGTGCCAGGGGGGGCTGAGTGCGTACAGGTGCGAGGGCGGGCTGAGTGCACACAGGTGCGAGGGCGGGCTGAGTGCGCACAGGTGCGAGGGCGGGCTGAGTGCGCACAGGTGCGAGGGCGGGCTGAGTGCGCACAGGTGCGAGGGGGGCTGAGTGCGTACAGGTGCGAGGGGGGCTGAGTGCGTACAGGTGCGAGGGGGAGCTGAGAGCGTACAGCTTCTGGATTGGAATGTCTTTTTGGGCAAGATATAATTCCTTACTGCTAAATCTTGAAAGCACTGATGACTTGGAATACACTTTTCATTCTCATATAATATGTTGTAAGATTGTTAAAATAAAAGAGTGTGTATTATAGGACCCAGTGGGATTGCTAGTTGGTGGATTTGGTGGGACGGCCCGGTGGGGCTCAGGCCTAAAGCTGTGCAAGGGGCCCCACAATTTCTGATGGCTGTCCTGTTTATGGATCCATGTTGCTTACCTATTTTTGGAAACATTGCTATTTTGTAGTGCCGATGTTGAGAGCGCCAGATGTCCAACAGAGTTCTAAAGAAAAGCAAAAAAGACAGATATTGGTCAATTTCTAAAGTTGTTTAATTAATCAACAGAACATGTAGCAATCTCTCAAAAAAGCTGTACAGTTGCATTTTATTGGGCAAGTTTTACTTTTTTTAAACAGACTTTTGTACGTACTCGCTGCATTTTTCTTACAGGAGCTCATGCTGCAAGATCTGCCCTCTACTCACAGAACTCTGGGTGTTAACAACTCAAAATCTTGGGTTCATTTTTAGTAACTGCAAATCTTTTTTTTCTTCGCACATGGAGTGAGAACAATAGTATAGGTATGCCCAGCCAATCAAAGTACATTTCAGTGTTCTTTGCAGTTGGTCATCAATGGTCTTTAAATCCTGACTCCTAAAAATGATTCCTTGCAGTTGGGCTACACCTGCACTGCAAGGGTTTGCGGCTCGTTTAGATCTAGGTGGCTAGTTAAAGTGCATTTACTTACCCGATCCTCCATGCTGTAGACTGGTCCTGCATAGAATCTTCTCCCCTATGCTCTAATGCAGTGGTCGCCAACCTTTCGGACCACACAGACCACCAAACTCACAATTTTGAATCCTGTGGACCACTAATATGTACGTGCCTTATACACAGAATGCTCTGGCTCCCTGCCCTCCTCCCCCTGGATCACACTGCTGCCTTATACACACACAATGCTCTGGCACTCTGCCCCCTCTCTGCTGCCTTACACAGGATCTCACCTTATCCACCCATGTGTTCGAGCTCCATACTGCCTCCCACAGTCTGATCAGCACTCCAGTTGGAAGTCCCTCCTTCACCTCCCCATCTCTGCACTACTCCCGGCGCCTCCCTCTGAGTTCACAGGAGCCAGAACTACAGAGGAGACATCAGGTATCAATGCACGCTGACATTTAGACTGTCAGCGCGCATTGAGAACAACACTGGAAACAGCTTTGGGCAGTATGCATCAGTTGATTTGTGTCAGGACCCCTGGGGACCTCCAACATTTTCTCCTGGACCATCAGTTGTACACGAACCACTGGTTGGCGACCACTGCTCTAGTGGTCTAAGGTCCTGATGTCATTAACATCAATGTATGATCTATTGCCTTGCAATGGATGTGATGAGGTTGAGGTACAGTTCACCACCAGAGTGTGGGGGAGAACCATCTGCAGGGGAGCAGAGGATCAGGTAAGCTCAGGCTAAATGAACAGTTAAATGGGGCAGGTGCTGCCCCATTGCAAGGGATGGTAATTTTTACGTTTCACTGAGTTGGACTGTAACTTCTTCCCGCTGACTGCACGCATATATGCGGTCTCTCTGGCAGGTGGGCTTTAATGCATACAGTATCTCCCAAAAGTTAGTACAACCCTCACATTTTCGTAAATATTTTAGTATATCTTTTTATGTGACAACATTGAAGAAATTACATTTTGCTACAATGTAAAGTATTGAGTGTACAGCTTGTATAACAGTGTAAATTTGCTGTCCAGTCCTAATTACTCAACACACAGCCATTAATGTCTAAAATGCTGGCAACAAAAGTTAGTACACCCCTAAGTTAAAATGTCCAAATTGGGCATAAAGTGTCAATATTTTGTGTGGCCACCATTATTTTCCAGCACTGCCTTAACCTTCTTGGGCATGGAGTTAACCAGAGCTTCACAGGTTGCCACTGGAGTCCTCTTCCACTCCTCCATGACGATATCACGAGCTGGTGGATGTTAGAGACCTTGCGCTCCTCCACCTTCTGTTTGAGATTATCCCACAGATGCTCAATAGGGTTTAGGTCTGGAGACATGCTTGGCCAGCCCATCACCTTTACCCTCAGCTTCTTTAGCAAGGCAGTGATTGTCTTGGCAGTATGTTTGGAGTGGTTATGTTGAAATACTGCCCTGTGGCCCAGAGGGGATCATGCTCTGCTTCACTATGTCACAGTACATATTGGCATTCATGGTTCCCTCAATGAACTGTAGCTCCCCAGTGCCGGCAACACTCATGGAGCCCCAGACCATGACACTCCCACCACCATGCTTGACTGTAGGCAAGACACACTTGTATTTGTACTCACCTGGATGCCGCCACACATGCTTGACTCCATCTGAACCAAATAAGTTTATCTTGGTCTCATCAGACCACAGGATATGGTTCCTGTAATCCATGTCCTTAGTCTGCTAGTCTTCAGCAAATTGTTTGCGGGCTTTCTTGCGCATCATCTTTAGAAGAGGCTTCCTTCTAGGATGACAGCCATGCAGACCAATTTGATTCAGTGTGTGGCGTATGGTCTGAGCACTGACAGGCTGACCCCCCCCCCCCCCCACCCCTTCAACCTCTACAGCAATGCTGGCAGCACTCATACATCTATTTACCAAAGACAATCTCTGGATATGATGCTGAGCATGTGCACTCAACTTCTTTGGGCGAGGCCTGTTCTGATTGGAATCTGTTCTGTATGGTCTTGGCCACTGTGCTGCAGCTTAGTTTCATGGTCTTGGCAATCTTCTTATAGCCTAGGACATCTTTACGTAGAGCAGCAATTCTTTATTTCAGATCCTCAGATAGTTCTTTGCCATGAGGTGACATATTGAACTTCCAGTGACCAGTATGAGAGAGAGCGATAACACCAAATTCAACACACCTGCTCCCCTTTCACACTTGAGACCTTTTAACACTAACAAGTTACATGACACTGGGGAGGGAAAATGGCTAATTGGGCCCAATGTGGACATTTTCACTTAAGGGTGTACTCACTTTTGTTGCCAGTTGCTTAGACATTAATGGCTGTGTCTTAAGTTATTTTCAGGGGACAGCAAATTTACACTGTTATACAAGCTGTGCGCTCACTACTTTACATTGTAGCAAAGTGTCATTTCTTCAGTGTTGTCACGTGAAAAGATATAATAGAATATTTACAAAAGTGTGAGGGGTGTACTCACTTTTGTGAGATACTGTAAATGCGGCCCTATGTAAATACAAAACTGCACCCTACATGCTCCCAGCACATTCACCAAAAAAAAAGAAGTCCCCAGAGTTGAAAACAGACACCCACACAGTTCAATGAGAGCACCAAAACACGCAAGAGACCAAAGTTTTTATTTATAAAGTTGGTTCACAGCATGGCACTCTCATTGGACTGTAGGTGTGTGATTTCTCAAATATCTGCCAGAGATCAGCGCCATGTCTGCATATGCATGGATCTCGCAGCCTGTATGCACCCCTCAGTAAAACACTGCCTCCTGGGATGTGCGACACACATTCTTTAATTGTGTAAGAGAGATGGCGGAAAAAAACAGGAGAGACTTGTTTGGCACTCATTGCCTTGATAGCTAGTAAAGGGCAGGCATAGAGATGTTGTAATGCTACACTGGATTCCATTCAACAGCCTTCTGTTGGCAGCAGCAGGGGTATTTACACACGATCCTGGCTGTTAAAGCAGCTGGGAGTATGTATCCCCATCAAGCTGACTAACGCAACCCAATCACTTCCACAAGAATCTACCTAAACCCCCCACCCCCATATCTCCTGGGTTCTGGCATGGCAGATGTCTCTGGCTAGAGCAAAGGAAACGTAGCAATCCTCCCTTCAGTGAATGAAACCTGTCATTTCAAGGCTGCTGTGGTTGGGGATGAACCTGATAAAGCTTGCTTACTCACTGGGGTTCATAGGTGACATTAGGGTTCTAATAAACCCCCGATATCTCCTTAACCACTTAAGCCCCAGAGGATTTGGCTGCTTAAAGAGCAGGGGGTATTTTGCGATTCGGCACTGCGTGACTTTAGCGGACAATTGCGCGGTCGTGCGACGCTGTACCTAAACAAATTTTTTTTCCCACAAACAGAGCTTTCTTTTGGTGGTATTTGATCACCTGTGCGATTTTTACTTTTTGCGCTATAAACAAAAAAAAGAGCGTCAATTTTGCAAAAACAACAATATTTTTCAATTTTTTTTATATGAAATTCCCCCCCAAAAAAATGTAAAAATCAAATTTTTTTAACATTTTCGGCCAATTTGTTTTATGCTACATATGTTTGGTAAAAAAAAAAAAAAAATTGCAAAAAGCATATTTTGATTGGTTTGCGCAAAGGGAAAGATTTTTGTCATTTTTTTTTTTTTTTTTTTTTTAACGCGTAATGGCGGCGATCTGCAATTTTTTTTGCAGTACTGCGACATTGCGGCGGACAGATCGGACCCTTGACTGACATTTTTGGGGTTACCAGTGACATTTCTACAGTAATCAGTGCTATACATATGCACTGTTACTGTAAAATTACACTGGCAGTGAAGGGGTTAACTTTATTTGAGAGGGAGGGGCTGTGTGTCTCCCTAGGGGCGTGATTCTAACTGTGATTGGCTGTGGCTTGAGCTGTAGAAACAGTGATCAACGGTCCTACATAGTAGAACAGTATGATCAGTGTTTCTACACAGGGGAGAATGACAGGCGGCTTGTTTACACTAGCCACCTGACTTTCTCCCTCTCCCCCGACGATCGCTGAGTGAGCGGCGGACATCGGGTCCGCCGGTCACACGCGGGGGGGGGTCCGTGACCACGCGGGAGCGCGGCACGCGCTCGCTCCCCAGAGCCTCACAGGCTAGTGACGTACCGGTACGTCACTCTGCCTGTGAGGGGCTGACCGCCGCAGTATACTGTATGTACTTGCGGCGGTCGGCAAATGGTTAACAACATGCCTACCGGGGCAATTTTTTAATTTTTTGCATACATATTAAAACATGCATTTATTGCTAGAAATATTTGTTAACCCCCTAAAAATATATAATTTCGCAAAGCCGAGACCCTGGAGAAAAAAAAAAAAAATGGCGGTAGTTGAAATTAATTATTGTGCACAATATTTGAGCAGTTATTTATCAAATGCATATTTTTATAAAATTGGGTTGCGTTGAGTAAATAGATACCAAATATATCAAGTATTAAAATTGCCCAGACATGGAATCGCAAAAAAAAAAAATTGTCCTCAAAATTCTGCATAGGCAATGCTTCAATGTCTTTGTAGGTCATCAGTTTAGAGGTACCAATGAACTATGGCCCTAATATTATTGCTCTCACTTCAATGTTTGCAATAAATTTGCAAGCGGTTGTGCCCGCCAAGCGCAATGGCCCTACAGAAGTTTGTAACTGTACACTTTGATGCGGCAGACTATTTTTTTTAAATGCCTATCATTAATTTCACTATGTAAAGTCCCAGCTACTTGCTAGTAACTGCATATGCTGTAATCTGTAACGGCTCTGATGCAATCCTCTATATTAATCTGCATTACAGTGCACAGCTGAACATTTAACAGCTGAACGCATTGTGATTTCATATGTATTTAGCACCCTGGACGTGTGGCCACCGAGCCAAGGTTATTTTATTTCCATTTGATAGCTCTATTTTTGACTCAAGGATCTTTGCAAATTCCAAGTGAAAAAACGAATACAAGGGAAGTACATATGCACAACAGAATAGACAGGCTAGAAGATGCAGGAAATGTGGTCCATCTTTTTGAATGCGTTTTCTATTATTCTACTTGGAGGAATTCAAGATGAATTTTTAGTGCTGAAAAGCATTGCTTAGAGCAGGGATCCTCATACTACGGCCCTCCAGCTGTAACGGAACTACATGTCCCATGAGGCATTGTAAAACTGACATTCACAGACATGACTAGGCATGATAGGAATTGTAGTTCCTGAACAACTGGAGGGCCATAGTTTGAAGACCCCTGGCTTAGAGTTTAGCAGTGGTGCACACTGCCACTTTAATAGGAAAGGGCTGGTGACTATATCCATGTGAACCACACTGGCTTAGAATGTACTTGTACTCAACTATAACATTGCTAAGTTTTTTAAAGAATCCTAACAGTCAGAGCTTTTATAGTTCCACAAGGAGCCATTACTCTGTATGATGAAAAAATCAGCTTCTGCTAGGAAGTCACAGCTTTGGGCCAACCCTTTTGCATTTCACTTTAGGTCAGGAATTGGACACTGGTGTGACAAAATACTAATATAGTATATAAATAGGAGTTGCCTGTTTTTTAGGGCTCATGGGAATTCTAAAAGACTAAAAAAGGAAAATAAGGTGTTGTCAGCGCTCAAATAGTCAAATGACGGCAGCGTGCAATCAGCGCAAATATACTAATACTTATATAAACAACACTGTAAGTGCATACAAAATTAAATATGAAAATTGTATGAAAACAAAATCTCTATTAAAGATTTTAAAATACACAAAAGTGATGAAGTGTCCTAAATCACAAGAAAGTGTCCTTTGTAACAAATCCAAGTGAAAAAAAGATTGAAGTGCAAAATTTCCAAGTGCAAAATATTCTCAGGTGTCACCCGTGGTGTCTTGCCTTCACCATATAGCTGAAATGCATACTCACCAGAACTAATTGCTGTCTAAATTATAGCAGCAATAATGCCTTCAGCTACTGGTGTTTTCACTCTGGTTATCACTGTTGAATGGTCAGATACAATGGATCCAGGGCAGCCATCGGGGGGTGGACAGCCCATACACATGTAGGGGGCCAGGCCCCAACCAACAAGACCGAGTTGTTGCTGCTGTAGTAACTAGCAATTGCTAAAGCAGGGCGGCTGCAGAGTAAGCCGATATAGCTGAAGGGATGTCTCTTTGCTGGATTGCGCTGTCTCTTTGCTGACTATATGAGGCCATCTCTTTACTGGATTGGGATGTCTCTTTGCTGACTATATAAGGCCATCTCTTTGTTGGATTGGGATGTCTCTTTGCTGAATATACAAGGCCGTCTCTTTACTGGATTGAGATGTCTCTTTGCTGAATATATGAGGCTGTCTCTTTACTGGATTGAGATGTCTCTTTGCTGAATATATGGGGATGTCTCTTTGCTGGATTGGAATAATTTTCATGTATTAAGTTGTAAGAGTGTTAAAATAAAAAAGGGTGCACTGAAGGACTTTGTGGGATGGCCAGTGGGTGGATTTGGTGGGTGGATTTGGTGGGTGGATTTGGTGGGTGGGCCCTGCGGAATGTTTGTTGGTCAGGCCCGGAGGGGCCTAGGCCTAAAAGCTGCATAAGGAGACCCAAGATTTCTGATGGCTGCCCTGAGATCTCCTAATCGATAAGATGAGGCCACCAGGATGATAGGCGCAGCGCGAAACGGCCGTTGAGCTTGGATATATACCTGAGGTCCAGCTGCCATTCTAGGTTTAGTTTTGGCGGCACCTTATGCAAGGGTTTTTTTTTTTCCCCACTACATGCTCCCTATGCACTTTATGGACCTTTAAAGTCAAACCGCCAGTTCTCTGCATATAGTCTGGCGATCTGTTAATGTGAGTTAAGGAATTTTGTTTACATTTATTGTTTTATTATCTTTGGTTCAAGAAAATATTACACTATGAGCATTGTTTTCTTGCATTTGATGATTTATCCTGTCTGGCTGTTTGAGAGTTCCCTGATGGCCTCATCCGAAAGATTGGGAGATCCATTATATCTGACTGTTCAACAGTGATAACCAGAGAGGAAACACACCAGTAGCTGAAGGCGTTATTGCTGTCCTAGAATTTACACAGCAATTAGTTCTGGTGAGTATGCATTTCAGCTATATGGTGAACGCAAGACACCACGGGTGACACCTGGGAATATTTTTGCACTTGGAAATTGAGCACTTAAATTTTTTTTTTTTATTACTTGGATTTGTTACAAAGGACACTATCACTTGCGTGTATTTTAAAATCTTTAATAGAGATTTTATTTTCATACAATTTCAGATTTAATTTTGTTTGCACTTACAGCGCTGCAATAAATTCTAAAAGACTGCCAAAGTAAAATGCTAATATCACTTTACAATGTTATAGTTTTGTAGTGTGAAGTGTCTATAGCTGTTTTATGAGGCTTTCATTGCAACTCACTGATAACAAGGGACTCTGATACTATTTAGCAAAATCCTGATAGAAACTTCCTATCCTCAAATGCTCCTCTGCACCTCAAATGATCTATGCCAAATGGGAGCTGAGATCCCTCTGGTTAACAAGAATTGTAATGGTCCCTAGCCATAGAGATTGAGCCATCTACAGTGCCTTGAAAAGTATTTATACCCATTGAAATTTTCCACATTTTGTCATGTTACAATCAAAAACAAATATATTTTATTGAGATTTTATGTGATAGACCAACACAAACTGGCACATAATTGTGAAGTAAAAGGAAAATGATAAATGTTTAAAATTTTTTACAAATAAAAAATCTGAAAAGTGTGGAATGGATTTGTACTCAGCCCCCCTGAGTCAGTACTTTGTAGAACCACCTTTTGCTGCAATTACAGCTGCAAGTCTTTTTGGGTATGTCTCTGCAAGCTTTGCACATATAGGAGGGGGAAATCTTTGCGCATTCTTCTTTGCAAAATAGCTCAAGCTCTGTCAGATTGGATGGAGAGCGTCTTGCCACAGATTCTCAATTGAATTTAGGTCTGGACTTTGACTGGGCCATTCTAACACATGAATGGCTGTGTATTTAGTGTCATTGTCCTACTGGAAGGTGAACCTCCACCCCAGTCTCATGTCTTTTGCAGACTAACAGGTTTTCTACTAAGATTGCCCTGAATTTGGCTCCATTCATCTTCCCATCATTTCTGACCAGCTTCCCTGTCCCTGCTGAAGAACAGCATCCCCACAATGTGATGCTGCCACCACCATGTTTCAAGGTGGGGATGCGGTTTTTCAGGGTGATGTGCAGTGTTAGTTTTCCACCACACAGCGTCTTTCTTTTAGGCCAAAAAGTTCAATTTTGGTCTCATCTGACCAGGGCACCTTCCTTTCACATATTTGCTGTGTCCTCCACATGACTTCTTGCAAACAGCAAAGGGGACTTCTTATGGCTTTCTTCTTCCCACTTTTCCATAAAGGCCAGATTTGTGGAGTACACGATTAATAGTTGTCCTGTGGACAGATTCTCTCACCTGAGCTGTGGATCTCTGCAGTTCCTGTAGAGTTACCATGGGCCTCTTGGCTGCTTCTCTGATTAATGCTCTCCTTGCCCGGCCTGTCAGTTTAGGTGGACGGCCATGTCTTAGTAGGTTTGCAGTTGCGCCATACTCTTTCCATTTTTGGATGATGGATTGAACAGTGCTATGTGAGATGTTCAAAGCTTGGGATTTTTTATTTAATAACCTAACCCTGGCTTTAAACTTCTCCACAAATTAATCCCTGACCTGTCTGCTATATTCCTTGGCCTTCATGATGCTTTTTGTTCACTAATGCCTCGTACACACGTGCAGATTGTGGGCCGAAAAGATTCGGCCGACGACCGATCGGCCGATTTTCGGCTTGTTAGTATGATGCTTCCGACAGCGCACTTTTGGCCGAACAGCATCTGTCGTGCAAGCATTAAAATTTTTGTATGCCGACACCAGAACGGCCGATTGTTCGCCAGTCAGTACAGAATTCGGCCGACAGACAGCAGATTTGCAAGACTGGGCATGCTCAGAAAATAAAAAAGACACGGAAAGTTAACCATCACATGACATCACTTCTGCAGTCGGCTGTTGTTGGCCGACAAAATTCGTGTGCAGTCTTTTGCACTTTTCAACAGACACGACAGCCCTTGGACAAAAGACGGCCGATCGTTCGGCCGACGATCGGTACGTGTGTACGAGGCATAAGGTTCTCTAACAAACCTCTGAGTGCTTCACAAAACAGCTGTATTTATACTGAGATTAAATTACACACACAGGTGGACTCTTTACTATTTAGGTGAATTCTGAAGGCAATTAGTTCCACTAGATTTTAGTTAGGCCCCTTTCACACAGGCGGACTGTTCAGATCCGCCTGTGTTTTTTTGGCGGATCTGAAGGGTCCCCCCATGCATCTCTATGGGGGATCGGATGTCAGCGGAGACATGTCCGCTGACGTCCGATCCGTCAAATCTGGACGGATGGAAACCCTATTTTCCATCCCTCCAGCGGATGGGATCGGATGAGAACGGACCGACGGTCCGTTCCCATCCGATTTCCCCCATAGAGATGCATGGGGAACTGACAGCTGTGTCACCGCACACAGCACGGAGACACAGCTGTCCTCCTGCTGCTCAGCGGGGGATCGGCGGCTCGATCCCCCGCTGAGAAAAAGGGAATCCGTCCGACGGACACAGTGTGAAAGGGGCCTTAGGGGTATCAGAGTAAAGGGGGCTGAGTACAAATGCATGCCACACTTTTCAGATATTTGTAAAAAAAAAAAAAATGAAAAACATTTATCATTTTCCTTCTACTTCACAATTATGTGCCACTTTGTTAGTCTATCACATAAAATCCCAATAAACATTTATGTTTTTGGTTGTAACATAACAAAATGTGGAAAATGTTTTCAGGGCACTGCATCTTGGACGCCTTTACTGAAAAGCAAGTTAAAGTAAGAATGCCTAATACATTAAAGTGTGTATGTCTAGCCCAGGCCTCGACAAATCCCGGGCGCCAGGTCGCATTTGCGACTAGAATTAGCGACCTGGCGCCTGGGGTGCCCTGCAGGATGTGTCCTGTCCCTTTTGCACCCCCCACCTCCTCTTCGAGTTCACGGACTTCCGCGGCGTCCAAAAATTTAGTCCCCGGCTTTTCGGCCTTCTTCTGTGAGATGAGAAGCTATGGGAACTGACGCCCTCTTGTGGTGGCCGGGAGTAATGCATGTTCTCAATGCCAAAGAGGAGAAGAGAGGGAATTTTTTTAAGGCTTCATCTCTCTGTCCAGTTACCTTTGCTTAAAGGTAAGTGGACAGGGAGTGTGGTTATTGTTATTAATTTATTTTTTAAATGTAAAAAAAATAAATAATAATTTTTTCTTTTTTTTTTTTAATTATTAAAAAAAAAAAATAAAAAAATGTTTTTCTTTTTTTTTTTAATTATTAAAAAAAAAATAAAAAAATGTTTTTTTTCTTTTTTTTTTTTTTTTTCAATTCTTTTTTTTCCTCATCGCCGTGCCACAGCCGAAGGCCCCTTTCACACGGGCTGTCTGATCAGGTCCGCCTGTCAGTTTTTCAGGCAGACCTGATCGGACCGTTCAGTCTCCTCTATGGAGCAGTAATCTGCCGCCATCTGACCATGCCCGCCAAAAACAGACGGATGGTGGTTCTATTTTCTATCCATCCCGTGGATCGGATCAGATGGCATCGGATGGAAAGAGACCGACCGTCTGTTTCCATCCAATTGCGCTATAGAGGAGAGTGGGGTTCTAGTCCTATTTATGTGTAAATTTAGTATCCGTTTTATTAAATAAAGCTTGGTTGTTAGTTTAAAAAAAAAACAAAAAAAAAAACTGGCTCCTAACTTTTTTAGCTGGCTCCTAGATTTCAGGCAAATTTGTCAAGCCCTGGTCTAGCCTCAATAAACAAGGAAAAAAGGAAGCGCATCTATGCAAAACAACCACGTTTAGGCCTCTTGCACATGGGCGCCTTAGCCCATGCAACATAAACTCCAGGGTTACCCCCTCACTCAGGCCACCCAGGTGCTGCATACAGCTTCCCATAGACATGAATTGCTGTACACTACACTACAGATACACAATGGTGCTACTGTAAACACTCACAGCACATGGTCTGCTGCAAAAAGTGGAAACGTGTTTTTACCCAAGTACCGCCATTTACCCAGATGCACCCTTGTGCAAAAGGTCTTCCTCATGCTTTGTCGTCTTATTTAAAAACAATTTATCCTGCAAGAAATGTAGGAAGTTTCCAACTTCCTATAGTAAGTAAGCTAACACAACCTCTGCTGCATTAAAATTCCAAGCATCATTATCAGCTCTGCATTTGTCTGCTATACTACTGAACTCCTCAATCTGCACATCATCATAACATGAGGGTTGTACTGAAGCTGGGCAGGGAAGAATAGAAATGACAAAACTGCTCAGGATTTAAGTGCAGCAGTATTGTTCTCTCACTTCAAGAAGTTAGGTTACTGGATTTCTGGCAGGAGCATCAAGTAATTTAGTGTTGAAGAAGAGGATCTGGTAAGTACTGTGAATGTACTTTTACCCTCCCTTAGACTAAACAACCAGTTAACCTCTGCATTGCGGGGGCAGTCCTACAGCAAGGGAGACTTTTCAGATTTCCCAGAGTTGAGCTTTAAGAAGGATACACACTAGATCAGACAGGCCAAAGTGTTGAAGCATGTTAGATTAGATTCAAGTAGAGGATCCAGATCATATAACCAGCTACCTAGGAAACCAGAGTCTTGTAAGAGGAGACATGTTGCGTGTTCATCTTGTCACTTTGTTCCTATGCAAATCTTTAAAGGCTAAATCTATCTTTTTTTGAAAAAAAATAAAATAAAAATAGTAAATGAACAAAAGGAAAAAAGGTGCATTTATTTTTTTTCCAGAAAAACTTCCCTCTCACCATTTTCAATTTTCCTAATTCATGGTAGCTAAAGAAAAAAAAAAAAAAAAAAAAAACACCTCACAAGCCCAGCATATCCAAGCATTGTCTAGTGTCAGCCACCTTTCTGTCTTCTCAGCAGTCTTGGTCCTGCGCAGCCATCTTTTCTTGTGACATCATCAGGAGGTCAAGTGTCTTTTCAAGGTTCTTTGAGCAAGTCCTTTGATGACACCTGAAGGTGTGCAGTCAGGGGCATATCTACCGCGAGGCAAACTAGATGTTTGCTTGGGGTGACATTTTTCCCTGGGAGGGGCACCATCTGTACACGGATATTGCCTGCACCTGAAGACATCACCCGGATATAGTTTTTTTAGAGCTAGCGGTCAGCTCTCTTTTAATAGCAATCAGAGTGGCTCACTAGCCATTCGATTGCTTATACACGCAGCAGGCTCTCCAGTGCCACCGGAAGACCCAAGTGACCAGCCGGTGCATCCGCTGGCTTGCTGGACAGCCAAGCAAAGCTGGGTTCAGGTTTGCTCGGCTGTTTGTAACAGTAAACTGGAAGTGATCAAATCCCTACCCGGTTTACTAAGGAACCACCGGCACCAGTTTAAAAAAAAAAAAAAATTGAAAGCATTCAAAAACACAAGATTGTTTTCAATGCAAAGTGCAGAGGAGGGATTTGGGATCTTCTAGACCCCAGATCTCTCCGTAAAGAGTACCTGACACAAGGATGTTTACATTCCTTGTGACCGCAATACAAGTGTTAAGAAAAAAAAAAAAACAACAGTGTAAAAAAAATAAATAAATTTGGAGTGCTTCTGTCCTCACAAGCTCGCACGCAAAAGGCGAACACGCATGTCGGTCCTGCACGCACGCAAACCGTGATCGTCCCACTCATGAGGTATCACCATGAACGTCAGATCATGGCCAATTGACAGTGTTGGGCCATTTCTCTTTAATGATTCTAACACCAACAACCACTGTGTGCAGCGGAGACTGCCCTGCTCATGCACAGTGTGGTAGAGATTGGCCTGACCTGGGTTGCATGACTTCACTGTCCCTGGAGGCTTTAGACAGGCGATAACATTCTTACCTAGGCAAAAAAACATCAAGTGCAGGACTGTGGCCCACTGAAAAAGTACCCCCCTAAGAAAGTGATATTCAGTTGTGTAAGAGGGGTGAGAAGGGGGCAGGAGAAAAATCATGAAGAGTCATATGGGGTCAAAGGTTTGCTTTAAAAAACAGAGTACCCTGTGCAATGGCTTTCAAGACACTCTTGCACTCACTCAAGACACTCAACACATCTTGGTGTCTAAGTGTACTGCACTTAGTTGCAAATTACATATTGATTAGCAGTACTACACATAAAAATGTATTAAAATTGAATTAAAATTGAATTCTAGCAGAACAAAAGGGCAAAGTTTTTTTCCATTTTAGATAGAGTAAGGGAGATTTCTCTTCACTACTTGTCCCATAGCCAAACATCCCAATTGGGGGGTGGGGTAATAGGGTGCCTAGTACACATATTCAGGAGGCGATTATTTGTTGGCCTGAGCTCTGAGGAAGGCGATGCATTTCCGAAAATGTGCCAGCATGCCAACATTGCCAATTGTTTGGTCATCGGTCGCCACATTGATGGACCATCAGAGATTGTCATGCAGATTACTTCTGTTGTTTAAGTATTCATTTGGATATTTGGTTTCCCTAAATAAAGCTTGGGTAATGCACTAGGCATACCTGGTCGATGCACCTAGATGCTGGAAATCATTAAAAGTAGATAAAGAAACTCCAGTGATCTCCATTTGCTTCTGGGTCCCGTGCTGAAGGACCTACCTGATGCACTGTGAACACGGAAGCTCAGCCGCTTGCCACAGGCACTACTCATTTTGCAACTTCTGAATGAACTTAACCACTTAAGCCCCGGAGGATTTGGCTGCTAAACGACCAGGGGGTATTTTGCGATTCGGCACTGCGTGATTTTAACGGACAATTGCGCGGTCGTGCGACGCTGTACCTAAACCAATTTGACGTCCTTTTTTCCCGCAAACAGAGCTTTCTTTTGGTGGTATTTGATCACCTGTGCGATTTTTTGATCACGTGCTATAAACAAAAAAAGAGCGTCAATTTTGCAAAAATAACAATATTTTTCAAATTTTTTTATATGAAATTCCCCAAAAAAAAAAAATTTAAAAATCAAAATTTTTTAACATTTTCAGCCAATTTGTTTTATGCTACGTATGTTTGGTAAAAAAAAAAAAAAAAAAAAAAAAAATCGCAAAAAGCGTATTTTTATTGGTTTGCACAAAAGGTATCGCGTTTACTAACAAAGGGAAAGATTTTTGTCATTTTTGTTGTTTTTTTTTTTCATGCGTAATGCCGGCGATCTGCGATTTTTTTTGCGGTACTGCGACATTGCGGTGGACAGATCGGACCCTTGACTGACATTTTTGACACTTTTGGGGTTACCAGTGACATTTCTACAGTAATCAGTGCTATACATATGCTATACATATACATACAAAATACTTATTTGAGAGGGAGGGGCTGTGTGTGTCCCTAGGGGCGTGATTCTTACTGTGATTGGCTGTCTGTTGAGCTGTAGGGACACTGATCAATGGTTCTACATTGTAGAACCGTGTGATCAGTGTTTTTACACCGAGGAGAATGACAGGCAGCTTGTTTACACAAGCTGCCTGACTTTCTCCCTCTCCCCCGCCGATCGCCGAGTTACCGGCGGACATCGGGTCCGCCGGTCACACGCGCGGGGGGGGGGGGGGGGGGGGGTCCGTGACCGCGCCTCCGCGGGCTCGCTCCCCAGAGCCTCACAGGCTAGCGACGTAGGCCTACGACGCTCTGCCTGTGAGGGGCTGACTGCCGCAGTAAATATACTGTGAGCAGTCGGCAAGCGGTTAAAGTGTTTTCTGATTGGATGAGGTGGACAAGTAATTTCTAGCTTCCAAGGGCATCGGCCAGGTATGGCATTTACAAAGTTACATTGGTCTAAGCCAGTGGCGGCCGGCCCATAGGGGGCGCAGGGGCGCCGCCCCCCCCCCCCCCCCCAAAAAAAGAAAAAAAAAAAGATTAAAAAAAAAAAAAATTTTTTGCCCACAAGGGGCGCCTGTCTAATTGGTGCCTATGGGGGTGGGGTTTTCCACCCGCAGAGGCGCCGATAGACGGCCTACTGGGGCGTAACTGTAGCGCAGAGCTCTGCGCTACACCACCCCCCTTTTGGCGTCCGCCGCATTGGTGCCGATGGGGGGTGGGGTTTTCCACCAGCAGAGGCGCCAATTGGCGGCCTTCTGGGGCGTAACTGTAGCGCAGAGCAATGCGCTACACCACCCCCTTTTGTGATGTCTTGGATCATGATTGGTCCAGACTCCAGCCTGGACCAATCATGATTCAGGACATCCATGGTGACCTCGTTGGGGGCGGTGCCGGTGCGTGCATCAGTCACTCACCGTCACCGCCCGGTCACTTTCCCGCCGCAGAAGAGGAGTCGCGAGGAGGGGAGAAGCCGCCGCCGGGAGCCGAGCAGAAGAGGACGGACGTCGGAGTCGCGAGGAGGGGAGAAGCCGCCGCCGGGAGCCGAGCCGTCGCCAGGTAAGTGCCTATTCCACCACCTGTGCCATGCCTATTTCACCACCTGCGCCATGCCTGTGCCATGCCTATTCCACCACCTGCGCCATGCCTGTACCATCTGTGCCATGCCTATTCCACCACCTGTGCCATGACCTTACCATCACCTGTGCCATGACCTTACCATCACCTGTGCCATGACCTTACCATCACCTGTGCCATGCCTGTACCATCTGTGCCATGCCTATTCCACCACCTGTGCCATGACCTTACCATCACCTGTGCCATGCCTATTCCATCACCTGTGCCATGCCTGTACCATCTGTGCCATGCCTATTCCACCACCTGTGCCATGCCTGTACCATCTGTGCCATGCCTATTCCACCACCTGCGCCATGCCTATTCCACCACCTGCGCCATGCCTGTACCATCTGTGCCATGCCTATTCCATCACCTGTGCCATGCCTGTGCCATGCCTATTCCACCACCTGTGCCATGCCTGTACCATCTGTGCCATGCCTATTCCACCACCTGCGCCATGCCTGTGCCATGCCTATTCCACCACCTGCGCCATGCCTGTACCATCTGTGCCATGCCTATTCCATCACCTGTGCCATGCCTGTGCCATGCCTATTCCACCACCTGCGCCATGCCTGTACCATCTGTGCCATGCCTATTCCACCACCTGTGCCATGACCTTACCATCACCTGTACCATGACCTTACCATCACCTGTGCCATGCCTGTACCATCTGTGCCATGCCTATTCCACCACCTGTGCCATGACCTTACCATCACCTGTGCCATGCCTATTCAATCACCTGCGCCATGCCTGTACCATCTGTGCCATGCCTATTCCACCACCTGTGCCATGACCTTACCATCACCTGTGCCATGCCTATTCCATCACCTGTGCCATGCCTGTAACATCTGTGCCATGCCTATTCCATCACCTGCGCCATGCCTGTACCATCTGCGCCATGCCTATTCCACCACCTGTGCCATGCCTGTACCATCTGTGCCATGCCTATTCCACCACCTGTGCCATGCCTGTACCATCTGTGCCATGCCTATTCCACCACCTGCGCCATGCCTGTGCCATGCCTATTCCACCACCTGCGCCATGCCTGTACCATCTGTGCCATGCCTATTCCACCACCTGTGCCATGCCTGTGCCATGCCTATTCCACCACCTGCGCCATGCCTGTACCATCTGTGCCATGCCTATTCCACCACCTGTGCCATGACCTTACCATCACCTGTGCCATGCCTGTACCATCTGTGCCATGCCTATTCCACCACCTGCGCCATGCCTATTCCACCACCTGTGCCATGACCTTACCATCACCTGTGCCATGCCTATTCCATCACCTGCGCCATGCCTGTACCATCTGTGCCATGCCTATTCCACCACCTGTGCCATGACCTTACCATCACCTGTGCCATGCCTATTCCATCACCTGTGCCATGCCTATTCCACCACCTGTGCCATGCCTATTCCATCACCTGTGCCATGCCTGTACCATCTGTGCCATGCCTATTCCATCACCTGCGCCATGCCTGTACCATCTGTGCCATGCCTATTCCACCACCTGTGCCATGACCTTACCATCACCTGTGCCATGCCTATTCCATCACCTGTGCCATGCCTGTACCATCTGTTCCATGCCTATTCCATTACCTGCGCCATGCCTGTACCATCTGTGCCATGCCTATTCCACCACCTGTGCCATGCCTATACCATCTGTGCCATGCCTATTCCATCACCTGTGCCATGCCTGTACCATCTGTGCCATGCCTATTCCATCACCTGCGCCATGCCTGTACCATCTGTGCCATGCCTATTCCACCACCTGTGCCATGACCTTACCATCACCTGTGCCATGCCTATTCCATCACCTGTGCCATGCCTGTACCATCTGTTCCATGCCTATTCCATCACCTGCGCCATGCCTGTACCATCTGTGCCATGCCTATTCCACCACCTGTGCCATGCCTGTACCACCTGTGCCATGCCTATTCCATCACCTGTGCCATGCCTATACCATCTGTGCCATGGCTATTCCACCACCTGTGCCATGACCTTACCATCACCTGTGCCATGCCTATTCCATCACCTGTGCCATGCCTATTCCACCACCTGTGCCATGCCTATTCCATCACCTGTGCCATGCCTGTACCATCTGTGCCATGCCTATTCCATCACCTGCGCCATGCCTGTACCATCTGTGCCATGCCTATTCCACCACCTGTGCCATGACCTTACCATCACCTGTGCAATGCCTATTCCATCACCTGTGCCATGCCTGTACCATCACCTGTGCCATGCCTGTACCATCTGTGCCATGCCTATTCCATCACCTGTGCCCTGCCTATACCATCTGTGCCATGCCTATTCCATCACCTGTGCCATGCCTGTACCATCACCTGTGCCATGCCTATACCATCACCTGTGCCATGCCTATACCATCACCTGTGCCATGCCTATACCATCACCTGTGCCATGCCTATACCATCACCTGTGCCATGCCTGTACCATGACCTCAAAGTCATGCAATTTTTTTACCACGTTTTTGCAGCGAAGCAATACCTATTACATTTTTGTTTTTGCGCCCCCCCAAAAATTTTGAGCACCAGCCGCCACTGGTCTAAGCTGGACCAATGTACAGTGGATATATAGAAAAGCTGAACTTTATTTGGGGTTAATCAGAGACACTTTAAATATTGGCAGGTATGTACTGACTCCTATTTAACATGAGTTTGAATGTGAGTGCTTAATTCTGAACACAGCTACATCCCCAGTTATAAGAGGGTGTGCACACTTATGCAACAATTTTATTTTTATTTTATTTTTTTTTTACTTCACCCCCCCCCTTAAAGATTTCCGTTTGTTTATCAACTGAGTTGTATAGTTTATAGGTCACATTAAAAGGTGGGAAAAGTTCTGAAATTATTTATCTTTGTCTAATTTTTTTACATCACAGAAACCTGACATTTGAACAGGGGTGTGTAGCCTTTTTATATCCACTGTAGCCATTTAAAACCATATCTGGTGGAAATCTTCTATAACACCCATTTGTTTGGCTGTTTGTGCAGGATTCTCCATAGACTGTACACAGTGCTGAAGTCTCCCTCAATCATTGTTAGGCTATTTTCTTTACTCGTGAATGTCAACTTTCATGGCTATTATGGCTATTTTTCTCTTAGAATCGAATGTTAGGGTTTCACCCGAAAGGCATCCAAGAAACTCTTACATGCATATTACAAAATTAAAGAGTATCATTTGTTAAATTTGTGCAAATGAGACATTTTCTATAAATGGAACCCCAGATGTTCTAGGCTTCCTTGGTTTTAGGGTACACAAAGAACTCTCAGAAAGACTAGACTTTATATTTATAGTAAGAAAAAGGTTTTTACTCAAAAATACAACTCCTATGGATTTTAGCAGTGCTAACCAGTACCCTACTGATTGATGTGAAGTGTACATTTTAATGATTGGTCCACTCTTAAGTTTATTGAAAAAACAGCAATAAATTCCAAAAACACAAAAAAATCTATTCAACATTTGGCTTTGCTGATCTAAAGCCAGCCATAGACAATTAAACAAGGACTAGCCGAGATTTGAACCATGTATGGGCAGGCTGAATGATCAATCAACTTGAGTACATTCAGGTTATCGGATTTTTCATGCGAATATTGCCAGTGGCTTTAGCCACTAGCAATAATCACCATTTGTTCTTCCGGCCGGGTGGCTGCCCTCCCCAGAAGAACACAATAATTCCACTGTAACTAATGGGGATTCCCCCATCAACATAGCTAGTCAAATCAACACAGGAATCAAGCAATTTTCTTTCCTGCAACCCATGGTTGTAGGAAAGATAATTGCACCATCTATGGCTGGCTTTAGTCACTCTTTATCAAAGCACAAATACAAGGATAAGTGGGGCGTTTTTAAATGTTTAGATAGAACTTTTTTTATAATGCTGAAAAAAATACCTAGAAGCAAGAAAACTAACATGTTGCCTGTGTATTTTTACTTGCCTTTAATCCTTCTTGGCAGCCAGAGGTGGAAGACTCTTTAGAATAACCTTTGCTGTCACCCAAGGGACATCGGTCAAAATAAGTTCTCTTTTCCCCCAATGTGTCTGCTGAATGTGTCTGTTCTCCTTGAAGAGACATTTTTAAATATCGGTCATTCCATGTAACTGTGGCATCATAAGAAGAGGAAGTTCCTGTCGATCTCCTGTGATGATAGATTAAGGAATCATCATTGTATGAGGTTTCATTTGTTATACTCTTCCATTCAGGAGAGGACTGTGTTCCTGAGGTCTTTTTCAAATTGGACTGATGAGTGCTACTGGGCCTCCGACTTGCCTTTCGCTCCATATACTCAACAAGTGCATTGTGCTGGATTTGTTTTAACTCAGTTTTTGAAATATTTGAAGAAGAAAGGGTTCGTTCTTTATCCAGAGATTTCATCCTGTAGTGATCCCCCGATTTATTTTTAACTGACCCATCACTATTCCAAGCCAAGCCTGAATTATGGATGCCAAGATGGTCAAGCTTCTCTGGTTCTGAATAACATAATTTTCTTTGCTCCTTTGTCAATCTTTTCCTTCCTCCTATTCTTAAAATTGTAGCTTTCTCCGACTCATCTTTTTTGTGACCCTTATCGGCAGATATGTTTGGTTGTGTACATTTAGCTTCTTCATTTGGACTGGATAAAGAATATGATCTTATATGGTCAACTGAAGGTCTTTTAGGAGGATTAAGTTTTAGCCTAACAGGTAAACTCATCTGCAAGTCTCTTCTTTTAAAAGAGGTTTCTCTTAAGACTTTTTTTTGGGCAATCTTAAGTTTCTCCCTGTAATCAAGCATAAAACTATCCTCATATGAACAGTTTGGATCCCCCGTGGTCTCACAATCAGTAAATTCATTTCTAAGGTTTTCATCAAGTTGTGACTGGCTTTTTGGTTTATGGAATGGTTGCGGAGGTTCAGCCATTTGAGATACAGAAAAGTGGCCTTTCTTCTGGAAGGTATTGGATTCTTCACTTGTATCTAGTTGCTTAGTTTGTTTTGAAGTGGTCAGCATTGCCAAAGAGCTGTAACCACCAGCAAGATGATAGAGCATTGGGGTTGAGGCCTTTGTGATTTTTTCACTGGGTAAATCACAGAAGTTAGAACTTGGAGGCCTAGCCTCTTGCTTCTGGGAGAGCAAAGGAATAAGTTTTATTGTTGCATCTTTCTTGAGGTTGTGAGCTTTGGGTTGATCACATAAATCATCGCTGTGTACATTATAAACAGCCTTGCTGGTTCTTGTGTGATGACGTGTGTATTTGAATTTGCATTCTCCAAGATTGTCAACCTCTATATCCTTTATGTTCTGGTCCGGGAGTTGATATTGTTCTCTCTGTTGATTAAGTGCCAGTTTCTCTACTTCTTCACTTTTTGTTCTTTCATAACAATTTGTCTCTTTAGCTTGTTTCCAAGAACCGGCTTTTTTCTTATACCCACGAAGTTTCTCAGACACAAACTCATTCCAAGAACGCCTTGAGCTTTTCCTGGTTTTGCCATCCATTTGGAGATTATCAACAGTTGAATCAAAGGAATTACTGTGGGTGTTCTCTTCTCTTTCTAGAGAGAATGTTTTTTCTGTATAAATGTCCATTGCTTGAAAACAGTCTTTATTTGATTTCTCTATCGGAGAACCCTGGTCATTTTCATCACAAGTGCTACTGACCTCATCCAGTGCTGCCATATCCTCAGAAGGAGCTAGAAATGTTGAACTTGGCAAATGAGGCTGACTGTTTTCCATGTTGCCAGAAAGAGCACACGATTGGCTCAGTTTGTTTTGGACAGAGTGTCTTACCCAAGGAGGGCTGTGACCATGACCTTGGTGTCTGCTTATTTTTTGCTCAGGTAAGCAAAGGCTGCTGTTGCTTGTGGGACTCCTTTTAGTTTTATGACCAAAGTGATCTTCAGGACCACTGCTAGCATCTTCCTTAGAATCTTCACAATGCAGATGCTGTTGCAAAGGATTATGTTCTATTACACTAGGATTATAAATAGC